>NC_085046.1:26316770-26927571 GCF_963662255.1 Cinclus cinclus | reverse complement strand
AATGAGTGGCACGTGCTAGTTACAGTGATAGTAAAACACATGGTTTTCCTATGTTATGGAAGTTTTCACTTATTTCTTTTTGCTGCTGAGCACAATGTCTTCAACAGAGTATGATCACTGGCAGATTTATGAAACTGTATGGCTATGTTAAATATTTGGTCTTTGATAGTGAGGTTTTTAAAATTTATTTTAACATTGTGGGTGGTATGTAAATGAAAGGAAAAGAAATGTTTCTTCAGATCACCCAAGAAAAGTGGGAAAATAACTGAAATAGCTGGATGTTTCTGTTAAAATGTATGTGGGTCAGTGGCTGGCTAAAATTACGGCACTTCAAAGAGATTTACGTTTTGAACCGTCAAAAAGAAAGCGTTTGGGTTCCAGCTGGTGGTTAACCCCTACCACCTTTTCCCTGGCCTCAGCTCCTCTGGCAGGGTATGTATTCTGGAGGGAGGACCTAATCTGTCTTTTATTTTCTTTAATTGCTCCTATAATTGGATGTGTATGTCTATACCCACTGCAGTGGTTGTGGTCCCATCTTCCATCTCAGGAAGATGGCATTGCTGAATAACATTTGTCACACCTGGCACAAGGATTTCAAGTTTAGTGTGAAAGTGGAATTTTACTTAAACTTAGTAAGATATATAGAAAAGGAGAAGGATATCTAGGGGTTTTATTTTACTATTGATTTATTTTGTTTTTGCTTGTTTTGTTTTGTTATTTGTTTGTTATTTGTTTTATTTTTGTATTTTTCCCAATTTCTCTTATTTATTCTCTGGGAGCCCAGAGAATGGCAGCTGGTGTTGCATTTGCACAGATCTGAGTGACAGGTCTTTTGGCCATAGACTGCATCAAGTCTTACTGCAAATATCTGATTTCCTTCTGACTAGCAGCTAACCCTGCTCTCCAACTGCTCAGTGTAGAAGACTGAGCATTAATCAGTAGTCATTAATTAATAAATAATTAAATTAATAATTAATAATCATTAATCATTAAGACTAATCATTAATCATTAATCCTATCCATTAATCATTAATCCCATCCATTAATCAGTGTAATCTGTTACTGGCCTTCTCACATCAGTCCCGTGCCTTCATCACCTTCTCCCGGCTTTTATTCTTGCTTTTCTCCTGCCTGTCAGGTACTCTGAGACCTGGGAGTCCTCTCAGCTTCCTATGAATCACATTACTTTTCAGTAGCTGGCAGGAAGAATTATATAGTTATCCATGGACATTGCTACAAGATGCATTTAATGAATGGCCAGGCTGTCAAATGCTTGAAAATGATGTAGGAGGAATGTTTCTTGCCACTTTGAATAAGTATCTGAAATCTGAGATTTGCAGGAGGTTCTCAGCTTGTCTGGGCAGCAGCTGCCTGCCTGCAAGAGCTCTGGAAAGAGAAATTAAGCTGTGGAATGGCTGTGCTTGTAAAAAATGTCAGTATTTGCCTCCTGTGTTGCTGACAATTTTTAGTTCTTCTTGTAAAATGTTCCCTAATTAACCACTGGCATGAGATGTTTCATGGGAGTTAGATGTCTAATTTTTCAGAAAGAAAAGAAGAAATATTTCTCATACAACAGGGACAGCTGTGCCCAAAGTCTTGATATGGCTAAATCAGTTCTTTAATGGAAATGGAGAGTCAGCTTAAGGCTTGTAAAAGTTGTATGATAATTTAGTTTCTTTCTTGTTGTTGTGACATGTCTGATATGCAGCTCCGCTGATTCTTTGTTCTGTACTTTTATGTGGGTTTGCATAAATATACTGCATGAGCTGAATCCTATTTCCTTTGCCCTTACAATTCTCCATGAGCAATGCAATTTAAAAGCTCATGAAAAACGCTATACCAGTAGGATTTGATTTAGGACAGTGTTTATAACACTTAAACCAGTGTATCATAGGCCTATCCTCTGTTGACATAAAAAGCTCACAGAGAAAACTACATTATTAAAGGTATACAGTGCTGTAATGTGGGTATTCATATGCTACTCTTACGCCCCTTAAGAACTTTTCCCCTATGCACACACCTGCTTAGTGTAAGAGGGAAACTTTCAGGATATTAATTTCAAGTTGTGTTAATATTTGAATTTTGGCTCCAGAACTGGTATTGACAGTGCTTGCTGCAACATGCTTCTCATGCTTTTAAAATAGTGGTTTTTCTGCCTGTTTACAATAAGTGCTCTAGCTTTGCTCTAAAATGAAAAATAGAGATGGTTGGAAAAGATCTCAGATGGATTAATTTCCACTAAGAGGAAAGTCTGGGTACAGCAGAAAGCCTGAGAGAGGGTCATTCTTGCCAGATACAAGAAAGTATTGTAGCGAGATTCTTGTGGATAATACTTGTATAGAAATAAGGTATTTTATGGCATATACAAAATTAAGATTTCCAAAATGTAGGTCATGGGCAAAATCAAAACTGCTACGTTGCTTCCTTCATCTGTATACACAGGTTATCAGTATACTAAAGCATGGTAGAAGCATAATTCACTATTTTCTGAGGACAAGGATTCCCATGAGCCTGGAAGTAATAAAGCAGCAACCAGCACTCTGGAATAGGCTATCCAGTCTCTTAATGAATAAGTTGATACTTCTCATTGCTCTATTTCTTGATGTTTATTATAGGCATAATATTTAGAGAATATGTGGGTGTCATAAGTAACATAGCTATTAATAGTTGTATATTGATTACTACAATATTATAGAATAATTACTATTGCAATATTTAATAAATGTGTTGCAAACTACATGGGCTAGATGAAAAATAAATGGTCTTGACACTTGGAAGCTGTTTCTAAGAATGTATGAAAACTTGCAGATTTTTTTAATTAATTAATTGAAACCTTCATCTTTGTTTAGTAAAGATGTGCAACACATTAAAATAAATTTCTAAATTACTTTCTATGTAAAAGGTTTAGAACAAGAAGAATTTCTCTTGCAATGCATTTGGACTTTTTATGTTTAGAATAACAATTTCAGATACAAAGGGCTCCTCAGAAATGCTGTAAAATGAGAAAAGCTTAAGGGCAAGTTGTGTCGTTAGTGAGTGATGATACTTCTATCTGGCAGATCAGTTGGCTTGAATAATACAAGGTTTATGTGATTTATTATCTTCCAGTGCTGAAGTAGTCTACTAATACAAATGTTTCCATTTAAAAAGAAAGTGAACTTGCTAAATGGAAAAGATAATGTTTTATTAATTTTTCTTCTCAGTTTTATATTCTTGTGCCCTGCAGCTCTAGTGCAGCTGCTTTAAGAGCAAATGCAAATACCAACTTGCTTAATGGGGTAGTTAAAGGCAGTGGAGGAAAGTTATGTAATGGATACTCACTACGTGTAAAATATATTCAAGCCATACCATATGATATTTTAAACTGTGAAATTGTCTCCTGAGGTTGGAAAGGCATTGCATATTGCTTGTGAAATAGTTCTTTTTTTCTGAAACTGGATGTAAAAAAAGTAAAAGGCTCCTCCTTAATTCAGCAGAATCTAAATTATTTTTGTTCATTTTACTAGAATAGGGTAATTTGACATTTTTTCCCATTATTAACCTGGCTTCCGAATATAGTTAAAAAACAGTGTATTGAAGTCCTGGCTAGCAGCTGCATTATTAGGAAGACCATTATGGAAAAACAATTTTCAGGAAAAATGCTTTGTCTTCAGATTATGTTCATCATTGCTCTGCACATCTTTGTGTGACTTAATGCATCTGAGGACAGTTTCCAAGGACACAGAGCATTGTGTAGTTTAGCAGGGGAAATAAAAGATGTTTAACATGTTCAGAAATCTGTGATTAGATAATTGAAGATTTTTGTTTTCAAAACTAGCAGGTTTTGAAACTGGACTTTGTATTTTTAAAACTACTGTGCAGTATTTTGGGATGGCTTCCAATGCACTGGACTTCACAAATCTTTCCAAAGACATAGTATTTGTCTTACTCACTAGAATTGTTTCCTTTAGTAGTGAAGTGTAAAAGCCAAGTGTAGCTCACAGTGATAAGGTTGTAAATATAGAGAATTCAGTGTACATTTGAAAGGAGATTTTCTACATTTTAAAGAACAAAGCATAAACCGACTCTGCTATTGAAATGAATGTATATGGAACTACAACATATTTCAATTGAATTAAATAAAAGTTTGGACAAAATATATATTATGGCCTCATACTGAGCCAAGGGAGGTTTAGATTGGATATTATGAAAAAACATTTTTCATGGAAAGGGTTGTCAAGCATTGGAACAGGCTGATCAGGGGAGTGGATGGGTTGCCATCCCTGAAGGCATTCAAGAGATGTGCAATTGTGGCATTTAGGGACATGGCTTAGTGGTGGACTTGGCAGTGCCATATTAACAGTTGGACTTACGGTCATTCTTAAGCCTAAATAATTCTCTGATTCTCTTATGAAGTGTTAGATTATGGCATTGGAAGCCTTGGAATGGCATATGAAACTTGGTCTTTTTGCCTTAAGTAGGATCCAGTTTGAAATATTTCAGTCCTGAACTAACAATAGTAATGATAAATATGAGTTGCCAGGCTTTGATAAGATGTGGGAAGTGCCTAGTGGAATTCTAAATAGAAATTTAGTACCTATCTAGAAGTGAGAAATAAAAAAAACATCTTGTGAAGGAATATGCACCAACTGGATTGAAAAACCTGTTATTGATCACCGTGCAAAAAAAAACCCCAGACATGGAATCATTTTTGAATTAAGTTGTTTCTGTTATACAGACCTGTATTAGGAAACAGTGATATTTTATATTCTACATAATCGACTGGCTTTAGTTTTCAAAATTAGTGCTCATGGAATTTGCAGTTGATAACTTGTGTTTTAGAGTTGCAGAATAATCTGGACTGGCTGGTAATGTGGATTTATGCAGGGAATGTATGATTTGGTCTGACAAAGTCAAAACGATGCCTCTGGAAACAAGTGCAGACCTTATTTTCAGAGAACTCCTGAATTCTTGACTGAGGAAAACATGACTGTAAAGAGGGCTTATGGAGTCAGAGAAGAAAAAGTAACTCCTGAAGAGCAACCGCTCTGACAAATGTTAGCTCTGTCTCTGGCTGTGAAATAGTCCAGGAAAGACTAACAGTCAGAATTTAGTAGAAAGACTAAAAGACTTGTTTTAATAATCTGTGAATACAGGAAGTGTTCTCAGTGATTGATGTTGATGGTTTAAAAGTGTGCAGAAGATCAGGAGAAGATGTGGAAAAATATCACATAAATATTGCTTGAGGAAAGTGCAAAAAACAAAATCTGATCCAGTAAATCCTAGGAACAATCCTAGGAAACTCTGGGACAACATATTTTGCAGGTAGTCAGAGATTAGGTATGAAGAGTACAAGTCCATCTCTGTTGTAGTGGACAAAGATAAGCTAGGCTGGGAGTCAATAATTTCAAGGTTGTGTTGAGATTCTGTAACTCCACAATTTTAATTTTCTAAATCTCTTCTTTTGGTGAAGAGTTTGAATTTTAATTATTTAAATAATAATTATTTCAATTCGTTTCCTTTTTAAATAGTTGATGGGGTTTGTTTTGGGAGGGGAGTGTTGCATAAAAGTTATAGGCCAGTTTTTGGTGGCAAGGAAAGGTCCATCACTGCCAAAGATCTTGTGTTATGCACTTTGGCTGTGGGAACTTTAGGTATGATGATAGGGGAACTTTAGGTATGATGATAATTTCAATTAATATAATAATAATCATTGCCTTGCTGGGTGATAATATATATATATATATATATTAACCTTAAGCTCTCAAACCTACATTCCAACCTGGCTTCAGAGCATTTTTGCTTGTGTATGGCAGCCATGTTTTTCTGCCTTTGATTATTTTTGACAGGTTGCAGACTGTTATCTACTCTGCCCAGCCAGATCTCTACAGCTACATGTCATACTGGAAGCATAAGAAAGGTTCAAGATGACCTGGAAACTATTACATGTTTATGGTCCACATTTTGTAAATGTTTCTAAGTCCAAAGCAGTGATTGAGTGGAAGGGAAGTTTATGAAAAGCATGAGAACCGGGAATAGAGTGCTTTATGAATGGAAGTGCTGAAGAACTGTAATTACCATATAAATAGGATTTTTTTATTGTTACTGAAGGAAGGAACATACTCCAAATCTGGAAGCCAGATAACATGGGCCTAATCTAATTTAGGTGGCTGTAGCTGATTTTGCAACATGGCACTTGTATAGTCAAAGTGTATTTTGATATTTTAAGGTAAGATTCTTCTGACTAGTTTTAGAAATAGACTTCCAGGCAAGATAAATTGTATCTTATTGACTAGCTCTTTAATCACTGTAATGAAATACAGCTAAAATATAGATAACAACAATGGACACTGATGAATCCTATTCAAGATATGTATTCAGGACACCACAGGCAGTTCAATATTGCACATTTCCATCAAAAACGCATGTACTTCTGAAATAGTTGTGAGAGAATTATACCCATTCTTCCCAGCATAGCAGTATGAAAGTTCATGCACTTGATGAATAGAGAAAAAGAAATCAAATGCATTGTATGCTTGACTGATTTATGCTGCAAAGTGCTCTTTATCTTTGAACTCTAAGATTGCAGGTCAGACTGGATTGTATAACTTTTGTTTCAGAACATTCTGTGTAGATGTGATTGGACAGATATGTGACGAAAGTGTTCTTTCAAACAGAAGCTGAGCAGATTTCTCTAGCCATCGTCTATCCTGGATACAATTAATGTAGGCTTGAGAAGCAACACCAGTCCTAGTAAGTTGCACTGAACTTTTAACTGGTATTTTGGAGGTAGGAGAGATAAGTTCTGATGAGTGGTTCTGACCCATCTTTCTCAACCTTCTCCCCTTCAGAAGTATTTTTTCTGAGCTTCCTTTTCTGTATTTGTTTATGTATCTTTTGACACAGATGTTGAGGCTTATTTATATACTTCAAAGAAATAATTTTACAGGAAGTACAAGTATTTTTAAGTGACTGCCAACATACTCAGATTAAACTAGACACCATCCTTTTCACCTTTGTTAAAGTTGTTTGATAAAATAGTTAATTTCTAAAAGCCTTTTGCTGTTTTTCACTTTCAATGTAACTTGGGTATTGAAATGTAATGAGTTTATACTTTTTAATGAGAATATTGAGATCTTTTGGATGAGTTAAAGTGTTAATACCATGAATATACAATATATTAGAATAACAGAGCTTTGGTGATGTAGTGAAAATAAGCATGGGGATGCTGGTAACTGCCAGGAGCACTGTGTTTTTGCATCAGCTGGGAAGCAGGCTTCTATATCACCTAAAGTTTTTAGTCAACACATTTCAAATTTAAAAGAATGTGTTAAAATGCATGGAGGAAAGTCTTACAGTGGCCTTTCGGTTAGTCTTGAAACAAGGAAAGGAATTTTTTCTTCTTTATAATAATACAGAAGTATTGAAGCAACTGTGTCGTTCCCAATTTTGTGGAGAATGTAGCTGTCAATAAAGTTCAAAATGCAGGACTGAAGCAGTTGAAAGAATATTTATTCATGAAAAATACAAGATATAACATCAATGGACAGGTTGTGGTAACTTTTAAATGCCTGTGGTAGGAGGTGAAACAGAGAATTTTAGAATTCAAAAATAATAATTTCTGTTGATTTCTACTCTTTTGTTGAATAGAATAAAAGGTTGTGAGCCCAAAGTGATCAGGCATGTATTGACCACTTGGGTTTCTTCTGCTGTTTTGAACTATTTGTTTTAACACCTTGAGCTAATTTGATGTGTGAGATGTAATAATCTATTTAACAATTTAGATTGTAAAGAGAGTTTTAATAATGCTTCTTGTTAATGAATCAGCTCATGTTTGTATTCAGGACAGTAATTGGGAGTGGAAAAAGTATCTTTTTTTTGGTAATTAAAAGTGCTTAAATGCTAAAGTTTGATGCAATTTCATAGTTATGCTGTTCCTGTTTTATACAGTTTCTGTTGGAATTTGCAAGGCCAAGCACTTATTCCAGATTCTACAGGAGTGCTGAGTCCTGAAACTTTGCTAGCTGTACATATTTGTAACACATGGATATGCCCAGAATGGGATTTGGGACTAGATTTGCATGCTGAAATGTTGCACCATTATCTGCCTCAATAGCTCTCTACTATTTGACCTCCCTTCACAGATCAATAGATGTTTAGCTATTAAAAGGGAGGTGTCGTGTTGGGTACTTTGGCACAAATTTTCATCCTGTCAGCGTAAGGAAGTTTGGAAGAGCTGAAGAGTTTGGCGAACAACCAGAGCTGTCAAGAGCTTTGTGCTGCTTAGGACATGACTGCACCTGGCAGCTTTGAGGCAGGTGGCTGAGATGTTCAGCCTGCAGGTATGTTCTTTCCCTGCTGGGGATATTTTGGTTCGCTGTAGAGATCTGCTCCTGGTGCAGTGCTGACCTCAGGTGTTAACCAAGGCGTGCTGCCTGGTGGTGTCGCGTGCCCCCTCACCCTCAGATGCTGATGCCCACCACAAGTGCCTTCCTTCCCAGCATCTCCCTCAGTGGCCAGGCAACCACAGCTCCCACCGTGCCACCACCCCGCCTCACAAGTGACCATCGGAAAACTGTGCTTTCAAGATCTGTATTTAAAAACACATGTAAAGTTGTTAAATATGAACAAGGTAAGTTAGGTTTTGGTAAATAACTGGAATTGGTAATTAATTGAGAAAAGTAGAATGAAAGCCTAATAGAGGTGGGGCATATATTTTTGCAAGGATTTTCTCTGAAAGATGTGAGGAAGTGCAAACAAACAAAGGAAGATAGTTCTGTTGACATTTTATTGTGCAATCCAAATTAGCATTTTCATGTTATATCTGTAGCGTGCTTGAAATTATTCTTGCAAGCTTTTTTTTTTTTTTTGGTTTTGTTTTTTTGGTTTTAGAAATAAGGCAGGTACACACTGAAAGACAAGCAAATAGTAATTTCCAGCTTTTATCTGCTTTCTTACAGTGATTGAGAATGCTACTTGTGAGCACACTTTATAGAAGTTTCCTATTCAGATAGTATTTGTTTTTATTGGTATTTCAGTGATTAGTCTTGGCTTCCATGTCTGCCTACTAGCCTCTCTGAGGAGCCTACATATAGGAAACATGCATTTATATATAAATGCAGAGAAATAATAAGGAAAATGAAATAATAAATTCTTCTTGCAATACAAGGTGGATTACAAAATAGCTTTAGAGATATTTGTTATACATATTCATTCCGTAACTGATCTTAGACCGGTCTTGTACAGCTAAATGTTGTTGTAAGATCTACTATATTAATATAAACATACGTAATTTAAACTTTGAGTTACCTTATTTTTGCTTATTTTGGTAATATTTAGTGGCATCTCTTTGTAGCTCATGTTAGCATCATTCTTTTTCTGATTTTCTGTATAAAACAAGGTCCTTCACACAGTATGATAACTGAATCTTAAGGAGAAACATGTTCATGGGTGCTAGTAATGAAATTAAATCTTTATTGATTTCAGTATGTAGTTTGCTTGGACTATAAATTAATTAAAGCAGTATGTAATTCTGTAGGACTTCTGGTTTGTGGATAATAAATCCCTCTCTATTTTTTTGTCCTCTGTGTTACAGTTATTCCTTGACTTGGTGCACATATATATTATTTTTTTTTCAGTGACAGAATCATAGAAGTCAGGACTACAAATACTAGCAAGAAATCTGTATGGATTCTTATTTCTTTTCAGTGTTAATTTTTTTCCAGTGCCTCTTACAGTGAATTGTCTGACAATATGCTTCTCTTTAGCTTTTATCTGTAATTTGAAGTGTCAGTCTGTCTTTCCAGGATTAGGACATGTCTTCCATTAACTTTCATGACTCCCTGGCAGTCTTGATAATGAAATGATAGATGTTGAAATAACAATGAGAGATAAGTATGAGAACTCTCCAGGAACATATTGTACTAACATAACTCCTTGAACGGTCTGATATTTTTCTTACACTGTAAACTAAAAAAAAACCCAACAGACTCTTGGTAGAATGATGGAGTTATATGAATCTATTTTAATTTATATGTGCTTTCACATATTAATGAAAGTGTTTAAAAGTTTTATAGGTAAGACATAAGTAATAATATTACAACTTACAAGTCAATAAGAGTTTCAAGCACTTAATAGAGTCATAATTTTGCAGTGATTTATGGCTTAGAACTCTCACATTTTGGATAAAAAAATTTGCCTGAAATAACTTTAGTGACCTTGTGTGGGAGATTTTGCAACAGTTTGTTTGGATTTATTCCAAATTCTATTATTATTTTGAAAACACAGGAAGCTACTCATATATGAATTTTTTAACCAGTAACCTACAGTTTCAAATGACTCAAGATTGAAGCATTACTAATATAATTTCTCTGCGTGAGTTCAGCATTCTTGAGATGCTTTGTTACAATGATTAGAAACCATGGATTTACAAACGATGCATCTTTATACAGATATCCTCAGCAAACATAAACTCTACTGTACTGCAAAATCATGGGTTCTGAGCAGCAACACTGACTGGTGCGAGACATTTGTTTTTTCTGTCAAGTCCCTTTTCTGAGCATCTACCAGTGCTGCTTAGTGTCTTTGCTGGTGGTGAGCAAGCTTGCTGATGACACCCAGCTGTGTGGTGCTGTCAACAGACTGGAGGGAAGGGATGTCATCCAGAGGAACTTCGGCATGTCTGAGAAGGTGTGTCCATGGGAGCGTCTTGAAGTTAACATGGTTGGGACAATTCCAAGCACAAATACAGGCTAGGTGGAGGGTGGATTGAGAGCAGCCCTGAGGAGAAGGGCTGGGGAATGTTTGCAGATAAGAAGCTTGACATGACCACACAGTATGTGCTTGCAGCTCAGAAAGCCAGCCACACCCTGAGCTGTATCAAAAGCAGCAGGACCAGCAGGTTGAGGGAAGTGATTCTGTCTCTCTGCTTTGATGATATCCCCAAATGGAGTTCAGTTGCATCCATCTGTGCAACCCCCAACTCAAAGATGTGGACCTGTTGAAGTGAGTCCAGAGGAGAGTCACGAAGATGTTCAGAGGTCTGGGGCACCTTTCCTATAAGGGAAGGCTGAAATAGTTGGAGTTTTTCAGCCTGGAGAAGAGAAAGCTCTGAGGAGGCTTTATAACATCTTTTGGCACCTACAGGAGGCCTGCAAGAAAGCCAGAGAGGGACTTTTTACAAGGGCATGTAGTGACAGAACAAGGGGGAATTGCTTTAAATTGAAAAGGGGTAGATTTAGGTTAGACATTAGGAAGAAATTGTTTACTATAATGGTGCTGAGACATTTGAATCAATTGTCCAGAGAAGTGGTGGCTATCCTATCCCTGGAAATATTTAAGGCCAGGTTGGATGGGACTTTGAGCAACCTGGTCTAGTGGAAGGTGTCCTTGCCCATGGCAGGGAGATTGGAACTAGATGGCATTCAAGATGTCTTCCAACCCAAACCATTCTGTGATTCTATGAACAAGATACAGACAAAAATATTAAAAAAAATAAAAAAGAAAATATAAGCCTTAAGTCCTGTTTTGAGAAGTACTGTAAATATCTATAGTTAAGTTTACTCTTAGTGCACAAATCTGTGCAAGCTCGTCCCACAACTGGAAACACTAGTGGTCTGTAGAATGCAGCAATGGAGACTGTCTGGTCTTTAAAATATTAGTTGAAAATATATGGAAATACTTATTCAGTGTAAGAGTTGTCATTGACTCTGTACTGAGAGTAGAACTGGTGAATGAGTGCAGCCTTATCAAGGAGATCTCAAAAGAAAGTTTCTGGTGTGGAAATACCTACAGGAGTCATTTATGAGTATTGTAAAGATGCAAATCTCTGTTCAACAAGAAGTCACTGTAGTAGAACTTGAGCTAAAAAATAGAACAATGTTATGGTAAGAAAACTCTGAAGACACAAAGCACAACATTTTAACAACCAGGCCAGTGCTCTGTTCCAAAATTAAATAAATGCATTAAAAAGGCAAGCTTTGGAAAAACTTTTTTTTTTCTTTTCTTTTTATTTTTCTTTATTTTTTTCCTGAAGAAGTTGTTAGAAACCTGAACTTCCACAAGACAGTTTGTATAAGCTAGCTGTTGATTTTGCAGAGTTTATACCTGTCTAAAAGTAAATCTTCTGAGAATTAGATTTCAGAAAGAAAATAGTGTCGGAGTAATTGTGCCAGTAACTGAACATTCTTTACATTCTTTTAGTCTTCAGACTACACTGTAAAATTCAGTAAAATTTAAAATGCTGTCATGGCAAGTAGGAAGTAACTAAAGTATCAAAGTATCAGCCTCTTTAGTAAAAATATCTAAAAATATCAAGTAATATGACCAACTTATGAGGTGTTCCACAAAAATAAGGTTATTTCAGCCATTGTTTTGGTTAATTTTTCCTCATTGTCTCTTTCTTGTCAGATGATCTATAATTTTTGGTAAAAATGAATTCTAAGGTCTTATCAAACTAAAAACAGTGAGATATGATGGTAGATGAGTTCACTTGATTATAACACAGATTTCTGTTGGGGATTTATTTGTGCATATTTACTTGAGCTTGCTGGGTATTAGAGCCAATATCTAAGCAGTCTATTTAAACATACCATGTTCACCTCGATTTGGAGAAGATAGGTCAAATTCTGACATGTACTCTGGCTTCATTAAATTAGGATTCTGTCTTTCTGCAACATATCGATGACAAATTTAACTTGAAAATACTTAGGGTTCATCACCTTTGCTAATGTTGGGAGACCAGCTTCAGCTTCAAGTTTATTGTAAAACGTAAGAATTGTGTTTTGTGCATTTCTCTAGTTGTGTTACATGAAATGAAAAAAAGGGGTTTGCGCTGCTTTACTTTAGAAAATGTATTTTGCGTATCAAGTTCTGTTGTTTGTCGCTCTAGGAGTTGAGTTTTGTCCCTTGGGGTCAGATTGCTGCCAGGGTAGTATAACCCTTCACCAATGGCGTAGATGTCCTTAGCTGGAGAGTACTGTAAAGTATTTATGTAAGTGCTGTGAAGTCCTGCTTTGCAAAGCCAGGAGCAACTTCTCATATATTCAACCCCGTGTTAGTGCATTAATGAATGGAAAACAAAAGGTAGAAGATAGAGCAGGGCAAGAATAACCCACCCTGCACATCAGTCTGAGTGATCTCTGAGGTCTTATCTTGGTTTGGCCACAATGGTCTGCTATTTGTAAAAGGGTAAACCTTTATGGCTTCACTATGAAAAAATGTACTGTCAGCTCTAATGAAAACTATTGGTCTCAGAAATTACACAGAATGACTGAATGCTGCTGTAAAACACTTCATGTCAGAATATGAAAATATTGCTTATTTGTGCTGAGAACAATAATATTCCAGATGTTTTATACACATTCCAAACATTATACTTACTTCTGTGTACTGAAAATAACTGCTTGACAGCATATTTTGTTGATAAGTACATAGTAAACCTTGCCTCCCTTTCCCCCATAGTGTATCACAGATGGAGTAAATGGGGCTATAACTCCCCTGGGTTCTTAAAAATGCACTGCCTTAGTTCAGATGCTGTAGCTGCATCATTGCCTTGCTACTAAAACTGTCGGACCCAGTGTGGCATACTGGATGCAAAGCCCTGCTAGATTAAACTGACAGCTTTGCTTAAAATCTCTTTATGGATTGTTAATCACCAAAACAGAGGCTATTCTGCAAATATTTACTGGTCTGCAAGTGTTCTTATGCCTGGATAATCTAATAGATTAGAAAGGCAATGGTGTGAAGCTACTGTGAATAGGCGAACACCTATTCTGAATTAAGTACCACATGAAATACCAAAGTAGTAGCTATAACAAGAGTTTTGACTTATCCAATTAAAATTCTCGTCTTTCAACTTGGCAGAAGTCTGTCCCTGGAGTTCAGGGAAAGATTTTAGGATTTATTCTTAGAATGATCATTTTTAAATTACAGGAGAGAGGATTGAAGTGAATAAAAGCTTTGTCTAGAAACACTGGATATGTTGAATTTCCTTTTTTATTTATGACGCATGTTGAAACACAGAATATATTTGGAATTCATTAAAATCTGTCTGCTTCTGCATCCACTTTCCTTCTTTATCTTTGCCACAAACTAATATGCAACAGGTGGATCTGTGAAATATGTTTTAAAGTTTATTTTTTTCCTCACTTTTTTCTCCCCCAAGGGATTTTTCTCCCCCTTAATTGTGGTTGGATGTTTTGCTACTTACAGAAATTGGTGTAATAAAATTTAAGTAACCTACTAATTCAGTTGAGTAGTTTGTTTCCTGTCAAAGGATTTGTTTTTAAAACTTGGGTCATACTCTTCCCTTGCCCTATGACAAATTTGGAGAAAATTAATGTTCTGATCATCTTGGAAAGCACATTTAACAGGAAAGGGAGTGCTATATTTAAAGTAGGAAAGTATTAATATAACATAATTACTATACAGAATTAAATAAATGAAATATATAACGAAGAAATGAAATTATATATTTCGTTTGTATAAATGAAATTATATCAAGGAGGTGTCTAGATAGAAGAAATGCAAATTGTTACATGCAGTAAGATACAAGTTTTGCTAATACAGCTAGTAGGTTGCTTAAATATGTTATGTTATTTTTGTAGTTTCTGAATCCTAGTGCTGACTGAAATGCCTGGAAATTTTCATCTTTTCTAAAGTTTAACATGTAGGAAAAAGACACTTCTTTTTTATTTTTGAAATTATTTATTTCACTAAAGCATTTCTATGTTCAAAATATATTCTATGTTCAAAATATATTCTGTGGCTGCATCACAGCCACAGAAGTCCCAGCTGAAGACAATCTAATGGCAGAAGTGAGGAAGACTGCAGTTGAGGGATGCTAGAAATATGAAGGTAGTTCTTATTTCAACCATGTGGCTAAGTGCTTTTGGCTCAAAGGGATGTCAGGTGGATTCTTTAACTATACGAATGGAATGCTTTTGCAACTTAGCTCCTCTGTGCCCATTCAAAGTGTGAAAATTTCTGAATGACTTTTTACATTTTGAAGTATTTTAATTTCCTCCGTTTTCCTTACATATTTATCAGACTTCCACTGTGGTTAAGGTAGCAATTTGAAATTAGGCTCAAAATAAAAAGGTATTTTATGAAGTTACTATTAATATACAACTTTGTGGTAGAGGAGCATCTTCTCTAAAGACAAGGTCCAGCCTCTCTAACACACTGCAGGTTTAGCTGTCATCTGACAGGGGGAGTGGAGGCTTCTTGCTGCACCATCCATTTCCATTTCCAGGCCCTCTCCCAAAGAGGGGTCTTTTTCCACAGCCCAGAGTCTTGCCTGCTGCTGAGCCCCTTCAGCTCAATCAGTGTCCAACGAGCCATGGCAGCACAGCACCCTCAAAACTCTCATTCTCTTGTGCTATTTAATGGGGTGGATAAAACTTACTGTTATTAAGTTATTTTTGTAGCTCTTCTGTTTTGGACAGCACAGGCATAGGTCTTGCACTTTTCCTGTGCTGATTTCCTGATTCGCAGTCTGTGCCAGCTCCCACTAATATCAGGATTGGGGCCATTCCAGTAATTGTTTTGGATGAGGATTATAGGAGAAGTCCTTGATTAAGATCATTTTCAGCAGATTAACCTTTTATTTACTGGTCCATCTTCAAACCGGATTATCGTTTCCATGACCTGTAGTTATGGTGTCATTACAATATATCTATGAAGTTTATATATTACAAAATTACTTTGATCTTTACTAAATAGCTACAAGGCAGTGTGATGGAGGCAGACATACTCTTGGAGATTGAAGCTTCCAGATTTCTGTTGCTACCAATCTCTCCTGGTTGGGATTTGTAGTTGGAGAGCTCTGATTTTAATAAAATGTCAGTCTGACCAGCTACATGCAGTCTGGAAACAATTTTTTTCTTTTTTTTTTTTTTTTATAACCCTTGTTAATGGATTGTCAGGTATAATTGGGTTCATAGCAAAAGGACTTGTAACTGTTATCTTCAGCAATACTTAGTGTTATTTGTTTTATTACCATGGTGATCAGAGTGCATGACTGTGAGGTAAATCTTGAACCTGTTTGAAGTGTGAGGGGTTCAACAAATGCATTCAATTTACCTCAAAATGTTCTTCTTAACATAGTGAAATGTAGTTCTCCTTTTAAATTGAAGGCACATTGGAAATGTGAATGTCAAGTTTTTTCCCTTGTGATTTCAAAATTGTAATTTACACTTTAATTTTTATTAATTAAGTGATTTAAATATGTTTCTTTCTGGGTTTAAAATTATAGAATTGTATGATAATGACAAGTATTACTTAGGTACAAGTTACAGTTCTGGTACTGTAGTTCACATATTTTAATGTATTCCAATATGAATTTATTGTCAATTAATGTGGGGATTTAGAAATGGTGTTCCCACTGAAACATCCCAAACCATGTGCAGCTTTTAAAAAAGTTTACCGCTAAGCTAAGATCACTATTAGGAAAAACAAAGACAAAAATAAGGTAACAGTTCACTGTGTCAAACATGTGATCTTAAACTGCAGTTGTTTCATTTAGCATTTCATCCCTAGAGTGGAAAGGTCCATTACTATTATAGGCTGTATCATTCATCAGTCAGCCCCTTGTAACAGTGCTTTTTTCAGGTAATTACAAAAATAAATATCTATTTACCTTTTTTTTTTTCCCCCTCTCTTTTATGTTTTGTGGGCTTGGTACTGTTTTGTTGTTGTTTTGTTCTAGTGGTAGTTAATTGTTTCAAATATGGAAAAAAATAAATTTATGGGCAGTTTCAAATGGGTAGGAGAGCAGTAGATTGGCCTGAACCTGGAGAGTGGGAAAGTGAACAATGGAGGCATGTTTTCATTAGATTAGAAATATTATTCTTTGGAACTCAAGGTGCAAATTATCCTGTGCCATAATGTTCTTTTCAAACACACAAGATAAAATTTGCATATCTAAATTGGATCAGCTTGAATGGGTTTCCCGGCTGTCTCATCCCCTCAGCAACAGTCTTTCTGAAATGCCCTGCAGGTGGATCCAAATAGTAATTTTTAAGTCTATTTTTAAGAGCATCTTTGAAATATATTTTTTCTTTTAGTTTTATATTGATTTCTTGCAGTGAACACCAGCAAAATTTGTCCTATGTCTCATCTGAGTATAATCCACATGATAATTAGAGGTTTAAATTTAACTGTGCTTACACTACCATTAAAAATAACAATTTATACCGAGTCAATAAAATCACAATTGTTTCACATTGTTAAAACAATAACTTTCCCTTTCTCTTCCCTTTCCCCCTTTCATTTAATCTGAGAAGTTGTGAAATATTTTATTATGAATGTGACCATCCAAGGGAAGATCCTGCAATCTTGTTCTACAATGCTGGGCTTGTCTTCTGTTTTTTAAAGGTAGACACTCACTGATACTGTACTGATTCAGATTTCTGTTCTCCCTTTCCATAAACTCTCACAACTTTGATAATATTTTATTACATTAATCAGGATGGAAGTGAATATATTATTTTTACCTCTATTAAAAGAACTGTATTCTCAATATATTTTATCAAGTATGAGGGGAGACCTCATCATGGACTGCAGCATCCTCGTGAGGGAAAGTGGAGGGACAGGCATTGATCTCCTCTCTGGTCACTTGTGGCAAGACTGGAAGGAATAGCAAGATGCTGTGTAAGGGGTTCTTAAGCTGGATTTTAGAAAAAGGTTCTTATCTGAGAGAGTGAGCACTGGATTAGGCTCCCCAGGAAAGTGATCACAAGTCTGGCAGACTTCAAGAAGCTTACAGGTAATTCTCTTATGAACATGGTATAATTTTTGGACCAGGAGTTGGACTCAATGTTCCTTGCGGATCCCTTCAAACTTTTTAATTTGATCCAGCTGCTCAATTAATTTTGTGTTAATTTGGTAGCATGACTTCTTCGGACATATCAAAGAGAAATAGCAAAAGAAATAATTTAACTTCTTTGGACAACAGGTCTGTAGCTCAAAGACAATATTTTATTTCCTGTAAAATAGTTAGAAAGTTTTAAGGGTAATATTTTTACAGTGTCTCTCTGATGTATGTAAAAAATAAAAAAAGAAATGTAGCATATTCTTAGCCTTTGATGCTTTCTGTACCAAGGAATGGATGACCTAAAGCTTATGCCTGTTCATCTGTATTTTACTAGCTGTGCGTCTATATTGACTGCCAAAAGTTGATGTAAAAATAGGGAGTATGCTGCCAAGATTTTCCTTGGGCTCCCTTAAAAGAACAAATAGAAGCAGAAAAGGGTTTGACGTCAACAGCGCTTCTTCAAAGCCTCTGTCCAAGGTGCTGAGGATTAGTGTTCATCTCTGCACTGTGGGGACAGCACCTCCTGTGCTGAGGGACTGGGTCAGGTGGGTGAGCTGTGCTTCCTTGCCATCGTTGTGCTTTCTCAAAGTTATATTCTGGGTGTTTGGCTTTTAGAGGCCTTTGGTTTAGGTTTGGTTTTGAAGTTTTGTTTTTATCTTTGTTATTGCTGTTGTTTTTTGTTTTTTTTTATATTATGGTTTTGTTTCTAAACTTCTTACCTGGTCTATGTAGAATGTCAGAGTGTTACAGAAAAATCAGATTTGGTCTGGTAGCTTTATATACAGGCAGCTAAATCTCAACATTATCGACTCTCTCAGTTGATTATTCAGCCCTAGTTCAGTTTGGTGTTTCTGTACATAAGAGGTCTGAAGACTCTATTCAGTTCTATAAATAGTTCTCATTTATGTATTGTTGGAGTTTGTTTCTCTTGTAATTTGAAACTTTGTGAGAATAGGTTAGGATTACTGCTGTATCCCATGATGATGATGCTCATATATTAGTCAGAGAAGAGCCCCAACCTAATTACTGCTTCTGGACGCAACATTTGCATTGCATTTTTTTTTTTTGAAGGTCACAGTAGCTGCCTTCTCCCATCTGAGTGATATTCAAGGAGGTGTGATTTGCCTAAACACCAATGACTGTGTAACTCATGGAGCCTACACTGTTATACAACCACAGTAAGAGATTAATAATACTACTTCTGCAAAAACGCCTTGGTATCATTGGTGCAAGGAAAAAGAAATAAGAGATATTCCAGTGGTTATTCTTGGACTGGAGGATTAGTTGTCTTGCTTTAGGCTTTTTAAAGGAATACGATAAGGCCAAAATTTTATTTCTGTCATGGGGAACAAATATGAGCATTTGGGGAGAATATTCTGACTGTGTTGTCATGGGGAGAGGAGGAATTGAACTCTAGACAAGAGAGTGCTGTTGTGCTCAATTTGTTAGTGGACCAAACAAGGAAGGATGGGGTCTGTGCAAGAAATCTCACTTGTGCAAACACAAATATGCATATCTTGCAAGTTACCTGGGATGTGCCCCACTTCTCACTGCAGTGATTTGGCACAACTGAGCTGGGGAGAGGAGAGAAGGCAGCGTTCTCTCTAACTGGTCCCAGAGTCAGGGCAGAGGATTAGTGACAGCCTGCACTTCTCCAATTTGGGAACTCTGCATATGTAAGGTACTGGGTCCGTGTCTAACCTGTACTTCCCTACAACCTCTAAGGGTGTGTGTTTGTGTGTGTTACCCAGACAGCTACAGACCACCAGTGAAATCAGGCCACAGGGGCATCAGGCTGCACCTTTACTGACTTTCAGGTGGTATTCTGGCACTTGCAATTCATGGCCTGTACTGATGTTCATAACATTTTAACATAAAGCACATTTCCAGATGTCACATCATGGATACCATACTGTAGTTCTGAGAATAGGTTGAGTAGAACAATATTATTTTTGAGTATTGTAACTGTTTAACTTCATCTATACACCCACATAATGTTAGCATAATATGTTCACCAAATATAGGTGTGGTGTTTGGCTTTCTGTGGGAAGTCTTAGGCAATATGCAATCATAAATCAATAATCTGTAAAAAAAGGTATTGAATTGGTAATTTGTAATGAATTTCCTTGCTGTTGTCTCTCTGGTTAATCATTAGTCTTTTAAATTGCATTTACTGTTTATAATCCAATATGTTTCAGTAGAGCAGACATAACACTTGTGCTAAGTATCATTTCTCATCTTTTAGTTCTTAGTGTTTGCCAGCAGATAGAACATGGATTATTAGTTTATTAGGGAAACTCAGGGTACAGAAAAGTTAATTAATAAAGAAAGAGTTGTTTCTGTGTAAGACAAGAAATACCTTCAAAGTTTTCCAAAAATCTTTGTTAAAAAATGGTGTGTGTGTGCATTGCAAAGAAATAATTTGTTCTGATAGTGAAGCTAATTATTCTCAGCATACACTAGCTATGTCAAATTGCAAAACAAACATCAGACTGTATGTTGCAAGAATTAAAACACCATCAGCTGAGTTAATGAAGAGCATACAATGAAGATCATCTCATTTTTGCAATGCACTTTAAGTGAAAGCCTTTTAAAGAACTGTTGCAAAAATCATAATTTAGGGGGGAAAAGAAACAATAAAGCAAATGTTTGCTATCTGTTTTAATTACTTTCTGCTTGGAGATATGCATTAGGTTTATTTATTGTTTGATGTCAAATTATTTCTCTTAAATGACTTAAGAATACAGTGGCTAATGATCCATTCTGAAATCAAATGGATGGTCTTCTGTATTCCATTATACAAAGCCAAATAAACTAATTTTTGATTGTTTCATTGTGATATCATGTGAAGAGCATTACTTGAAATTATAGATTAGCATAAGCATGGGAACCTGAAACAGAATATGACACACAGAAGGGAAATGGAATTAATGCAATTTTTTTTAAGTGGGAAAAAAAATAAGAGTGTATTTCTGAAATATGTACCAACTGTAAATGTAGTCAAAATGCCATCCCCTATTACCATTTCAATTATTTTTGTTTCTGTAGAATTCCTCACAAAGACAGCCCTAAGAAAATCTCCCTGTAATAGATCTCCTTGAAAATTTTAAATGTTTGGTGGAAAGAAGATATTTTGTCCTGAACAAAGATAATAGCAATTTTCATCTTGCATACATGTAAGAGAAATTGGAAATTTTATTTTCTCCTCTCTGCCAAAGATTCAAAGTGTATGGTTCTTCCCTGTGTCAAAACTATGTATGTACTTAGAAAACTTAGGAAATGAAGTCAGAAGCCTGAACTCTTAACAAAACCAGGGAATCTTTATTGTACTTCACCACTCCCTTCAGATATGAAAATTAAGTCCTGGGAGTTTAGAGGAAGCCCTGTCAAAGTGCCTAGCTGCAAATCAAGAATAATTTTTATCAGAGAACACTGAGATCAAATAACTTAATATAGTTAAGTTTTATATTTAAAAAAAATCTTTATAAACTGTCAGTCAACCAGTTATTGACAGAGAGGGGATTTGGTATAGGCATATGCATATTTAAGTGTTTGAAATTATGGAGTTCTTTCCTGAATCCTGCCAGTATATGACTTTGCTATGGCAACCCTCTAGCTTTGCAGGAGATGAATTTATTGAATTGCACCCTCCTTAAGCCTTAGTGAGGTACAATGTGTCTGGCTCTTCAGTGAGTTTCAGTATTTAATATGTATTCAAAGACCATAAGATATTTAACTTCCTTTAGATAAGACCACATACAATAATCAAATTTGGGCAAATTTCTACATATGTTATGGTTTTGCTTGTATATCTGTAGAAAGTAGAAAGGGTTAAAATGGTCTGAGGATTCAACATTCAGTTATCCTCCAAGGTTTCCAAAGCAGACTGCTTATAATGGTTTTCTAGGAAGTTTTGGATGAAGCAGAATATTTTTTATTGTTTTCTTCATATTTCTTCATGTGAAAGTCTGAATTAGTTGGTTTTGGAGTTGATAAAGAAAAATACTAAATAGTAATATACTAGAAATAGTTTTTGTACATATTTAAGGATAGAAAATACGTCTAAGTCAATCTGTCTGAAGGAGACATAATATTTGAGCATATATAGAAGTGTCTGCAGGAAGTGGGTGGAGGTGGACTTGGTGGTGAGAGTATTTTTGCAACATATTGCAAAACTTGCTATTTTCCTTTCACTGTGTGGGGTGCCTCAGAAAAGTAACCTTGGACTTAGGCACTGATATATCAGCCACATAACTGAAGTTGTGTGTTGTATCTGTATTTATATATGGGGGCTAAGAGAATTTAAGCTGACCTAAATTAGTAATACTGTCAGTATCTAGTAAACATATTAATTTTAATATGTGTATTTAAATCATTACTATGAAAGCATAATAACTTTTTTTTCTTATTTATATATCCAGGAAAAACATTTCTATGTGAAGTTTGACTGTTGCTTTATACATGATACGTACATGTTACTTTTTTTTTTTATTTTTTTATTTTTTTTGTACTGGTAAATCATGTCTATCTGTTTACCTGAACTCGGGTTGCTATTTTACCTGAAATCAGCATCATTCAAACATTGCCATTGTGGTTTCAAAGTCCTGTTTCAAATTTTTAATGCTCTCCACCCCACTTTATGTGTAAACTAAATTTCCTTGTCCCAAAGAAATCATGCTCTACTCATCTAACTCGGTGGCAACAACTGAACTGTGTGCTGATCTATAGACAATTACTTTTCAGATTTCTATAATATTTCAATAATAGTTCAGTCACTGAGAGTCTCCTCCACACCATTTCTTCCTTCAGTGGGCAGTATATAAAATGAAGCTGTCTTCTGTTCTGCAGAGAGTGTATAGATGCAACCAGTTATTTAGACCAAGGTTAGCTTTGAGTCTCACAGGAAAAACTTGTGGAAACTTCACACTTAACAGTTAACTTTTAAGCTTTTAACATTAACTGGAAAACTTTTAATCCTATTTTCAGATACAAAAATGTAATACTGATTGGAGAAAACTCGCTATATTGTCTTTTGTCATAACACAGAAAAGCAATGGTGCCAATTTTATGAATGTTTTTCCCATCCTAAAAGTGTCAAAGAACTTTAAGCTTGGTTTGATCCCTTCTAATGAGGCTTTAGTTGTAATGCTAATGCTGATAATTTCTGATATATTTTTCAGCAGCACACAGAATGTATTAAAGGCATCATGATGTATACGTAGAAAATTCAATTCTATGTGGTTGTGATACCAGGTATCTTGGTGTACAGGTTTGGCTACTTGCTTTATTTTACCATAGAAATATTGGTGCAATGAATTGGAGGTGAGGATGCTGTTCAGCAGCAGAGGAGGAAGAAAAGGCAGCAATGGGAAGTTTTGTTAACGCAGCTCAGCATTTTGCAGTCTGTGTGTTTTGAAATGATAACTTGCTTTGATTAATATGTACTTAGAATTTGCTAACTTTGTGGCCTTCCTTATTTAGATTTATTTTTTGCATTGTAGTTTGCTCCAGAGTTGACTTTGGTGAGTGACCTATAATTTTCAGCAGTAAGATTGATCAGTAGGAACAGATTTTCCTTCCATCTCCCAGTTAAAGCAACTACCATATAATGGAAGTATGACAGATGGAACAGACTTGTGAATTTTTAGACAGTATTACAGACAGAAGGCTTTATTTTGAGATACTATCTTTAGGGCTGTAACTTTAATTATAACCTAAAATTATGCAAAGTATTATTATGAATGATAAAATGGGATTCTATCTTAGGGTTTATTTAGTTAGCAAATCCCAATTGAACCTTATTTATTAATTTAGAACAGTTAAATCTCACCTCAACTTACCCTGAAAGGCGTGAGATACATTAATCAGTTTACTGAAGTTACACTTCTCTTTTTTATTGATCTGTTGAAGCCAGCACAAAACATACAGCTGTACTTTTGTACACACAGCTAAATTAGGACTGTTAACAAGTTATTAAAAGCTATTTCAACCTATATTGTATTTGTCACTACTATAGAGCCTGTGCATTTCTGGAAAACACTGAATGTATTGGTTAAGTTAAAAATAGCTGCATCAATGAAACAACTCACTGAAGATATCAGCCTTGTTTAATTTTCTTATTAATTAGTATTGCTTAACTAATTTGAGAATTGATAACAGAATGTTTGAGTGATTTATGGCCTGAAAATGAAGACCAATGTTTCCTTCCTTGAAAATGGAAATTGGCTTGTCAGACATTTAGATGAAGAATGATCAATCAATAGGATTTTAATAAGGAAAAGGTTTAAAATTGACTGAAGGTGGCTTTTGTTTAGGGTGATTTGGTATGTGCATATTACTTAGCTCTCCCTGGAGAGGATTTTCAAAGACAATAATGGGTACTGATTTTCTTTGTTTATTTCATTCTCTTTTTGATCCCCTTGCCAGGGATTTCAGTATTTACCTCTCCATTGTGTCTTTGAAATCTCCCTGCCTGCTCTTCAGATCCTGTGAATAATTTTACTTATTTGCATTTAAAACTATGAGTTTTAACCACCATTTTTTCTCCAGTGAGCCTGTTGTCTAGATAAACATTTATTTTCAGCCTAAGTCCATGCTAGACATGGGGGCTTTCTCTTCCCATTGATTTTAGGAAAACAAATTCCAAAAGCATATGCACACATTGGAGGAATACAGTTGACTTGGAAAGATCACTGAAATCCTGTATTTTCATTGTCTCTTGGAAAATCTAGTATAGTGGACTTGGAGTTGAAAACCAAATGGCAATTATGGTCAATGGGGTTGGTTTGTTTTCTCCATTAGTGAAGTCCCTACTGGGTTTTCTGGAACTGATGTAACTAAAGTTAGATTAAAAGGCTCCATTCTGTGTGCAGGGTTATTCACATACCTATACAAACTGTAGATCCACGGCTAATGCATCAGAAGAGTAAACAGTATATAGCACACCCACACAAATTCTAGTTGTCACTACTTCCTTGCAGATTTTTTTTTCTCCAATTAGGTTTCTTATACTGATTTCAGCCTGCTTTCTTGGCTCTTCCTGTCACTATTTCCCAAGCTTTCTGTCCTTAGATAGGTGACTTAGAGGCCAGCATTATGTTTCACATTTGTAGCCAATCTTATTTTGTTTCCCCTCAGCACTCTTTAAGCAAGTGCATACTGGGATCGCAGTTACAGAGGAGGTTTTGGTTTGTGCAGATTTCTCTTTGGAGGTTGTGCTGGGAAGATCTCATGGATCATTCCCAGCACAAAGTTTAAGCTTTTCCCCCAAAACAGGGGTTGCCAAAAGCTTTTAAGTGAAAAAATTCACCATTTTCCTCATGCATATTTTTTTACCCTTTTTTAATGAAGGCAGAACAATTCATGGAGCCAGTTTTGCTCTTCCCAGCCAGTTCTCATCTTCGAACAGGATCTTCTTCATGTGGTTGGCATTGAAGCCAATGTAATCTGGGCAGAAAGGACAATGTTTATTCACAGTTTAAAACCAGAAAGTAAAATTAGGCAGTTTAATCTGACTTTCTTCAGTTCTTGGACCATTGCATTTCACAGTGATATTGATCTGTGTAGCCTTTGGTTACATTAGCAAGTCAAAATTAACATTTTTCTTGAAAACAAAGATGGTAAATAGGCTTTTTCATCATGTATCTTGATCCAAAGCTGGGTGCCCTCACTGATAAATTCATTGATTTCTTACTTGAATTCCTCTAGCTTGATATTCCAGCAAGCAGTTCTAGAATACTTTCTGCCTGTACCTCAGCCTGCTCTCCTTAAAAATGCTTGCTTTCTGTGAATATTTTATGCCAAAGATGTTGATTTTGTTGCTACAGTTTTTTGGTATTTTTTTTTTCCTTGAAGAACCCACCCTATAAGAATGAAAGAATGAGTAGGAAAATGTCTAGATATTAAATAAATTTTAAATAAATGCCACCCTTCTTCTCCCAGTATAATGAAGCAATAAAAAGAGAAACCTTAAAAAAGATAAATCTGTCCAAGAATTGCTATTGATGTTAATAAAAGCAAAGCATTTATAAAATCAGAACTAGATGACAAGATGTTTCTAATCATTCACCTAAGTAGAAGCTTTATTAATTTTTTTAAAAATATCTTCTAATTGTAGCAATTTTTTTTCTAGTAATCAGGAAACACTGAAGTGTTTAAGTTTATTAATATACTGCAGTCACTTTGTACACGTAATGATTTCTTTCTTCTGTGCAGCTTACCCACATAACTCTTAAAGTTCATGATTAGTTCTCCAAATCCACAATCTGAAAGATTGAAACAAATTTAACAGACAGGCATCATGATACCTCTAATGTTTACAAAAGCAGTTATTCTGGGAAAACCATAAAAAATTGTACTACTTGCATGAAAGATGCTGGGTAGGTTTTGTTTGTTTGTTTTAAAAATTGCAAATTTACAAAGAGGATGAGGCATAAAAACACTGAAAGGGTAAAACCAAGGCCTCCTACCTGCTGTGAAAGAAGAAGAATCCACAGTAGTGTACTATGACATGGTCGAGTCTGACACCTAGAGGCCATATTTTTAGGATTCTTAAAGAATAATTTCAGCTGGAAGTTTGCACTGCACGTGTAATTTTGGACTTAAAGACTGGAGCGACCATATTTTGAAAAACTAAAATAATTTTTTTTTTCAGATTTTTCATACTTAGCATATTTTTGTGCGCTCCCTGGCTACAGTCCCTAGCATTGATATGAAGAAAAACAACAGACTGTTTCTGAAGCTGGTAAGGAGTTCTTAATGCTGTGCTGCAAAGAGTAAAAGAGCTCTGTGCAGCTTATTCCATTCTGAAGTACTCAGTATCTAACAAAATTCTTGCAGGTCCCATTCTTGCAACCTTAGTAGAATATCTTCATGAAAGTCAGGCTCTCACAAAACACAGAACTAGAATTTTTGGCCTGTGAGTTTGTCAGAGAATGAAGAGAACAAAAGCTTCTTTTAACTGTGATGTGAATTATTTGGATCTTGGATATTACAAGGAAACATTCATGTAAGGGAACACTCTTCACCTTCTTAACTTCTTTAGAAGTTAGGGGGCAACCCCATCACTACATACCAAGAAATGGATATATCCAAGGGCATCCTACCTCACACGGCAACAGAACCAGATCAGCATGTTACAGATTTAGAATATTTTTCATAAATATTTGGTGCTCAATTATCCAGTGAGCATTGGCTATAATAAACTCTTTATAACCGTAGAGCTAAATAAATAGGAGATAGGTGACTCCAGTGTTTTTGGCAATATTTGTTATTTTTATACTTAAGAGAGGGGGAAAAGTCTTGGAGATCAGTCAAAACTAGCACAATTCAGATAAAGAGGACTTTGATTTTTTACACAAGAAATAAAACATTTCTCACTCTTTAGAATTTGGGCTGTTCTAGTACTCATTCTGGAGGCCTTTTTGTGCTAGTCCAGTACTTATGCAGCAGAGATGGTTTAGTGGTGTACAGTTATACACAGAGTAAAACATCTTATATAGATCTACAAAAATGGACTGAAACTTCTCTAAAGGTTTCTGGCTTGACCAATCTGAAATTGAAGGCAGATGGAAGTGAAGCTGAACACTGCTCTTTGCTGTGTATTGCTTACTCTAGCAACAAATGTGCTGTATATATTTAGCAGTCTTTGCATGCTCTTTGGCCTTACTCTATGTAGAAATACAACATCATCAGGATATAAAGTAATATGATCCTGAAGCTTTTATTCATGGCTTCTCATAAAGAAAAGGGTGTTAGCATGGGACTGCCATGGGTAGCAGAGGAATACCACCAGCTTGATTCTATATTGACATATATATCTTATCATTTCTCTCTCCAGAACATAAAAGGTATTTCATGCTTACTTTGTCATCCTCTAACTCTTTAATGCTAGGAAATGTGAGCCAAGTTATTCCAATATTTCATGAATAATACTTTGTCATTTTCATAAAGGTCTTTGAGGTTAGTCATAAATTTTGCAGAAAAATGAAAAGGTGCTAAGTTGCCAATGATTTGTGTGTTTTACAGACTTCTTGTAGTTGTTGTGCCTCAAATAAAATAATTGGATTATTTAGTTTGGAAAAGTTATTTAAGATCATGGAGTTTAGCTACTAACCTATCTCTGCCAAGTCCACCATTAAACCGTATCCCCAAATGCCACCTCTACATCTAAATAAATATCTCTTGAGGTTTGCATGTTGGTGCTCTAAAGGACAACAAAGGCTATTAAGTTTGTGATATGAATACTAATGTAAGTTGTAGTTTATTTCTATGCTTTCTCTAGAGACTTCTTCCCAGAAATACTTAACCATTTATTTGGGAATATCTAAGCCATAAACAACTGATAAATTATGATAGTTAAGTATACATTAGGCGATTGCCAGTGAGCTGGAAAAGTGGTTGTGTTGTTAACTGGATGGAGGTCCCATGTTCACTGTAGCAAACAGGAGAGGATAACAGGGCATCAGATAGACTGGGGTGGAGATGGCTAACAACAGTATTCCCAGGAAGGCATGCCTGACAGCAAATGGAACTTTAAATCAGGATGTATTCCATCTTGTTTGAGAAGTCTAATTCCTGCAGTTAGGTTTGGTGAGGTTGGTGTTGGTGTTTGTGTCTTCAGGCACCAGCCTACTCTTTGGCCTGGGGAACTAACCCTAACCCTGTCCTGAGTCATAGATGAGTGGAAACACAGCATAAGTGACTGAGTGTGTTCCAAAAACAGCTCTTCAGAATTCCTTATTTTTTTTCCAGACACACAAATATACTTTTGTATAATAAATATTCCTTCCGTTTTGTCTCTGCGACCCATTTCTGAACAGTTTTAATTTGTTGTATCTTCTGGCAAAAAAAAAGTGTGGAATTACTCTTTTGTAGTTCATTGATTTTATGACCAAAATAAGAGTAAAACCATAAAAAGTACTGTGAAAATATTTTACTTTGATAATCTATGTTTTAGTGGTTTTGAAGTATGCAGTCCTATAAATATAAAATACTTGAGTATTTGTGTACATGTGCTTACCCTCTCTCATGCTGCTTTATTCTGCTGTCAAAACCCACTTTGATTCATTGTGCCAACTACATGGATGATCTGTTCCCTGATGATGTTTCCAGATGATCTGAGTCACGTACAAAATATTCTCAGAGGCTTTCTTTATACATTCATTAAAAATTCTAGGTAGAATCCATTGTATTTAATAACTCTGAAAATCCTGCCTTTTCCCCTAGATTCTCTATAAACATAAGTCTTCCTCTGGTGCATAGCTCTAGCAAAAAAGCCAACATTTGACTCTTAATTTTTCAAAGGAATATATAAGATACATATGTTTTAAGTATACAAGTCAACACAGCTATTGTCATAGATTTCCTGAAGTTCTTAAAACTTCTTTAAGCCTTTAGATTCTTAATCCTATTTTTCATAAATTGTGAAGTTGCCATTAATTTTATTATGTCAAATGTTCTCAAGTCCCTTTACACAGCCTGCTAAATAATGTGCATGTGGTTAACTTAACCACAGATGTAACTTCAAAATTGATGCAAATGAATGAGCTCAGAAAAAAAATTGGTTTAAATCATTGTTCTCTCTAGTTCAAAGCAAAGGCTGAAGGGTCAATCATGCTTTCTAAAGTGAATACAGAATGATGTAGAAGTGAATAAAATGTATCTCCTGAAGTCCTTTTAGCTGAGGGTACAAGTTCTGGATCAGGACGCTATAAATTTGTTAAGATCATGGCTTTCTATGTATCCCTTATCAACCTATAATCTCCTGATTGTTGCCTGTTTTTCAACAGCTGAGGAACAGTAATCCACACTTGCTTATCTCTCTTAATCACAGCCTCATGGTGCTATAGCTCCCTGAGCCTTTAATTCCCTCTTAGAGGCGTAACAGAGTGGAAAGTAAACAAAGACGAATTTGCAACCTTCAACATTGCTAATTTGCTCTGATGTCAGAATATTTAAACAGGCAAGGACTTGGGAATTATTTGATCACAACTGATTTTAATCTAATGCATGTGAAAAGGCTGAGTCTGGGAAGGTTGTGCAAAATGACAGGCGTCCCAAGAGAGGTTGACTGAAGGTTTCTTCTTTAAACAACAATAGCTCCATCATTTTTCAGCTCTGGGTCCTGTGTTCTTATTGTGTATTTTTGTTTGCATTTTTAATGTAACTTGCTGAATATTATATTGGTTTTCTTGAAAATTCCTGATCTGCTTCCCAATTTATAGGTGTCAGAAGCCCAATCTTTAGGCTTGTTATAGGGTCTGTTCACTTCATAGTGGGTGGGAGAGATAAAGATCCCTATTTAAAAAGCTTTGTCTCTCTCCATTCTTTGTACCATCTTGACAGCCTAATGTATCCTGCATACTTTTCTATGTAAAATGATTGATAACTTGATCTTCAAATTATTGTAAATTGCACAGTTGACGTTTAGGCATGTGTATATGTGTACATACTTGCTGGACAAGAAAGGATGTTATCTTGTGTTATATATTATGTGCACACTTCATCTACCACAGAGGTGATGGGCTTACACATACATGCACATTATCACACACACATATTCATCTGTCCTCATAGCAGATTGCTATATGCTATTACCTGAAACAGATTTGATAAATATATGCAAGGTAGTTTTTATTTTTTTTATTTTTTTTCAACATTTTCTTTAATTTCCCTTCATAAGATTTTAATTGTCTGTTTAATGCATGTGTAATCACTTATTTTTTGTTGTTTACAAAATGGTTAATGCAGCATACATAGTATTATCAGGACAAATGTCTGATGCTCCCTTAATTGTTCTATATTGTTCTGTTTATATCTGTTCCGGTTGAACGACTTGTGTTTCTGAAGCACGTCTGATGATGATTTCTTCTTTTCTTCTTAGTATGTATCATTTGGGATATTCCAGGCAGAGAGGTGTCTGGGAAGCCAGCCTTTTGCAGTCACTCTGCGCTGAGATTACAGCGCTGGGCTATTTGCGTTTCTCCTCATCCCTGTTTCTCTCTGTCTCTCACTCTCTCCAGCTGGTGTAAATGACTGCTGCTGCCTCCCAGAGCAAGATAACCTGCTCAGTCAGCTGGAGCCCCCTGCGGACAGCTGTCTCGCTTTTAGCTGATGGAAAACTGCTGTAAGCGCTGAATGGAAGAGCGCGGAGCCGCGGCTGTACCAGCACGAGGAGCTGCAGCAGCAGCAGCAGCAGCAGCAGCAGCAGCAGCAGCAGCGAGTGAGGACTCTATTGTTCCCCGGTGTTAAACAGTTTTTCCTTTTCCGATGCCATGCACAACAGCGGGAGAGAGGTTTCCAGTCCCTTCCTCCCCGTGAAGAAATTGTGAAGAGGGGAGGATCTTTGGAGGAAGGCTCCGCGGTGGTGCTGCGGTTTTTTGGGCAGCCGGAGGCATGGGGCTGAGCGAGGGCAGCGCTTCTCCCTGCCCTGGTCCGGGGGCTGCTGCCCTGCCCGCCCGGAGCCTGGGAGCTCTCGGGCTGCTGCTGCTGCTGCTGGCGATCTGGGACACTCGTGCACAAAGTGAATTTCAAACTTCATCGGTGTATTTGTGGAAGACTGGTAAGTCAGGATGCTGTGATAACACGGCAGCAGTGTACTGAGTTTTTGTTGTAAGTAACAACCTTTTTGTGTGCTTTGTGTGTGTGGAGGGAGAAAGTTAATCTAAATAACTAATGTTTACTGGCAGGATTACTGGAGGAAAATAGGTCATCTTACAGGATTCCACCATCCAGGCAAATATTCCAATTAAAAAAACTCCACATTTTTGAGTCTGTGGCACTGTTATTGGGATCTCTTTTATATTTTCTCTGTCTTCTGAGGCTTTTCAGTTCGTTTAGCAGCTCTGTGTTGTACATAGAGGTCAGAGCACTAGTGCCTATCCACAATGAGAAGGAACAGTTATTACAATTGGAGTCAGCATGGTTAAAAGTGCTCTAAACATATTGAATTTTCACAAAGAAAGATGTGATTCAGCACATCTAATCTTTGTGTCCTGTGCTGACATGTAATATATTCAGTGTGGTAATTGATGGGGAGTTGGGTTTGTTACATTTAGGTTTAGTCCATGGTATATAGGACACGTGAAAGCTAATGATGGATTAGGTGAAATAATCTAAGTGATGCCCGATCTCATAACCGTAGAGCCAAAGGCAAATAGGCTATGTGGATTCAGCACCACAGTAGATGGATAATTTCCCCTACTTTGATCCTAATGAGTTATATGTCTGTTTTAAAGATTGCATAGTCATAACAGTGTTTCAACCATAGCTCTACATTAAAAATCAGTGGGGAATTTTCCTGTGTCTATTAATATAATGCATTAATTCAGGACTTAAGCAGTGATGAATTTTAGTTGTCTTGATACAATTTTAGTTACTATGTGAGTAGAATCAGAATGTTGTTTTGGAAATTTAAAAATTCCTGACTGGGAAATATTTCACATTGGTTTTGGCAGTTAGCTTCCTTTCCTATATGTTGCCAGGAATAAAACAATCCAAAAAGTAGTAGATTTGTTTAAAAAGTGATTTTTTCATTAAGGGTAATACAATAATAAGAGAAATTGACAATTAATCATTTGTCTGAAAAACAACTTTGAGAAGACAGTCTCTTTCCTGGATGGAGGGGGACAGCCTTCTGCCACAGAAGCAGATCAATTTACAATTACAGTGATATCCTGAATTTTTTAAGAGGCTCCTTTTATCCAGCAGCTCAGAGAAGAGATTAAAAGGAAATTCATTTAAACAAGAAGAAAAGCTTTCCAATAACACTAGTAAGAGAAATATGAAGAAGGGAAAATCCTTTGCAACTTTCACTTCTGAATGCAAGATGGGTTACACAGTGACCTTTTTTCCTTTTAAATCACTGACAGATTAAAAACAGTTTGCCGTTCCATTACAGATCTGCAAATGTTGAACACACGCTTAAAAAGAGATGATATACATGCACAGGCTTATACAAAGACACAGTAATAATATAACATTTTCATAAAGCATTTCACATTTACCCCAAGTTGCTAAGCATCAGCAGAATAAACTCTCAGCATTTTATTATCTTTCCGTTTAATGGTGTAATGGATTGTATTTAAAAATATTAAAATAATAACGTGGTTTGAGGATAATAATAATAATTCTAGTGAACTACTACTCAAGAGCATGTGCACTCAGTTTGCTACGGACTTAACTCCACTTACTTTGCACATAGTACACGTGCTCTGAAGTCATGTCAGTTAACCCAGCAAGAAGGAAATTGTTGGCTTTTCCCCTTTCTCCCTTCCTGGCAAAGACTGCTCTTAAGAAACTTTTGTGTAGAACAGGTAAGATCCAGTTACTTCACCTGATGAAGAGATAGCTCTTCCCTTAATCTTTCATTCTGTGCCCACTGTTGTCTGTTTTGCCTACAATAAGAAATATTGCAGCCATAACACCAGTGATGAGATTGGAAACATGATGAAAAACAAGTAATGAAAAACAAGAGTGGTTCTTTTCAGATGATGAATGACAAGATGCAGTGAATAAGACACTGCATCTGTGTTTGGCTCCAAATTAAATTTTTGTGTTCTTTTTCTTAGCTGTGTATTTAATTATTTTGTTTTCCCCCCTCCAGTTGTGGGAGGATCTAGAAAGTGAACTGGAAGAATTGCTGGTCAGTGGTCTGAAGTGACATGTAATATGGGATATACAGAGTTCAGCTTAAGTATCAGAGAGAAAAAACAAAACTGAACAGTAGTGAGTTCATGCACTTCAGATTATATTTTCCTTCTCCTTCTGTGAATGAGAGAGGTCAGGGGAATGTGTTGCTGAGACTTTGTCAAGGCAATCAGCTTGATTATATGCCTTTTGGGACCTCTTATATCCATTTTTTGCGAACCATGCTATTTTTGTATCGAATTTAGTCTGTCATCAGCTTTTGTAAATGCTGTTCATGACTTGCATCTTTCTTGTTTTTATTTCTAAATGTTTTTGAAATAATGTCCTGGTCTATGCTACTCTGTGTCTTCCATATTGCTTTACTGCATTGTGTTTTCTTAAGGATGCCCTTGACAATAATCTGCAATGATTATGAGGTTTGAGTTGAGGCCTCCTTTGTTTTATGGAATGATAATTTCCTTTCTTTTTGTTTGTTTATGGAGTCTGAAGGGTATTTTGTTTTGTTTTATTGGAGAGAGGGGAGGAGTGCTCTAATTCAAATTTCAAGTGTTTGCTTTCAATCCATGAAAAGATCTCAGGGGACATGATTTCCTGTTTACCACCATCTTCCTCTCTACTACAATAAAAATCTGAGGTTTTTGCAATACTAAGTTTGACTATGTGGAGGTTTACTTACCTTTGATTCAACATATACAATGTTGTGAATAAACTATTTTGAACAGGGAATTTGAGCTAAAAGTTATCTCCAGGTAGAAGGTCCTGTTCTTATCTCCACCCCTCCTGTGGTATTGGTGCCATCACGGAGTTATTTTTCCTTCTCCAGCTGAGCTGAAACTGCTTTGACTTTTGGCTTTTGTTACTTTTTTTTCATCTCTTGAGAGAAATGGGTATTAGGTGTTCTGGTACGTTTAATGAACCTTCAGAGTTCTGAATGGCATTTAAATGAGCATAATTGATTATAGCTACAAGTGATTAAACTAGGTTTCTCACTGAACTTTCTCATTCCATCCTGTGCAGACCTGATGTATACATTTTATTCAATTATAAATACATGGCTTGTTCATTTTGTGTGGTCACTGGGAAAGCCATCTTGGTGTTTTAACACAAACTAAAGCAAAGTGACGAAACAGCAAGATTCCAGAGTTGAGTCATGGGAAGAGAAGTTGTGGCACTGAGGGCTGGTGATTGTATTGGTGTGAGACTGATACACATTGCCAAGCATTGAGCTGTTTATGTTGAAAAGATATTTAATGACATGTTTTGTTCATGAATCATTTCCTTTCTCTCATTTAACTGATTTCATTTGCAGTGAGCAGTTGTTTGCTTCAGGTTCCACGCTGCTACATTGAACTTCTGTGAACGTCTTACATGCCAATTTTATTCTTCCTTAACTTTTATGAGTTGCTTTGGAATTCTGCTGGTTATTATTGAATTTAATCTGAAGGAGAGTTGTCAGGAATGGAGCCAGGCTCTTGTCAGTGTTGCCAAGCAATAAAACAAGAGGCAATGGGCAGGGAGTTCATCTGAATATGAGTAGGAATTTCTTAACTGAGCACTGGAACAGATTGTTCAGAGGGGCTGTTGAGTCTCCCTCACTGGAGATATTCAAGAATTGTCTGGATGTAATCCTTTCCCATGTGCTCTGGCATGACCCTGTTTAGGCTGGACCAGATGACCCACTGTGGTCCCTTCCAGCATGACCCATTCTGTGATTTTCATATTCAAAGACACCTTATAATCTTGTGATACCATGGGCTAAGGTGTTGATGTATCTGCAAGTTTTGCAGTGAACAATGTGATGACTGCTGATTCCTAAATGAAGACACCCACAAAGTTTTCATTTTTTTTCACTTTACATGAAGATGCATATTTTTCTTAGTCTGTCATTTCATCATGCAGGACATATATTTACCATTCCTTTACACAGCTGACTAAGCATAGATGTTTTTGCCCCATCAAATTCTACCCTCTACTTGATGTGTTTTTGTTAAATGAATTCACATGCTGATCCGTGATGTGCTGTCAGTATTGGGTGTAATGACTGCCTACAGTTACTAAGATATATATATATAAATAGAATTATATATATATATGTTTTATGCTGATTAATTACTGAAGAATGCACAAAATCAGCAAGGTTCAATCACACTAAAATTGCATCTTCCAGCAGTTTGAAGTAGTGCACATTGCACCTTTTGAAGTAGAAGATGCAGCATTGGATTAATATCTCTGGAACAAAAAAAGTAGTAAGAAAAAAAAAATCCAGGAGGCAGTGCCTTTTCCATTATTATCTGCTTTAAAGACTTTATCAGGTCTCAGATAACACAGATAGGTGTAGCTATACAGAATTAGTTGAGGTACCTGCAATTTTTGATACCAGGACTTGGTCTTTGATACAACAATTGCAGTTGGACATTTTTCCTCTTTTTTTAACAAGGGCAGAACTTGAAATAGACTTTCTGTGGGTAACAGTGCTGTTTTAAAAATTAAAGGGGAAAGAGAAAGAAGTCATTATTTCCTGAAGAGAACAATTAAGTATCTCTATTTTCCTGCTTATATTGTGCCTCCTAGAAGATAATTGGTCCTTAGGTGATAATGTGCTCAACCTTTGATGCAGTCAATAATCAGAGGAAAGGAATAATATGTGTGTAGGAAACACAGAGATCATAGGTACTTTTTGGGGTAGTGGAGGCCTGGAGGGAAACCAGTGGGCCAGGTGGTTTCCATAGGAGCCAGAGGGGTGTTGCAAATTCTCTAGGCAAGAGCTCTTCTTAATCACTTTCTGATCTTTTTCAGGCAATAGCATCTGTATGCGATTTATCCTTGTGCCATTGTCTTGGCAAGAGGGCTACACAAGGGCCTCCTAGTTACAGAGCCTATAAACAAATGTTTTCTGTTTCAAGTTGTTACTTTGGGACCTTGTAACCAAATCACACTTCACTACTTCATATGAACTTGGGTCTCGCTTCTCTGACTTCTCTCACTTCACTTGCTTCTCTGATTTTCAACCTCTTGGTTTCTTGCTTGCCCACAGAGAGGAGCAAATACAACATCTGTACCATTAAATCCCTGTCAGGATTTGCACTATAATGGCCAAATCTATTTTAAAAGTAGTTTGGTTCCACAAGTGGAATTTTCAACAGTTCTGAAATTCTTCTTCTAACATCTTTGGTGGCTAAAACACATAAAATCACTGAATTAAAAAATATTTATTTATTTTCTCTATGTATCACCCTAGGACTGTCCTATTTTCACTGCACTGAAAGTTCCTATCTCATATTAATGCCTGAGGAGGACAGAAGTCCTTCCTAGGATCGGCAGTCCAGCAGGCATTTCAAAATTTACCTAAATACACACTGACAGGAATTATCAGAAGGCAAGAGAGAGAACCATTACCTAACCAAACCTCTGATTAAAGCATTTACCTTTCAAGGGCTGTGTCATCTTGTTTGTTCGAGTTGTTTGATTACATAGGGGAAACTCCCCCATTTTTTCAATTTTTTTCTTTTTGGGGCAGGGGTGGGAGGTTTGGGGGGGTTGTTTGTTTTTTGTGGGGTTTTTTTTTGTTTGTTTGTTTGTTTTTGGTTTGGTTTTTTTTGTTTGTTTTTTTGTTTAAACCTGAATAAAGACTTCTTGCAGTAATTGCACCTTGAGACTGGAGACAGATAAGCCTGTGTCAGTAACTAGGAAACTCCTGATTTCAAAGAGGTTATGAAGAAATGATCTGAAGAGGAGGATTAGATGCTAGGGAAAATGCTAAATGAGAAAAAGATGTTTTATCTTGAGGCCTAACTGTCAGGAAGGGAATTCTTATATGATGATGAAAGAGGGCAGTGAGGACCTCTTCAAGGGAAAATAAAGCCCTAGTTATGGCACGGTGAACTTCAGCTGGTGCCTGCACATCCTTGAGGAGAGGGGTCTGTCAAGATTTTTAAACTGCCACTGATTGTAGAAGGTGTTTTTGGGAATTCAGCTTTTTGATTCTCTGGTCTTCAGTTAACAGAATAAGATAAAAGGAATATTAATGAAAACTGTATTCATCATCTTTTCAAAGAATAAAAATTATTCAAGCAAAATCTGCTAAGGAAAAATTACTGCTAAATACAAATTATTCTCCAGGATAGAATGTGATTAAGTATTGGTTATGCATGCAATACATAAATTCATATTAATTAGAATTTATCACTTTTATTACATTCTGTTACGTGCATCTAAGCAACCACATCTTTGCTGTCATCTCCCAGTTAAATCTGACTTTTATGTAGTCAAATGGGGCTTGTCTATCTGGGTCTTGAATAAGGATGTATTCATTTTCATTAGGCATGTTCATCACTGTTGCTCCTTGCCCTCATTTACAAAATATCCTTTCAGATATTTTATTCAAAAGAAATTTTGTAAAGCGTGTATTAAGTGTTTGATTAATGCAAAAAGACTTGTAGTGCAGCCTGGCAACAGAATATTTGGCAGAGATACGGAAAATGGTTGCTTTAAGGAAATTATTTATGAATGTTGTTTAGTGTTGTCCCTATTTAACAAAATCAAAGTAAATATTTAAATGTTTGGATAAAAATATGCTGTGAAATTTTTTTTCTTATGCAGCTACTTTGCCATATTTGAAGAAGGAAAATAGAAAAAAAAAGTGTGGCTGATATTATAAACCTCTAGTTAAGATAAACAAGTACTATATGCTAGGGTAAGGGTTGATTTCACTTGGAGGATGGCATTTTGAAGCTGTCAGAAGAGTTAAAAATGGTACTTGGTAATGTTGTGCTGGTAGCAGAGGATGTCTGGATTGTTTTTAGCAAGTGCCCTGAAGTGCTTATGCTAACTGGATCAGCTGAATCCCTCAGATCTTAGGGATACTGGAGTAGGAGAATGCCTCAAAAGCTATGGGTTTTATTCTGCAGGCTGGGATCCAGTGTTGAATTAATTCAGTTTTTTTAATACCTTACAGACCAGGGTTTAACTTTACAGTTCCCTGTTTCACTTGATGCCATTTTTTGTCCCGCATGTCCGCTGGGTTTTTCAGGTAACAGAATTGTGTATCTTTTAACACAATAGCTCCAGATCTAACAGAAAGCCAAATTCCCACAATAGAAAGTATGGTATTATCAAAGATGAGTAAGAATCAATACTTTGAGTTACATTTTTTTTTATGGTATAAATTAAATTGTTCATAACACTTTGTATTGTAAATAAGTAATTTCTGGGGTAAAGGACAATACTTATATTTATCCTGGTTATTGAAGTCTATGTTCTGGACTCACATGACATTTTTTTCTGTTTCTTCTATTCTTCTGTGGTCTGTTCAAAAACAAGTCCTCTCTTGGTAACAGGGCAGAAAGATCCTTTTTCTGGATGCATGTCCAGTCAAGGTCTCTGTTTCTCTTTCATAGACTAGTGAAACTGGAAAAAGTGGTGGGTTCCTTAGGTGGGTAGAGATATGTTAAAATACTCAGTAACAGAAGTTTAAGATCTGGTGGGTTTGTGTAGCACCTCAGAGAAGGCAATGGGCTGACAGAGCCTACAGTGGGAGGCAGCAGTAGCATTGACTTGGGTTCTATTTATGGATTCTTTCTTCTTATGTCTGTTTCTGTCCAGTAAAGCAGAAAAAAATAAATATATGGAGTTACTAAAGTAATGTAAGAATTAGAAAAGAGAACCATCTAGAGGAATGCTAAAAATTCATATTATTGGGTGAAATAATAATCACAAAGTAACTGTATGATGTAGATATTAAAACTGAGTCAAATGAAAGTTAGTGCAAGTATTTTGTTACTTCTACCACAAATTATTCTCCCCTAGGAAATCCAATTGCTTACCATTTCCATATGAATGCTGTACAGAGTTAAACTTATCAGTGTCTGGGATTTCAAACAAAATCCAACAGCCATTAATTGTAGCAATCAGCACGTTCTCAGCATTAATTAGCACTGTGAGTTTTGGTGCTGCTGACATTGCTCAAAGTTGTCAGTAGACCACAATAGCTGGAAGTTTTAAAAATTGTTTTCTGTACTTTGTGAGCATTGCCAGGATTCTTTTGGGGATTTCATGTCTGTGGAATAGAGAAGGAAAATCTGGTGTGTTTGCATGGATTCAGGGGAGGAGGGCCATTAGATGCAGGCCTTATTGAGTAGCTCAAGTGGAGGTTTCTTGTGTGATCCCTTGTGAATGATGTTGCTAGAAGGCAAGCTTTTAAGTGTCCAGATACCACTAAGAGATTTTCATAGGTATTTTATGACCATTCCTCTCAGTCTGTATTATATACAGTGAGTTTGAGGGTATTAATTGGAGAGGGTTTCTGATGTAATGAGGCAAACGTTTTTTGAGATTGATGACATCTGCTAATCTAATGAGAAATTTCTTAATGAGAGACATTATTGCTTTCTACCTCCTGTATTATGCCAAATGAAGTGTTTTTATTAGTGAACAGTAGTATAACTCTCCTTATGTGTGCTGGATAATAGCTATTTCACCACTGAGCCATTAGAGAACCAGAGAATAGAACAGAGAGATTGTTTTATAATAACTTGTGTTTGTACAATGCCTAGCACAACTGAATTGTCTTCATTTGCTGGTGTTCCTGTGTTCCACAGCTTTATACAAAACAACATAATTGAGACTTGTTAAAGATGCTGTTTCCAAAGATGCAAAAACAATTTATTCGCATTCTAAAGGAGCATCAAAATTACATCAAGTGCCAAAAGTAGTTCAAATAGCTGATATCAAGATGCTATACTAGTGGATACTGGAGGAAAGAATTATTTTCACAGGAAAATAGCATTATGAAAAAGCTTGGAAACCAGATTCTCTGTGTGATAGTACCAAAATGCACTGTAGGGAGAAGAACCTTTGTAAAAGTTACTTAGTGTTTCTGCATTTACAGATGTAGCAGTCATCCCTTCTTGCAAGAAGCAAAACTTGTTTTGAATTTTATATGAATGTCCTTGATTATACTAAAAGATCACTTGTGTTGTGCAAATTTTTGCTTTTTTGGAGTGTTCTACTGGTGTTTTAATCAAGTGTACATGGTAAGGAATTTTTTGCTTGATTTAATTTTCTTGTGGGTTTTGGTGAAAATGATTCCTGGATTAGAGGAAGAAGGTGGAGCAAGAAGGTAAAAAGTCATTAAGGTAGTCATAAAACTGCTACATCTTGCAACAGGGAACATAAACCTTATTTGCAAAAGTTGCATTATAAGCTAGTAAAGAGGCTCCAGCCTCTTGAATCCAGTCTCAGCTTTGCACACCGTTTGCAGGGGTGACACTGGGAATCTGCTTGTCTGTAAAGTGCCATTTACATGAATATAGTTTTCTGTAGGTCAGTGCAGAAACAAAACAGAAGAAAATTTGAGTCTTGAGATTTTTGATAGTTATTAGACAGTAACCCAGATACCTGTGCTTTAGCACACTGCTAGTACATTCCATATGTGAGCAAAAATGGATGTAGTGGAGAAGACCAGGACACTTGAGGGAAAGGAAGAAAGAATTTAACATGAGTGGAGAATTCAAACATGAAAAGCACAGGGTAAGCAACCAGCAGGTTCATTTCTGTTGAAATCAAATATTTAAAATAGATTGTGAGATGGAAAACTCAGGGGGCTGAAAGAAGAGGCAAATTCCTTCATGAACAGATATGGACTTTTTAAACTAACATGACTTTTCTAATGAATCAGTCTGGAAGCTATTTTCATGCTATATATGGATGTGCCTGCTTGCATGTGTGATATGTATGTGATGGTCTGAAGGCAATGTTGAACGATGCTGTATGGGTACGATGGAACTACTTAAAAAAAACAGATTATCTAAGTCATCTTCCTGAACAGTGACACAGCTTGAATTAGTGGTCATATCTAATAGGAAGTATATTTTTTTCTCTACCACTAATTCCTATTGACAAATTCCACCTCCATGGCTGCTGAGCTTGCTGTTTTTAAGAGGCATGCATTGAAGGCTATAATTGAAATGTCTTTTTTTTTTTCTTATTTGCTTATTTTTGCATTTCTAAATGAAGTTCTCAGTCAGCATTGCTTTTTAAATGGCAGCATTGGAAAGACTGACTTGTTCCTGTAAGATGTGCTTGGTGCTATGCAGGAGATAATGAAAAGAAGAGGAGGAAGAGTGATAAAGTGACAGAACGTGCAAGGAAGTTTTGTAGTCTTTAACTTGACATGGATGGATGACTCATGGCTCTCCATATTTCAACTTGATATATGAATGTCAACACCTTAGGAATAGTTTGGGTGAACCATAAGACCAGGAAGTTCAGATTATTTTCTGTGCTGTACTTCACATCTTTGTAGGGAACTGCAGGAATGTTACTGTCTGTGCTGAGTTCTCTGAAACTTCACAAAGTGCATTTCATGACAGATTTGTATAGGTGATTTGTATATTTACTAGTGATAAGCACTTTATTTTCTCCCCCTCTGTGTTAAATATATTTTAAAAGCTTTATGGAGGAAATCCAGATGAGTATATGTACTGATTATAACAGAGTCTTGGTTCTTTTGTCACAGTACAGATTTGAGCTATTCTACCAGGTAGACTGCCAATTACATGTGATGGAACTAACTATAAAACTGTGAGTTTGTTCTGTAACTACTTGTTTTTTGAGATTTTGCTGTTGTGTTTTTCTTATCTGAACTCTGCAAGAAGTCAGTTTTATTGCTCTGAGGATGTGATGTAGTGAACGCTTTCTCTTGAAATCACTGAATTTTCTGGATTACATGCTTCATAGTTTCTTCTGAGCAGTATGCTGCTTAATTTCCCTCTTAACAGGGAAGTAATAATCTTTAGGGTCAGGGTCCACATAAGCCAAAATTGGGTACTAAAGATTTTACTTTCTGGATGCAGAAGTGGGTATTTAAAATTGGTGTGTTTTGCTGCAGCCTCATATATAAAAGGAAATTGATGATTAGAAATAGAGTGACAATTCAGTGAACTAAAAATTACTGCCATGCATGCAGAAGAAGTCTGTTTAAATAACAATCTGTTGCTTACATAATGTCTTCATCACTCTCATTTAAGAAATAGGTTTTCTCATATTGATAGGAGCATTATTTTGAGACTAGAAAGAGATGAGCCAGTGAACTTATGTCTCAGAGGAAATGGCATATTGTTACTGTTCATATATAATGCTATTATTTGGTGTAAGCCATTTTAAGAAAGATGGTAGGTAATTTGCATATGAAGTAACTTATATAAACTTTTATAAAGGTTTTGTGTGTGCCTTTTGAACTTACAGGTTTAGTAAATTAAACGCACTCTTCAGTATACAAGCCCATGACTTTTTAAGTACGTTGGACACTGCTATCCAGAAAGTTGTTTGTTATTATTTATTATAATTAATTAGTCTGTGTATGGAATACAGTCTGTATATATAATCCCATGAGAATGAGTAGCACAATTAGAGGCATGTCTTTATTAACAAAAAAATGGATTAAAGGAGAAGTTGAGGTAAAGAAAAGTGCAATTTAATTAAAGAGAAAATGTTAAAAGGAAGAGTAAAGAAATTAGTTTGCAGTATTGTTATGCCTGTATTAGCTGCTAATGCAATTCTGTGTTGCAATTTCTCTTCCCTTTAAGACAGATATTCATCACATTTTATGCAAATGTTACCAGAGAGTTATTTTGGAAGGAAAAAAAAAAACATATTTAGAAGCCATAAAAAGATGCCCTGCTTTCTGTACAATGAATCAGATAATATGCCTTTTTGTTGCCTGTTTTCTTTTCATTGAGAGTATGTAAAAAGGAAACTAGCTATCATTAGCTAAGGCTTATTAAATCTTCAGAATGTTATCAAAATAGTTTGATCTAGTCAGGCATATCTGAAAAAAACAACAAAACAACCCAAATATACAAACTGGAGTGTAGACAATAAAAGATAGAATGTAAAATAAAAAAAATAGAAATCTTTTGTGTTCACTTCACCTGTGTCTGGAGCTGAGGCAAAGGATTCACATGTTTTGCTGCAGTCTGTTATAAAGGGTGAGTCCACTTGAAGTAGAAGTGCTGCTTTTGGTTTTGAATTTTTAAAGTAAAGATGAAGGAGGCTCCCTGAAGATAGAAAATCATTAAGAAAGCCAAAGTCTTTTTGGATAATATGTTCTGTTCAGGGTGGTTATGTGTTCCCCACTTTGTATGTCTCACAGCACACTGGAGCTACTAATGAAAAAATAATACAGTTCATTAATGTGGAAAAACTTCTGAAAGTAGCTGCAGTCTCACAGCATTCTGGGAATTAGTTTGAACATAATTGGTTGGATGTCAATATTAAAAAGGACTCTAATGAAAAAGAAAACGCTCAAGCTATGATAGTTTGCTGCTTCTGATGAAAAATTTAATGAGGCTGAATAATTAACCCCTTCTCTCGTCTTTCTTTCCAAACTGCTATGTCTTTGCCAATTTCTGCTTTACATTTATTCTAAATATTTTAAGCAGTATAGTTTCTATCACTGTAATTGAAAGACTACACTATTGTCTGTATGCTGCACTATAGCTAGTTTGCTCTCCTTTTTTTTTAATCCTTTTTACCTTCATGGCTAGATTATTCAAGTAGAGAGTTTGTCAGTTGTCATGCCCCTCAGCTATAACTTAGCTGAACTGTGCTTTGTGAAGTCTAATCTTCCCTGATAAATCCACTGACTAGTGTTGTGCCAAGCAGCACAAGATCTGCCATTTACATAATGGTTACTCTAATTGGTTTAATGTGACTTCCAACCTCAGGCTGAGAATTACTTCCTTCTGAAATGTGATCATTGCCCAAATACATATGCTTTCCACTCATTGAGTTGTCTCCTAATTGCTTATTAAATAAAGCTATGAATCACATGAAAGTATTTCTTGAAGAACCTGTTTATAAAAAAAGCAACATAACTAAGAAGGACAAAACAACACACACACAAACAGAAAAGACAAAAAAACTACACTGTGGATATTTCCCTCTGATGTATGAGTTGCCATCAGTTTGATATGATACATATTGCTTTCTTAAATATTTTGAACTCTGTGTGAAGTACAGATAGATGAGAAATAAAACATCTAGACTAGTTCTTTAAAACAGAGTAGGTTTTGTATAACACAGAAGTTTTACTACTTTTTCAAATCTATCATCTATGATTATTGTTCTTCCTTTTATCTTTGGTACATATGGTAGTTTTTAGGTCCTCATTCCAGTGTCTCACATGGCTGGTATTAACACTTCCATATGCTACCCTTCTTTTGTTGCATTGGAGTAATGGATGCTGTATGAGAGGTTTGTTGCTGTGACCTGGGTCTGTTTCAGCTGCCTGTTCAATAACTGCTCAGTATTCTGGAGAAGAAACATGTTTTTACTGCCGTAGGCCTCTACGTGCATCAAGAAATAGTTCTTCATCCTTTTTGTCACGTTGTGTTAATGCACTTCCAAAGAGAAAGATGAGCCATGAAGATAGTTTTATTTATCTCATGCTGTCAACATCTAAAAATTTTTATCAAAGACGAATTGAAATTAGAAGACAAAGCTTGAACCAGTTGGGTGCTTTTGTTAATGATATTCTGGATCTGTATTGGTTGCAAACCCTGAATATCAGGCATATCATGATGGCAATGAAAAACTGGATTTTAATATTCAGCTAATTTCTGTAGAGACATTTGGTGCTTCAGAAGGCTGCTATTCCTTAGAGCCTGCAGCCTCAAAGATAGCCTGGAATGCCAGATAAGGAAATTGATAAAGCTGTCAGTGGTTTGCTGTGCTCTTCTTCCCAGGCTATGAGCCACCCTGTCACATGTGATACTCATGATATCATCCAGTACATAACACTGAGAGATCACAACCTTTTCCTCTCTCCCTAATAAAGTGAGAAACATTTAGTGTGAGATTAATAAACAAAATATGAACATATCAGTATGATCTCTTACCAGGAATTTTTGCTTTTTAACCTAATTCCATTTCATTCAATGACTGCATGTCTTTGTGGTTTTTTTGTTTTGGTTTGGTTTGTTTTTTGTTTTGTTTTTTTTTTTCATCACAATGAAGAGCAGTAAATTTGAATCTTTCTAGGAGGAAGATTAGTTCTGTTAACTAACTGTTGTAAGAGCAGTGTGCGTCTGTTTGACTTTTCCATTGGGAAGATAAAATTTCTTGGTCCAACCTAATATGCATTTAGCTCCTGTGAATTTATTGTCATGTCTCAAGGTAACAGTGCAAGTGCTCATAATTTTTATTAGATAGTAAAAGAGGAAATAGTCTCCATGAGACATTCTTAATTTTTTTGTTTTAATGTATGTATTTTTAATAAAAACTCATCATCTTTAGTATGTACTTTGTAGTATCACTTTGTGCCGCTCAGTACACTGAAACTTCTTTTGTTACATCCATTGGATTTTAATATAGATCACAATGAGGGCGCTTTCCCCAACACAGAGACATGCTTGAACTTTCTTCTGTCTTGTTGGAATTACACCTAACTTTTCAAAAGCTTGTGCACTTTACTTTCCTTTTTATTTAAGGGAATATGTCTTATTTGCTTACACAATATCCATTCAAACAAAATGCCCAGTGCCAACTGTCTTGCATTTAAACAATCATGTTAAAATCTACTTAAAAAGAAAAAAAAAAAGCATGGGATGTGTCTTGCTTTCTTTTCAGAAGATTCTTGGCTATTAAGTAGATTAGCCTATATGCCTTAGTTAAGGAATAATACCTAATCTTTGAATCGGAAGGAGTTGGAAAATGAAATTGAGTTATGTGATAATTTGTTTCCTCTTGGTTTGGAATAATTTTTAGAAAAGGTTACTCCCTTAAGAAAAAGTTAATCCCTTATCCTTCAAAAATATGGGTGCCGATTAGAATCAGTTCTGAGCGTAATGCCAACATAACTTTATCAAGGAGACTTGGTAAGAAAACAAGTATATGAGTTTTAGATGAACATAAGATGTTCTAACATCCTTTAATTTTTCAGATATAATGAAGGACATATTTTTTAGATGAAGGAGAAGTTGAGCATAAATTTTTTGATAGCTCTGTAGTTACTGTACATTTGTAGTTAATGGTTCAAGACGTTATTTAGTTCTTCTGATTTATGCGTACAGCCCATTTCTGTCTCCTTTTTGCAACTACCAAGAAAAATGTTCTATGGAATCGAAGTAATGAAAAATGCTACTTACTTCTGTGGTTCTTATCACCTCTGAGATGCTTTAGTTTCATAGAAAAAAGTCTAATTTCAGTGCAGTGTAGGTAACAAGGAATTTACTCCTTAAAATAACAAAGAAGTGTCTGCAAATTAAATTTTTCAAGTACAAGACCCATCATTTTGAAATCTGGTAAATGAGTACCCTTAGCTTGGCTGTTGGCAGCGATTTTTGTGTTTAAATAAGTTTTTCATAGCTTTTTCATAGCCATTTTCAAAGCAGAGAATGCTAGGTATGTTTAAAAATAACTGGTTTCAAGAAGAGTTTCAAAATGAGAACAAATTGTTTAAAAACCTTCATAATGGAAAAGCTTTCAAACTGAAATTTAGTTTATGGTAGCCATTTATGAGTCAGGCAGTTCAGTGAGATTCCAAGCTCCTGCTTTTATCTGCCTTGATAATAATGCATCAATCTGCAGTGCTGGTGAAGATACAGAAATTGATCCCAGCAGCACAGAAGAAACACCCATTTTGATTTTAAAGGTCATGCTTGCACAATGCCTTTTGATGAATTAGTAATCAAGTCATTATTTTTTGATAATTTTGGTTAGCCTTTGTTTTTGTGAAGGATTAAGATGATTTTACTTTTCCAGTTTGGCATCCTTATGTAGTTTTTCAGTACAATTTGGGAAGGTAAACTATTTTTCAACTGCAGGGATGTAGCAAATGCATAAGCATTCTTCCAGCTCTAAGGTTGTCTGCAGTTTCAATGCCATCCAACTATTCACACTTGCTAGCAAGATAATTTTATAGTTTCTTTAAAACCAGGAAATTTGATAAGGCATTTTGAAATGCAATATTTCTGCTCTGCCTTGAGTAGTTAAAAGCTTCTTTGCATATTATTAGACTATTTTATTATCACTCAAGTTCTTATAAGAATATATTTCACAAGTATGATCTGGTACTTCAGTGTTTCTAGACTGTTCCTAAATACTTTGTGGTGATTCTAAGTAACCTCTTGGAAATTATCATTGTAGTGATACCACAGAATTACTTAATATAGTTTTTGTTGTGGAAAGATCTTTGCTGTCTGTTTCCCAGTGTCAGGATTTCTGACATGCTGACAGATTATTCTAACTCAGCAGATGGTCTTGGACTTGATCTTTAATCAGTAAAGTCAGACTGAAAATTTCGCATTTATGTACTTCATTCTTAGCTATGGACTAATAGTGGGACAGATGGGTTCACCCTGTTCAGTGCAGTTGCCATAAAGAGTGCTCTTTGGAACAGTAAATGTTGCTGTGAGATGCAGGAGTGCTGCTGGCATTTTGGGTTGTTGTACTTGACTTTTGATGTCTTTAAAATACTCATTTATGAGAAAGACAATTTTATTCCACTTTTTACATAAGCCACTTACAGTTTTCAAAGGGAGGTCAACTAAATAACCTTCTTTAAGAAAAGATGAGCACTTGAGCACAAAGAAGAAAACAGGTATATGTATTTTGCAATAAATGTATTAAATAAGGAAAAAATTTTGTGTGGGTTTTCAACTTAGTTACATATTACGTATTTTTTTTATTGCTTTTATTAAACTTTTAATGAACTTTTGAAACAAACTGTCTAAAAGTATATTTTTGAAATGTTTGCATTGCCACAAAAGTATATTTATAGAAAAATATTTGTTTATATATTCCATGTTCTTAACTGAGAGATTTGTGGTTTTTTTTTTTTTTTTTTTTTTTTTTTTTTTTTTTTTTTTTTTTTGAGAAGCACATATGCTAAAGCTGTCAATACAATGGTTGGTTAAAAGTAAAACTCACAGCACTATTAATACTATTTTCTCAGCATGTTGTTTTCATACAACGTGTTCTCTTTGTGTCAGAGTATTCTACCATTACTTCAGTGGATTTGGTGACAGGTTGTGATAACTGCATTTCAGAATATAGCAATAAAATCATGATCACTAAAAATACATATCTCTGTCAACCAGAACGAGCTTCTTCTCTCAAAGTGCAGAGAAAATTTTCTTCCTGACAGTTTTATAAGAGTTTGGATTTTGTTCTTTGTTAGAAACCAAGTTTCTAGGTAACAAGGAGAAAGCAAGCATTTTCCTGAATAAACATGTATTTTTATGTGTGTTTCCTTTTTGATACCTTGATGCCTTCAAGTATGAGCCTTAATTTCATCATCATTGGTTTTGATTCCTGAACTAGTCTTTCTTCAAAGCTCTTGATGCTATCCCTGCTTGAAAGTGCAACCTGAAATGATACCATCTAGATTTATTCCTGGTGTTTAGAAATAGCACTGTTTTACATGATGAAAAGTAATTAAGTGATTCTTAAATTAAAAATACAAAGCTTACGTGAGATTTTCTTTTTGTTATTTTGGGCAACCTTCCCTCAGTGAGTGATTATTAATGATAAATCATTTTGGTAATCATTTGTGATGGATTGGACTAATTATTGGTAATGGTTGCATTTCAGCTCCCTATTTCTTCCCCCTAAGTATAGTATCTTGGATATTCAGTGTTTAGAACTGCATTAGAAAAGCACGCCATATGGTATTGGTTGTCTTCCCTGATTGAATGTAACAGCTGTAGCACCAGCTGTTACTTTGCAGATTCCTGAGTAGACTGTATAGATTTCATCTGCAAGTGCTCAGGCATTTACTTTCATATTTATTTTCAGGATGGATTGTCGGAAAATTAGATTGAGATTTATCTGAAAATAAGAAAGACATCCAAGTATGAATATTGTTTAAAAGTAAGAGTATCTTTAGTTAGCAATTTGAAACTTTCTGTTCAAAATAAAAGCATGGCATTGCCTGGCATTTTTGTAAAGGATAAACTTCGCTGTTTCTTTTGAAAAGCTGCACAAGTAGAAGTAATCAATTGTTTTTCTTTAAAAAAAAGTAAACCAAAAAAAACCCCTCGTATGGAGTCAAACTGCACGTATTACAATTCCTTGTAATACAAACACATACCATGCATAAAAGCTACATTGCATAACATTTTCATGCTTGAATACTTTGGGATTTTAGAGTTACTTTAATTTCATGAAAATAATGAAATAATGCTGTTCTCAACAATGTAAAGACTTGGTTACAGTAAAAGCGAAGAGGCTTTTACTGGATCAAAATAACAAAACAGTTTTCTGTGTCAGAGGTTGGATAGCGTTCATCTTTATTTGTTTAAACTTTATGGTATTTCTTCTATTGCATTGTGCTGGTGAAAGCAGAATCAGCAGAACTAAGCAGAGACTTCAGAATGCTGGAAAAAGCAGGGTATTCCCAGAATGACTGTTAGAACACCCCAAAAAATCTCAAGAAACAAAGATTTAAGGAAGGAGTTACTCTCAAGTAGTAGGAGATAGGATGGTATTTCTAGTCCTGTGGAAAGACTATACTGTATATCATTAGTTTCTGTTCCATCTTCTTTTGCCCCGATCTGGTGGATGACAATCTTTATTCCCTTCAGGTGTTTATTTTGTGGTTTTTCGTATCACTGCCTTACAGATACGTGTGAGTTTTCTGACTGCTCTCCGTCCCCCACAGAGTGGGTGGATGGTTTCAAACATCCACAGTCATTCTAGCTGGATGGGTTATTGATGAAATTGCTGTTCAGATCTGATGACAATTTAATACAGTACATGATAACTGAACTGAGTGACCTTTGCTGCAATTGATGTTGGCCTTTCTCCCTGTTAAGTGACCACCTAATTTATCTAACTTAGAGGAAGTACTGTGATTGCTGCATAAACTGCCTTGGACAAAGATATCTACCATTCATCCTGAAAAGGTTGAGTGGACACTAGTCATCAGAAAAGGTCAAGGAGCCTGATTTAAGATTGTTTAGTTTTAGTGCTCTTTTTCAGAGGTAAAAGTACACAATGTAGCCAAGTGACTACATCTAGTGTAGGTGAGTCTGGTGGAGGCAAACCAGTAGCATATAAGATTTAAAGTGTCACCCAGGCTGTCAGTTTATAGGTGTTAGGACAAAATACAAGTTTTAGACTTGTCCTCAATTTTCACAGAAGATGTCTAATTTTTTTAGTTATATAGTAAAGTTTGTGTACACGTAGTTAATATTTCATAGAACCAGGCACAAATACTTACCTTTAGTGAAAATTGGTAGATATTGATCTGTTAAAATGTGATATTTAGGTTAATTGATGCAGGCCATATTCTACAGAGTTTCTGCTGTTTCAAAACTTGCCTCATTCAAATGGCATTAACTACCACTTTTATGCTGAAGCTCAAAATTGTCAAAGAGAAATGAAGAACCATCGAGCTGCATGCTTTTCTTCAACATATATTGTTCTAATACACAAAGATTACTTTGTTTGATTATTCTGAATTTTGGAGTGTTTTAGCAGGAGAAAATTAGCACAATGTTGTTGTTACCTGCTGCTTTCTCTGTTAACCTGATCACATTAGACGACTACTTGTGATGTGTGTGTACAGAGTGCACAGGAATTTCCTGCCTACTTAGAATATTGTAGAGTATTTTGGGACCTTTTGCCCTGCGTGATAATGCCCCTTCACCTTCTCTTCTTTTAATTTTACTTTTGTATTTCAACCTGAAGCATTTGGAGATAATTTTTCCTTGTTAGATTTACTTCTGCTGTAAGTCTTAACCAGGGCTGTTGTGCATTCTGGGGGTTAGCAGAGTGGCACCAACATTTGAATAGATGCAAACATTGTTTCAGAATCATCTGAGTGACTAAGACTATTCTAACATGAGTGAATGTGCAACTCCACACTAGGCACCCAATTTTCTAATGTCTTTAGAAGTTAGTCTGTTTGAACAGTAAGAACAGATATCAAATTGCTTCAAATCATTGAGATTGTATAATAATTTTTTTTTCTATTTAATAAGGTAAATTTAAGTGCATGTTTCCATAGCAGTGGTGCATTAATGCAGAGAAGGGCCACACTTAAACAGCTGTGAGATTCAGGTCTCCTTGGGATTGTCCTGAATTGACCAGTATGAAGTACCCTAGAGGTAGAAACAGAGCCACTTTCATTTCTCATTCTTACCTTGGTCAGTGATGAGATGGACATAAACATAGGACACTTCAGTATGTTTTACCATTCTTTTATTTTACCTTCACTCATTCCATAGGACTGTAGTCACCATCCCAGTGTGTAGACACATGTGCATGCATGTGAACATGCTTATTTACCCACAGCACAGTGTGACTTGATTGAAGTTTCATTACAAGCTTGTTAACAGCTAGGTTAAAGAGAGTGTGTAGACTGTCTGGCAGTTAATTAGTTCCCATCAGCAAAATTATTAGCACAGTAGGTCAGAGTTACTCCTGCCAAGTGGAAGCTTCAATAATCAGTACAGTATCTGGGTCAGAGACCAATCCAATCATAAAAACTGCAATTGCTTGGGCTTGGAGGGTGCAGGGTCAGAGCCAGTGGCACTGCTCAGGATGTGCAGTTGCTCTTTATCACTGATAGCACTACATGCTGAACATGAGCAGTAACTTTGTTTGTGGTTTTTTTTTTTTTAATTTTTTTGCTGACCCTCTAGAATGTCAGCCACTGTGAATAATAATGTTCAAGCATGATTCAGCAGCTTGCATGTTGAATCACCACCATAGGAGATGTGTGAATTGGGATGTTTTTTCCTTTGAAAATATATCTCTAATAAAGGTCCCATCACAGAAGGTAGGAGTTAACAGTCAAAACATTAGAAGTTGCTCTTCTGTTAGCTAATCTGTCTGAATTTGCTCATAAATTTTTGTTCATATTCAATTCAAATGGAAATAATCTCTTATTTTACATACGTATACCTCTCTGTTCTGAACCTCTACAGGGCATCTTTAATGCTGACGTGTGTTTGGTGAAGAAAGTTGACTAGGCTGAGAAACAGTCATACTGCTGTGTCTTTAAAATGTCTGTTTATGCAGTTTACCTAAGAGTAATAGGACAGAAGGGAAATGAGACTGGGGACAGTTGTTATCTTAGAAGTGGATCAAAAGCTATCCCATTTTGTAAAGGACAGCTGTGGTATTGCTCTATCTGCAAAAAACTACTTCTGCCAGTAATTCCCCCAGAACTGTAGGAAGAATATCTAGCTCAGCTCCAAAGAAGAACCACTGTCAAATATTGTTTGCATCAAGGTTTTCTTTCTGAGAACTGCATGTGTACTCACCAGGAGAACACCTGGGCGTCTTCTCTAATAAATTGAAACATAAAGGTATGGTTTTGTTTCCAGGAGTGAAAGAAAACATGAGCCAAGTTGCATGCCAGAAAATATTGTTGGTGGTAGTTTTGTGGGAAGCAAAAACATATGGTGGGTGCAAATGGATAATTCAAGGAAATACATCCCTGTTGAAAATACACTATTTTTTAAGACTTTGATTCTACCTATTTGTTTGAAAAAAAAATCAATATTTTTTCCAATGTTTAAAATAATGCTATGAAAATATTTATGTAAATATGCTTATTATGAACGTGTCTGCCTATCTTACTTCTGTTTATTGCTGTAGACTAGAAATTTCTACGTGTTCCAACATCCATTCACTGCTGCCAGTAGAATTGTCCTAATGCCTGTATATCAGTGCAACATCACTGTGGTTTTGTCTGACAACTGGGATTTTTTTTTTTTGCACTTACTATTACATCAGAAGAATAATATTTATGCATATTTTTATTTATCACTCTATTTTTTTATGTCACTTTGAATACAATTACATACAGTTCAGATTTCTTTTAGTTTGTGTTTCATCATTTTCTTAAAAAGTAGGTGAATTAGACAAATCAACTAGTAGTTTTCCAGGGAAGTGTCAATAAAGGTTTCTTTTTGATCTATTAATATCAGAGAGATGTGGCAATTCAAAACTGTTTGACATATTAGCTAATGAGTTCATAAGGGATAAAGCAGAACATCTTTTGAGAAATCATAAACCCTGTTGTAGTTAAGCATGGATCCACAAACATTAGAGTTTAAATATATTGATTTATAATAAGTTAAACTTCATAGATAATGAACCCACATAAGACAATGCTTAACCAGAAAAGTGTGCTGTTACCTGTTCAATTTCATCTACATTTTTTGCTTTTTTATAAATAAATGTTCTTCAGAAAAAACTATTTTGTCTTTTTCTCTGCATCAACCAGCGGTCTTTGCTGTACTTTGTGTTTTCAGTTTGCATTAATGTTTTTTTTTCTAATAAGGCCTTAAATGTCACATTAAAAAGAATGGAAAATTAATTGTTTTGGTGCTCTTTGAATTGCTTATGCAATCAGAAGCCAAATGTTCCAATGACAGTACTATATTCTCATGTTTCATCTCAAAACATGTTTATGGCTTTAAAAAAGAGAAATAAACAAATATCTTTAGATATACACACATTATTATTTTACCCAGTTATCTAAATCTCCCAAATTTCATACTTTCTGATGGTTTTCTTGTCCCAATGTATAGTTCTAACTCTCAAGGGAATTTTTTCTTCCCTGTTTATCACAAATTTGCCACAGTCTTGCAGCAGTATTAGCAAGATTTAGTGTACAATTAATAGCATGTAATAGCATGTGATAGAATGGTTTTATTTGAGATTGTATTTCCTTAATTGCTTGTACAGATGTTTTCCTTGACTGGTCTGGAAAATATGAATGCACTATTTAGGAGACTTTGCCTTCTAGTCCTATTGTCTTATGCTTATATGGTCCCATTTTCTTTGAGCTGGCATGATCTGCTCTCTGACAGAGGTTTGTGCTCCCCTGCTTCTTGACCTTGCTTTTCTTTGTCACCCTTATCACAGTGCTGAAGGTGCACTCTGCAGCTTTCACCTTCAAGGTCCTGTGCTGCTGGTGCTTCTTTCCACTCTTTAAAGCTTCATTAGTTTGTTGGAGAGCAGCTTAGTGTTGAAAGGGAAATGGGTATCATTCCTTTGTTATGAGTTGTTTTTTTTCACCTGGTAGTGCTAGGATTGAAGCTGAAGTCTCTTAAAGGGCAGAGTTTTGTGCCATGTGTCAAAGGGCTTCTGGAATTTTTTTTTTTTAGTGAGTGCACCTTAGATGTCTTCCTCGCATTAATCTAATTGCTTATCATATGACTGAAATGATGCAGTAAATAAGAAATGTCTGGGTACTAGTGATACAGAATAGAACTATAGGACTCCTAACATACCAGCCTGCATCCAGCCCTTGTAAAAACACTAATCTTTGGAATTGCTCTTTTTCTAACAGGCAGACTTTAGCAGTAGTTTGGTCCAATAATCAGTGGTACTGAAGGAAATAGCATATGCTGTAAAATTAATGAGTGCATAGGTATAGCATTAATATAGGTATAGTAGTAATACATATAACTTATTTCTTAGTAAAACTTATTTTAAATATTGGTTGCAAATGTTGTTGTTGTTTTAAATTTGTCTATCCCTTACACTGCTTCTAAAGTGACAAAATTTAATAAGCTTTAAATGTTTTTTGTCATGTTGTAGATAAATATCCAAGGCCAAGGAATTTAAAATATAGAGTAAATGAATTCTTAGACATAAATTAAAGCACAACTCCTCTGTGGGCCATGTATTTGCATGCTGGATCTCAAACCATTATGTGGGCACATTTCTATTTCCAGAAGAAAGTGTTAGAAACCTTTGAACGGAACAGCCAAATGGGTTTGGCTTACCCTATGGTTCTCTTATTTGTTTTAGATTTATCTTTCCTTCCTCAAACCAATGCTTCTTGTAGCATGTGCTTCTTCTGTTGTTATCCATTTCCCCATTTTTGGACCTAATTGCATTAAATAATCAAAGGCAAAATTTAAATCTGGAAGAACTTCAGAGACTAAAATATTTCCTTAAAGATGTGTAAATGGAAATATCCAAGAGAGAAACCCACAGACTACCATCCCCACTAAGGGTAATCAGGTATTAAATGGCTCTTCCATATTCTGGCCATGCTTCAGCATCCTCTTTCACTTGCATTTTTCACTCAAACCCAGTCAAACTTCTGTATCAGTCTCTAAATTCCATCCTATAGCTGGAATAAAAGACTTACCCTAAATTAACAGAATTCACAGTTTATATCTAATATTTTTTTTATATATTTCTTCTCAGCATATGACCTGATTCAAAAATTAACCCAGTGCTTTAATTCCTGACCCTCAATCTGTGATGCTGCAAAATAGCAATTCAGAACGGAGTCTTGCTCTTGTGCCCACACTGGTGAGTGCTGGCTCTTGAGTGAGTGCAGCACCATGAACTCCAGTTCATCATTGTTTGGGCTAAGAAATTACTCAAAAATATTCTGTCAGTGGTTGTAGGGCCTGTGCTGGCTGCATTGGGCAGAGTATCGCCTGTTCCTCCCCCCTTCCCCAAGCCATTATATAATTATCTGCTAGATTTTCAGGCTCTGTTAAGAATCTGGTGCAAGCCAAGCTTTTAAATAGTTACAGTGGGCACTCAGCAATGTGTGAACAGAGTGGGAGAGCCCTGTCGGGCATATTGCATGATTTGGTGTGACTGGTAAATTGCTGCTGCTCTAGAAGTAAAGCTTCCTCCTTGCTTGAGTTGTTGCCCCCAACACCAGTACCAGCTTACAGAAATCATAGGTTTTGTTGATACATGGCAAGTAATTGCTACAAGACTTCTGGCAGCAGTGGCATGACTTATTCCTCTGCCCCATCTTCCCAAAATCTAAACTCTGCTTAGGGGACCACAGGCAGTGAAGGGGATCGATGACAGGAGGGTCAAGGGATCTGCTTTGTTAGACATTTGGGATGTTTGAACAAGTTTTGTCTTCCTTTCTGATTTTAATATACAATTCATTGACTATAAACAGCAGGTTTTGGCATCCTACGTATCTACAAATACACAGCAATGTACAGAATGTGAGAAAAATGCTGTCAAAAACTGGTCAGGCTAATGAAACATGGAGAAAAGAGAGAGATGAGAAGACATTTTATTTCAAATCCTGAGTAACATAAAATACTCCTTAATACTGAGTGCATTACTTAATACAGTATTTTTGCTTTAAAATTTGTTTTCCATTTAATTATGAACTTCTATTCACAGGATTACCTAAATCAGATATCCAACTACTTGAATGTAACATGAAGCAAGTAAGATGTTTAAAATATGCAGATCTAGGAGAGAGGGGAAATATGGGGGCACCATGAGAGACAATTAGAGGTGGGACAAAAGAAAGAATTTGATTGCTGAAAGATAAATGCTAGATGCAAAGGAAAGCAGGAATTTGGAGAAACAAAAAGAAGAGCAGAGAAAGAATGAAGAGGGTTAAAAAAAATCTAATGAAAAATTTACTGTTCAGTCTATTGACCCCTCAGGCTGCTAGAGTTGCTTTGCTCTGATAGGCACAGAAAAAGGGTGAAATTCTCAGTCCCAATGTATTTGGATTTTTGATGTGGATAATGTGATGAGGCAAATTCTTTTAAGCTCTCTTCATGGAGCTACTGACTTGAATTACGTGACTCTTGCATAGAGATTATACCCATAAGATGTGCCTTATTCTACTGTAGTATGGATAAATTAATTTTTCTCATGTCATCATGAAGTATAGGAGGAGCACTGCTGTCATGTCATGACATCCATTGCATTCTGTGGTATAACTACAAAGAAAATGGAAAAACAGGTCCTGAAACTACTATCTTGATTGCAACTTGTGGCCTGTAATTGGAGGCCAGTAACTAGCAGTGTGCCACAGGGATAACACTGGGTCCAGTCTTACTCATTAATGATCTGAGTGATGGGTCAGAGTGCACTCTCACCAAGTTTGCTGATTACACCTAACGTGGAAGAGTGACTAGGATGCCAGAGGAACCCACTGTCATCCAGAGGACCTTGAAAGGCTGGAGAAATATGCTGCCAGGAACCTCCTGAAGTTGAGCAAGGACAAGTGGAAAGTCTGCATCTGGGGAGGAGCAGCCCCAGGCACTAATATTTGCTGAGGCTACCCAGCTGCAGAGCAGCTCAACAGAAGAGGAGCTGGGGTTCCTGGTGGTGCCAAGCTGAAGAGGAGCCAGCAGTGTGCCCTGTGACAGGGGAGGTCAGTAGTGCCCTGGGATGCATTCGGAAGAGTGCTGTCAGCATGTCGAAGAGGGGAATCCTTCCCCTTTACTCAGCACCAGTGAAGTCTCTCCCAGAGTGCTGTATCCAGTTCTGGTCACAAAGATGATTGTGTGTCTGGAGCATCTGGAGCGTCTCGTCTGTGAGAACCTTCCTTAATGCCTGCAATATGTTTTTTTTTGTTTTTTTTTTTTTTTTTGCAACACACTGAGTATCCGTGTTTCATGCAAAAAAAAAAAAATGTCAGTACGAAAATTCAAAAAAGTGTATTTGCTGTTTGTGAATTTGTTCTTTGGTTTTTGATGCTTTTCAATGCAAAACTGTATGCCTGTTAGGTGGGATTTTGTACAGCTCCAAAGGATTGCCTTGGCAAAAACTGAATGCACTTAATTGAAATTTAACCCTTTCCCTATTTTCGAGGAGTTTCTGTTGCTTTTTTTAATGTTGAAGTTCAGAGAACAACAAAGTAATTGTATCTGCAGTAGCTCTTACTTTGTAATTTAAAAAGATGCTTTTTCAAAGTAGTGCATGAAGTCCAAAATCTATTTACTATAGCTGAGAATATAGGTTAGAAAAACATAGTTATTGTCAACCACAAAATCCTCCTTAACTCCATAATCAATTAACTTCTGATTTTAAACTGATTTTTAAGAAGACAAACATATGTATTGTCTTTAGATAAGCGCTTTGTAACTTTATGTATTGGTGTGTGTGCATTTCTGTCTAAAAATATAACTGCAAGTTGCATTTGCACTTCAGTGCAGAGGTTAAGGTTTTGTCATTAGTTTTTATTTCTAATTTGCTGTAACCAGCTTTATTCTGAATTTAATAATCTCTCATCATCTTCAAGAATCCCAAGTGCTGTTTTAGCACTATGATAAATCTCCCCCATTGCAAACTAAAAGAAGGTAAGGACATCCCCCACTGGTTGGTAGCACAACAGGACTACTTTTAGATCAGAGTTTTAGCAATATATTAGTTAAGTAAAAAAGTAACTTCACCATCAAAAGCAGACATAATAAATACAAATAAAGAGCATAAATATTTAAAGTATGATGTGACGTCAGATGTGTAGAGTGCATTGGAGATGTGACAAATCTATGCTCAAGTCCCTGCCTTACCTGCTTTACCTACTGTACCCTTGAGTTGGAAACAAAGGATTCATTCTCACTACAAGCTGTGACTGATATAAGCAAGTTTCATGTATCCAGTGAAATGTTTTCCTCTGGATCTGGGAACTTTCTGATGCACATTATGAAAATGTGTGTGCATATGTATGTTTGCATAGAAATAGCATTAAGAATTAGTTATACGCCATCAATATAACAATATATAACACATTGTTATTTTTATATATTACCAATACAATAAATATATTCTATAGACAACATACTATTATAATGTTATGCAAAATTTAGGTGTCTTATGTGCAGCAGATATATGCATGCATGGCCACACATGGCAGCACTAGATACATTTTGTTTTCATGTCCAGTGCATTTGTTTTTCCTTTTAAGCCATTGGCTGTCAGTGTTATAATTCTTCTCTATGGTTATAAATCTTTCTTATTTGTTTGAGATAGGACTAATTAAATTCCAAGCTTTGTGGTTTGAAAAATCTGTTGCATTTAGTAAAGTATTCAATCAAATTTTTCATTCTCATGAGATGTATGCAGGTGTCAATTCGGTCTTCCACTTTATTGCTTCTTCAATATCTTTCTGTACTGTGGCAACGCACTTTTTATCCTGGTTGTCTGAAATTTGGCTTGTATCAGCCATCACTCTTGTATTGTGCTGAACGGATAGGGATCCCTATTATTGTCAAACCCTTCTCTACAATACTTCCTAACCGGGGCTGTCTTTATCAGACTATAGTTAAAATTCAGCTGGTGTGACTTTTTTGCTTCACAAAGCTCAGTATTTTAATTTCTAGCTTATTAAAAATATATTGTGATGGCAATTCTGATGGCAATAGTTTGTAATGTACTGGGTTTTATTATCTGAACATGCAGTTCTAGGGAGCAAAGTCAAAGCGCTGTAGAAAATTGAATGAGAAAGAACATTTAGTTCGGCCTTGGAAAGACTACTTGGTCTTAAACCTATGTTAGTAGGGTTTCCTGACGTTCACAGGCAATCTGATGCTATGTCAACTGTCTTTCTTTTACATGACTTTTAAAATTTTATAATGTTTTAGCTTCCTAATGTCTAAGATAAGTTTCTGGCAAGCAAACGAAATTAATGATTTGTGCTGTTTCCCATGGACAAATTTTTAAGTTTTCTCCATGAAGTTAATTTTTTCCTCTGTGATGTGTGTTTTGCCATAATTATGTCTTTTTTTAAAACCAAAGATAGATTTTATTTTTTTCAGTCATTACAGCAGGTTTTGTTCGGTATTGCCCTTGCTATCCTTGTTCTCGATTCTCTGCAATAACTCTTTAAAAAGAAGTCCTAAATAAGTTTTACTTGCAGGATGTAATTTGATTTATATTTCTAACGCTAGCTGATGAAATAACTCTGTACAGAAATCAAATAAATAATTTTGAGACATTTAATAACAAAATAATTAATTTGGTTTGGTATTCTGAATGTAGAGTTAAATTCTGACCTTTTTGTCAGAACTAAGATACTTGTGGGCAATGATGTGTAATAGCCCATAGTGACCTTCTGTTACTGCAGACAACTGACTCCAACAAAGCACAACAGAGTGGAAAATAAAACTGGGGTTGGGAGGGAGACCAGTACATGCTCTGGATGATGTTGCTTGCAAGGGGAGGGGAGTGACTAGGAACTAACTTGGAAATAGAAACCATTCTCCTTGCTTGCTTCTAGAAGATATGACTTTTCAATATCTTGTCTTTCACTTTGTCATCCACCTTCTGTGGGAATACCCAAAAATCGTAACAGGAGAATAAAGTCTATGGCTGGAAAAAATTACAGCTAGATGAGTATGAGTAATTTCTTTTTTGTTGGCCATTATTTGCAGAGAACAAAAAAAGTTGTCAGTGAGAGTTTTGCAAATTTGGCTGGTATTGAGTTGAAAAACTTGCAAGATTTATGAAAAATGTGTTGAGAGGAATAGGATGACACATGTGCTATGCTTTGAAAGACTGATTATTTCCAGTTCACTAGAAAAATAGGGAGCAATGTTCTACTTGTCAATTCACCATTGTATTTAAATGCTATGATATTTAATCTTTCAAGTGTTTTTTACAGTTAGCATTGTGATTGATTACTGACTGTTAGAGCCATCAGCATAATAAAAATATTGGTCGACTTTCACAGCAATTATCAAATCAGAACTAGTAAAGAAATACAGCTATCCTAGTATTTTAAGTCACAGAACATGTGATAATCTCTAGCAGTAATATGAATTATGAAATTCCATAATTCTGTATAAATGATAAAAGACATGAATTATTATTTACTGCTACATATGGGAGGTGTGACTGAGGAAGAATAATCAGTCATGTTAGAAAGTTGTATTCTCTGAAGAATATGTTTTGGGCAGCATATTTTATTGTGAACCTGAATGAACAGGATTTTGCTGCCATTTTATGCAGTCTTTAAGAAGGAATTGCTGACTTTTCAGCAGCTGACAATGGAAGGAGAAATTCCAGCTTGAATGAATCATTTCCTTTCTGCAGCATGACCACCTCCTTAGATGTGAAGGTGATAAATCACTGAGTAAAACAACTGCAGGGATCCTTATTAATAACAACATTCAGCCCTCTTTGCAATCATTCCAAATCCAAATGACACTGTAGAAGTGTAGAATTTTTTTTAAAAAAATCTGAAATTTGCATTTCCTGCTAGCTGGGAAATTTACCTGGATTGAAGAGAACCTTCAGGTGTTAGGTCTTTTGGTTTGGCTTTAGGAGTGGTGTGGGTTTTGATTACAGTCATGTTGTCTGCACTTCTGGATGGACAGAGGAGGAAAAGGGAATGTGCCGCAGTAATTCTGTGATGATAATTAATTGTGTTTGAACTTTTATTTAATGATTTGACCCTTCTATTTCTTAGACAAAGTAAAAGAAAATGCTCATTTAGTTTTTGGTTTGTGCAAGGTTTGTTTTTTTCTTAAAAGCCCTAATTTTTGTTGACACTGATTTTTTTATGTTTTGGAAAAAAACACTCACATCTGCAATGAGAAGTCCAAGCAAAGACTGTGGAATGGGCAGAAGGTACCTAAAAAGGATAAATTTAGCTTTTTTGAGAAATTTATAAGCAATTTTGAGTTTTCCTAGATCTTCTTGTAAACCTTTCCTAACCTTTTAATTTGAGGGTGGTAGCTTGGGAGACGTTTGTTTCTTAAGAGGTTTGTTAGTCAGGCTTGGATGGTTAACCAGACAGGATGCCCGAGGTACAGTTGCATTGGTGTTTTAATTTGGGACAGGAATGTGTATTTTACATGGAGTTATGCACTGACCTCCATTTGCTGTGCTCCCCTTCATGTTGGAAATCACTGGGCACATAATGGATTCCTATGGGTGAAACTAAACTGAACTGTGCTGTTTGGGAGTGCAGTTGATTTGTCTCCCACTCCTAAATGGAATTTGGTCTGTGGTAGCAAACCAGAGCTAGTTCTTGAAACATGGAATTCTGTGCTACATTGACACTGCTCGCTTTACACCCTGTGTAAAAGTAGCATATAAAGGACTTGAATGAGGAATTCTGTGATCACAGTTGACTTCTTCAGTTTCTGAGAGGTTTCTTGTCACTTTTTGTAAATTTTTGGATGCTGTATTGTACTGGTTTGAAAAGCAAAACCAGTGAGACTTCAAGTCAGTAATACAATTTTTAATAGGGAAGAGAAAAAAAGGAAAAAAAACAAAATACATGCAATAATAAAAATAAATCCACTGACAGAGTCAGAATACAACCTGCTACCCTGTCAGTCAGGGTGCTGGTGCAGTTTTCCTCCAAAGGGTCCAGCGATGATGTGGATAAGAACCTGGTTCTTCCTCTGGAATCCAGTGGAGAAAGGCTGCCTTTGGCGTTCTAAACCTCAGTTTTTATCTAGGTAGGAAAGGCTTGGCTCGTCCTCCTGGCTGGAGCATCTCCCAATGGGATGATGTAATCTTATCAGTTATACAGTAGGACTCAATGGCCCATTAACAGAAGATACTTCCCGCAGAGATAAGAATGATCACCCTTATCAGTTATGGCCCATCAACAGAAGACATTTCCCACAGAGATAAGGATGATCACCCTTCTCAGATGGTAATAGAATATATATCTTGTATTGTAAACCAGGACATGTATAGAATACATAAAACATCTACTTGTCCTTACTGGGGAACGTGATACTGCCTTCTCCAGATGGTCTGGGTTGGTTTCAGTGCGTGACTGTTCATCTGTGATTGCAAAAGAATGCCACCACAGTTTACAGACTTATGATAATTTTCTTTCTTTCTCATGTGGTACACAATTTCCAATTGTGGGACTCAAATGTGGTTGACAGCCACACGCAAAGACTATTTCTATTACAGATCTGATTTTAGCTGCCTTCTTGGAATGGGAAAGAAACAGTTTTTCTAATAAAACAATTCACTCACTAAAACCATGTCCTTTTAATTGACTTCAAATAATACTTAAATCAAGAACAGCTCTGGGGAAAAAAAAGTTTTATTAGCTGAAAACTTTAGTAGAAATTACTAAGTGGTTCTGAGTTGTTGGTTTGAGGTAGGGACTCTAAACTTCTCATTTCTGTAGTATCAGACAATGATGTAAACACTAGCACAGCTATTCTCCATTCACGAGCGCAAACAGTACTTAGTTTGTACTAAATTGATTTTAGGAAAAAACCAAGAAACTTCTAGGTACAGAATGTTATTACTTAAGTATACTTAGGGAAATTAGAAAGGGTGGGTGGCATACTGGGTGGTTCTCAAGTTTCTGAAGGTGCCTGTGACTTGAAACTGTGATTCAGTGCATCAAGCAGTCTTCTTCACTTAATATCATGGCCACTAAAATGTACTATGAACAGGATGAGCCCCAGGATCAATCCCTGGGCTACTGTGCTTCACAGTGAACACCGGCTACAACTGTTTGCCAGACTTTGAACCCAGCAGTCCAGACAGATCTCAAACCATTTAGAAGTTTGTCCAGTTCTAATCTTGTTAATGAGGATACTGCAGGAGTCAACAGAAAGTCTTACTGGAGTCAACCTAAGTCTTCTTGAAGTCAAGTTATATTGCATTATTTTCTCCTCATTCAGAGGAATGATCTTCCCTTGGTAAATCTATTTTGAACATTCATGATACTGCCTTATTATCCTTGCTGTCGTTGCGAGTAATTTCTCAGAAAATGTGCTTCAAAATAACCTTGGCTGTGACTGTGCTGGGGCTGGCCAGGCCTCTGGGTCACTGGATCTGCCCAGGGACTGGGATCTGCCCACTTCTCCCATTATCCTCCTCCAGTTTTTTAAAATCATAGACATGGCCTTGAAGGCACAGCAGCCTGTGTTTAGCACCCACACGCACATAAAAATATCTCTAATTCTATGGGTTTTTATATGTCCAGTTTCTTTAGTTAGTTTCTAACTTTTTATTCTGCAGTTTGGGCTGTCACACTACCCCAGCCTTGGTGTTATGGTTTGTGAAGAATAAGACAATGAAGTTTTGTTTAACTGTGCCAGTCATTGCCATATCATCCTTCACTAACCAGCCCACATCCAACCCACCCAGTTTTTGGTCTTGCTTTTTGCTGCTTAGAGTGTATTTAAATGAGTGCATTTCAAAGACGTGACATGCACAGGATAAACATGTGGGGCTGTACTTTGTATAGAGCGCATCCTGCTTTGGAAATTTGTGAATGTCTTTTGGCATGTTCAGCCAATTCTACAATATACAGCATCTATGTCCAGCACTCAGCACTTAACTGAACTTGAATATTAGGGTAATATTTCCCTTGATTATTAGGTCAATATTTCTCTTGTATATCTCCTTTAAAAGGTATATTAAATTTTTTATACTTTATTCCTTCTCTTATCATTCCAATAATATTTTGAATGTCATGCAGGTCTTGTTGTCCTTTTACAAAAGGAAAAGCTTCCTAGGTAAACATTCACTTTTATTGTAGACAGTAATATATTAAGTTCATTTAATTTGAGTGACAGTTGCATAATTCTGTTTTCTTGACAAGTCCATGAAAATGGATGAGCAGGGTTTATATTCAAGAAAAGAATGAAGTTCCTCAGATTTTGAGTAATGATAGTAAAAATCCTTTATTGTTGCAATCTATATAACAATGAATTCAAAGGTTTCTCTATTCATTTGTAAATCAGAATACTAAGCCCATTTATGAAGTTCCATTTCATTTTATCATTGTAATTATTTCAGTATATGAAAATGGAATAGTAAAAATCAAGCTTTCAGGAGGTTATTAGTGATTTAGCAATGGGTGCACTTGACTTATATTGCTCCTATCCAAAAAAGCTTGCAATAGAATCCAAACAGAATGATTTGTATTAACCTTTCTCCTAATAAATATGTAAATATGCCTGAGCTGATTGAATCTGGAAATTAGAATGCCTAAAAACGTTATGATACATACAGGGAGACTGAAGATTGTGTCCTCCAGTATAAAATGAGAAAAGATACCTGATTAAGTCTGAAGGAGACCCAAGATTTAAATCACAACTATTTAAGCATTCTGTTCAATTTGTTTGCTATTTCACTTACAGTATGGAAGGATTGGCTTTTGGAAAAAAAATGCAGGAGTTGGCTGTTAAAGAACTTTTATATTCAGATGGGTAGTTTCCTATCATATCTGCCCTCCTGTGTCTCAAAAATCTCCAAGCACAGACCAGGTTGCTGTAACATGGTGTAAGAGGAACACACATTTTGCTGCTTATTCATCCAGACAGTCACATTAGTCCACTTTTTAAAATTTCCAGTTCTGCAAAAGCAATATTGAACAGAGGCACAGCTCTCTGCCCACCAGCATCCAGGCACCTGTACTACTTGTGGTGAAGCCCAGCAGTTCTTTGCTTTAGGGAAGGCTTCACACAGAGATTGTAATTTGGTTCATGTAGATTTATGGTATCTGGGCATGGACCACATGCTTGTGTTGGTATTATTCAGTAGTTCTGTAGAGTAAACACTTCATGACTGTTGGAAAAAGTAAACTTTATTCTGGCCAACTCTGTATACGCACTCCTTTACAGCCTTTTTTTTTCACACAAATTGCTGGAGAACTGTCATTTCTGTATTGGTGATTTTTGAGTCAGCATAAAAATGCTTTCAGAAGTTAAGGAATCATTTAAACATCTTGTGTGCTGCATGAATAAACATTCTGACTGTGTGATACTGCCTGCTACTGCCTGATGCTAAGAGAGAAAGCAATCAGCCTTTTCAGGGTCAAATTTCCAAGGCAGATGTCTTTCAGAATGAATTGTATTGTTTTGAAAGGGAAATAGAAACCGGTATTTATAGAAAAATCTGGATTTGCTAAAACAGTAAGTTTGTCTATGCTTACAAAAGGGGAATGCAGTGAAAGAAAGGTGATGAACCCAGTTAAACTATGCATATTTAAATAGTATAGGATCAATTTCAGTAGCCCCTTGGAGTATTAAGAACTCTTTTCTTTTGAACCTTAAATTTTATTTATAACCAGCACTGGGACAATTCTATTTTCTGAATATCATCATAGTCAATGCCAATTTAGGACAATTTGGAGCCAAAGGATGGAAAGGGGAATCATTAACACACATGCACAGAAATCAATCTATGGTATCTCTTTGCCAGCTGACCTCAGGCCAAAATAGATTGAAGATCAAAAGTAGTCAAAAGGGAAATTCTGTGTCATTATGAAATGCTTCAGCTTGTCTTCTATTATGTGAGTAATGAACCTTTAATTTTGGATTAGCGTGTTTACAGTTGCAGCTTGATGTCTGAGTCACACTTATGCATGATTTTGATAAGCAGAAATGGTTTAGACTCAGAAGCAACTGTGAAATATTCACTCTGAGTATAAATATTATTTTAGTTCTGAGTACAGAGTAACAGAAACAAGTTTTCAAAACTCTATGGTTAATCTTGATCAAAAGCCAGCAATAAAATAGGAATAGCTCCAGATTTCAGCCATCTGGTAGAAATTATTCTCTGAAATATTTGGGCCTGAAATGTAAATTTTCATTTTGTCCAGTTCAACCAACTGTGAAAGAATTTCAAAAATATGTGGAAGGATGTAATTTACTAGCAAATTATCAGTGAAGCTTTCAATGAATGATTTTTAATCAGACATTTACAGGAGCTATAGCTCAGGCTTTGTAGTTAATCACTGAATTTGCACTATTGAAAACAATAAAATTAATGCATATTAAGTGCTCTTTTTCCCATTGTGTCTGTTTCTACTAGTTCTACTGGTGAAAATTATTTATTTGTTTTGCTTCAGTGTTTTTTCATTTTGCTTGATGTTCCAGCATTTTAAAATGTGGTAAATTGCTAGCGATGATGAGATGAAAAGCAAGTTCTCATCTAGACTTATGACCTAATAGTGCCCAAACATTTAATTTTTATTGTATAGTTTTCTGTAGCTATATTGCCCAATTTTAATAATTGAAAATGTATATGAGAGGTTTTTTTCAACTTTATTATGTAGGAAGAAAGCATATTTTTTTAACATTTTAGTTAATACTTAAGAAAATTACTATTTCTATAGGGTAAGGCTATTTTGGTATAATTAGATCTATATGTGTGTGTGTGTGTGTTTGTGTAGTTATCATTTTTCTCCCCTACTTTCCATTCCAAAGGTTAAAAAAAAAAATCTTTCAATTATTTTCAAGCAATAAAATAATTGTTCCTCACATGCAACATTTTCCTGCCCCTAGTTTCAAACCTCAAAATACCAAAACATGCCATACCACTATCCTGATGTGGATGCACACCGTTGAAAAGCCATGTTAAGTGAGTATCTGATAGGAACTCCAGCTGTAGAAAATATGTTGTCCCCTTGTGGCATGTATTGTCTTGGAGAGGATTTGTGCTTTCTGGTTATGTGGACATAATGTAGAACAGTGTTAATAGTAACATTTACTTTTGAAAAATCATTAGTATTGTGGAGACAGTTCTTAAATACTTTTTAAAAAAATGTATATATTTGTAGTTAATTCTGTCCACATTTAACAGTTTGGTCATTTTAGAACTGCCTTTAAAACATGCAAACTTGACCTATAGTTTTCTCTGTTGTGCTGACCATTTTGTTTGAAAAGCACCCAAAGTACTGTTATGTCCATCATTACAAAAAAATTCAAAAGAGCTATCTGAGACAGAAGAGTACAAACACTTTATCTACAGAACTTGGATTTATTTTAACATATTGACACAAGTTTTCTTTGCTGCTCTTTAAACCAGTGCTTGGCACTATAAAGAGGGAAATTGTTAAAATGTGAGTTGTTATCTACTGTGCAAAAAAAACCCAAAAAAACCATTAAGCCAGGTTGCACTTCTTCTTTGCAAGGTTGTGCTATCACAGACCAAGTAATCATATATTGACTGGAATAATTCATTCTATCCTGCAATACATTTATTTAGAGCAGAAATGTGAAGTCCTTGCCTCTGACAGAGATGCTCAAAGTCTCCCCATAAGCTTCAAGTAAATTGGTGAAATAAGTCACAAAATATTTTGCAAGAGATAATGAAAATTTTACAATTTTGCACCAAATTTGAAAGTCATCTTGCTGTAGTACCAGCATCTTGTTTTGATATAAAGCTGCTTATAACTCCTGGTGATTTGTGACATCTCTGCCATAAAGTGATGTAATGAAATTGGGGGTTTTATTGCAGTTCATACAACAAACTACTCTATGTCTGCTCGGGATTCCTGTAGCGTTGCTTCAGAGTGCTATTGCCAGATTCTGACGTTGTAGGATACTTTTGTGTAACAGCATGATATGTTCCATTTTGATATGTACATTAAACTAAAGTATAGCAAAGTAATTTGGCAATATTCTTATTTCTAAGTGTGGGGTTTGAATATTTGTCCAACTTCATATTCAGCAGTGGTACTAGAGATACTTTATTATAAAACAAAAATAAAGTATCACTAACAAAATAAATAATTTGGTAACTTCATCAAACAACTAGGAAGATAGCTTTGTTTTCATTAAGCTTTTCTAAATTTAGTTGCACACACTTCTAGATAAAATGATACTGATAATAACTTGGGCATTTTTAGAGTTTTGTAAACTTTTGGATAAGAATACATTTGTGCAGAGAGTTGGGTTTGACTGATCCCACCTCTTTTGAAGAGGATTACATTACACTCAAAGGCTTAGAAGTGAGTGCAGGATTTACTGATATCCAAAGTTCAGGCTACCATTTCCTATTTCCTTCATGGTCACACCTAATTTTTGTTTGTTTAGTTGCTTGCACATGGCTGTTTGGAAAAACAAGTCTGTATCTGAATATCATGTGCATAGAGAAGCAAATTAGGGATGAGAAGGTAAAATGTCTTGGGAGGATTAAGGGAGTCTGCAATTTAGGTCTGTGTTGCTGCATTGAGATTTCTGAAAACAGGGCTGGGAAAAGTCCTGAGACAGAAGAGGCTGGTTCAAATGGATCTGCAGGAGTGATGAAGATGGAGAGGCTGTATGATGTGCAGGGCCAGGGTCTGCATGTATGCAGGTAACCAAGAGTCTGGTTAGGGCAGGAGCATATGTGTAGTTTTAATAAATGAATTAATGCATTTCATCGATTGTTCTTTTTTACTGCCTCACATGGATTAAGGCCCAAGTGCACAGGTTTCATTATATGCTATCTGTATTTATTATTTATTAGTTCATCTCTATTGAAAACAAAAAAAAAATACTGCTTCCAAGTGCTTGTTACTGAAGTTACTGCATGTATTTTCCACATTTTTAAATCTTTGTGTGAGCAAAAGTTTGTTTACACTATTTTAAAACCACTGGAACTGTATGGATGTGTGTCCTTTACCCCTGAAGAAAAAGGCTTGTGAATTGTCTTATTAATCTCTCATTGAATGATTACAGCAGTTGCTTGACCTTGAGAGAAACAGGACACTGCTGGCATTCTCCAGAGGCTGGTGTTATTAGTGTTGCTGACCTCGGGGAACTGGGTGACCTCCATTTCACCTTCCAATCTCCCAACACCAAAAAAAGAGCTGTATTTTGCAACACAACTTGAATGATAGACAAAGGATGCTTGTTTTCATACATAGGAAAAGTGTGAAGGAGTCTGCTGTAGCTTTGATTAAAAAATGCAATGCAATATAAATATGTCTTGTAAAAAATGAAAAGAGACTGATCTAAACACTTTGACACTGATTTCAAATTTAAGGTTTTCACTTAGAGGACAACAGGGATAAACCTCACTGTATATGCTACAGTTAGTGCTGTTCTTAAGGAAGAGGATTGTGTCCTGTCTCAATTAGAGAATCATCTTTCCCATTCCATCCATTCTGTGCCGCTTCCCCATGCAGGCTGTTAAGCATTCACTTTTTAAAATTGTGGTGGGCTTTTCGACAAAGGGGCTGCTGTTGACTTGAAATGTTAGGTTACTCTTATAAAATCCAATAATATTCCACTAATGCTTCAGGAAAAAATATGACTCTGTGACTGTTGCTATTTTCAGCTGAGAAAAATAATTGATGAATTATTTTCCCAGTTCTTATTGGTAATGTTTGGGATAGAAGCTTAAAGTTTATCAAGTTGAAAAGAAAGAGCAAACTCTAGCATGTTCTTTTTCTGGTCAGTGACTTAAAAGTCATGCTTGGCTTGCAGCTGGGCTGATTCTGCATCTATCCCAAATAAAGAAGATAAAAAGTAATCATGGTACTATTTAACATATCAGTCTTGGCCGCCTTTAACTGTAGCTGTCAGTCTGGCAGGATTCCAAAAGCTATTGAAATGTGCACGGATCACATTCTTGGCAATTACTGTAGGCTGACAAATGCTTAGCAGTTCTTCTAATGTATAGCTTCCAATTGTTGTGAAATGCCAGGTATCTGAGGGAGCGTGTCATCACAGTATTTTCTCTAAGAAAAGAAATTCAGCCTTTCTCCCTCATTATTTTGGCTAAAGGCCAAAATAGTTGAACTGAACTACAGTGCTAGATTAGACTTTTATGTGAGATGCTTTGAATCAGGCATCTAAGTTTCAGACAAACAATGGATTAACACATGCCAAATCTTCTGCTTCTTGATTTCAGTCTGATTAACATTGCTGTTTATCAGTGTACTAAACAAATTTCATTTGACCCTACTCATGAAAAATCTCATTTATGTGGCTATTCTTTAGGTAAAAATTGTCACTTTAGGAAAGCTGGCCTTCCTTCGCAATCCCAGAGAAGGGAAGGCCACAAAAAGTAGGGAAATAGGCTTGGAAGGCAAGGGTGTGGTGCTAGTTAACCCATTTCTGGGTTTGTGTTCTCTGCTGTACCTTACAGTGAGAGCTGAAGCCTGTACACCTCCTTTCTGGTGTGCCCTGGGAATGTTTCTAAACCTGAATTTTAATAGAGCTGCATACATGAAATTCACTGAAACAGGTTCCTTGCTGTGAAACAAATGATGTGTTGCAGTATAATGTAGGACAAATACATTCTTGCTGAGAGACTGATGTTTTTGATACCTACAGTCTGAAAGCTTTGGTATTGGTTTACATGCATGCAAAAATAGTCTGGTAATTTTAATTTTGTGTGTGTGTGTATATGTATATATATATAGGTTACATGCCTGGTTTTGTTCTCCCTTGAGTCACACGCACAACTTAAACTGCCTTTCTTTCAGGGGTCGTTGCTTGTATTGTTTAGAGTTCAGCGAGATGACAATATTGTCAGAATATTGAAGCCAGAGGCATTTTCAGATTGGAATGGATTTGGCTAATCAAATAACAGTACTGACTTTTTTGACACTGAAAAATTATGATATATTGTACTCTAAATTGGACTTTGGCCCAGTACTGACTAACACACCTAATTGACCTTGGGTCATCTAATATTTGTAGCAGTGTGAGAGGAGAAAGAACTCCATATTTGACAGCAGCTCTTTTATCGGAGGTTTGGGAGATTTACTGGCAGGTGGGGTACAAGATGGAAAAACTTATCTAATATTTGTCGTCCATAAAGTGTATATATTATATATTTTTCTATAGATAATGCTTTCTGTTGCTTCTAATATTTTAACCTTCAGCTGTGATAGGAAAGTATTAATAAAAAATATTTATAGAGGTATGTGTTTCACATATTCATCCCTGGTCTCAGAGCTACATGTATGTGCAGATATAAAAAGTTCTTTTTCATCAAACATTTGGTGACTTTGTGGGTGGCAATACTGTCTGATCAGGCAGTCTGTAGATGCTGCATATATATGGGATATAAATAAAGCTATAAGTCCCTCTCTGGCTATCACTTGTACTTAGCTGCAATTGTTTCTTTTCATCTCACCAACCTAAAAGTGATTATTTCAGTTAGAAAATTTCAAAGAAGCAACTGATATCCTTTGAGGACATAGGAGACACTTCAGTTATATTTGGGCAAGAATTTTGTTTACTGTCAACTGGTTCATCTTAGACTAAGTCAAATTCTTATCTCAATATTTTAGTGAGGTGCCTAGAGTGACATTGAGACTGTAACCTTTTACTTAAAAGCTACATATACATGCCACACTTACACATCTGAATACTAGCAATGTTAAAGCTGGAGTTCTCTGCACTGATAATGTTTATTGGAGTAGCAATTTAACACTGATGTGTGCATCTACATACACACCATGAACTTTCAATCTAAGCATCTTCTTAATGTTAAGATTAAGAACTTTGAGCAACAGTAAATGATAATTTTGGCTCTACACGAAGTAAATGAGAATATGTGTGCTGCAGAGAGCTGAAAGGTGTGTTTCATACCTTGAAGGACGGAGATATCCCAAGGATAGGAAGAGATAATGGATTGCTGGTTGATTTTAGGACCTAAGAACCCTTATGATTATTCTGTTGAAAAAGGTGGTCCTCAGCCTTCTTTGCTACAGCTAGGTCCTTGTTACTGACAGGGCCAGAAGCCAGGTCTAGACCTGATATATGTCACTTGGATGTTGTAATAGCTATTTCTCTGCTGCATCAGTCCACTGTGTAATTTGAGATTATTTGGTCTTCTTGAACATTTAACCTGAACCATGGGTATCGTTTGGAATTTTTGTTTATTTTGTGGTGGGTTTTCTTTAATTTTCTAAATTTAATTTCTGATCTTATGTCCTACACCCAAGCTACTTTTCTGAGGGCTTGGAGCTTTTACTTGCATTGGATTTACTGATTGTTCTTTCTGTTAAAGATTTGAAGCAAATTATTTGTAATATGTGTTACATCTTGCTTTTGGACTAAAATTTTTAATGTGTAGAAAGCCTGGTATGAATTAATAGAAGTGTTGTCATGTATCTGTCAGATAGTAGTAGTATATCAATTTAGGTGTCATTTGTAACACAACTGTATTCCAAAGCCTGTTTATCCTGACCTTTCCACAGTGAACTGAAATTGTATAATCTGGAAAATAGGATGAAAGTATCAAAGGTCTGATATTTTAGAAGGACTTGTGAGAGGAGCAAGCACTCAGAAGGAGTAGAGTAGGCTCTGAGAAGGATCAGACAGATGCTTTAATACACCAAGGGACTAGTGCTTCACCTTTTGACATGGGTTGCTCCAATAGCTAACCAAGGAGAATGACTGGGAATCCTGAGCTCATTGTGGAAAGTGCTTTGGAGAAATAATGAATCAGAGACAAAGGCCAGTGTCAAGGGTTGAATTGTTTATTTGAATTTCTGTATATCCCATGTTAAGTATTATTTATAGCTGCATGTGGGCATATGGGTGTGCTTCAGCTGTTACCTAAACTGGAGATCTGAATCATAAGACAAGAATACTCCTGGCAGAAATGTAGCTGTGTCTGAGCTGCTCAGCAGGGTGAAGGGCTTGACACTGGCTGCAGTTCCTGAATAAACTGGTCTGTACAGTCCTTTTCCTGTGATGGCATAATGTCCACTTTTTCCAAATGCTAAATGGCTATCCAAACACAGCCTAACTTAGGTGTCCCATATGTAATAACAGTAAAAAACCCAAAACAAATATATCGTTTATGTGATAGACTTCACCAGCCCCGTAAGTCTATGATGTACATTTAGAGACTGAGACACAGCCAGATCCTTAATGAAAACTGAATCTATGAATGGGTTTGTAACCTCAGCACTCTAAAAAAGTGGTACAAACCCATGAAATGGACTCCAAGCCTATCATCTATATCAGTTAGATTAAATTAGACTGGTTTATAGAGCCTAGAAAAAGCATAGAAATTAATACCATTCTATCTACTGGCTCTGATCATCCTTGTAACAGCTGAGGTCAATGGCCATGGCATGAACAATGTCCTAAGGCTCTTACCAGGGAAAATATTAAAGTGTACTTATTTTATAAGATTCTGGGAGGTGGAAGTCAGCAATATGCGCCCTAGGAGAAAGTAGAACCAGGCTTTTGTTTTTATGCTAGGTGCTAAAAAAAAAGCATGTAGGAGAAAAAGTGTCACTGATCAACAGTCTCGCTGGAGAAAAATGAAGGTAATATTCTTGTAAAGAGTAAAATAAATGAAAGTTTCATACACACCAGAGGGTGAAAGAAGGCCTCAAAGGCAAGTGTAAAAATACAGTCAGAGAAGGGATATTCTCTTACTTTATGGTTTCAACTTGATTAATCCAGAGCTGTGTCTTTCTAATTTTCACAGTAATGGCGGGAAAAACTCTGATAGCATGATGTAAATCAAAGGGCATGGTTAGCAATGGGTGCATACTGAAAGTGGTGGAAACAAAGTTTCTGTGGCAGATGGCCTCATGTTTCAAAGAGTTCACAGGATCAGGAGGTTTAGACACTGAATCACTGCCCACTTCATTTGGGAAATCCTCATTGCTTCTCTTGAACAAAATGACAGTCAAAATCTTCAGGGAAACCTCACAATACTCATGCCCTTCATTTGCCCTGCAAGTTTTGCTCATTCCAGAATATCCAAATATGGTCTCAAGTTATAAGAAATGTAACAGTTTTTTGTTTCTATCCCAGTCCTGAAATACATAATTTCATAATGCTGAAGCCTTTGAAAGCATGCTAGCAGTATGTATTTGAGTCCTTACTATGTGTGTTCACTCACACAATCCGTTTTCCTTTTGATTGTTAAATCTGATAGAATTAAATGATTTCTGGAATTTCGTTACTTTTCCCATAGATGCACTTAATTTCAATAAAGTCATTTGTAAGTAAAACCAAGAGAGCTACCATCCCTAATATATCGGTAGACATAAAAAGCCTGCAGCTGGAATCAGATTTGTTCTGGTTGTTGATATATCTACTGTATTTGGGTCACAGTATAGCTACAATGAAGTCAAATAGTCAAATGATAGTGAGTGATAAGAGGAAGACTAATCACTCACCTAAATACAAGTGAAAAGATGGCTTATGTACAGGCTATTGGTTTTCTGCTCTTTGATAAATGCATGTAACTTTTTTTCTTTTTTTTTATTTTTATTCAAGGCTTAATCTGCTAATGGTCTCACAGAAGGTGATTACTTTTTTGCTTGGTACAGATTTGATTTGACTTGTGTTGTAAGTGCAGTGAGCACAGCCTTTGGGATAGAGTCAGATTGTCAAATCAAAATGTAACAGTCGTCTCTGGAGTGGTTTTTTTGGTAATAGAAGTCTCTCCAGATTACATTCAACATAGCCTCTTGTGCAGATTCAGTACTGTCCTAGAGCTCTGAAGCATTGTTCAATATGAAAAAAACATGAGTGCTGATGTTGAGTTTAGTTGTGTTTTTTTTTATTAGAGAAAATGCATGTATGCTTTCTGAACACAAGGCTGACACATGCAGAGCTCGTGAGTGATCACAGCACTACTGTTTATGGGAAAGATGCACAAACACTGTTATCTGATATGACTCACTCCCTTGTTTACCCTTCTGTGCTCCCAAATTTGGGATTTTTAACTATGATACAAGCAGAATTTTCCACCTTTTTGGTAGTGCTTGTAAACCACTGAAGTTCTGCATTTTGATTGTCACATGAATCAGATTTTTTTTCTCAAAGATTTAAATTGGGATCCCAAAAAGCTAGCAGTAAATGCAAGCAACAATATTTAATGGGTACAGAAATTCCAGAAAACAATGCTATGCGGAAAGAAGCATTTTTGCACATCAGTTTTCCTTTATTTAGACTTCTGGGTATGATGATATTGTGATACAACTGACATTGTGTCTGGTTTTGAACTAAATGAGTAGGTCACTGAAATATTTTAAGAATTATGTCTGTCTAGTGATTTACATTTTTTTTCCAATACAGAATGAATAATTTGTGAAGCTCTTAAAAACTTATATAGAACAGCTATGACAGTTTAACATCTAATCAGATACCACATCTGATGTTTAAACTGATTTCACCACCAATATTATGCTGTTTGGAGAAAAAAAAATAATTAATAGAATTAACTGTTGCAGCTGCAAAAGAATACTTGGGGTTGTGGCTATTCAAGGAAGGAAAAAATTAAAGTGTAGTAAAAAATTAATATACAAAACAATTCCTATACATTGAATAGTTTCTGAATACATTATGTATCTGGAATTTTGTCTCATTGATGCCAAATTCAGGATCATGGCTGGATGAACAAAATGTTAGGAATCTGGCTTGAAGGTTCCATGTAACCACTGAAAATGTGAAACTAAAATGGTGGTTAAAATTTTTCTATTTTGTGTGGCAATGTAGTTGTATTAACCAGGCTCTTCCTTCATAAAGCATATCAAGAGAAACCATTCAACATCTAAGGCTGGTGCATAAAGCATGAACTTGTGACCATCCAGATGTTCAACCCTCTTTCCAGGAAGGGCTTAAATGTGGCTGCTTTGTTCAATCAGAAAGTGAAACTCTAAAGAAAATGTATTTCATATTATCCTTGAACACATTTAAAAAGAAAATGATCAGAACAATTTGTGAGAAAAACCCAGTTAATAGTGCATGAACAGATAGATTCAAGGTGATAAAATACATATTTATTTATTTATTTATGTATATGGTAACAAAAAGCAATGGAGAGGAAGATTTGGAAACAGGTTTCCAGTTTTCATACCAGTAGCAGCAGTTAGGGTAAAAGGCCTAATTCTTTTCAGAAAACATCATAAATTTCAGAAATCTTTTAGCAAAAGTGAAAGGCATTTCTTTAAGAGAATGCATGAATTATTTGCCTAAAGTAGCAGAGGAATTTGCTGGAATTGCTACATTCCTATTTTAGATGGTCATTGCCAGAAAAAGAGCAAAGACAGAAAACTGTATCTATGTTGCAGTGCTGTCCACACTGCTCTGTAAAAAAATAAGTTTAATTATCTCTCTGGCTTGCATGTACATATCTATTGAAGATTTGACTGTAATTTCAAATAATCTAGGAGAGACATGTTCTATCCTTTGGTCCAATCTTGTTTGTTTGCCTGTTTTTCGTATGCTTCATGCTGCACATGGAATCTGCTGATCCCTAATAGCATCTGAGCTATGAGGCCCTTGTGTGTGCAGGGTTTCTTGTGTTGCAGAAATAACAGTATCAACTGCAAAATGGAAGAAGAAAAGAGTTAAAATGATGATGCAAATCATCTCTCTTAGGATCTCTCTTACCCCTTTGTTACAGTTTGAAAAAAGAATTATTTTGGATGTCAAGCAAATCTGTGCCTACCTTAAGTAGAAGCAACTAATTGTCATATAAATGTTGTATAAATGCATGAGGTTGCTTATTTTGTGGATTTTGAGGGGATTGTCAGGTCCTATAGAACCTTTCTAGAGAGACTCAGAACTTCTTTGAAACACAAATTGTGCTCCCCACTACACATTTTTGTCACTGCTTTGCTGAATGCTACCCTACCCACTCAGATGATGAGAATCCCGGTATCCCCATCGGGAGCACTTTTTTCCAAGTAAATCCATTTGTTTCTACTTGCATCTTCCATATAGGCTAAGCCATAGCACCACAAAGAAATCCCTTTACAAATGTATCTGCTCTTACTCTGCTCTGCTCTGGTGTGTGCCTGTCTCCTGCCCCTTGTGCAAAGGCCTAGAAAGTCTCTGCACATCAAAATATCACTGCTCAGCTTATCAAATGAGAGAGCCCTTTTCTGGAAGGAAGATGACATTAAAAATTAGAGGGTATTGAAGAGGCTGATTCAATGCAATGCATTTTGTCACAAGGCAGTTCTCTGACACATTCCCTCTTCTCTGCTCCTCTCTGTGTTTTTGTCTGCTCAACTGCTTCAGCATCATCCATCCCAGCTGTGCTGAACAGCACCCTTTGCTTCTGGCTCTTCTCACTCTGGAACTTTCCCAGTGCCTTTTGCATTTCGTCATTGACTTCTCAGAATGATTTAAGCTCTGTTCCCTGGTAAACTAACTCCTGTACTGCCATTTCAACTGCATGGCTCTGATCCCTTCTTTGGTCCCCATGTTTGTATCAGTATTGCCTTCACTACCTGCCTTCCCAGTATTGTTCCCTTGAGCAGTTTTACTTCAACTCATTGAATCACATGGTGACAGGAACTGCATTTTACATGGAAATTTTACACTGCATAGACACAGCATCATCATGTTGATAGTGAGTTAGTCCTCTAATTTGACTATGAGCATCCTGAAAGATGTTTTTCTTTACTTGTTTTTCAGGTATTCCAGAGTTAGGAATCCTGTGGCTACATGAGATAAAGTATTTCAGTTAATTCTTTATTCTTTTTGCAAGATTTTTTTTTCCCCTAAAATGTAAGCCAGTTGGTGGTGCAGATTAACCACAGTCCTCTCCTACTGCTCATATTGCAGATGTGAAGAGTAGTAGCTCATCCTTCTCAACTTCAAGGAAGCCTGGAAAGGTTCTATTTCCTTTCTGTGCCTTCTGAACAAACCCTCTAAAAACTGTAGCAGTTATAAGCATTACACCATTACATGAAGTTCCCAAATCATTCATTAATGTCAAGAAGTAGATAGAAATTTCCATAGAAATTCCATAGAAAAGGATTATTTTTGATCCATGGCATTTTCATCATAAGGAGTGTTATCATGACTGTTTTTATAATGATATTCTTTTATGTACCTCATTATACATTTTGCTTCACCTGATAAGTTTTTAAAAATCTTGTATTTATATTTTGTCTTCAAGGCTGTTTAATAGGCATGAAATATCAGTTGAACACATCTGGGTTTTTTTATGGTTTTCTCACTACTGTTGCAAAAAGTTGTTTTGTAAATAGGCTTAAGTAATACTGTAAAAAAAATCAGCAGATTCATGTAGACTTATCCTTTAAATTCTTCTTGTGTATATTAAGTATCAACATTTTTTATGGCTCATAAAAGCCACTAATTAAGTAGTACACTAATAACTTCAGAAATTCTGTTGCACCAATCGTCTTTGACTGTTGCTAATTACAATCTCATTAGTCCATATTTTTCTGTCAAAACATGTTCATGAAGTGTTTCTTCTCAATATGGCTAATATTTTTTCTACAGTAGAAATTTCATTGGGGCTTGAGTTTCTTTTTCTTTCAGATACCAAATACATCAGAACTGTGATTAATTTCCCACCTTTTCTCCCTCATATGATTCTTTGACATTGCAACTAATTTATTCAGTCTATTTATTCATTCTTTTTAGAGACCAATTTAGTAACTATTTTTTCTTACCTTTTTTCAACTTTGATGTTTCCAAGTTCACTCAGAAAAAAATAAACTTTTAATGAAAGAAATAGCCTTCTTAAATACAAAAAGAAGATTGGTTGAAGGTTGATCTGGGATTTACAAATATATTTATTAATGCTTTTAAATAGAAGCTATATTCAAAAAGCTGTATGAATTTTATGGGATCATGAAAGATCAAATGTTACAGCTTGCAGTCAAGTCTAGCAAATAATCATTATTCTGAGAAAGGGAATGTGCATTGATGTAATCACTTAGAATAATCTCCAAAATAACTCTAATCCTGAAAATAACTTTTTTGAATTTGTAGAACAATAATGAAAAAAGAAGGAAGTATTAGGAGAAATGTTTATAATACAAACTCAGAATAGATAGAATACCCTAAACTCATGATGAAAGTGATAAGATTTTGACTGTTAAAAAAAAGTTTCTGTAAAAAAAAAGTTGAGAAATGAAGTAGCACAATAGATGTTATACATGGTGTTAAGCCACATTTTGCCACATTTGAAGTGGGATCTGAAATGCAGGTTTAGTTTTTTTTGTTGTTGTTTTTTTTTTAATTGGAGTCCTACTTTCTCATGACAAGAAGTGAACCCTGAATTCAGAAGGGCAATTTGGTGAACATTATCAGAAATGTCATTATGGCTTTGGAAGTAGAAGCTCTGAGTTGTTATGAGCTGAACCAAGATCTAAGGGATGGTAGTGCCTGACATATCCACTGACCTGAGAATGTGTTCAGCTTCCTCATTCTCCTCTTGTTCCCAAGATTGTGACTGATAGATATATATTTATTTACATTCCTCTCTCAGTCTTAACATATATAATCAAGTGTCTAAGGTTTTAAAAATCCCTCCTTGTAGAATGAAAACGTAGTTTATAAAATAAAAATCTAAAAAAATCTAACGTATCTAAAAAAATCTAAAAATCTAAAGATTTGAAAAATAAAAATCTAAAATGCTTATGTGGCTGAATCCATTTCTCAGATGTCAGTACTCTGACACCTGTGGTTTTTCATAAATGCCACCATGCAGTGGCATTGTGCAAGTATTGGACAAGATGTTCATTAGACGTTGCCACATTTTCAGTCACAGTGGGTGCTAATCAATTCTTTATAAATCAGAAGATGTCATAAAATATTTTTTCTACTTGTTAATTTTGTCTACTTTGTTAATTTTTAAATTATTTTAATGATATTGTTTTACTTCACTTCAGAGCAAAAGTTTTTTTCTGTGCCTGATTTCAACATATTGGAGGAGGAGGGAGCAATGAGTGTGCATTTAGTTTGGCTTCTAATATAGGTTATATAGATTGTGGGGTTTTTCAGTGTCCTGAATTGAGAAGAAGCAACAGAAATATTTGGGGCTTACAATACAATCACAGAACTGACTAAGACAGAATGTGAGATGCAAATTCACATTTTAGGTATTTGGTTAGGTTTGGTTTCTTTCTATGGTATACTTTTTATACTATTGGGTAGATTGCCTAGGTATTAAAAAATAGCATTTTGCCCCAACTATTTTTGTCTGTTTGATGAAATGGGAATGTGTGTGCATATGTCAGACTATGTAGCTAAAGAAAGAAGGAATGCTTCAGTATTTGATAAAAGTGATCTCTATTAGATATGTTTCAGAAAGCTTGTATATAATTAATTCATGTATTTGTGATTCCTGATATAATATGAAATAAGTATCAGACATCTCATTGTACCAGCTGGGTTTGTTCAGTGCATGTAGACCTGATGCTGTTCAGCTTATGCTCAGGCTTCACACATGGAGTTGGCTGGCATTTCATGTGTGGAGGGAGTAGGGACAGTGTTTTTTCCTTCTTCAAGGGATTTTTGGATGTGTGTGTATAATTTAGTTCTTTCTCATTAAGCTGTTACAGTGAAGCATCTCAAGGTTTATTATTGTTTACTCTAGTCATTCTACAATAGTTTGGAGATGGACAACAAAGTTGTGGCATTCTTGATTTTCTTTTTTTGCACGGTTCAAAACAACTGCTTGTACAGCCTCTGTAAGCACCTCCATGTTATTCACTGTACTTAAATGTGCAGGGATAAGGCTGTGTGAAAATTATGATCCGTTTCAGGGTTTTTTGCCTTCCTGAAGCTGACAAAGAAAATTCTAAAAAAAACCAGATAACTTGTTTTGTGCTAAGGGGTAGTCACATTTTAGCATGAAAGAAGTATCTGCAGGCATTCATAAAGTGACAGCAGTATCCAAACTGAAAAGTTTTCATGATACTTGTATAACTAAGGTGGGCAAAAACACATCACATGCACTCACTTCCATGCATATGACAGGAACCTTGTGCTGACACTGAAGTCAGAGTGAATCTCGGTCATTTTGCACTTGCATTCTAGTTTCACACATGGTGTTTCACAACAGGGAATGACTAATGTGATAACCTCACACTAAGGTGCAGTGTCAGCCTTGAAATAAAAGGTGAAGTGTGCTGAGCTCCCAAAGGGTGCAGCCAATTAGCACATTCTGTAATGGGGTCTTGCTGTCATGGGATGAGAGGTTTATTTCCTTCAAGCAGAAAAAATATTCAGACTTCTTAAAGATTAGCTTCTTGAGAGCTGCTTTATATTTTCTGAGTAGGGAACAATTAAGCAAAAATGTTGCACTATTATAAAGCCTTAAGATTCTGATTGTAGATATCTATGTAAGGTATATTTTCCTATTTATTGATTACAGTGGTAAACAAGAGTAAATTATACAGATCTGAGGGAATTTTTTTGCCTTCTTCCTACATAATTTCCACTTTTTGCTCCCCCTCCCTAATTAATAGGGCATATACAACTACTTGGTGTTTTATACAACACTAAAAGTAAACTAAATTTTATCAGAACTTGATGGCGTATATAGGTTATATATGTTTAGCATAAATAATATGTTATAATTACTTGACAGGTGCATATGTATACATGTAAATGTATTTAAAAAAAGACACAGCAACCCTGGAAATCTTGTCTGTTTCTACACCATAGAAAGACATTTAATCTAATTCTGCATAATAAAGAAGAAAATTATTCTACAAGTATTTATCTTGCATATGATTTACTGAAATATCCAGAACTAAAGGTGAAGAAAGCCCAAAGTAGCTCTGGCTGTTTTTCCTTTGAACAAATAACTCTTAGGAAGTTTTTCATTTTTCTTTTAGGCTCTCTTTAGAATTTCTATATGCAACTATTTTTCCTCTAAAGCAATACTTTCTTCATAAGATGTATCTTTTCATGCTCTTCCACCTCACAGTTCAGTAAGAATATGTTTTCTATGGAGTTCCCTGTGTTGAGTGTGGTGACATTTGGGACACACAGGACAGCATGGACTTTGCTGGATTTGATGAAGCATTCATGATGATTTTGGGATAGAAGGAAGAAATCTGTCAGCATGGATGTTTATACGTGCTGATTAAAAAAGAGAACATTCAAATCAAATCAAAACAAAGGTGAATTTAACAGAGTATCTTTTCTGTGCCCTTGCCTGTTTCTGGATGCCTGGGGAGGAGTATGAAATGAGGGCAGTTATGTACAGACACCACCTCTAAATACTATCCTTGCCTCCAGCAAATTGTGTTTTCCTAAAGCAGTTGTAATCCCTTTCTGTGCAATAACTGCTGTGATTTTTTTCCTCTCTAGCCATGTCCTGCTGCTCTTTGCACACAACCACCTACAGCAAAAGTTTCCAATTTGTTTTTACACGTTTTGTGAGAAATATCCTGTTTGTTTTGATTTTAATTGCAATTTTGTTCTACTTGTTTAAAAACCTTTCTTCATTTACTAGAAAATAGTCAGTTCATGAAAAACAAGGCTCATCCAAATCTTATCATCATGGATCCCCTCCACCTTATTTGTATGCAGAAGTATAAATGATAATCCCAGTGTGGCTATCCAACACCTCAGGTCTATGCAGTTTTTCACAGGAATATTGTGCAATTATGAAAACTGCAAAATAAATGCTTTTAAAATCCCTTTCCTTAGGCGTTATTAGTTCTTCTGAAACAGCAGACAGAGAATTATAAAGTTGTGGAGGTCAAGAGTTTAGTAGATTTCTAGGAAATAGGTATTCATTAAGGAGATCAATCAGAGGTAAAATATGGTCATATAGAATAGAAGCATTCTGTTGTAAAAGACTTACAAAGATAATCTATTCTAACTGCCTGACCACTTCAGGACTGACCAAATGTTAAATCCCATGTGCTGATAACCCAGCTGGTAATCCAGCCTTTCACAGGGAATAGACCTGAGGAACATCAAAGCACCCTGCCAGGGACAGTTTGAGCATGTAGGTGGCCTCTTGTCCTCAGACTTGTTTTTTTCCTTTTTTTTTTTTTTTTTGGGTTTTTTTTTTTTGGTTTTTTTTTTTTGTTTTTGGTTTGGTATGGTTTTAGTTTTGAGGTTTTTGTTTTGTTTTGTTTTGTTTCCCCACAGCCTTAGTGTATTTATTTAGGCCACAGCTTCCAGGACAATGATGCAATTTACAGCTGTGAAGCAGATTGATTTACTAGCAATGCTCCTACTGTGCTTTTTGGACTGGTGTTGGAGGATTTCCCTAGGCCACAATTCTGACCTTGGCATGATCATCAGACCATTTCTGAAATAACAAGGATAGAGGAGCGAGCATCCTTCTCGTGTCTCTGAAGGAGGACATCAGCTGAACATACAGGGAAGTCTCTACCATGAGTTGCTGCTTAGCCATTGTTTGTTACTGTCCAGCCACCTGCTAGTGTCTTTTGGGGCTCATTTTATCTGGATTGCTAATTTGGACTTTGTCTGGGACATTTTCTGCAAGAGGTTCAAAAGTTGATGTCATCACTAATGTGATATGGCAAGTTTGGGTGATGAGCTTCCCAAGTGCTATCTTCCTTAGTCAATGAGAGCTCTGCCTGTTTTGAGCTAAACTTCTAAATGGTGATGCAAAAGTGAACCCTAAGGGGTCAGAAGAGCAAAGAGAAATCCTGAGATGCATACATTGAGTTCAGTTTCTTCCTTTGCTCTTTACTCCCGGTTAATGAAGCTTTTTCATTCAATCCAAGATTTGCAATGAAATGTTGACTACTGAAGAGGGGTTTGTTGTGGATGTTAAAGAATGAAGGAAAATAAAGTTGTCATGGCTCTATATGCATGAGAAAATAATGGCCTAAGTCTTCTCTGAGATGTATGTTTAGAAGAACGTTTTCTGGGTAGGGATTTGAGGGAGGGTGTGCATCTTTTAAGTGTGGCTGAGTGCCCATGACCTGTTGTAAATCAAGGGCTCAGAGTTTGTAGAGGTGTGAGGTTTACAGCCACCAGAGAGTAGTTCACACTGACTTGTGTTTGCTGCCTCTGGCTTAATGTCTCTAAACTCATTGAATGGCATCACCTCTCTCTGCAAAGCCTCCAGTTCCTCTTTTGCCATGCATTTTATGAGTGTTAACTTGCTATAAGATACCTCAGTAGGAACATGATGTGAACACTGAAGCCACTGCTCTTTTGATGGCATTAGGTGGTATAGGAATGTATATAGAGGAGGCAAAGGCTTGTTGAATCATTTGTTATCTTGAACAGTCTCAAGAGATTCCATTTTGGTCACACTGTGAATGCAGTTGTGTGTACTTACTGGTTTGGGATTTACTTCTGAGAACATGATTGACCTATATATTTTGTCCATCTCTTCCATGAACTCCTGGAAAATAAAATTTCTCTTGTGGTTGGTTTCCAGTACTCTGCAAACAGGTGATTTCAGATCAAGAAAACATTCCCTGTGTGGGTATTAATTGTCCAGCCCCTTAAACCTCTTGAAATATACAGACAAAAGCAAACTGGACTGTAAAATTGTTATATACATATATATATATATACACACACACATGTATGCATATATACAAATATATATGTGTATGTGCTCTCCTGTGATGCTTTGATGGTTGCAACCAATGGATTGTAGCTGTGGTCTTGTGCCACTTCTGAAATATATTAATGGAATTCTTTTGGATTGAGAAAATGATCTTTTTAACCAACTGAAAATGCCATTAAAAATGAAGCATCTTTTACAATGTTGCAATGTTTCTTCTCAATATGTATCATGGAAACTTTTATTGTATTATCTCAACTTTAAAAGTAGTTCTGACACATATGCAGTGTCAAAGAAATGCATTATGTATTTCCGATGAACCAAAAATGCACTGAGCTGGAATTTGAAAGCCTTTGGTTTTCTCACTGATTTTTTAATTCTGTGTGTTGAAGCAAGTTTTCAGGGATCCAGTTCTGTGCTGTGCTGTTAGGCGTAATAAATTCTTAGTTCACAGTATTGTTGCAGAATATAGATTTTTTTTTTTTTCTGTGTACAACTATACCTCTTTCCATTGTTTTAATTGATGATGGTGGGAGAAAGGATAAAACAATCTTGCATTCTTCGGGATGATGTTGTCATCTCTGGGCAAGTAATTTTCTTTGCTCCCCATCAAGATTGCCAAGCTGCAATCTGTGTTTTCAAACACTGTAGCCCCAAAACACTTTCATTCTCTTTTTAAAAAAATTCCCTGTAGTGTTCCCCATGTTTTCAGTTAAAACCTTAGGAGGTCCATATGTATTCAAGCCTCATTAAAGGCTAGAGTAATACCAGGAATAAGTAAATATCATTGGATAGTTTGGGTGTTTTGAGCACATGGGTACCACAAAGTAACAGAAACAGCCTTCCTCCCTTGCTACTATTATATGTATGGTAGAAATCAACCCTTTAATGTCCAAAAGAGGGGGGATATACATAGGCCATTTATATTGAAATGTTGGTGTAAAGCCTCAGTTAGGACTGAGTTATTCTTTGTAGATTCCTTGTAAATCATGCAGTCCATTTATTTGGAATGTTTTGCGCCATCTGATGAAAGAGCATATATCTGAATAATGGGGTGGGGAGGGAAATGTCCTTATTTTTGTTATTGAAACTTCTAGAGATTTATGTGATGACAATGGACAATCTTCCTATGCTTTGCAAGTGTTTTATGTTTTGCAAATGCTTCTTGCAAACCAATATCAAAACATCAACCTGATGGTTGTTGCAGCACAATGGAAATATGGACATTGCCCGTTAGAGGAACAGTTTTAATTATTCTTTTGCTTTCAAACCTTTATGTTTGGAAAGTTTCAGAGAAACAAGAAGCTGAAAAATAATTAGAAGACATAATTTTATTACAAACAATTCCAGATAATTTGTATTATCTAAAGAAAACTTAGGGTAGTTTTATAGGAACACTTGCATTGCCTTTGAGACTATTTCTTATTTCTGGTTTGCAGGTTGTGTAATATAGTTGGCCTGTATAGATGTTGATAGTGAAAATCCTGTGGGTGTTAAAGAGCATTTGAAGTGAAACATACAGTTAATACTACATTTGCTTGGATAAGTGTTCCATTTCTTACAGAGAAAATGTGAAACCTGATATAATTCCTAATAATAGAGAAAGGCCTGTTAGTATCTTGATTAGTGACTGAAACCAAGGTCTTAAAGCCACCAAGGGAGTAGTAGAATCACTGTCTGAACTTCTGTGGTTGGATTTTAGCAATTAGTGTTTAAATTATTGAAAAAGCAAAGAACTAAAAGAGCTAAAATGTGTCCCTCCTTATCTAAAAATCAAAACATACATTCAATAAAGGCTACTGCTCTAAATAAATTTAATTCAAATTCATGAATCAGCATATTCAGTTACATCATAAAACAGTGCTCTCTGCAGCTTTAAATTAATAATAATTTGTAGACAGTGTATGTTTTATTTTACCTTCCCTTAAAAAGCAAGAAAGCAAGTTCACCCACTAGCATGTTTCAAAAAGCTTTTTATGTTTTATTTTACTCTGTTAATGTAGAAGCATAACAGATAACATTAATAGAGTGATTCAGATTAATTTATGCTGGAAAAATGCTTCCTGGCCCACTAATGATATTTTTACTCTGGGTTAACATCTAACTTAAATTTACTTCTGGACTTGCAACAGGTGTCTTAATTTTAATAAATGGTCAGGTGCTGTGGTCCAAAGAGTAATGGGATCTGACAAGGCCCTATAAACCACAGCTTTAAGGAGAACAGTAGGAAAGGTGAGCAACACAGCACCCTTATGGCCACTCAATCAGCAACAGCTAATACGGGGTCATAAGTGATGCCATGGCTGTGGCAAACTGCCAGGGATGCTTGGAGTATGGGTCATCTGGCAGCAACATCCAGTTCTGCAAATGCCTTTTGCCTGTGGAGCAGGGTCGGGATGCTCCTTGGCACCAGCAGCCCCCCGTGTGATTGGAGGGATTCTAATCTCACATCAGGAGTGTGAGCAGCATTCCACCTGTGCTGCTGCTGCTAGGCAGGGTGCCTGCACTGGTCAGGGTGGGGTCTGCAAGCAGGGTGTCAGGGGACAGTGGGAAAATGCCTGTGTGAAAACCTTTAGGTGCTCTGCAATAAAACCTTGCACTAATTTGTCTGGATTGCACAATTACTGTCTGTTTTGAAAATTATTAAAAATTCCTGCCTAACTGAAGGAAGTAAGTTTTGAGACAGCTGAAGACTTGCTACCTGAAGTCTTCAGTCTCAAGTAGCAGCTTCAGAAATTAGTAAATTAGGGGTTTTTTGTTTGTTTGGTGTTTTTTGTGTGTGTTTTTTGTTGTTGTTGTGTTTGGGTTTTTTTTTTTTTTTTTTTTTTTTTTTTTGGTGAAATCCACTGGTTTTAGCTCTTTTCCTTTCCTGGTCGACTGTTGACATTTCTTCTTCCTTTTCTTATTTTTGTAGTACCTAAATTCAACTCTCACTTTTTACTGGCTCTTCTCTACAGTTTTCACTTTTTTTATTTGACATAAACCTTCCCAGGAAAGCCCAGCAAAGAAGCAATCAAAGAAAAACATTAGTCCAACTTACACACAGTCATCAATTGTTTATTCTGCATGTGCTTTGTACATGTCTCCCCTGAGCCCAATCCAGCTTATGAACCCTGTGGAGTAGCACATGGGCACTTTGGCTCTCTGAAATTGCACAACATCTGGCACAGTAAGGTCAGGTGTATTTGGATCTTATAAAAAGAAAATGATCATGAGTAATTGAATGCATCTTGCAGAAAAGCATCTAGTTTCAACATCAAAATTTCTAGGGAGAGAATTCTGTCTCCCTGGTGATTTGCTTGAGTGGTCAAAAGAAAGAAGTCTCCTTTCTGATTTGAGTTCCTTTTCTATTTTACAATACCATGCCTGATAAGATAGATATACGTGGTCCTATGCTAAACTAGTGAAATTCTGGTTGACTGGCATGAAGTCAGGTTTGTCATTACTGTAACCTCCTTCTCTGGAATATCTTTATTGCCTTTAAAAATCCAAACTGGAAGGAAAAATGCAGAGCTTACTAATTAAACAGGGTGCTGTGATTTGCATATAATGAGATGCATGTGGTTGGGAGTATATTTCATTCTCTTTGCTACCCAGCTGGCTTTTGTTTTTTTCAGTGGTGCCATACTGGTTTGAGCTTTGCTTTGCTTGCAATTACCTGCTGTTGAACAAATAAATGTGCCCTTCTTAAAGTGTGACCACTGTCTAGATGACTGTGACTATTTTTCACTGCAAGGAAAAGAAGCATCCTAAATAATACTGTTATGAGGCAAGAATAGGGACAAAAAGGCATCGGTATCAACAATTTAATAATGAGGTCAAGGTAGACAAATTTAGGCTCCTGTATTTGATTTATAATTATTTTATTATACTTCCCCATGAGGCAATTGTTGTTACCAAATCATAAATTTTGTATTTTAAAAGGAAGTAAGGGCTACCCCAATTCTTCTGTAAAATTGGAATTAAGTCAAATTTTACATTATGATGGAGACTTAGGCAAAATTTCTGTGTGTTCCTGCTTGAACACGTTGCTTCTTCCATAGTGCATCTGAATAAGGTGAGAGAGAATTTTATGGCTGCTAATGTAGCCTGGATGGATAATTACCTATTCTGCATCCTCCAGAAAAATAAACAATGGCCATATGATCACTGTCAAAGTCCTTTGACAGTGACATTGAAATTCCCATAACAGGTTTTTTCCCTTTGTTCCTGAGTCCAGCGAATGTTTTAATGTTGATAAATTTTTAAAAAAATTATTAGGAAAGATTCCCAGTCACTCTTATCTGTTTGTATAGAGTCTCCTTGAGACAAAATGACCTTTCTATTTTTCAGAGCCTTTTGAAGATATTTCAGCATAATTCAGGCTGATAAGTATCTTTGCATCACGTACTTGGCAAGGGGGCCAGTGTTTCTTTGTCCAACACTAACCTTCCTTCTCTACTCATTATCTCTGGTGAGGGCTGTTTTAATTGAAGTTATCCCTTTGGAAAGATATCTCAAGTGCAGTTCATTATTGATTTTGAAAGATCTGACCTGTTAAAATTTCCTTGCCAATGAGTTAACCTTCTTTCCTGAAGGTGAATTCAAATAGAGAATGACATTTCTAATTTTCTAAGTGATGTAGCCAAAGGAGCTGTGCTAAAGTGGTATAATGTTATCTCAGCCTTTTAAAAGGATAGGGTTTGTTATTGAGCTTAGTGAAGCTTCTTGGGATGTGCAACTATAGCTTCCCACTAAGGTGCTGTTCCCTCTGGAATGACTTTCAGTTGAATATTATTATGCCATAAAAAGACACACTTGAGCTTTCTCTCTTTCTTGAAGTTCTGTTTTGAGTTACCCAAGGCATTCAGGTATAATCAATCATTAGAAAAATTGTAGAAAGTGAAGAAAACTATTTACCTACCTAGAAATTTTATTAACCTGACAGCATAGCATCATTTCAGCAGTTTTGATGATCTGGATTCTGTGGAAAATTATTATCTCAATAATTTTGTCCCTTAAATTAGCAAATGGACTGATTCTTCAGTATTTAGAAAATGAGTTTATATTTGTCTAATACTTAGAAGTACTGGGAGGAAGAGTTTTAAGAATGAATATAAGTATACATTGCTCAGTGAACTATTAGATTTAGCACTTGTGGTAATCCATAAAGAGTGCATTATTAAGATTTCTGAATGTATTGTTTTAATTTTTTTCTGTTATTTTGTATCTGTCACAGTTCTTTCTCCACTCCACTGGATGTAATAATTATAAAAAAAGATTTTGCAATAAATCTCTAGTGTAGTTAATATTTAATGAAGTGTGAGTACATGTTGCATTTAAGTTTCTGGTAATTGTCTATTAGCTAAATTTTATATTCTATAGATGGTTTTCATAATAAATTGTTCTTCCTGTCAGTTTTCTGATACAGAATCTGTGGCATGGAATTAAATAGCCAGTTGTAGGAAGGTACAGGCTTTATAAAAAGGCTTGTGATTAACGGATTCCAAACCTTAACAGAGAGCACTTTCTTGCTGACTACTTTTATAAATGCATAATGTCTTTTAGGTTTCATATAGTACTTTAAGCTTTGGCATGGTGAAGCTAGAAAATTTAGAAGATTCTGGAAAATATATGACCAAATACTGCCTTTGTGGCTTTCGAATTTCAAACTGGTACGTGTATTTCACAGAATCACAGAACAGGTGAAGCTGGAAGGCAGCAGCAGAGGTCACCTTGTCCAAATATCCTGCTCAGTCAGGGCTACCTAGAGTCAGTTGTCCAGCACAGCTTTTGAATATCTTTAAGGTTGGAGGCTCTCCATCATCTCTGGACAACCTGTTCTCGTTCTCAGTCACCCTTACAGTACAAGAGTTTCTTGACTGTCATGGTTTAACCCCAACTAAGCCCCTCACAAAAGCTTGCTCCCTGTTGCGATGGGGAGAGAGCTGGAAGGACAAAAGTGAGAAAATGTATGGGTTGAGATTGAAGACAGATTAATAGGTAAAGCAAAAGTCATGTGCACAAGCAGAGGAAAACAAGGGATTCATTCATTCACCTCTTCCCACAGGCAGGAAGTTGTTCTGCCGTCTCCAGGAAAGCAGGCACTGTTGTAAGTGAGGGTTACTTGGGAATACGGACACCATCGTTCTGGACATTCTATGCTTACTTCTTCTCCAGGAATATATCACAGAATCATAGAACATATTGAGATAGAAAGGACCCTCTGGGATTATCAAAGTCCAGCTCCTAATGATGAGCATGATGCCATATGGTGTGGAATGTTCCTTGGATCTGTTGGTTTCAGGTGTCCCAGCTGTCTTCCCACCCAACTTGTGCACTTTCAGTCTCTTTGCTGGTAGGGTGGTGTAATGAGCAGAAAAGGCTTTGACTCTGTGTAAACACTGTTCAGTAGTAATGAAAATATCTCCAGATTATCAACACTATTTTCAGCAAAAATCCACAATATAACCCCATATGAACTACTATGAACTATGGAGGAAATTAACTTTGTTCCAGCCAAAACCTGCCTTCTAGCATCCAGGGGGAGCCTCCTGTGTTTCATGTGGTGCCTGTTACCTCTGGTCTTGTCAGCGGGCACCACTGAAAGGAGTCTGGCTCCATCCTCTTCGAGCATTTCCTTCAGGTCTTTATATTTTGTGGAATGTTAAGTACTGCCAAGTTTTATCTCAGCAGTTGATGAAATGGTCCCTAAGTTTCTGCTGACCGTGAGAATTTGGCAACACTCAAGATCAGATTTAAAACATTCTTTGTTAAGTATAATGGGTACCTTTAAAAATTCTGTAGTAATGTGAATATTACTTGCTTTACATTTGGAGACTTTTCACAGAGGTATACTTGATAGAAGAAACATTGTACAGTTTATCATCTTTACTGGATGAGCTTCTACAATTGTGGCTGGCTTTCTGGAAGAGCCGATACCAAAGGATTATTTCCTTTCTCCCTCTCTCTACTTATTTTAATGGTAATTATAACTGCCACCTGCTTATTATGTTTTACTTTATACTACATTCTCTGGTAGAATTTCTCTTTCCTGTAGAGATTTATTATTTTTTTTAATCCCCATAAGAATTCTGACAGACTTACATATTGTCAGAATTTTTTAATAGAACTTTTTTTCCTTTCAAAAACAAAACCGGAAAGAATTGGTAAATATCTGATTGCTACCTCATGGTACATATTATGTCAAATTGTATTTTAACAATGTCTGATGAAAACCTAATGTTTTCAGGTTTCTTAAAGGCTGAATGAGGATCTAACAGGAGAGTAGTAGTGACAAAAAGTAGTACCAGAGGAGTAATCAATGACATTCCTCATTGCTGAACTCACTGCTTTAGCACAGTTTTCAAAGAAGTAGCATATTATTAGAAAAGACAAAAATCAATTTCTTGGTTTTCCCTTTCTGGATATAAACATTCAGTTTGCCCTGACACTGTGTATCTTTGCATGTGTGAAGTCTCCTAACACATTCTTTGCTTCTCACTTTCTCTTAACTGGGAGGTTTCCAAATATAGTAATCAAATAAATCCTTCCAAGTCTACAGAAGGCTTAAAGTGATGCTAAAGAAAAAAGTTACCTGCCAAGAGAAAGAGCAAAAAAACTTCTATCATCTGCTACAAGATTCTGCTGTACTTGTAAAATAACCTCTGAAGTAACTCTAAAATTCATAGATAGTACTGGAAGTGGAAAGGTAAGTGGGTTTTGTGCTAGGCAAGGACTAAAGCAAAGGTTGGTTGCTGTGTTTCTGTCTCTGTTTCTTTCATGGGTGAGAGGAATTTTAAGATCTTTTAGATATTTCTGAGTATTCTTCTGATGCAGTCCTTAAAATACTTGTGTATAATTAATTTTTCTGTAATAGTGATTTATTGCATTTTAAATGGGACGTTTTGTGTTCTTGTGATAGGTCAGTGTGATAACATCAGCTCAAGTTCATGCATTTTTAAGCAGCAGTCCCTTCTGTGATTAATGGGGATTTCTCTTTAAAAGCCAATGTTATGATATAGTCTAAGGTACTGAAATAACTGTCTACACTAATAGACAGCAATATTTTATTATACTTATTTTTAAAAGAGAAATTGAGAAAGTACTTGCACGAAAGGGTTTATAGAAGTATTTCCAATATCACAAAAACAGAACAAAGCTGCTTATTTAATACAATTTTGAGACGTGTTTGCCAGATGAAAGTGACTAAGTAATAGTTATTTTGTTGAACTACTTATTTCTCCCAGTTATGTCTGAATGAAAATGATTGATTACAGGGCACTCAGAGGGAGACATTGCTTATTTTGCATACATTGCAGTGACAGGTATCATATGGTCCTGAATATTTCTTCAAGTTTTCCTGATGATTTCTTCAAAACCAATGTAGATCTATTCTTGTCTGTTATACAGTGGCACCTGTATTTTGAGCATATCACATGACTTAGTTGCCTTGCATTCACAGAGTTTTAAGTATGATGTCTGTATGATGAATGCACCAGAGTTTTAGGGGAAAGTTGCCATCTAAAATGGAAAATGGGTTTCAAAGGAATTTTGCAAAATGCAGATGATAATGAATAATAAATGAACAGAGGATATCTTGGGAGAATATATCTCAGCAAGACATAGTCTTAGTGCACTTCAAAAGAGTTATGACTGAATTGTTATTTTAGCCCAATGAGGCAATTTAAATAATGAAATATTTAAAGGTAAATAGAGATAATTATATACATTTGACCCTTTGCATAAGGTTCTATGTATGCAATTCTGTGAAATTAAACTTTGTTAAACTTTCTTTGCTCCAATAAATTAAAAGAAAGACAAAAGGATGACAGGTCTATTGCATTATTTAAGTGGTATTCATTAAGTTCAGATCTGCTATTTTATTTCATTCCATTAGCAGCAAAGAATGCTATAAAGAATACAGAGATATGAGAAACCTTCTTATTTGATCTTTGAAAATTTCTATTATCTCTCTTGTGGCCAAGGAGTTAGAGGGAAGACACAGATGAGAAGTATAAACGCTGTGCTCTATGAATAAGATTTCTGTCGAGAGCAAGAAAAAGTATCAGTTTGTCATCTGGGTGTCTTGTTTTTTTATTAAAACACGACATTCAACATAACTGGGATTTAGAGCAAAACTCCAGGGAAAGATATTGCGTGAATTATGTGCTTCTGGAGACAATATGACAGAACAGTATTCTTACTGCTATTTACTTATGGCACACCGTTTTTTGTTAATACCTATAACGGACTTTAAAAACTCATTTTGTTTTCCTTGCCTTACACTGAAGAAGCTGTAGTATAAGGAGACTGAAGTGGTGTACATAGATCATCCTGTAGGCTAGTAGTGGGGCTAAGTACCTAAATCTCTGTATGACTTCATGCTACTGAACTGTAGTGCTTTCTTATAACCAGCTTCTGGCCACCTTGTCTGATATAATTTTTTGCAGGAAGTCTGACCATTTCAACAAGTCAGTGCACAAAGATACTACATTTAATTCCTGATTCCTGGTTCTAGTAGCCTGCTTGAAAAGCTGCAGCCAGTTTCTGAAAAGCTGTATAAGCGAATTTCTTCATTTCTCAGTGGAGGAGATTTTTGACTTGTTTGCACTTGGCTGATGTAAGCAGAGCCTGGAATTACAAACCACTGGGCTGGCACAAGCGCGATGGCCTGTGCTGATGGACGTACCCTGTGGTTGCAGCAGCCTGACAACTAGCACTTCTGGCCATCAGCACCACAGCAGGAGGCTATGATGAACAAGGGAAAGAAATCAAAGGGCAGAAAATGAAACAGAGGCAGAACAATAAAAGCACTCACTTGGTCTTGATGAAAATTGAAACAGAAATACTCTGTCTTTTTTTTTTTTTAAGGCATCAGTCTGTGTGTACTAAAGAAAATCACATTTAACAATCTGAATTGCAAAATTATTTACGATAGAAATTAAATATGATTTAAAATGTTTATTATCTGTTCAATATGACTAATTATCATTAGAGTAAATGAAACTGCACAGAAATAAGCTCTCCTAACATTACCAAGAAATTGGTGCTGCAACAGATGCTGATGTCCAAAGTGTCGTGACAAGGAGCAGTAGTGTGTCTACAGTAGATCTAGCTGGGATTCACTCTGATGAAATATGGAGGGCAAGCCACTGTTGCTTAAATTAGTGCAAAAATCTACATTTCCTCATATGGTCAGTGAGAACACTCATTGCCAGTGAGATTTTCAGGTTATGTGAGATGTTACCTCAGCAGTGTTTCAGTTAAAATTTGCTTTAAGATTTGTGGGCAAATTAAATATACAATGGTTATAGGAAGAAAACAGTGAATCTTTGTTCTAAGCCAAGGAGAAAACTTCATCTTAATCTATACAAATCAAATCTTCCTCTTTACTAGGCATTGGGTTCTGAATTGATTTTTCTCAGTAACCTATCTCTTAAAATCAGATTCTGACAGAGATGGAGCTGTAAAAGTCTACAGGGACACAGATAAGAATAGTTCACAGTGATGTTTTTTGTTACACATAATATTATAGGGCTCTCATTGTAGAATTATGATACTTACTCCTTATTACAGTCTGAATAATAATTGGAAGTAACTGCTGGTTTCATGGATTAACTTTTCATTGGCTATGCTGTTCATGGGATTGGTTTTTGTTCCATTTTTCTTTGCCCACTCCATAAGGAGAAAATAGGTTCATTCCTTGTGCTTTTTATTATTACATTTCTGGTATTTCTCTACATTTTTATCATTATGTTCTGGTAGCATGGAAAAAAGAACACTAAAGTAAGAAGTTTCTAATGCAAGTTCTAAAACTGGTCTTACTTAGAAGGTGGTTGAAGAGCACATAGATTTTCTTTATCTGATGTCCATGCCTAAGTATTATTTATATGAGAAAGTTTGTGAGTTTATATGAGTGAGTTTATATGAGAAAGCTGTGATGTGTGAGCTGGAACTGATGGGAAGCTGGGAGGGTACCAGGGAAGACATCATATATGTTCCCCATAGTTCTGTACCTTCTTCAAGCTCTGGTTCTCTGTTGCTGGGGTAGATCTTCAGCCTGACTCAGTATTGCTGCCTTACACGGGACAGGCAGAGCAGCTTTCAACTATGGCTAATCAGAAGAAAACCAAAACAGACGTGTGGCAGAGATATAAGCAAAGGTTAATTCAACCTTTTATCCAACTTACGAAGCCTGCAAGAGCATTTGCTATGTATGAGAATCATCATTTTGTCAGAAGAGCGTTATCTGGCTTTTCAGCCAACAGTGTGACTAGAGAGGCAGCATAAGGAGAGCAATGTGAGGAATGTGTTAGGATGGTTGAACACCACCTCTAATGAAACTAAGAAACATTCATGAAACAGCTTTATATGTAGACAGACTGTTGACTAGAAGAAGCTGTATTCAATATCAAAAGCATTTACTCCAACGCAACTAGAAGCTCAAAGCAATGTAATTGCTTTGTAGAACATAGAAGCTCTAGTTTACTTTAAACCATGCTGCTTCAATTAAATATTCCTTTTGTGCATTCATTTAATATTCATTTTGTCTGCTACTGCTATGCTATGTAAAGCAAAAATGAACAGTGAGAGGAATTTGTGCTAAAGAAATTTGGAGGGGGAACAATTTTAAAACTGAGTAATGTTTTGGGAATTAGCTTAAGTTTATAATAACCCTAAAAGAGAGGATTTCTTTCCAGGTGATAACAACAACAACAAGGCCAGATAGTTCTGCAGTGTGAGCTGTCAACCTTTCATGTTTGTGTATGTGCCAGCATTTACTTCAGAAAAATATGTTGCACTATTACTACTGCAAGCTGAAGTCTCTTGATAACTGTGGTGCAGGTAGCAATTTTCAGGGTGTTATGCCACTGTACAGTCAAATTACTTTGGGCAGAAATGTGTTATCCTGATGCAGTTTGTTTTGAAAATTGAATGTGTACTGCCAGAGCAACAAAATAAATATTAAACAGTGACAAATATAAGGTGGTTGAGGGTTTCTTAATACAAGTATTGAATTAAGTTCTCAGCCCTGGCTGTGTAGGGCAGATAAAGAAATAGCATTATATTAAAAAGAGGAGAAAAATGTTGAGACCATTTAATTTCTTTCTTTGTTTTCTTTTTTTATACTGTAAAAGTAGACACTTTTTTGTCTTTTTATGTTTATAAAAAAATGGAAAATAGGGTCAATATCTATTAAAGTTGCCACAATATTAAAGCACAGAAAAAAGCACAGAGCAGCCAAATAGCCTCTCTATCAAGTGAAATGGGTCTTAAAACTGTAATGAGTTACAGCACAAGAAACCATATCAACACTGGGAAAGCATGTTCCATTCAACACTTTTGTTAGGGAACACACAATCTTGTCTTAGACTCATCAGTTTTCTAAAGTATTAAATTTACTTTCTTTTTTGCTTTTTCCTCTTTCCTCTTTGGAGGAAAATAAAGATCTGGTTCTAGTAATTGTGAGGTTCTAATATGACAGTGCTTTTAGGGAAACACTGAATAAGTGTTTTGCCTTTTGTGATGTTGATGTGAGAATTTAAAATGGTGTGGTTACTCCTAGGTTTGTATCATGTGTGTTACACTCATAATTTTTAGAGAAATTTGAAAACTGATAATGTTAATTACCATACTGTAAATAGTATCAGGAACATGTGTGAATGTATTTTCCCAGTGGATACTAATAGAGGAAAAAAATAAGAGTGCCCACATTTTATTAAGTGCCTTAATAATTATGTGTACACCTAAAAAGACTACTGAGAAGCTGATTTTTATATGCTTTGATTTGCTTTTATTCCACTGCTGGAAGTACTCTGGAAAGCTGGGAAAACAATGTGCAATTTATAAATTAGCTTAATTTATATTGTTTTTTAATGACATTTTTTATATTTCATTGTTAATTGGAGAAATTTCAACATCTTGTACTTCAGATTCTGAAATTCTTTGAATTGCACTGTGACTTACACTCTTCCTTATGCTATTAGAAAATAAAAAAAATTGATCTAAGAGTTAAATAATTTGTAGGCATATTTGATACTTCATTATACTCCTCTAAATCATGGGCGTTACATTTTATTACATTGAGAATCCTTTCTGTTTTTATCTCTCTCCTATATCCTGAATCCATTTTCTTTGATGCAGACACTGCCTTGCATGTTCTTTTCAACCTCTGAGAGAGGAGCCAAGAAAGACAAAAGCATTAAATAGAAGCGGCAGTCAAGGTGATCCATAGCACACCTGGAGGGGAAAATGTGCTGGCAAACAGAGCAGACAGCAAGTCATACAGCACCCAGGGAGTCCTGCCACGGCTGGGAAAGATGCAAAAATAAAGGTTTTGTCTATCAGTGCTCTTCTACTGCATTGGCACTCCCAGTAGTATAAATTATAGAATCTGTCTGTCCAAATGTTGCCAGCATGTGGTGTTGGCAGCACATCAGAGTCTGTATTAAAAATAAATTAAAAAAAAGAAGTTACCAGTAATTTATCTAGAACTACAGCATTTTGCTGTATTACTTCTTTCCAGTGCAATAGGCAATGTGTCTGTATCAGTGAGACTGATACACAGTTACTGCCTTTATTGCACCAGTGGTTGTTTTTCCTTTGTGTAAAGCAAATATTGATGATACAGGTACCCTGTACCAAGTTACAGACATGTTTATCAAATTTTCATTCATCCAAGTGGATCTGCAAGTGATTTTGGCAAAGCTCTGAGGCCGCTGTATTCTTAGTGACCTGCTGTTCATCCAGCTTTTTGACCAGCTCCACTACCAGAAGCTGCAGTTTGCATTCAGTGTCATTTTCTGAATCCTTCAAATACTTCCTGATCTGTGTCTTTTTGACCCCTCTTGAGATTTACTGCTTAGGCTTGAACTCTCTCTTGTAGTACTTGTGTCCTTGTGACTCAGCCCTGTATCACCCCGTTAACCTTTTTTGCCCTCTTCCCAACCTTTTCATGGTACAAAGAAATTTGAGGTCTGCAATATAAGGTAAGGTTAGCTTGTTCCTGAACTTAGAAAAAGTAGGTTTTTGCTAATCAGTCTCTCAATAGTCCCATTAAACACAATCCTCTCAAAATACTGAAAACTAAGCTGCTCATTGTCTCATGCAGTCTGAGTCTCTCTCCCTGGCATTAAACTGTTAATGCTACTTACAGGCACCAAACCAGTAACAAAAAATGGGTCAAAAACAATTCTCATGGAAAGTACAGCAAAATTCAGTTGAAATCAGTGGAACCCTCATTTGTTAAAAATGCGAGCAACATCTTGCTCAATGCTTTAAGATGTGTTTGGGATTATTTTGTCTTTCTTTGTATTTGCATGAGAAGAGTTCAAGGGATTTTCACATAGCCTTATTTGTCCTGAATCTAAGTTCAAAGTTCTTTTTAAAACAGAGATAATTTTAATACCTGAAACAACATTAAAATTTACTATATTAAATATGTTGTATTAAGTACACGATAGCTTACTTTGTTCTCAGCTGCAAAACTGTCAGTGCTTTAGTGGGGCTGACATTAGTTTTCAGTTTTTGCCTCCATCGTGATCAGTCCCTGAAATTTCAGAATAAACTTGCAGGAATGGTTAATTCACTTATGTTCCTGCTCTCTTAAAATAAATAAATAAATAAATGTTAATCCTTCAGAAGCTTAGAGGGAATCTTAATATTGTATTTTACAGTAATCTCTTTAGAAGACAAATAATTACAAATGACATTTTGAACTCACTAAGACTTCAGTGACAACTCTCAGAACAAAAAGAGGCAAGCTTCTTATTTATTTCTGTAACTGCCATTTGTAAAACACTGATTAAATAAAGAGTAGATAAATGATAGCATTTTAATGAAACAAGTTCAGCTCACTACAGGCAAAGTATGATTTGTTCATCTAAGTATGTTTAGAAAAAATCCAAAGAAAAGCTTTTTTGCATTCACAGCAGTAGTCTTTTTTTCCTCAGTGTGAAATGGTTTGAGTGCACATACATCCCATTAGCAAGGCGTGTCTGGATCAGCACACAGCAGGGACAGCAGAATGTCCGTGTGAAGACTGCTTCAGTGGGAAAGAGAAAACCTAAAGAATATTCATAAAGGCCAAATTAAAATATTATATGAGGCCCTGATTAGGCTTGACAGGTTTCCTAAAGATAGTCTTGTCATTACTAGTGCTTAACATCAGCTGAAGATTTGTGAAAGGGCAGTCACCCACCACCTCCTGCAGCCTTTAAGTAATGGTGGCGACTCTACACTGTGTCCTGCTGATCTCTTTCATTCTGAGTTGCCTATGTATGCTACATTAGTTTCTGTGAAATTAATTTTATCCCAAAATTTCCCATTTGTCAACACTGGTAAATGTACTACCCCTAATAAAATACAATCAGCGTAGTGCAGGTAACCTCTATGTGATTTTCTCATACTTCTGAGAATTATTTAAAGTAGATTATCAATACTTTAGGATAATTTTCTTTGACTTTTTTGGAAAAGTCACAAAGCCCCTTTATTCATTTCAGGGACACTTATTTTCCTGTTTTTCTGTAATTCATTTCAAAAGACAAGCGCGTCTCACCTTGAAGCTTGCAATGATTTTGAAGCCACTTAAGTTAGAAGTGAATTATTGTAGGCTCTTAATAATTGAAAGAGAGATGGGTAGTTGTGAGGGAAATTGAAGAGAAACCTCTCCCTCTCTTTTTGTCATGTCCTCGTAAACATGCATAGCAATAACATTCCTCAGCAAGTGCTTGAGGTTGACTACAGTGGGTACAGTGAAATGGGAGTAACTTAACTGAAGATTTCAAAGTGCATAACTGAAAAATAACAGGAATATTGGTTAATGTGTATGGCAGAGATTGTTTTCAAAAGAAAAAAAGAGTTGGTATTACTAAAGCAAGTTTCTATTAATACAGCTAGAAATATATGAAATTATTTTTTTATTCTTTAAAAACTAAAGAAAGAAATGAAATATCAATTCTTCTTCACCCTAAATAAGGTGAATTAAATAAGCTGTTGAAATTGCTTGGATATTCATAGGTGTTTTGAAATTAATTAACTGGAAATTAGCTTGATAGTCTTTTTCTTAATGAATGATAAGTATAGAGTGTTAGGGCTGAGGTCTCTTTATATTTTTTATTTTCCTATATATTCCAAAATCCCAAAGAGAAATGTTGCTAGTTGTGAAGAATAGTACAAGACGGGATTTTTTGTTCCTGTACATATTAAAGCATGCATTAAACCCCAAATATTTATCCTGGATTCTGTCATATAGACATTAAAAAAAAAAAAAAGGTTTTTTTTTGTTTGTTTGTTTTGTTTGTTTGGGGGTTTTTTGGTTTTTTTGTTTGTGATTAAAGCCTTCCAGCTTAAAAGCAGCACAAACAAGCAGTTGGTCAGAGCTGGTGCTGATAGCACCAAGGCTGTGGGCTTGATTCCCAGATAGACCATTCACTGAAGAGCTGGACTTGATGGTCCTTGTGGATCCCTTCCAACTAAGAATATCCTGTGATCCTAAACATAGAAAATAGAAACCATTTGAGTGAGAGAAGGGTATGGCAGGGAGTACGTGGCCTGGATTGTGGGGCCAGATGCTTTTCTGGGGCCAGACAGCATGGGACAGTTTCCTGCCATTTAAAATCAGGGAAAAGGCTTAGAGGGCAGGGAAGAATTATGTATTTGCTTTTTGTTTTCTTTCCTACTTTTTCTTTAATACCTGCCCCAAGTTTTAGATTTCTGTGCAAATGAAATTTGGTTTACTCAAGTGTGGAAGCACCGTTTTTTTGAGGAAGCTCACTTAGGACAAAGCCGAAAAGGATCCTTGCTCCAAAGCTGTGGTTCCCTTTTAGACCCTGTCATAGTCATATAAAGAAGTGTGCAGTAGACTGAAAATTTAAGTGTTTTTTCTCTAAGCAGGTTATTTTTTCCTTTAAACTTAAAAGTCATCCTAATGTAGATAAGAGGGAGGGTCAGGTACATCAGCAAAATCTGTGTCGATATGCACACGAGCACAGAATTACTGAGAGGTAGTCTGCTCAAAGGGTCATAGAAATGCGTTTTGTTGGTACTCACCTGTAATGATTTAATAAAAGCACAGTCACACAACAGAGTTTTTGTTCATATTTCCATTTCCAAAGGCCGAATTCATTGCATCAAGGCTGAGATTTATATAATTTTCAATAGAGCAAACCTGCCTTAGAATTGCATTGCGGATACTTTGATGAAAAGCACGGGTTTTTTAGGTGCAATGTGATTTTTTTATTATTATTGATGAATGGAGATGTGCTAGAATCCCAAGTGGGCAAATTTTTCATCTAGGTTACAGTAGCGACCTGATCTTTAAAAAAAAGGGATTTCTTTATTGAACACAAAAACCATACACAAGGTGTGCTCCACATGGCAAGGTAGAAATTCGTAGTTTGCAAGATGAACAGTTTATCTTTGCTTCAATCGTGATTAGTATTTGTATCTCTGCTCCAGTTGAAGATTTTCTGCAGTCTTTATTTTTTAGAAAATAGCAGACGTTCAAAGTGTTTTGAGGAAAATGTTAACTTAGTGTAAATATACCCAAATTAAATACCATAATGACTGTCATTTGTAGAAGGCTGGTTAGAGATAAGGTAGCGCAGTCTTGGAAATGGAAATTGAAATATGTTTATATGTAATATACATTCATTTGTTCTGGATAGTTAGATGGATCTTGGCAACTGTAATTCAAACTTAACTTGCCAAAAAATATGGGGGACTTTCCATGGGCAGGATCTGCCATCTAGTATTGCTATTTTCAGCCACCTAGTGTTTATTCTCAGGGTTTCAGAACTACAAGTGAACTGTTCAGCCACAGTGTTCACTTAAAAAAAAGACATTGAAGTTAATGCTGGATGTACAGATGAAAATTGTGTGGAAGTCAATGAAAGTTTTAAAGCTTATGGGAATCAGTAGCCAGATATTCCTTCCAGTCTTTCGATAAAATGTAAATAATTTGTATCTGCCATAGTTCATTTCACTTATTCCTCGGCAGTACCAAAATTATGCTGTTAACCTGTTTTGAAAATAGTAAGGCTCAGCCTGGCTTCTTCAACAGCTTTACTCACAGAAATAGTCTTGTTACTGAGGTCATTCAGGTGAATGAGGGTTGTGTGGCTTGGCCCCAATTTCTTCACAGGACAGAGAACTCAGAGAAGATGTCTTCTGTGTGATCAGGTGTCTACAGATAGGCAGATTTTCTTTGATAAATAGTTGCAGGGATTTTTTCTGAATTGCTTATTCTTTTGGTCTTATGTGGTAAGTTAATTTGCAGTGTGTATGCAGGAGACTTAAAAAAACCCTGAAAAATACAGGATTTTTAACCTTTATTGCATTTAAACATATTGAACTGGGTGAATGTTACAGTTTTTAATAATGGAAGAAGCAACTACATCATCTTTCAAGGATATAGGCTTTTATTTACTTTTGTTGACATTTATTATAACAATGTTTTGCATTATAAATATTTACCATAGACCTTGGAGATGTAGGAAAATGGTAGGAATGTAAGTTACTCCTGGAGACATTCTGATTGGATGCAAGAGGAAACTTTTACAATGAGAATAACCAGAAGTTGGCATAATCTCCCCAGGGAAATGATAGATTCTTCAACAGTGGACATTCTTAAGATACAGTTGGACAGGGTGCTGAGCCATCTTGTCTAGATTGTTCTTTTATCAAGAAAGTTTGGACCAGGTGATCCTTGAGGTCCCTTCCAACCCAGTATTCTGTGGTTCAAAAGCTTCTGCTATTTGGAGAGTTACAAGCTGGTATGGCTCTCTCCTCAAGAGCTTATTTTATTCTACAATATCACAAAGTGTGTAGAAGGAACATTTCTAAACTGGATTTTAATTTTTATTTTAGTTATAATAAAGGAAATACTAGAAATGGCCTACTTGAAATCACAACTCTTTTTCAAAATGTATTGTGTAGTTGTTCTCATTTCTGTATGCAATATGGAACAAAGAGAACACAATATTAATTGGCATCAAGGTATAAAGTATAATGCAGTAGAAATGTGAAGGGAAAATATTAAACAGTCCAGCAAAGTTTATTCAAGGGGATGAGAGAGATCTAATTCATGTCTTCAAGGGAAAAGCTTTGGCTCCTACCTTGGCATCAAAAACTAAACTGTGAATGTGATTTCTTAGTTAATAGTTCTGCAATTTGATTGATTCATGTGTATGCTTAGGAATTATTCAATATTAAATATTCAGTTTGTCTGGGTTGAAAAGTGAAATGTATCTGTAATCATAAAACCAGTAGCTGAAGAGTAATCCTATTGTATTTTGCTTGTATTTTCAAAGTTTAAGTTTCTCCAAGGAAATTCTCACACATACAGGAAATACTGTGAACTTGCTTTTGCAATATGGCAGAGAAACAACCGAAGTGTGCAATGTTAGCATCTTCCCTTTTTTTCCAGGTCCATGGGGCAGATGCATGGGAGATGAATGCGGTCCAGGAGGCATCCAGACACGAGCGGTGTGGTGTGCCCACATGGAGGGCTGGACCACGCTGCCCACGAACTGCAGGCAGCCGGAGCGGCCGGACAACCAGCAGAGCTGTTTCCGTGTCTGTGACTGGCACAAGGAGCTGTACGACTGGCAGATCGGCAGCTGGAACCAGTGCCGGCCTGTCCTCTCCCGCAGCCACGAGAAGCCCCAGGAGTGCCTCAGAGGGGAGGAGGGGATCCAGACAAGGGACATCACCTGTATACAGAAATCCAACGGGGTTCCGGCTGAAGATGTCATCTGCGAGTACTTTGAGCCGAAGCCCCGGCAGGAGCAGGCGTGCCTCATCCCGTGCCGGCAGGACTGCATCGTGGCCGAATTCTCCCCCTGGTCTGAGTGCTCCAAGACCTGCGGCAATGGGCTTCAGCATCGGACTCGGCATGTGGTGGCTCCGCCGCAGTTCGGGGGCTCAGCTTGCCCTAACCTCACCGAATTCCAGATGTGCCAGTCCAGCCCCTGCTCTGTTGAAGAAAGCCTGTACAGCCTAAACGTGGGACCATGGAGCGCATGCTCGGTGCCCCATTCGAGACAAATAAGGCAAGCGAAGAAACGAGGGAAGACCAAAGACAAGGAAAAGGACAGAGAAAAGGCAGTGCGAGATCCTGAGGCTCGCGAGTTAATTAAGAAGAAGAGGAATCGCAACAGGCAGAATAGACAGGAGAACAAATACTGGGACATACAAATTGGGTACCAAACAAGGCAGGTCACATGTACTCACAGAAATGGGAAAACTGCTGCTCTGAGGTAATCCCTATTTGTTTGCATACTTTAGTTTTTTATCTATTTAAAGTAAAACATGCATAAGTGGATTCTTTTACATAAGACCAAACCTCAAAATGGGGCTCATGCTATTTCCAATTGAACATCCATCATCAAGCTCAGTATTTTCGGTGACATGAAACATGCAAATTGTGCTGGTGATCATACTAAGCATCACATACATGTGCTCTGTTAAGCTGTGCTAGGCCCTAGCCTCTGTTTGCTTGAACGGATTTTCCCCAAATGCTTGAAGATAAATGTCTGCTCTGTTTCTGTGGGTTCAGGCAGGCATTTTCTCTCTAACTAGTCATGCATTTTTGAAACAGGTGATGCTACTGCTTTTAAGGCTCAGGGCACAAAGACTAATGGGAAACTGTACTTTGTCAGACTTACAGTAAAAGCATAAAACGAGAGAAGTATGGATGAGAAAGCAGTAGCTAGTCATTCTAGTATACTTTTTAAAAATACATGAGCATGAAATATTATTTGTCCTTCATGATTCCTGTGGCAAAATTTCTGGAAGGGAGACTGTAAAACCCCTTTGTTTACTCCATGTACCTCCTCCTTCCTCTGTTTCTTTCTCATCTGCACCTCTATGCTGTCTGCACTGGGTTTTCTCTGATATTTATTTTTATATATTGGTTTATTATTTTACTTTTCAAGAGTTCTGTCAATTGCTGATGTTTTGATAATTCTTTCCACAGGCTTCTGGATGCATATCTAAAACTCTATTATCTTTGATTTGTTTTATTTGTCATTCTCTTGCTAGCTCACATATTTCTTTCCTATCCCCCAGAATGTTTCTACTCAACTCAAAAATCTTTCAGTTTAGTCTTCCTTTCTTTGATGTGATTCTATTTCCTGCCCTCTAATTAATCAGTTTTACTTAAACTGTGAAATAACTAGGATATCTTGATGAATGAGGCTGACATATTAGTGTTTAGGAACTTCTTTCAAGGTATTTTGCTTTAGAGTTTTTGTTGTGCCAGTTAAACATTCTATCACAAAACATGTAATCGCTTCCACCTTTTCCATTAGGAACCAAATAATAGCTTTTTTTTTTTTTTTATTCAAGTGTAGAAAACATTTTTTGTGTATAATTTCTTTCAAGAGATGATCCAGCACTGAAACAGGAAAATGATAAGTTCCCTGGCTTAAGAGAAGAACTGAAAGGCTTGGTTTGTTTACTTTAAGGAGGGACATGGGTGAAGATGTGAATGAAATGCCTGAGTATGTAACAACCCAACACAACGAAGAATGGAACAATCTATTCTCTCTATATATTATGGATGTATTGGAAAAGCAATAATAGGAAAATCACAGCAGTTCTGAATGAGACTTAGCTTCTCAATACTGGGAATAGTGAGACTCTGGAGAAAATGGCTTGGGCCATTTTTGGGTGCTTGTGGCACCTCCATCTTCAAAGGTCTTTAAGAAAAGGCCAGAAAAATGCATGTGTTGGTGATGGCACGCCTGGAGCAGCTCTCAATTAAGGAAGAGGGGCTGAATATACAATATTTTTGCAGTTTCTTCTAGGTCTGGTTTTCTTCAGTTCTTTAAGAATTTTGATCCACACCTGGATGAAGGTCTTCACAAGAAATCTCAAAATCAGCAGCTCAGACAGTCCCAGGTGTTGGATGCAGCACAATCTCATTTTTTGGTACCAAACACATTGCCTTTACTCCTTTTCCAACCTTGTGTCATGCAGCCCACACTGTGCCTAACCCAGGAACATCATTACCCTTTAAATACAAGGAATAATTTATTATATGTCAGTTGCTATCAGATAGCAGCCAGGCAGTCTTTTTGAAAATGCCTAAGATTTTGAAAGGTTAATAATATTATTGAGTAAAAAAAAAAAAAAGAGGAATGACACAGTAATGCCACAGCTCTGATAAATGGTAAAAGAAATTAAAAGTATAGTTGGAAGCCAGTCTCATACTTTACTCATTGTCTTTACACTCTTGATTTCACTTAGATCACCAGCGCTGTCTTAAGTTCAGATGCCTCAGAGTCTTTTGCAATTTCAGGCTGGTGCAGGGAAGTGAATGAAACCCTCTTGCTTGAGGTGGTGAAACAATAGCTAATACAATGTAGGTTCAATTCTTCCAAGAGTTATAAAATTATACAAATAATGCAGTGGGCATTTTTATGTCTAATGCATAAGATTTTATGTTTTAATTGCACAAAGGATTTCCAGTAGTCTTCACATCAATTTTAATATAGAATTTTCATTTCTGGTTGCATAGTATAATCAAGAAAATTTGGTGAAATGACTCATGTGTGACATTCTGGTGCTGATAACATAGCTTTTAGCAACCAATGTATGTCACCTGTATATCCATTTGCATCATTTTATGCTGCACTCTTCACTAAGCAATCAAATGCTTTATTCTGTGACTGCCATTCCAGAATCTGAAACAATAGAATTATTTTTCTGCCCAGGGTGTCCATGCAGCCAGCTCAAATGATTTTGTAATCTCCATCAAATAGTAACTGTGTTACTAAATAATATAGACAAGTAAGGTGACTGGGAAACCTGCCGTTTGTGAAATGTGAAATCCTCTTCAGCTTAGTCTATTTTCAGTGAGTTTTAACTTTAGCAATCAGAAACAATCAACCCCCTGGCAGCAAGACTGAAAGAAGGAAAAAAAAAAAAACAAAAACCCTCAGGCGAGTAATATTTTTTGCAGAGATAGCAAAATTAATACACTATAAAAAATGGTTTTAAAAAAGAACAACTTTCAGAAGGGTGCTACAAAGAAAATGGTTCTGTAACACTGTCAGCAAAACTTCAGAAAGGTAAAATTCTCTTGACATATCATCACACCAGGCATGGTAAAGAGAAGTGAAACAAGAAAATCAAAGTTTAATTTATATACTTTATTGCTGAGTGAACAATAGATAGTCTCCAGTGAAGGATGAAATATTGGATTTTGTATTGCTCGTTCTGCAATAATGTATGTGTTACACGGCCTGTGTTTGCTTTATGTTCCCCTCAGTCTGAAATTCTGGTGCACTGAAAATATTTGAAAACTAGAAATGTTGAAGGAAAAAGCAAATTCAGTAATTAAAAGTTGCTTAAAAAATGACTTCTCTGGATAGCTAACAAAATCTGGACAGTACTGCTGTTAGTGTAGGGGACAATACTTGATTTTCTGAAATGTTTCTTTCCTCTTTGCTGAAATTGGGGTTTATCAAAGAGAGTTGTTAGACAAAAAACCGGCAATGTAAAGAAAGTTAAAATATATGTGGAAGCTAATTTTGAGTTGCAAATCTGTTTTCCTATTACAAATTCTGATGTTTATGGCTCATGTTAGGCCTATAATTTTCTGTTGTAATATAGACTCTTGCTGTTGTGTCTCAAATATTTTGTCATCATTTTCTTCCTGAGCAGACTTTTGTCGAAAAGTTCAACAAAAATGTTTGGCTGGTTTGTACAAATTGTACAAGTCTAAGAAAAGCCTTTTTTTTTTTCTTTTTTTATAAACTGTTTTTAATTCATTCATCCTTTTTGCTGAAATGCTTTCTTGGGACCTCACTAGACTGGGAAATTTGAAGGACTTGAGCACAGATATACATTTATAACTGTATGAACATGGAACAGAACTAGACTATCTTCTTTACCTCTATGGTTCTGCACTTCAGCGAAGATTTTGAAATCCAGTGACAAAGCACATCATGTTCCTCTGAAGCAGCTGGTCCATAGGTGTGGGGACAACCTGTCACTTCTAGGAGTCACTTAACTCAAATGGCTGGAAAGGGGGCTGCAGTTAAAGCAGTTCTTCAAGGATATAACTGCCTCTAAAAAAATCCCAGGAATTTCTGTACTATTTTCTTTCTTTTTCTACATCATTTGGATACTTACCTTAAAGCTGGGATACTTAATCTTGTTATCTTGCTTAATCTGGGACCAAAACATCTCTGAATGGGGGGAAGAATGGAGGAGACCACGTAGGAGACCATCCCCACCAGCTCTGGTTGCAGTCCCCATAACTGATTAGTACTCTCTCGGCAGCACCACTATGTGAGAGACCTGCATGTGAAGATGAACATTATTAGTGACCTAAATGACCTGAAGTGAGAATTCAAGAAAAAACAGTAGAATTTCATAAATATTCAGAGCTTTTACAATCAAAGCAATTACAGTCATGGAACAAAATGAAGGGGCAGAAAATAATCCAAAATTTAAGACATGCCAACCAATTATTTAACAGATTGTCTTAGCCTCGGTGCATTTGTTCGTATGATCTTTGATTTGTTTGACCTCTGTTCATCTGAGAAAGTAATTATTTTTAATTTTTTTCTCAGCTTCCTCGCTGGTTCTGTGCATTCATTAAATATCTAGAAAACTACAGCCACATCTTGTAACAATTTTAACTCTTTTGGAAATTTTCATAACTATCTCATTGCAGTGCTTCACTAAATTTCAAGTTTTGGCGAACTTGAGCTTTTATTTATTCCAATACTATAGTTGAAACATGAGAGATGGCAGTAGGACCAAAATTATTGAATCGACTTGCTGAATCAACTTGCTGATATTGGGCATATGTAATGCTTCATTTTTCATCTTACCTCACAAAGATGTGAATCTACTTAAAGCAGAGTCATGATATTCACTACTGGCCACAGGTGTTAAGCTGACTAGCCAGAAATTAAGGAATTTGGGAATGGCCAATTGAGTGTTTAGGCTGATGAGTGAATAATACTCAAGATATTGTCAGGAAAAACAAGGAGAGAGAATCTCCTCCTCTAGAATGGCATTTTAGCTTTGTTTTCCTTTCCAGGTACTGAAACCTCTTTAACCCATATTCTAAGTCCAAATCATAAAACAAATGTCTGCGTTCACTTTATGGACTTTCACTCCTATAAATGATAAACTGTATGAAGGAGGAAAATAAAAAAAAAAAACAAAAAAAAAACCAAGCCAAACCATCATAAACCTGTTGCTTTATTTATGCCATCGATTTGGAAAGCAGACAAGTCATCCAGAGGAATATGTTGTCAGCAAGCAGAAAACAGATTCAGATGTACAATACAGCAGCACAGTTTGTTGGACCCTGTAATGTGTGCCTTGCTTAGAAAAAAAGTCTTAAGAGATTCTCTGAGCCCCTCTATGAGGCAGCAAGCAGAAAGGGGGATGTGTGTGAAGGTGGCAGTGGTTAAGGTGCAGTAACTTCAAGGAGATGGGCTGCAGAAAGGTAAGAGAAAAAAAGCAGTGCAGAGAGGATGGATTGTGAAGATGAAGGAGCATAAGCAACCCTTTGTTTGTCACTGAGGACCAGATGAGAGCATGTATGTCTGCCCCTGCTTTTTATGTTACTGCAAAGGCAGTTCTACTGCTGTTTTAGGGGAAGCCTCCAAGCTCACCATACTGTGAGGATTTAAAAGTGGTTTGTTTACAGAGCACCTGTAAATATCACAAATTTGGATAATGTGCTATATAGAGTCATCTTGAGTCATTAAACTGGAATTATTTAGAGCACATTCTGTTAACAAATGGAGAGCAGGGAAGAATAAAGTAATCTGGGATGAAAAACCTCTTGATAACTAAAAACTACAGGCTTAATTTTCAGCTGCATTGGGATAATAAAAATGTAAACTATTATTAGAGAAATGGGATGCAAATATCTTGCTTTCCTGTCATTTTCCACTGTGCCTTTAGAATTTCCATTAATTCGAAAGTAGAAGCTTCCTGTAGTTTTTTAATGTGATTTTGGTGGAGACAGTAATTTCAGTGGGCATGCTTAATATTATTCTACGTGTGTTCCTTTCTATTCTAAGTACCTGCTCCATCAATTTACTGAGACTTCTGTTTTGACAGTATCTTGTCAGTATTGCTACACATTTGACATACCATGCCCAAATCTAGATTTAAGATGGAAACGTACACAGTGTGCTGAATAATTGAAACAGCAATGAACAATTCCTTTTTCCACACATATTTTAACTCCTTTCATACAGTGAAAGGAGTTAGCATACCTCTGTCATTTAGAGGTATGACATTCATATATTTCTGTGCAAAGCGTCAAGATTGGGTACCTTCCTAGTGTATAGTTTTTATTCAAATACACGTAATTGGCTTCCTTAGCAAAATATAATAGACTATAATGTAATGAGGGTCGTACTCCATGTTCTGATAATCTCTTGTGGTGATAAATCCTATGAATGAATAAATTATTTCCTTGAATGAATGCAGTGTTGAATTTTCAGATTCAATCTAGTAAGAGATTGTTACACAGTGGTAAATTGAATTAGACACTGAGATCTCAAATGAAGATTCTCCTACACTGTACTTTTATTCATCTTTTCTGCCTTGTTGTCAGGTAACGACAATTGACCTCTGTGTGACAAAATAAATAAATATTGATCAAGGAGTATTTTTCTAAATTTTGGATTTCCTGTATTGGCATTATATCATAATCTGTCAGTAGTCACATGTGTTTTAGTTTTGTTTGGTTTTTTTAATGAAACTACTAAGTGTAGTCTGAGACTTAAAGTACACCCTTGTTTTCTCAATCAGCTTAATAAAGTTATGTATGGTATGGGAGCATGTGAAATAAGCATCTCTCTGGGCCATATTGTCCCTCGGGGTGGAAATGCACAGTACTCACACACAGAAGTCACAACTCCCCACAACACCAGCGTTGGCCATTTCACTGCCTACCTTTAGCAGTCCCACTGAAAATAAAATGTTTTGCTCATCTCCTCGTACTGACCACAGTTTTCCAAATGCTGGAAAATTCAATGGAGCTAGTAATACTGCCAAATTTAAGCCTAAATACAGGTGCCAAATCTAAGCCTAAACTAATGCCTGAAACACAACGAATAGTACTAATATAATTTTCAGTAATATGCTTTATTTCTTTATATTTTTATACTTTGTATGTTTACATTAATATTGCATATTTTTATTCACAAAATTTGGCATTTTGGTTTGTTTTTGTTTGTTTGCTGATAACCCTGTGAATCTAGCTGTTATTTTGGGTCAAAGTGAAAAAAAAGTAAATTCTGATTAATGCTATGCAATGAAAATTCCCACTGACAAAGGGAAATTCCTCCCTAAAGCTTTAGTAAGTCATATCTGTAGATTCTTGCCAGATAACCTGTTCTTCCAATTTCAAAATTATCTGTAGCATGGGATGTTGTATGCATGTCACTGGACTGTGAAAGATAGCACTCTCACTGAACACTTTTGCTTTTTTGTCTCCTCAGACACTCATGGTGTCTGCAACAGCCCCACAGCAGCTGTTGTTGACACATGTTTGGGTATAGTAGCACCCCATGTTGCTTTGCCCATATTAGCTAATGTGTTTTTTCTTGACGTAATAGTTGTATGTAATCTCTGTCTTCTCCTGTAGTGTAAAAAGACTCAGTGGTTTTGTTTATTTCAAAATTGTTTGGCAGAATTAGTTAAACTTGTGAAAGGATCATGGGAAAATAGTCTTGTGAAAAACACTTAGCTGGACAGTAGTGGAATTGTAAATGAATAGAAGTGGACTAATTGTTTTTGTGGTTATAATGGCCCATTATACTGGGAGGTACTAACACTTTCTCAGAACAATGTACAAGATGACCAACAGTAAACAGTGCAGTTGTATGGGAAAAGAATGAGAACTATGCCATTTTCTAATAGGGAAAATGCAGGCACTGTATTTTCACCAACTTCTGCAAAAAAATAAGTTGTTGCCAACCATAAACTGACCATCTCAAAGATGACTAGACTTTACAAATAGCAATTTATGTCTTCACAATAGCTCATGGGGTTATCTAAGCTCTGGATTTAAATCACTCTATTATTATTCATGGTGTCTAGTAGCTGCACATTAAATAGAATCTTTTAAATTTTGATTTTATTTATGAGAAAACACACCTTTTTTCTTTAGGCCAAATAATTATCAGACTCTCTCGAAATCCAGCTATACATGTGGTGCAAGAATGGCATAGAGTTAATTTGATAATTTTACTTTAGAGGCTAATGCATCCAATGTATGAAGTCTGAGGAGAACCCAAAATAAATAGCTTGTTGCAGCACACCAGGACATTGTGCTTGATTCTTGTACCTGTAACTCCAAAATCCCTCTTACTCATGCTGAGTAAGAGCAGGTTCCATGATGGTTAAATAAAGAGCCTGAAGATGACGCTCCGCATGCAATATTGTGATCTGAATTTAATTCCAGATAACAAAAAGGATTAATATTCAGCATGAATAGTTCTGTGTTTCCTCAGGCTTCCTGCCCACGAGTGTGATAATTCAAAGCTGCAGTAAAAATTGCACACAGGGTTCCTTATATTTCGAAGGTTGATTTGACCTTCTGACCTAACCAATTTATTTCTGTGAGGTAGTTCTGTTAAGGTTGTGAGCATCTAGGCTGTGGGTCTGCCCATGGGTCATCAGATTTCCCAGCAGTTTAAGCCTGAGGTTTTCTGGGATGTGATGGTAACCAGTGGTGTGGTACAGATTTTACCCCTTCCTTCACTGTAAGGTTATAGTTATGAGAAGCAGATGTGATCTTTGGAAACTGTTCCTTATAGTCTCTAGTCTTGTAGCAATTTACTGAGATTTAAGAAATTTCTAAGCAAACTGCTGATATTCTCTCCACTGGGAAAACTAAAATATTCTTGTGCTCAGCTCCTGATTTAATTTTTTTTCTTTTGCCTTAAGGATTCTTTGGTAGTTGGGCCAATGTTCATAAATGTAGGTAGTCTTGCAAGGATGCTGCCCACCCTTGTGGCTTGTTTTAGTGGGATTTGCAATTGCTATTTTCTAGCAAAAATTTACTTTCTGACGCCTTTCCAAAATATTCCTCTAGTTTTAGTTTGTTCTTCAGTCAAAAATGGAAGCCTTTACAAGCCTGCTTCTGTGTATTCACATATGTTCATATAATTGGTTTTCAAGTGCTAAACTAACATAGTTTTGGTGTTCTACAAGTAATTGGTTTTGCTCCAAGTCTTTCTGCAGACACAAGTTTGTTTGCTGAAATGGGCTTGAATGTCAGCAGTTCTCATCTTGTGACTGGTGGTAAAAGTTGGAAACCATTTTTCTAGTGGTATTCAATGAAGTCACGTTTCATAAGATCAGCAAGAATTCAAGAGAAAAATCTCATGTTTGGTGATGATGTAGCTAATTGTGGGAGATGCCTGATGGCGTGCAGGACTTTGTGCCTAGGAAATTGTTAAATTATGCTGCTCTGAGGGAGCCCACTGTGGGCTGCTTTTGTGTTTTTTTTTTTTTTGTTTGTTTGTTTTTTTAATCTTCCAGGTAGTCCTTACTCTTTTTCCTTAGTATTTAAATAAAGCTCTTTAAAAACCTGTTAAAGCATTTTGGATTTTCTTAGAATGTTGATTTTCCTTTGATCTGAAACCTTCAGAAGCAGCTACCTTTTTCTGCTGAACTACTGAACCTCCTCTTATGATATTCAGTATGTGTTTCTTTCAGGCAGGTAGCCTAGTTTGTGGTTGCATCTTCTTCAGTCCTCTAAAGTTTTTAATTCATTCATTCAGTCAGTCTAGTTTGTTCAAAACATAATCAGATTATGTTGTTGGGAGTTTTGCTTTGCAGAATGCAAGCAGAACTGTAAAAAGAATAATGAAGTTCCTTCCCAGGAGGTGGGAAGATAGAGCAGGTTCTGACTCCACAGCCCTTCCTGATCTTGAAGGACATGTGACTTCTCATCACTGTGACACTATTTAGTACGAGGGAATCAAGAGGAGGAAGAATGCCATTTTTCCCAAGATTTTGTGTGTAGTGTCTGACATTAAAGATGTCTGTTGAGTGTCTCTTAATAATGCTGGCTACACTGAACCCTCTGATATGGGAGTGTCTGCTTTCCAACCAGTGGCGAGGGTAGGTCAGTCATGCCAGGACTGGTGAAACTGGGCAGACCTGTAGGTACACCTATGAAAAGGTCTAGAGTGACAGGAGCCAAGACCCTGTGAACATAATCCATTATTACATCAAACAGTCAACCAGGATTAAAAAAATAAATGAAAAATTTTATTTAAGTCCTTTTCAGTCAAAGCCCTGTCTTTTGTTTCTCCTGAGTGCCAAGAGTATATATTGGCATCAATCTCCTGAACCATAGCCATGTTATTCATTTCAGAATAATGGAAGTCTATGTAATCAAATGGAAAATCAGCTAGAGAAAAAACAAATATATTAGAATTCTGTGAGAATGAATATAGTGAATGAAGTAAGGAATAGTAACTGTGAAAATTTCATTAATGAAAATCAAAGCTGAACGTGCATAATGGGAAAATCAAAGTTGAATGTTGACAGTGGTGAAGGAATACGGGCAAAATAGTGCAGACCAAAGTTATTGAAGATACTATTTAGCTTGCATTAACCTTGCCAGTTGGGCTCCATTACTTTGCATTATAATTAAAACAAAAATAAATAGCAGTTCTTGTTAAATATCAGTACTGAGTGAATTAATTGAATTTATTGCAAAGGACACGTTCTTCACTGTTCAATTTTAGATTTAAATTACAAATCTCCCATTTTTACTCCATTACATTTTGGGCATGAAAAGCAGTGCATGAGGAAAAGCACAAAATCGAACTTCAAAACGATGTCGCCTTAATACCTTGTGTTTGTGACTCCTATGTCCATTAACTTATAGATTGTCAAGATATAGTAATGTACAGATATTTTAGGAGTGTCCTCAGCATGAATACTGAACAGTCCTCAAATCCAGACCATTTTTTTCAATTCTGCACATAGAGTAGAAAGGATTTAGAGTTGCAGGATATAACTGTGTTTAAATCAAACAAGACCAAGTGAAAGAGGACTCTTGGACCTAACAAAGAGACAGTCGAGGAAAGATCTTATTGGAGTGTCTAAGCTCAAAAATGCCACAGAGAACACAAATACAGTTATGCGAGGCCTGAAGTCAGAAAATGAAATCAACTGAGCACTTTTAATGCAAGAATAACTATCTATAGTTGCCAGTAGAAAAGGTGTGTAATGTGTTGTTTCTAAGATGATATACATACCAAAATCTTATCTAGTTTTAGGACGCATTTATATTCGTTCATGGAGGTAAACACTATGAACTCTTCAGTGTAAAGATTCAGCTTGTGTTCTAAAATCTCTAAGCCACAGTTTGCTGGAAAAACAGAGTGTAGCTTGGGATAGTGTGATTGAGTACTTCCTGTCTTTCCATTTTTGCCCTTTATTTGGTACTGTCAAGGCAGTTTTCCTACTGCATGGATTATTAGTTAGTTAGTAGTTAGAACTTCTCAGTCATTCTGATGCTGTTCTTCATCTTTTCTCATTAGTTTTTCTTTCTTATTGCTAGTCCAGTCTGATGTGGATGAAACACCAGCAAAAGCAGAAAATCTTAGTTGTACAAGTTATGTATGGAGTATGTTCATGCAGCAAAGAGTCCTACTGCCTAGTTTAGAACTTGTTTATTTTTTCTCTTCATCTTGCATGAATTTAGAGATCAGTCCTACTGGTATGTCATGCATATGGCTTTATGAATGCTGTATGCATGGCTTTATCTGAAATTTAAAAAAAATTATCAGAAAACGCCATTTCTTGTCTAGTTGAATTTGCAGAGGAGGAAATTCCAATGGTGTTTTCCATGACTTTTCTACACAACTAAAAAGAAAACTTTTGAGACTGAGATTATAAACACTCATACAGGTCATTGGAAAATATCACATTTTCTTGATATTTTTAAAGTTGTAAAAGTATTTTTCATTCTCAAGTATATCTTTAGGACACCTCAGAAACATTTTTTTTTCTCGTGACTAATCTAGTTTTTTCACATCTTATGAAGCTTATTTTTGATTGAAGAGAGTCCTTTCAACTGCACAACTTGCCATTTGTACACAAGGTACTGTGGTATAATTTGCTCCAGGCTTATGTCAACCTTTGTTCTCCCCATGTCCTTAGCATTAATTATCCCATAAATTACTTTGAAATCTCTATGTATAACCTTCCTATCTTTAATTCTTAAGTGCAATTTAGTTTTTATTTATTGCTGTAGAAGCACAAACGAGGCTGCAGAACGTGAGTAGACACAAATTTTTGACCACACATCTTCAGAAGTTGAGCAGTAATTATTTTCTGTACGTTGTCCTCTGAACCAGCATTGCCTTTTTCTTTACTTCTTTTGTCTAATCTATGTCTTTGAGGCCAGGAACAGGTTTATTGTTGACTTAATAGCAATAGGGACTATTCATCTCCTGTGATGTCGTTTGGGATTGCTTTCTCTCTCCATTGTGCCATTTAAGTGCTTTTATACCTTAAGCTTCATTTCCCCACTATATCTGTTTTCTGAAATGATACTTTCTCAAACCACAGCCTTAGATCAATTTGTATCATTCTTTCTTCCCTGCCAAAAACTTGGGGCATTGTCCTTTGACTATATTCACTGGATTGAGAGCAAGTTATTGCAGACTTTACATGTTACCCCTATGCTGCTGCTTCTTGTCTGCTCTATTGACTTTTAACAGCATTTTTATGTAACTCGTGCTTTTCTTTGAGCTTTCCAAGCAATTATCTGGGCACAATTATATGAGCTGATAGTGAGGACTTGTTTGTGTTCTCCCTGTGCTTCTTGAATGGTTAACTTTGCATATAAAGTGTACTTAGATGTTAGTCAAGGACATGAAGGTGTTTGGTGCAGAACTTCTAGTGAGTTGGGCGGTATCATGAAATGGATGTTAATTTCTGTTTTTATTTTCTATTGTGTTACTTGCCCATTTGCCTTTTATCCTGTGAGAAGATTCACCCCAAGTCTTCATGGCTAAACAAGACACATAAATCCATCAAAAAGTGCTGAGAGCTTTACACAAAAGTAAGCTTTGGTTGCAGTCATCTGTGGAGATCTAATCTGTAGCATTAGGCACCAATCAGAGAAGAAATTATTTTGTTTAACAAACACATTCTCAGGTTTTGATTTAGAATCAGTCTGCTTGCTTCTTCTGGTAAAATAAAGTTTGAAGTATGTGATTTTTCCCTTCCTTGCTTGATTAGAGTACAACACATAATCTTCTGTTGCCTGCAGTATGAAGGAAAACTCTTGATTGTGGCCATTTCCCATTAGCTCTTACTGTTTCTCTAACTTGCTCAAAGAAAACCAAGTGTTAAAAGAACAAACAGCAGCTAATTTGCTTGTGTAACTCTTCTTTTTCTAACTGTAATTATCTCTGCCCTCTCACAAATAATATGACAGTATGCATAACAGAAAAGAGATTGTACCATGGTGACTTACAGTATCAGTTTCTTCTTGGTATTTATGTAGTACTGCAAGTGGTGCATGGTTTTAATTTGCAAGTAGGGAAATAAATAGGTAACTCACTTTACCTCTTGTTTGTCTCCCTTGTAACATATATGTTCTGGTTACTAGAGCTTAAGAACATTCTTGGTTTATATTTAATGGTAAATTATTTTATTTTACAAGTATGTATTTGAAGTGAGGCATCCTTTAACTCTATTGTTTTATTTTTGTTAAGGATTGTAAATAAACAATGGAGTTAGTAACATGGTACAATTCTGTTTGAGTCTTTTTCGTACCCATATATGGAAATAATTAGTAACAAACATTACACGTAACACTTCTCCCAAATAAGTTTTGAAACAGATGCAAAGTTCATGGACTGTTACACATCGTTAGTTAACCTCTTTCCTCCTCACCAAAGCTACTTTGTGGTGGCAATTTTGTGCATGTTCCCTGGCAATATGCATCTATAATTAAACTCAGCCCCAGTCACAGTGCATGTGAAGAGGTTGGTTTACTCTGCCCTCAGAAGTGTCACATTGGATGGGAACTTGGGTGGGGAGGATACTTCACCTGTTCTACAAAACAATTTGCAAATGCTGTCCATGTTAGAAACCAAAAGGAATGTATCTTTTCTCAATGGGTCAATGGGTCGATATGTTTTGTCAGAGGTACAGAAACTGATCTATTGATTTTGACAGTACCATAGTCCTATGTCAGATAGGGCTTCATGTAGGTGGAAAAACCCATTATTAAAGAACATTTTCTCAAAAACTATGAGTCTTTCTCCACAAAAAGGATGCAGTGCCTGTCCTAAAGCAGAATAAAAGTCAACTATAATGAGTTAGGGTTTCTCCATCACCACTACCTTTGACATGATAAGAACATTACAAAACTCCTATTAAGCAATCCCCTATGGTCTGTCAAGTCCAGCAGTGTCTCTACCTTATTGACTCCAGTGGAAGAAGGAGGTACAATTTAAAGACAAAAATATGACACCTGACTGTATTTTGCAGTTCATTCATTTTGTGTTTCTCCAATATCCAAAGTAGTTGTATTAGGGATGATGGCTCACAAATTTGTCAGCCTCTTTTTGGAGATGCTGACACTGTCTCCACAACCAGGATATTCTTCTAGCAAGATGTAGAATTTCTTGTTTCTTGTGCATATAATGCTTTCATTTACTGTGTTTTTAAATCTATACGTTTCATCAAGTACCCCTAGCCCTATTAAAAATTTTGTAAATACAAGTTCAAAATTATGTTGGATATATGGATAAAGCCAAATTTTCTATAGCAGTGAAATACTCGTAAATATTAATTTTTTAGTATTATGTTGTATTCTTTTAAGGGGAAAAAAGCCTTTGTTGTATAGTTTATAGGCCTGGTATTGAACAGAGAATTTAATTATGCTACTTGCAGTATCAATAAGTATTTTTCCTGTCTATTTAACTCCTTCAGAAGCCAGATTTTTATTCCAACCTAGACATAAAAAAAAAAAAATCTATGTTTTAATTGTAATTGAGGATATAAAGTTATATTCAATTTAACTGTAGTTTATCTTCTCTATTTCTATTTTTTCTACTGTGAATCAAGCTTTAAAATAAAAATGTTAGATTTTGGTTAGAATATAAAATTTAAAATGAAGAGTGATTTAGAGGGAGAAAATCTTCCTGACAACCTATGTAATACGTGAATGAAATAATCAGATAGAAAATGAAAATGAAATCATGGTCTTCATAAAGAACAAGAAATAAGTACTATGGGTAGCAGGGAAGATTTCACTTCAGGTTAGAGATCACTCCCTGTTTGGACCATGAGGCATCACTGTGGCCAGCTATACCAACTATTAACAAAGTAAGTTATTAGTGACCAAGCATTCAGTATGTTCACTGTTGTATTTCTAAACCATTTGTAGTCTTGAAATTAGGAGATGATGACACTGAGTATTTTGTTCTCTGCAAAAAGGCCTTTAGTCATCTTGGATTTTTATCCTCCCTTACTTGGAACATAGTTCCAAGAGAAAAAAAAAGTATACTTAAAATAAAAGAGAAGAAATGAAAAAATGTATGTATTTCCTCTGTTGTACTTCTATACACGTAGGGAGACTTAGATTTCAATTTTATTCACAGATATGTCAATATTTTGATCACATATATGGCAATATTGGTAATTTTTTTAGTACAGAAAATCTTATTTGTCTGGTTTGAGTCACTTTCACCAAATGCCCTTTTGGCCAAATTTTTAGGGATCAAATAAATGTGGAGTAAAACTTAACAGCTTTAGAAATATTTACTGAATTTTGTGTAACTCTTGACAATGCTTTTGCTGTAGGAGTTCATGACTGTCTGTGGACGTGTGTGTTAAAAACTGTAACGCTCTCCTATTACAGCTTCTGTAACCAGGAAAAGCTGCCCATCACATTTCAGTCCTGTGTGATCACAAAGGAGTGCCAGGTGTCAGAGTGGTCTGAATGGACCCCCTGCTCCAAAACCTGCTTTGACATGACAACCCCTAAAGGGAATCGTACAAGATCACGGACCATTAAGCAGCTCCCTGTTGGCAGTGAAAGCGAATGCCCACAATTAGAAGAAGCAGAGCAGTGTGTTTCTCAAGGAGATGGAGTAGCACCCTGCATTACGTAAGTTGGGACATTTCAGTTCTCCATTACTTAGGTGAACAATTTCAATTCAGCATACAGGGCTGGTGGTGGATTATCAACCAAACCATTTTTAAAGAAATAATAGGTAGGACTTTACCTTTTTTTCTTTATCCTTGTTTATTCAGTGTTTTTAAAAGCCCAAAGTCTGCAAATATCTCCCATTGTAGTGTAACCAGTTGCTTATCTAAATACAGGAATAATAATATATTGAAATTATGTTTTCTTTTAACTCATTTCAGTTTTTAAAAGACAATATTTGCACATATGCAGATTCAGGCAAGATGAAAATAAATTAATTATATTGATTTTTCAGCAATCTTTTCCCTGCATAACATTTCTACCAGAATCATTGTTTTCTGAATTTCTTGTTTGTTTGCAGACCAAGTGTAGAACACAGGAAAGGGGTGATAAACATCTGGTTAGCTAACAGACTATCTTAGTGAGACTTGTATTCAGCTCAACAAAGGCATTACTGGGCCACAAATGGGAAGTGGGAGAGGCTAACAGTGGTAGCAAATAAAGTTTAGGAGAAATGACGCTGAGCACTTTACGATTCAAGAGATTTCTGTAATACTTATCTAATCGAAATTAATATTAACATCCCAACCGTGTTTTTTCTTTATCAAACTAAGAATAGGATCTAGAGAAATGTCACTTGATGCTATGCATCTTTGACTGTGGTATATATTTTTCATTTAAGAGTTGAAATATCATCTTTCTTTATCTCCAACTACATTAGGAAGCACTTCACATTATTTAGCCTTAACATGCTTGCTAGGTAGGGAATTTTGTGGCATTTCTTGCAGTTCATAATCCCGACTGGGGTTCTAACTGTGAGTCAAAGATCTTCTTTGCTGTGTATTCACTGATTAGGAAGCTTCCAACTTCTCATCATTCATGAGTACCCAGCAGGGATGCGTCAATACTGCAAAACTATCTTCTTTTTAACTCTGAAAAAAATAACTTACTGAAAAGTTTTTCTGTAGTCATAATAAAATACTATAAGTATAGCTTCACCTTGTAGTCATAATAAAAAAAAACTACAATTATAGCTTCACCTTGTTATCCAGAAGAAACTTTTGTGTCTCCTACCAAAGATAACAATATTTGGGTTATTTGAGGGGGGAGGGGTAAGAGGTGAATGTGAGGTTTCTCCCTCATTTTCTGGCTCTTATGTTTCTCAGCATTCATGTCTCTTTTGTATTTGCGATTTTTTTTTTACATAAGTTATCAAGCTCTAAATAAATGCTGAGAGTCACAATCTTGAAAGTTAACTTATCTGAACGTGGACTATATGTCTCTGTATATCAAGGTTTTCTTCCCTCAAATAAAATATTTATATGTGTAGTATGTTTCAGGAATTGAACAGAAAAAATCCTCCTAAAGAGTAATGATTTAAAAAATTAAATAACACCGAAAAAGTTTCCATACACCTAAAATGGGAGATTTAATGCACCTTTGTGTGCAAGAAATTGTGGTGCTCAGACCCTTTATGAAGCTAATGAGGTTACTGAGGTTACTTAGGTTACTGAGGTTAATGAGGTTACTTATTCAGCTTGTATAATTTAATAATGTGTAAAATGGCTTCATGATTTCTAAAGACCAAATCAACCAAATTTGATCCAGGTATGGCTGGCGGACCACTGAGTGGACAGAATGCCGTGTCGACCCTCTCCTTAGCCAGCAGGACAAGAGGCGAGGAAATCAGACAGCGCTGTGCGGAGGTGGCGTTCAAACCAGGGAGGTGTACTGTGTGCAAGCTAATGAAAATCTCCTCTCCTACCTAAATACCCTCAAGGATAAAGAAGGTAAATTTGATTCAATTGCAATTAAATTAGTGTGAAATCAGAGCATGTCAGCATTCCAGAACTCTTTCACAGCCATTGTCTTCTGTAATGAGTGCCCCCTTACTTTGTGAGTTACTGCTGTTTTTTAATTCAGATGAAAATGCTCAATTTCTGTAGCAGAGGTTTCATTCGCTATGCTGCAAATATAGATTCCAAATATAAATTCCTAAAAATTACTATTCCTTAGTGTCTACTGAAAAATACTGTTTAGGATGCCTTTCTATGAGAAAGAACATGAAAAGGTGGGTCAAAAGTCCTAGATTTTTTCATCCACTGTAAATTTCTTGTGCGTTCTTCATCTGAGTGATGAACTTGTGCTGTTTGATGTGCAGATGGAATATATCAATTCTGGCATGTAAGCTCAGGATAGAAAAATGTAAAATTATGAATAGATTTCATTCTTCGGGAATTGATTTTTTTTTTCCTTTATTTGGTCAAGTTTTTAAGTAGCTTTCAGGACTTCAAGCCAATATAATTTCATGGGTTTATTTATCTAACTGAAAGAGAAATTATTCGTTATCACCATTGGAGTCTGTACAGCTTCTTAAGAAAAGAGAGAATAGCTTAGAACACAAAATCTTTAATTCATCTAGTAATCTACATGTTTTAGAGTAACACTTGAGTAGTTTACATTGCATCTACTTCTGTATAGTAATGCAGAACTATAGGTTCAGAAATCAGTGAATTAAGCTAAATGCATTTAGCTTTTTTATTAAATTTTATCCTTTACCTATTGCATACAAACACGTGTTATTATTAATAAAAAATAAATAAATACAACCACATACTTCAGGAAAAACAATAGCAAAATACTTCAGGAAAAGCAACATCAATATGTAAATCCTATGTAATACCACATTTTGTCCGGGGCTGGCCAAACAGCAGTCTGGTGAGGTTCCTGCTGTGGTTTAAAGGTACTCTCAAACTTGCCGTGGAGGTAGAGTTTGTGGGGAATGTTAATGCCAGCATCCATTTCAGCGTGACTGCTCAGATCAGTAGGGTGTGACTTGTGAGCTCTGCAGCCCCACATCTGTATTTATTAAAGAAGAAGCTTTCAAACCTCTTTGTCTTATGCAAATCAGCTCTGCCCAAGGGCTTTCGCTAAATCGCCTCTGCTGAACAAAGTTTAGATGCCTCTGCCTTAGTGTGAACTACAAAAACCTCCCAGCTAAGGAGAGGTAACAATAAAACCAGTGGCAGCTTACTGTTCAGAATGATGATTAGGATTTTGGTAGGCTCTGAAGTCTGGCCAGATTAGGCGTGTGTGAAATTTACCCTTATCAGACTGTGACAGGAATACATGGAGCCCATCAGGAGGTAATCTCTGCAGGCTCCTGAAAGCTGATTAAAATGTAACTGGTCTCTGGATGCATAAACATGAGAAAAGCTTTTCAAGAGCTCAAACTGGGAGTGAAGTGGGTCTTAGTATAAAAAGGAGCTCTGGGCTGTTTCCACATTAGGGAGCAGATTTTCAGGAGAGGTGCTCCTCTGCTCATCCTCCCTCTCTCTCCCCTCGTAGAATAGAAAACAATGAGTGGTTTGAGGATGGGGAAAAGCCAGGGCACACACCACAGATTATGTTGTGGGGAAACGCCTTTATCTCAGTGCAGTTCACTGTTGGTTGTAGCAAATGCTGTCTTGGTAAGGCTGCTTTAAAGACGTCCATTCTCATATACTCATGGTGGCGTTTCCCTGTTATTTCAGAAAGTCAGTCACAGAGCAAGTCGAAGGCTAGTGCTGCACCTCTGCTATCAATCACTTTTGAAATAACAGGTAGGTAAATTCAGGCCTCCAACCTGACCTTTTCATTAAGAGCATGCAAGGGAGGCAACGTCCCTTTTGGGGGACCTTGTTTGCTATTTGTGTATGATTAACATGCTTATGTAGCTCTGAAATAGTTAAATGGATTTGAGCATTCTCAGGAAACTTCAGATCAGTTTGAAAGTGACAGGCCAAAATTCAAATTAATGAAGCTGATGAGCCAGCTGGGATGCTGGAACTGTTGTCTGCTGCACTTGTGAACACTTTTAGCTAGTGATTGCTTTTCCTCTCACTTCTGAGCATTGGTTTTGCAGCTTTCATCATAGTTGCTGTTTCCAGCCCCTTTTGTAGATTTAAAACACCAAGTTAGGCCTCCAGTAAGAATTTGAACTTCTAATACTTAGCTGAATCAGAATCCCTCATGCCATTCAGGTCAGTAGGGAGAAGACGGAGCATTGGCTGTAGCAGTTAAGCAGCGGCAGTCAAGTTTCCGGGAGGCCACAGTCATTCCACCATTTACTTGCCACTAACTTAAATTGCTTCATCTCTATTCACCTGCTTAACTGGTTTAGTCATGAAGTTTCTCTTACTGTATGATGTGAGCTGTTCCATCTTATTCCGAGTACCTTTAAAACCTTTGATGTGGAATAAAGGGGAGGAAAGTCCCTTTATGGGCATAAATTTATTCTACATCTGCAAATACACTTTTTTTCCCTATTAAACACAGGGGAACTGCTTACATGTGTGGAATTGTGCCATTTCTCAGAGCATAATGTTCTGAATTATCTCACGTTTTTTGATAAGAGAATTCAGCATTGTAGAAAATGAGATGAAATTGTTACTTAATTGTTGGTCATAAAGTGTTTTGGGCTTGGGTTTTTCCTGGGATTTTTGAGTGAGAGTACTTGGAGAAATGTCTTTGTGTTGTTTGGTATGAAAGCTGCGTGACAAATCATCAGAAAGAGAAATATGAAGCTGTGTCTGCTTACACTGATGCAGTCACATATAAATTCAGTCTCTTTGCCAGCCTGGTCATTACTGGGCACTAGTCTCTTGAGGGTCTTAAAAGAAAGAGAGTTTGATACCTTGGTAAATGTAGCAAATGCATACAAGCAGAACTAATCTTTTTCTTTTCAATGGTTTTTAAAATGCAATAATTCAAGGAGGAGTTTTCCAAGGATATAAATTATATTCAACTAAGATTTCCTAATATAGAAAATTATTTGAGGAATGGATTATTAAATCATACTTCAGCTTTTAGGTTAATATCCTCAAACCTGAAATTCCTTGAAAACTGAATCTAATTGATTAGTTAGATTGAAGGAGAAAGAGAGATTATGAAAATGCATTAACTTTTCTATTTTCAGCCCAAAATTTGATCAAATTTCACATAGATCTTGTAGTATTACACATAGTCTAATTGGCATTTAACATTCCTTCCAAGGAATAAAGAACAATCTTTATTTGCTGACATAAGAGAGCATTAAAGGACAGAGATAAGACAATGTTTAAACTGTAAATATATGCATCCAGTATAAACTTATCTCAAATTGTCTTTGCTAAACAATAAGCATCAAAGCCTATGCTCAATCATACTTCTGTGATGCTGAAAGAAATTAATTAAAATTCATGGGAACAAGATGGTCATAAGATGCCCAGGCAAAGCTGTTTCCATATTTTACTGTCATCTCAAAAAAAGAATTCTGAGTTATCCTGCATGAAATTCATCCTAGGTGCTCAATTATGAAAACATTTTTTAATAACCTGAAATAGAACTTTTCTGTCCTGTAGTTGAAATCTTTTGTTGTAAAAGTAAAATATAAAAGATAGCATTTGTACATTACTTAGGGTCTAAAAGCAGTATTTGAAAAGCATTTTGGCAAATGTAAAGATTTATTGATACCTATGATATGAAAAAATTGTACTGCTAAAAACTTCCTGATTAGAATTCTTTGTTATTTTTCTGAGTAAAATTCCCTGAAACAGTGTGATGATAAGTTCTTTATCATGATGAAGGTTAGAGATGAAGCATGGAATTCCTCAGAGCACTTTCTCTATTCCCTGAAGCAAGATTGTGTCTCTGGGGTATGATTGGCCCTTAATTTCAGCTGTCTCACTTGGGCAATTCCCCAGTTAAATCAAGTTTAGAAATGTATGGATAGCAGTTACTTACTGGTTTTCTTTTTTCATTAGAAATTATTCAATACAAATTCAACAGGCAAATTATGTTTACTTATATCCACTTTCTACACCAAATAGGCATATTATGTTGATTATTATGCATGTTAGGTATGCATGCCAAAATTACTGTAAAGTTCAATGATATGTAATAAAATTTAATTTCAACATAGCATTATGCAAATGTTAGAGAATTAGGCTTTATATTATTTTGTTTCAAGAGATTGGTGAACTAGAGGCAGCAATATTAAATTATTGTCTGCCACCTTCATGCCTTGATTATGTGGAGCAACACAGTGTAAAACTGTGCCAAAAGAGGCAACGCTGAAAACCAGCATAGGGTGAGGATTTTGCATTCCATTTTTCCCTTAAACAAAGTGAGAATTGGATGCTTTTTTGAAACTGTAAAAATCACCCGCTTAGAAAATCTGAATGGAAAGACATACATCTACAAGCTTGACTATACTTTAACAGCCTGGTGTTTACGTTCACATTCTGTAAGTGGTTATTGATCTCATCTTTCAGAAAGATATTTTGTCATATACTGTATTTATTGAATCTGAAAATCTTTCCATCAAAAGTGGTGGCAGATATTAAAGATGTAACAGCCCCATTAAAAAAAAACAAAACAACCAAATAGAATGAGAGTGTTTTTTTAGTTAAGGAATTTCATGTTTCATCAATCAACCCAAGTGAAATAATGTGGCAGACTTCTAGCAGATATTCTCTGCTTACTGTAATATTTTGGCAAGTCCTGTATCGTGAAAGAGAATTAAAATCTTGCTTTCAATGAAATGGTACATTTTCAGTAAGAGTTCTGTGCCTTACTCTGGCACCTCATAGAATTGTCCTGTTACTTGTATTACCTGGAAAATCAAAAGAATAAAGTGCAGAAGGAGAAGAGTGATTTTAACCCAAGTTATTGTTCCTTAAAGAACAGGAGACTCTGCCTTCACATGTGTTTCTATAGATTAATAACACTTAAAAGTTAAATTGTCTTGTGAAGGTTTTGCAACTACATATATACATTATGTATACACATTTATAGACATATATATATATATATATAGCAAATGCAAACCATATATATATGAAACAAAGCCTTTCTTGAACTAAAGTTTCTGCTGCACAAATCTTACTGTGGAGTGTGCACTTGATGGTCTTTAGAGTAAAAGAAAAATTTTTTTGCCATAATTTTAGCTGTGTCTCAGGTTGAAGCTTAAAAATAATCTTTTAAATACAAATTAACCAGGCCTTTGAAGTTCTAGTATCCTATAGCTTACATATACAAGTGCAAAGGGATTTATGTAGCTTTTTGTTCAGTTTCTTAAGAGAAGTAATGAGATAGCAGGACACAAATTTATGCAGGGTACGAAGTGAACAATTGTAGTAGTGTTGTTTACCCCTCAAAGGAAAGGACTGGGTTGGAGGGGTTCCTGCAATATCTACAGTCTTCCCATCTCCACATGATGGGATTTGACTTTGTTCATGCAAAGAGTAAACTGACTTCCATTCAATTTTTTTTCAAGGCAGGCATTTTTCCATCACATCACCAGATTAAAATGATGGTCTGCTAAGCCTTTCTGACTTCAGGATTGTTCTGTACACTTAGAACTGAGGATCATGACCAGTAACACATGAGAAATATTTTAATTTTGTTTTGACAGCTTCAAGGCCAGTAGACCGTAAACTGTGCACAGGACCTCTTCCCAGCACCTCGCAGCTGTGCCACGTTCCCTGTCCTACAGAGTGTGAGACCTCAGCATGGTCAGCCTGGGGACCGTGCACCTATGAAAGCTGTGATGACCCTCAGGCCAAGAAGGGTATGTGAAAATTCAGAAGAGCCTTTTAATGGTGATATTTACTATTCCTAAGGCACTGGGTTACACAAGCACACTAAATTTTATACCAAGAAGTGTATATCTAGTGCCTCTGGGCAGCAAAATAAAGTCATTGAATTAGGACTAAAAATATGATAGGTTTGAAAAAATATAGATGATTTGAAATCACTGTTACACCAAAGGTAGCAAAAATGTAGCCTCTTCACTGGGCTCTCAAGATCATTTTGGGGTTTTACTGGTCAATTCCAGTTTCAAAGCTTCCTCTCCGACTGAAAGGGATACAGTCAGTGTTGTCAAATCACAATTTTGGCAGTGTCTCAAAAGGAGGACAGAAGCCTCCTTTGAGGTGTGTAGCATGCTAGGCACTCAAAAATTTACAGTTCAGTAGTAGCTTAAGAATTCACCATTAGACCACGAAGCACAATCTGACAAAGAGATGGCACCATTCACTGTTGATACGTGACGCTGTTTTACTTATGACATATGTGCTGGTTTCAATTCCAGCATGTTTTACAACTTCTTGCCATGCAGAAAGATTGTAGTAATCTGACATCAATATAGGAAAGCAAGAATACTGTGACAGGGACCTCATGTTAAAAGTCTGTGGGCTTCTGGCTGTAAATGAGAAAAACTGGCCTAGTCATTACTGCAAAGTGATTATCTGATAAATATTGGGACTACAGACTTGGTTTCTTTATTGAAAACTGTCATAAGAAAGGGCAGCCACATATATCCACTGGAAGGAGCAGCTGTGATTACTCTGTTGGCTTAGCTGGATCTTTCTGGCATACTGCTAGCTACACTTCTGTCTGGGCAGCAATTATGCAAGTCTTACAAAACTGTTTTGTGGAACTCTAACCCATCCTTGATCAGTTCAAGAAAGAAAAAGCAGTTCACTGTGCAAATCTATCGGATTAAGTCTCCTCTGAGTACAGCTGTGAAGTAGTCTGCTATTTCTGTTGCTGTTCCATCACTGAAAGATGTGCTACATTTTCTGGGGTAAAGTTTAGGTTTGTGAGACTGATTTTAATGTCTGTCTAATAGAAATACATTAGGATGTACCTTGTACAAGCCTTTATTCCTGCACGCATGAGCAGAGATTTTCTCAACTGCCAATGTTTTGTTATTTGGAAATTCTTATTTTTTTTATAATTGTATTGGCACTTCTGAGAGAATGATGTGAAAATTATACAGGCACTCCAACTTTTAGCAGCATGTCTCTATACATATTTCCAGATAATTTGCATCCTTTGTTGCTGTAGATATTGGAGTTCTTTATTTTTGGAATTATATCAGCCTTTTGTGTCAGGTTTACCAAAACTTTTGTGCATAATTTGGCTGAATTCTTCATTTTAGGGAAAGATAAAACAAACAACTGAAGATAAATGGAAATGTATTTTTTAAGTAATACTTACTATAATTGAATTGAGAGGCATGTCTTCAAAGAATCAGTTCTTGTATAAGTGTGTTTGAAAATTCTCCCGTTTAGTTTGTGTCCTGGTAGAAATTACAGAGTTATATGTAGTATTTTATAAAAAATAGCTGCATATTACTAACTTGCCTGACTATTGATATGAAACTGACTGTGAAAAGAGATGAAAAGAGAAACTATTTCTTGAATCCATACAGTTTTGTTAGGTTGTTCTGGACTGTATTTAGTCTGTTTTTTTTTTTTTCAATGGGCCATTCTGAAAGGAGAGGGGGCTGCTTTTGAGTGCTAGTATTGACCTGACAGATGACACAGTACATACAGGCCCATCGGTTTCTCCATTCCAAAATGATTTTAGGTAGGTTTAAGGAAATTTTTAAATGCAAAGGAATATTGTGATTTTTTTAGTGAAAACCCATTCATAGGACTTGAGATTACTTTCATGTTTTTCTTTTTCTCACAAGGTTGTCCATTTATTCTTCCATTTTATTTTGGAGGGTTGGAGGAGGAAGGGTGTGTTTATAAGCTAATTTCACTTGATAATCTACTCCTGTTGGAACATACCTGAGGAGAAAATAAACAACATACCTGAGAAATAGTAACCCAGGAATGTAGTCCAGATTTATAAAATGAGATGAATTTTGCAAAAGTGATGCTCAGGAAATGATCCTGTCTCCTTCCTGGAGTATGCATGATTATGATATACAGAGGTTTAAGGCAAGGCCTCCTGAGGAGGCTAAAAACATTGAAACTTGTAAAATTTTATCTCTAGTCCTTCTTCAATGAGTTATTCTACCCGATTATCTAAAATGCATTGTTCTGCTGAGTGTCTGTGGTATGCCTTACAGAGAAGAGAATCAGAACTCTTCACTCAGGTGTAGACAGACAAAAAGTGCTTCACATCACATTTTAGAGTTAAATTGTTATTTTCATGGATGTTTCAGGCTTTAAATTAAGGAAACGTCGCATCACCAATGAGCCTACAGGGGGAACAGGAAACTGCCCTCACCTGTTTGAAGCCATCCCGTGTGAAGAACCCTCTTGCTATGACTGGAGAATCACAGGGCTGGAGGAATGCATTCCTGACAATGAAAAGCCATGTGGCCCTGGTACACAGGTTCCTGTTGTCATCTGCGTCAACAGTGATGGTAAGATGGATGCTGTTTACTGCACTCCATACCAGCCAGAGTGAAGATACTAAAATGTCGTCCAAAAGGGTATCAGTTTTTGTTCTCAGCTTTCTTGATCCTTAAAACCAAGCTGTCTGGAATAGATATAACTGCCCATTAATACTGCAGAGGAAGGGTAAGACCTCTAGTTGCTCTAGGACCAAGCTCCTTCACCTACATTCTGTAGGTTTTCAAAGCTTCACAGAGTCACTTAGAGAAAATTAAATAGAAAAGAGCTATTGTTTGCCAGTAGATCAGATTCATGCCTGCAGTATCTTGACTGAATTCCTTAATGTAATCCCACTAACAAAGCTGATCCTCTGAGCCCAAAAACAAATAGAATGTGAGCAAAGATGCATTGCAGTAAGTATAGCTGGAAGAAAAATAATGATGTGTTTATTAAAAAAGATGTTTTGATGTGTGTTATAGAGTTGGGTTGACAGTCCAAGCTGTCTTTCTTCCTCAAAAGGTCAAAAAAAATACCACCATTATTCAATTATCTTCTGTGAGACAAAACAGATCTTGCATGACATAGCCATAAAAGCCAATTTTGAAAGCTGCTTACGGAATACTTTAATCTACTGAAGATTCATGAATTACTGCTGTGAGAATACTTCTTATTCATTAATAGTATTATAGTCTAGAGCAGCATATAAATTACAATAATTGTATTGACTGCAGTGTAGTATGGTAAGCGGCTTCTAAGTTCCAACAGAAAATTAAGTAAGAGGACACATCTGATGAGTGTTAATAGCTGCACAAAATATTTTGAAATTAAATCAGTCAGAAGTAATAAGAACTGATTATAGAGATATTTAAATCTTGAGTTTCATGCTGAAGATTTTTGGTTGTAATTGAGTTTTGCGGCTTAAATTGTAGTGCTTAGAGTTAAAATGTAAGCTTTATTTTTCTGCATACACCTAAGAGAGCTGGTAACCATTTTTAGAGCTCAGAAAGAGATTAGCCTAGAATTACATTTCAATCTACCATATTTTATGTTCTTAACTCAAAAAAAGTCCTTTTGAAATTTAATAATTTTTTGGCAACAACACTGAAACTGTTTACAGATTTTTTGTATACTTTTTCAGATGAAAAATGTCTTTTCTTCATAAATCAAGCTGTTTCCAAAATAATTATGAATATACTTAAAAGAAAATCTGTAAAACAAAAATACTATTTTTTTACTTGACTAGATTATGGTTAGTTTAACTTACCTTTATTTTGAGGAATGTGTTTTCTCATACATCTAACCTAATTTCTTTCTAAATTGTAATACAATAATTTATATTGAATATAACTTATTGTATATTTGAAGCATGCAATTGAGCTATTTGAGATTTCTCTTATGTATATGATATTTTCTATTGAAACTCACAGGATTTGCTCTTGGAACTTTGTGGGCTTTTGTTTTGGCCAAATTTGACTTTGAAGACTTGTATTCAACTTCTTTACTCCCAGTATTTTTTTCGCCTCTCTTTCTGAATTATGTGACATTATACATTGCTGTAAATATATGGCCTTATACATTGCCTCATAAAGAGTGAGAAATTCAGGGTTGAGCCTGTCAGTCTTTAAGATTAAAGAGTTGTGGGCATAGCTTCAAAGAAAGGAGAAAATAAATTGCAATTATGTCTTGTTTTGTAAATATCTGATCACCCAGTCATCCAGTCACAAAAATATATGTTCAGTTATATTTGAGAGAGTACAAAAGCAACACAGAGTAATGCAATGAATTGCTCCAGCTCCTCTTTGAAATTCCTTATTTTACTAAACAGTCTTCTGTGTACTTCACCAGTAATACCAAATGTCTGCTGCTTCGCTCTCTCCTGAGAAGGACTAGCATGATGCAGTAGAAGAAAACAAAGTAGAGACCCACCAACCTCAGCAATCTCCCCCTCCAAGCTGACTCTGCTCAAGTATTTTATTACTTTGCCTCCCACAGCACCAACCCACTAGAAATCCTGCAGACAAATCTTAAATTCTTTCTAAACACCACCATCTCTTCCCAGGTAGTTCTGATCTAGTACTTTGGCCTCCTACCCTGGCAGTCAACAGAATATCCATGGTGTCCTTTGGCAAACACTTGTTGCAGGCTTCTAGATTCTGCTGTGCAAAATACAAGAAAGAAACACTTTGCAGTCAGGAAAGCCCCACAGCTTCAGGCTAGTTCTAGTAAAATAAAGTTTGGAGAATGCTACTCTTCTATGGTCTAAACATCATGGCTTAAATTATTGATCAAAAGAAATTTGCTATGTTCAGTGATCTTTGAGAAGGCTCCATTGGCTGTCAGTTACCTTTATTAACAGGGTAAATAATTTGTAAAATAATCCTGTGTCACTATATTTCTGATCTTTGTGGCACACAGGGAATTTAATTTCAGTTTTACAGGTAAAAGTGGCCCTGACAGGAAACAGTATGGAAAGCATTAATTATTGCATAAGGTTCCTATGTTACTCAAGCTAAACGAATCTCTGCTTGACAATATTATCATCGGTCCCTTCAAGATATTATTATTATTATTATTATTATTATTATTATTATTGTTGTTGTTGTTGTTGTTGTTGTTGTTATCATTATTATTATTTACTATTATTATGTATTAAGACAATCTCAAAGTACCTAGATAGGAAAGGTTGAAATGAAGGGATTTCAATGTACCCAAAAAAAGAACATATTGTGCCCTTGGCTTCTGCTTTAAAAAATGAAAAAGGCTGGTAGTGTATATTTCAGAGTAAGCACTGTACTCTAGATGGATAAAGCTCTATAGCTTTAATGTAAAATATACCCCAAACTGATTAGTCGCTTCTCTTCCTGTGCACAGTTGCATTGTTCTATATATCTTAAGCATGATTAATTGGGATAATATGTCTTGACCTGGGTGTTTGGCCTCACAATTAGAAGCAGAAATGTTTGTGAATTTTTTTCATATAATTGGAATTAGCTTTTCTCTTCATTTTGGTGTTTAGAGTCATTACAGCCTTTGAGACAACAGCAAACAATAGGTTATCCTCCCTTCTCATTGCTGGAGGCCTCTGATTGTCACTTTGCACAGTGGATGGCAGTAATCAGAATTTTCATTCAGGCTAAAAAAGTATGACATTCAGTACCTCAGGTTGTCATTGCAGAGGTATAATGAACTTTGATGTATTTTATTATATAAACAGAACTTCAGTTGTTTTACTGTGGAGAGAACATTTTCAGAATAAATATTTTTGGTAAATCTTCCAGAAGATTTTACAGTGGAGCTTTTTAGGTGAAAAACACACCTTTTGATTATGGAAGCTCCCAGACTGGACAGAAAGTAATCAGAATTCCTTCATTGCATATATAATTTTAAGAATTAGACATTTGTTGCTCATGTTCCATTCTAAAGATTGTTCCATTTTGGTAATGATAGAATGATTTTTTTTTTTTAAATGTGATATTCATCTTTTTGTTGTATAGCTAATATATACAAGTATACACACACATGCACACACACCCGTGTACGTGCTATCTATTATTAAGTGTATTAACACAGTTCACACTCAGAAAAGTAATTTTAGAACAGATGAATTTGCTCTATTTCCCTGTAGCTGATAGTCTATGAAGAATACAGTTTCAAAAATACCTCTGTGTTATTTAAAGTCCATAGTGGGAAAGTTGTCTGCTTCTCCACTTTGTTAGCAGACATATTAGTTCTACTCATATGTTAATAAGGAACAACAATTTCTGACATAAATGTCTGCAACATTAACTACTGATGAAATGCTTGTTCACTCATTTTTTAATTTTGTCTTTGGGCTGAAGGCTGTACCTCAGGTATGGCATTGGCTGCAGTGGTCCTCACACAGTCATCTGAAATGACTTGCTCATTTTCTAAGGATTTGTAAATAATAAATTGGTTTACAGCCTTTACAGTATATGGGCTTTGTACTGCTGCATGTGTTACTCCTGACAAAACAGATCTCATTTTTGAAGCATGGATTTCTTCCTGATCTTGTTGAAGCTCACTAATTGTTGGGTTGTGGAAGCTCTACAGAGGACAAACAGGGGTGAACTCATTGCCATCTTCTGCCTCACAGCTGAGAGCCACTCACCTTGAAAGAGGGGGCCATGACAACACCAAGGTTCTTCATGTATATGTAAATTCCTGCAACTCTTTGTAGTAGCAAAATTGCTACTTACTAGTGTAAACAGAGGGACATGCTGATGTAGCTGAGCCCTGCAAGTTCCTTTCTGGCACCTGTATGGAGGTGGATGACACAGGTCTGGCTTTTCTAAGACTGAAGTGCAGATTCAAACCACTGGCATCGATATTTTCTGATGTAAATCAGAGGATTTTACCAGTTTTGCAGCACTAGGGGCAAAGCAGTGGTGTTGGTATTAATTAAAAGGTATAGAAGGTAGACTAATTTGTTTCATTTAGACACTTTACAAACCAATTAGTTTAGCTACTTTTTCTGCAGCTGAAACACTATACTGACCAAAATGGAACAAAGGACATTTCCAATATGCCTGTCTTTTATCTGTGTTAATTCTCAGCTAGTGAGACTAACAGACGACACCATAATTCAGCAATAAAACTTCCTATGTTTTATTTGCCTTATTGTTTTTCTCAAGAGTTAGAAATATTTATTTCTGAAATACCTCTTATTTTTATTGAATTTTACTTTAAAGTAAATCTTACAAAATTTCTTCATCTAGTTTAAATTTTCTTCTATAGTTTCCTGATAAGTATCTCAATTTCCTTCCTTAATTCTTTGGCTGTGACTTTATATCACCTTACAATAAGCAGCTAATGAAATAATGTAGAAAAAATTTCAGGAAAAACTAAGTTTGGCTGGTGCAATAATTTTAATTTAAAGTATTTTGACTGGTTTCAGTATTGGGTCTTTCTGTATATTTATGGTTTGAATCAAATGTTAACTGAGTAGTCTTCTGCTTGTCATTTATTTTCATGATGGGAAACAACAAGAGATTCAATGGACCTGAGCATATAGATGTGCCCACATGTAAAGAGCCTGCTTTTCTGACATTTCTATTGTGCACCTTTATTCATCGAATGAAGAAACCATCAGACTGGCTGGATTTCATGCTGATTATTTAGAAAAGAAAATACCAATTTGTGTCACTTTATGACTTAATTCTTTCTCAAAGAATGAAGAGCCAGAGTCAAATTCAAATTACTTTGAATTATTCAGTTATGCCTGTAAGAAAACCCAGATCAAAATGTGGTCAATGCTCAGCAGTCAATTAGCAGAAAAATACAGTAGTTAATGACAGTTCCTTGGAGCTCATAGTGCCTTATGCTTACAGGAACTTGGTTATGCTGGTATTAGTCATAATTTCCCAATATTTGTTTCCTAGCTAATGTTATAACAGCATTGTTTTAAACAGTTCTTTGCTACTGACAGCTTTTAGGATGACCATCTGAGGCATTTAAATGAAACGTAAGATACATACTTTGTTCCTTGCTGTAAACACATAGGCTAAGATACTTGTACCCAAGTCCTTCCTTCCTTTCCTTTAATTTTTCTGTTAATGTAAGGAACTATTGAATATGTTTCTTGGATGCTTGGTATATTTAAGAATTTCTTAGTGATGGAAAATATAGTGAATTTAAAGGACCTTAAAACTGATACTCTTAGGCCATTATGTTTCAGACCATTGGATTTTCAAGGTATTTATTTTTAACAGGATTTGTTTAATTTAATATAAAGGAATATAAAGAAAAATAAGAGTACAGTATGCTGCTTAAACTATCTCATTTAAGTCTCCAAATAGTTTGATAATTAATAACTCTTCTGTCAATAAAAAGTCACATTTAATTGATGGCACCACTTCCTTTTTGTATCTCATCTTGATATTAGGAAAGTGAAATGTCACTACCGAGTTTCATAAAAGAATGGAAGCTTTTTGTATTTATGTAACGTAGTAATTTAATTATATGGAAAGAATTAAATGCATTACTTTCTTTGTGCATATCTTTGATAGTTTGCCTGTAATTTCGTGTGATGATTGCAGTTAAAAGGGTAAATAAAACAAAGCCAGCATTCCATCTGTATAGTCCAGCAAACAGCTAGCAAGTATGACACTGCAATAGACCCTTGCTTCCAGTCTATCATATATTTTTGAAGACAGAGTTGAACTTGGTATGGACAATGCCTAATGAGACATTAATGTCCATCAATAATATAATTAAAGTAAAAACAGGCAGGCCAACCTAATTACCAAAATGTTTTTCTGATATCATAGACCATAATGTGACTGTCTGGTCAGGTTTTTGACCTGTGTATTTTGACCTGTTTAATTCTAAAATGTAATGCTGCACTCATGTAAAATTTATTGGACTGCTAGGAGTAGAGGTTGCTAGAGTGGAAAGTGCAAATATTTTGAAAACATATCTGAGAGAGTGCAGTGTTTCATATGATCCATATTCTTAGTAAATTTCTTTTGCTTTTGATGGCACAACAAGTAGGATATTGCAAGAATGGTATGTGACTAAATTAGAAGGGAGGGATTTTGATGCATATGTTTTGATTTATGTAATGTTCAGCAATGCAGGAGCCCATTTTTGATTAGGCTTCAAGCTTCATCATGGTAAGAACACAGAGAGGGGTAATTGTAGGTACACTTCATAATATTTGGGATTTTTTAGGAAGTTCAATTTAATGCTGTACAGCTTTTCCATTTATCACTTAAAATTATGCTATTATGAAACAAGAAAGAAAAAGGAGGGTTAGGGAGTTATGGATGAATTATGAAGCAGGATTTCTAGAACTGTATTGAACCTCTTTTTGTTTTAAATTTTGTATAAATTTGTTAACTCCCTAGAACATACCCAGAAAACATTTGAAATATTTTTACAAAACCTGTTTAGAAGAGATAATTTTACATTTAATGCTGTTATATATCAAAATAATGCTACTTAGCTATACATTAAGTACTGCTTTCTCAGAAGATTACATGAAACATCACTGGTCATTAATCTTTATTTTAAAATGTTCTAAGACAGTGTATTCTTGCTAGGTTTGATGGGAGTCAGTTTGCCATCTGAGAAAACTTTGCACAGGCCTATTTATATGTTAAAACAACCTGAATACGTATGGTCCATTTTCTAAATAAATGTTATAAAATTTCAAAGCTGTAAAAACACTGTGTTGATAAATGGTGAGGATAAAACCATCATCATGAACTAGTCATGGTGATACAGAATAAATTGGAATTTTATTCTCAGTATTTCCAGCCTAGAGCAGCTCATTTTTTGACCTTAGATCATCATTTGTGTTGAGTACTGATTAATGAAAAACTTGCTCTTTTCTGCCAAAAAAATACTTGATTTCACAAGACAACTGTTCCAGTGGCCACTTAGAGCCTTAAAATAATCCGTGTTATTTTGCAATTCTTGCAACTCTTGTGCACGGCACAAGCAGCATCTTCACTGATTACTTAAAATTCTTCAAAGTAGAATATGCTCAGACACAATGATTACTCAAAATCAAGGTAAAAAATTGATACTAGCCTGTCCAGTGTTCCCAGATTTCAGATTTTGGAGTGCAGGGAGTGTGATTCTACACAGCCGCAACCCCAGCAGAGGGAAATTGAGATTCCTACCTGGGACTTGGTGGAAAAGAGCAAGACAAGAGGAAGAAACTTCTTCTGGCCAAGCAATTAGATTGAAAGCTGGGAAAAGGTAGGATTTGACTCTAGTTTCCTCCACAGCAATTTCCTGAGACCAAGTAAAGAACTCAAAGTTATAGAATGTCTCTACATGACAAGCATTAGGAATGACTTTGGTGAGGGATTTAATCTGCTAAGGGTCAGCCCGTGGGAGGATTTGACAAACATCTGGAAAAATTTGGCAGGGCTGGGTGAAAAGGACAGTGAGGTGTCAGACTAGGACTAGTGGCTGGAGAAAATAAGGCTGGGTAAGATGTCAGAGAATGGGGAAGAAAAGAAAATTCATAGCTTCTAGGGCTGGAACGCAATGAATTTTAGTCTGCTTCTGCTTTTGTCTCATGAGATTACCAGACAGAGCAGCATTTTCCAGCATCAGTGCAACACCCATGGCAGAAATATTACTTATCATTTGACTTCTGTTTTAAACTAGAAAACTGGAAATAAATATTACATCAAAGTTTCGTATACTGGTTTTCAAAGGCAAGCCCTCAAACATTAGGAAATCAAGTTTGTCCGGTCCTTATGTGACTGCATCAGAAGGCAGTACTTATTTATTTAATTGTGCCAACATGACATTTTCTCTATAAAGCCTGCCACTTATTTGTCAGATAGATACATCTCCTTTGGTGATTAAGTGGGCATTTTGTAGTAATGAATGCAATGTCTGTGAAACAACTAACCTTAGTTGTCCTATTTTTCAGGGTTTAATTTTTCTCTGCTTTTGTTCAGCATCAGCAAAACATAAATAATGCTGACCCATCACATCTTCAGTGTTCTGAAAATAATGCTGTGCTAGAGCATGTCTGATAGTCATGACAGAAAGATCTTAGGAAAAACGCCAATTCTGTTTTAATAACCCTTTTAATTAGTGTGTGGTAAATAAAACATAGGCTCATGACTTGAACAAAGAGAATAAAACTAAAAATACCAAATATCTCCTCATTAAGGAGTTTCCAATCTGTGAACTGAAGAAGGAAGGGACCCAGTGGAAAAGTAATAAGCATGTGATTGTACAGTTAAAAAAACTTCACTATAAAAAGGCAGCTTTTGTTTTGGCTTTTACTGTTTGGTTGCCTCATATAATTTTGGGAGTAATTTTTGGGTTAAGTGTGTGAATCTTTCCCTAGGAATTATCAGATGTTTGGGTCTAATTTTATTTAGACATCCTTTATTGGTACTAATACTATTTTATGGATAGCAAATTGCTGCATGTTCTCTAGACAGAAGACTTTAAGAAGAAACTACAAGAAATCTCTTGTTCTGGGTGTTTCAGAATTGAGGGGTTTTATTTAAAGAGGGGAAAAAGAAGAATTACATAAGCTAGAAGCATCTTATATATTGTGGAAGGCTTCTAGGAAGCCAATAGCAAAAGAGAACCCTATTTTTAGGGTGCAATGGATTTCTGTGAGCAGTGTCAATCTAAAGTGAAATCTCTGATTTCTGCGACTTTAGGACATTAGCTTGCATAACTTATTATCAGAGTAGAAAAGTTGTGATGTTCCTATACTTGCAGAGGTGCTCCTGGGTTTTTTGGTTTATTTATGACAATGCAATTATATTTCCTTCTATAGCATAAATTTATAAGATGTAGTGGTATTTACCTCAGGTTGCTTTCCTGACAGCTCCTCCTCTGAATTCATACACTTAGAGGCTAAGAGAAAGGAAAAGTCAAAAGGATGGGTTAGTTTAAGTCTTCCTGGGAGGAATCAGCTATGAAAATGTTTCCAAAAGAGAAGATTAATTCACAGTCTGAGCTCCCTAAAGGCATGCTGTGCCTTCCACTTGTAATGATGAGAAGATATTCACTGCAAGATGGATAAAAAGATGTTCTCCGAAGACTGCATTTTATCTGCCAGTAGTAGGACACAGACGAAAGCATCCATGAAATTAATTTAAAAACCATTTCTCAGAAATGTGTAAACATGACAGTGGCAGTGATCTCTCTTACACCTCTTGGGTCCTATGTTTTAACTGTGATTGAATTGAGCTGTCAGATTACATAGAGAGTGACAACTCATTACTAGCTGTAGCTGGATGAATAATGCAAAGAAAATGTTTGCAATCATCTTTTGCCATATAAAATATTTTTTCTTATTCTCTTAAACCCCCTTTTGACTTACACGTGTCTTTGTGTGGCAAGAGGTATGACAATGTATATGAATGCACAGTTTTGTAAACTTGCTGAAAATTCACAGTATAGTAGTGAAATATTAGATAACTGACCAACTGAAAAATTCACTTAATATTCTGTCAGGTGCAGACCATTAATCATTCTCTTCATCTGTGAGGTAAGCTTTTGCATTACAGAGAAGAATAATGTTATGATGTTGGTGGCCAAATTCTAGGAAAGTGCTGCACTGCTGAAGTATACATGAACTCATTTGTGACGCAATTTTTTGGAGTTTTTTAGCTTAAATGTATAAATTTATTAGCCAAAGATAATATTTATGCTGAAAATGAGAAGCCTGAAGTTTGTGAAAGTCATTTTTTCTTGAAAAACCAGGCCATTTAAGGTAGCAGCTGAAAATATGCAGATTAGTACCTCAGTGTAGGGAATTGTTGAAAAGACTGTGGTGAGCATTGTCATTCTACTGATGTTAGTGGAACTGTCACATTGTTTTCATGCTACTGTTTTCTTGCCTATTATTTCCCTTTTATGCTCCTATTCCTAACTCATATCCCTGAATGTTAATCTTGTTCATATGAGCACATCAGAAATATCTTCTCTAATCAAACCGCTTTGAAGTCATTGACATTCCATTGGCCTTCCCAAGCTTGTTCTCCAGGTTATTTTGACCTTATTGGATAAGAGAGGGAAATTAGTAAAGTAGCGCTTTCAATAAAATACCTGTGAAGACTTTTAAAAGGTTACAATAGTCTGTGTCCATATATGAAGTTAAAAATTTGCTGAGCATACTCAGCCATGAAAAAATAGTACAGTAACTTCCCATGATTAATAAAACATGTTTTTTTAAATAATCAAAGACACATTGCAGTAAATAGATGTTGTGTTTTCAAATCCATGTATTTTAAATCCTACAGTAACCGATATTCAAATAACACCATCACTATTTCTAAAGTCTGTGGAAAGATTTTTTTCCACTTTTAAACACAGTGGAGCTTCTGTAACATTTTAAAAACAAATGGAAGAATTATTTTTCATCATTTTTCTGGAAGTCATATTTGTATGTAAATTTGTCACCATATGAATTGTGCCTTGACTGGGAAAAGTTTATGAGAATGCTCTGTTGATCATGGAACTAGCTATATCTTTTTAAGGTGACTTGGTGCTTTTGACAACTGTTTTCAGAAATACAATGAGAATTTTCAAGTGATCTCATCCTCAAGGTTCTCACTGTCCTCTTTTTTCTAAATTGCTCTGTCAGCACTTTTCCCCTTTCCCCATCCTACTAAAATGGCCTATAGGTTTGACTTATTGATTCCACTTGGTCCCATGACTAATATTGATTTTATTCTCAATGGGACCATAGCCTGTCATCAAACTTATTTTTTCTTTCATATCAAGATGACATTTGATTGGCTTATTTGACACTAGAAGGCAACTCTGCTTGGTTATGATCAATGCACTAGTATTCTCTGTTCCTTATCATTCTCAGTAAGACTACATTAGCAAATGAACCATGAAAATGCTTCAACTACCTGTCAAGCAGTAGGAAAATTTTGCTCCTATTGTTAGGCAGTGTTTGGGTACTCTGCTGGAGTCTTTATTAGAATTATTGAACTTCAATCCCTGTTGTATGAGTCTACTATAGCCTCAAGTTAAAAGAATAAGAAATTTTCAGCTAAAGGCATATAATGTTTCAGGCTTTTTTGCTTTGCTTATATCCATGAGACATTTTCCAAAGTTGATCCAAATTAACTGCAAGACTAATTACTTAAACTATATTAAATGTGTCTGTGAATCCTCCTAGTCAAAGTGGTCTTAATTCTATTTGTCAAGAATTTTCTCTTTCACTCTGAATAAGGATAGCCATGTAAAATGTCAATAAGTTTAATTAATCTCCTTCAAAGTCCTAGTTTAATTAATTTGGATTAATTCTTCAGTATCCTTTAGGTCAGGCTTTTTCAGAGATACTGACTTTAGTAGTTCATATATGGCCTATTTCATGCTGCTGAATATTCAGTGCTATCAGAAGTCAAAGAAGTATCATCTGTAAGAAGAGTTTACCATTAGTCTGTGATGCATAGTACAAAATATGAATGCACTCAGTAACTTACAGGGTTGTGTCAGAGAAAAAAAGGCTGTGTTACTTTTTAAGCCATAGTTAGGTTTTTTTGGTTTTTGTTTTCCCTCCGTTTTCTGTATATTTCTATTTTAGCACAGTTATTATTTTTTCATACTCTTGTTTAATCTGGCCAAATGTCACTTCATTTTAAATAAAAATATATTATTTGAGTAAAGAAATACTATTTCTTTCCCTGTTTTTATTTGTGTCTGGCAAATTTATGACTGTAATCCTGATAGATGACTCTGATATAAATGGAGGTACATGTGTTCTGTTATTACATGAAAATGGGGTTACTGGAAGCATTAATATTGTATCTGAAGGTATTAGTTCATTATGTTTAACCATTATTTTAAGTTACTGCCAGAGAATATGCAAATATGTTTTCCATCTGAAGCAATTGTAGTAGGAAATATCCATCTCTAAAATACATTCTTATTTTTTGTGTCAGATTTTTCCCTTTATTTTTACCGGTATTTTAAGGTATGGAGTGTTATTTTGGTTTTGGTTATTCCTGTAGTTGTTTTGTATATAGTGCATGAGGTTATTAATGTATTATTTACCTGATGTATTAAGGAATAGTGGGGTTTTTTTTATCAGTGGATACAGGATTTTTTTATCAGTGGATACAGGATTTTTTTATCAGTGACTCACTTTTCTTGAAATTTGCGTGATTGAAAATTTGGATGAATTTAAGGACAGAGAAGAAACCTTGTAACCAGAACTGTCTTACCTCTGGAGCAGAATGGCTTTCACATCTCTCATTTTTCCTATAAACCCCTTGCAGTGTTACCCACTTCTGCCTTTTTTCTACCCAGTTGGTAATTCTCTGTGTTTTGGGAAAGGTTAACAAACACATGCAAGCTGTAACTGAGCTCATTTACTTGTTTGGTTACCGCAAAGGAGCTGGTGTTCAGGTACTATTTTTGAAATTATATTTCTGCATGAATGTGGGAGTTCTTGAAGCCAGTGTCATCCCACTCATCAGAAATATTTTTCCCATAAGGTGAAGAATAAAGATATTTGCATATAGCCATTAACAAGAAGTTATTGCTTGCAAAATGCGGTGTTACATCTCCTTAAGCAGTAGAAAACAATTTAAAAAAATAATTCTTTTTTTTTCTTAAGTGTGTTAACATGCTGTTATCTTTGATTGGAAAAACACTGGATACAGTGGGTTTCTAAGCTACAGCTATTTTCCTTTTATATACTATTACTTCCTGTCATTACTAGTCATTTGTCATTGCCGTAAATGTTTGTTCTAAATCACATTTTAAAATTTTGTAATTTATTTTAAAAGGTATATACATCTTCCAGTATTTGCATGGAGAAAGGACAGCAGTCAGTAGCCTTTCCTATATGTCACTGGCTTGTCTGTGCAGGAAGGGAAAAGATGTGAATAAAATAATGGTACCTGTGCTTGTGCTCTCAAGTTTCTTGCTTAAAAAAATTTGAAACATACATGTTTATGACATTCACAATGGGTCTTTTGAATAAGTGGCTGAAGTACCATGTTTAACATTTTTCTTTCAGTAAGGAATAGACTGTAGGTCTGAAACCAAAACCACAGTAAATTTACACACACAAGCCACCAAATCAAAAGTTTACAGTCGTGAAATGTTTACATATCATTAAACTATTAGACCAACTTTCTGTCATTTTTGCATAATGAACAGATGTGTGTTACCAGTGTATTTGTCTTCATTGAAATTAGTGCCATTTCTACTTAGGCTTCTCAGAAGACAATTACTTCAAGAATATTAACCATAAACTAATTAAGATGTACTTAATTAAATGCAAATGCTACTTAGCAAACGCAATTGAGAGAAAGGCTTGTGATTAGGGAATTAGCAACTGATTTAACACTTGGAGTTACCAGCTAGGCACCTAAGCATTAGAAATGAATGTAGAAGCTTCACTTGATAAAGATAATACAAGTGGAAGATACACAATCTTTTCACAGTTTGTTGAAAAACTTAGGAGTCAACAAAGTAGGATATATTGAGGTCATAAAATGTAGTTAATGTTACTTTATGTTTGATAATTAGAGAGGCTAAAAATTGTTCCAAATGTTGAAAATTTATCAATATTTTTTGACAGCTGATTCAGGAACTGTCATGGAAAATAATTACTAAGGTAATAAACTGTTGCTGTTGTTTTGAAAGACGCTGGCATTCTACTAACATTAAAGGGGTTTTTTTGAGCAGATATGAATAAATGCCATCAACATGATATGAAGGATAGCAGGATTAATAAAACATTTAGTTTCCTGTTGTCTATCAAAATGTTTTATTTGCTAGTATTGAGCTGATTGAAGAACAAAAATTGCTCTGTCAGTCATATACTGCTGTGCGTGCTGCTTTTATTTTACTTCCAAATATTCTTGAGATTGTTGAGCTAAACAAGATGGTAAATGATGAATTTCATGTAAATATTATAGTTTCTCCTTTCCGTGGCTTATTTGATTAGGTTTTTAGAGATTAACTTCTAAATTCTCCCAACTGAAAAATCTGGGTCAACTTTTTGAAGTTGCATATACATTTTAACTAAAGATGCGTCTCTAAGAAAGACAGTGCTCCTCAGAGAACTCCTCCTGTATAAGGAAAAACAAACAACAAAACAGAATTTCCCCCAAAATAACAAAAAAATCAGTCCTCAGTTCTGATCATTTTAAGAAGAAAATATCAAACTACTGCTGGAGCTTCTAGGTTTGGACAGAAAACATAATTTGCTGTGACTGTTCATGCTAAGCAGGCATGGTTTTTCCTGTTGTGGTGAAGTTTGGTAATCAATTGTTGATTTGAAAGAAATGCAGAAGTATTAGAAATTAAAAGAATAATTTCAGTTTATCCTGGTGATTGATGACTGTCTGCTCATTGGCAGGTATAAGGTGTCCTAGCATGTGAAAATGCATGAGGTTTTGATAAATTTGATGGCTTTTCTGTAAGGTGAAGAATTTCCATTTTGCATTAGACTAATCATCCAACGTGTTGACCAGGTTATTGCTAAAGAAAATCCAGTATGGAATTTCACATTTGGATAAATTTGTATATTTTCTTAGTTATTTTCTTGAGTTGTAAAAAATTGTCTTTAGAATAATTACAGTTAAACTCATTAATGCTGCTTCTATACTCTTGCAGTGTAGTCATTACATTCCTGTAACTTTGAGGCAGGTAGATTATGGACTGATGACTTTTTAATAGAGAAGGATATGGCTTGTTAACTGTGACAGTGGTTAAAATTAATTTCAAGTGAAAATAGGACTGAGCACATAGCACAGATCTGGTTTTAGTAGGTTTTGAATATAGATAGGCATATTTTGTTCTTTATGGGCAGAGTCCACACAGGATTTTTGGCTCCTCAGCCAGTCTGATGCGTTTTGAGATTGACAAGAGAGTCAGTGCAAGGACAGGTATAGGTCCTTATGTGAAAGGAATTCATATGGGAAACTATGTAGGAGTTCAAGATAAAGAACATTCTCAGCTATTTCAGCCTTTACAACTCATACTAGGGGCAGTTCAATGCTTTCCTGTTGATTATTTTGCTACACAGGAAAGGAAGGAAACAATCAATGGCAGCCAGCCACTCAGCACAGCCTGCACAGCTCACAGATTTTGCTGTTGTGTGAAGTAATACTGTATTTTCCTCCTGCAGCCCCTCTATCTTTAGACGAGTTACTAAAGGCAGTTAAATAATGGCAAGGCCTTCTTCATTCACAAACAGATTGAAAGTTGAGCTCTGTAGTGCTTTTCCAAATATTTCAGTTGCCCAACACTTTTCCAATGGATACTCATCATGTACAAAATACTGATACAGGAGATGGTTTTGTTTTGAGTTGAAGATATAGCAAATTTGAACATATTAAGACAAGCAATAAATAATATGAGGTCTTCAGTTTTAGCATTTGGGCTCAGTTGCTGTCATTATTTCTTTTATGAACTTTAAAATACAACTGTAAAATCTGATTTGCCAGTGTGTGATATTCCTCTCTTTTACTGATTTCACAGGCAAGTTAAAAATAATGTTAGATATTAATGTTCAAAGCACGCTTTCGATTTAATTCCATTTATTTTTATTTTATAGTAAAAATTTACTTAGTTTATATCAGGTTAGAGGGTTAGTCTTTCAGAAACAATAGCTGGTTTCCTCATTTAGAGCTGAAACCAGGCTCATTGACTTATTACATAGGGCTCCAGGAGCAATTTTATTTTATGCTGATTTTTTTAAAAGTTGTTCTCCATGCCTCATTGACTCTTGCAGTGATTTTACTGTTCATTTTAAAGCTTAAAAAATATTTTGCTCTCTGTTAAGCACTTGCCTTCCCATTTACTACAGGTCAGATTTTGACAGCAATTTTTTGCTGTGCACTGAAGCATGCACCATGTTAAGAGATGCACAATAAGCAAGAGGGTTTCTTTACCATTTCTCTCTAGTAACTCCAGCTCTAGGAATGCTTCCTGTTGGAACTTAAAGCATTTTACAAGAAACTTAAATATCAGATACGTTTTACAGATGTGTAAACAAAAACACAAAGGACTGACATGATTCAACTACATTAACCACAGAATGTGGTCTAGCCCAAACTTTAGCATCTTGACTAAATTTTCACAGGTACAATAACTGCTTTGTGAATATAATGAAACAAGAATGGTGATATGAATACTGATATTTATTAATCAGTTCCTTCTGAATGCTATTCACAAGCTACCTCTCTGATCTGTAAAAATGAGCCTATTCTGTAGTTTGGTGGTTTTTTGGGGTTTTTTGTAAGTTTTTTTGTTTTTTGCTTTTTTTGTTTGTTTGGTTTTTTGTTTGGGTTTTTTTTGTTGTTGTTGTTTTTTGGTTGGTTAAGTTGTTTTTTAGTGTTTTGTTTTGCTTGGTAGGCTTGGTGGTTTTGGTTGGTTTTAGTTGTTTGTTTTAAAACAACTAAATAGCTGTGTACTTCAGTAATGGCTCCCATGTGGGCACACATACCAGGAAGTCTTTGAGCCAAGAAGTTGGCCAAAAGGAAATCTTAATGTAGTGACTTGCTTTGCTGATTGTCCAGATGGATCCAGCATAATTATTTGAGAAAGAGATGTGTATTTGAAAAACTATACCCTCAGCACTGCTCACTGATGTAAATCTGTAGAATGAATTCCAGGAAAAGTTTAAAAAATTTTGACATTTTTAATTTTTGGAAAACCCCTTTTTGCTTCCTGCCATTTTTATGCACTGTCATTTCCTAAGTGCAATTTGGGGATTTTAGTCCAAAATGCGTGTCTATTGCCTGAGTGAGAAATATAATTCAACAATATAGTCACTGTTCTTAAATATAGAATATTGTGAGATTCCAGATTTTAATGAACAAGTCAACTGGTTGACAGAAATGTCATATTCTGTTTTCATCTCTGCTTTTACTTTTTGTCATTGTGTTGTTTAGGGTACAAGTAATGCAGGGCAGAGGCCTTTCAGTAATGTTTTTTGGAGTTCTGTCCTCAACACTTATGCAACATAAATTTATACCCGTAATGTTCAGTTAAAATCATAGAATCATTGAATGGTTAGGGTTGGAAGGGATGTTAAAGTTCATCTAGTTCTAACCTCTCTGCCATGGGCAAGGACACCTTCCACTAAAACAGCTCCCTTTAACCTGGTCTTGAACACTTCCAGGGATGGGGCACCCACCACATCTACAGCCTGTTCCAGTGCCTCTCCTCCTTCACAGTAAAGAATGTCTTTCTTAATCTTCTCTCTTAGTTTAAAGACTTCCACCCTGTCCCTTCCCGGGGACATCATTACATGCTTTTTTTAAAAGCCCCTTTTCATCTTTCTTGTCAGCCTTTTCCAGATACTAGAAGGCTGCTGTAATGCCTCCTTGGATTTTATTCTCCAGGCTGAATTTTCTCAGCCATTCCTCATGGGAGACATGTTCCAACCTTCTGCTCACCTTCATGGCCCTCCTCTGGACTTGCTTCAACACTCAATGGAAAACATTTCCATGTGGGACATTTTCTAAGTAGTCTTTACACTGGCATTGTTCCCAGTTTATGGTTGAGTGGTTCACGGCTGTTGACTACACTACACACTTTAAAGAGGAAGGCAAAAAACATCAAGTTGTTCATAAAATCATTAGGGAAATGTCAGCAACAATTTAGTATAAATAAAATATTTCCCTAAAAATAAGTACCCATTATAAGACATTTCTTCCTACTACAATTCTGTGTTACTGAATTCATCAGATAAGAATTGGACACTTGACAAAAACAAAATGCCAATATGTAAGGTAAATTGTTCTAGAATATTTTCTCTGTAAAAGCAAAGAAAAATAAGGTCTTGGATTTTGGGAGAGAGTGAAGGCTTGTTTTCATTTGAGATACAAACTCTGACTAAAACTAAGTTAAAAATATTCTTCATTGCAGCACCAAATTAAGCTTGTGTTTAAATTTAAAAGCCAATAGGTGAGAAATAAGTTCAATATAGTGTCATTTGTTTATACTGTGACACATTTTATTGTAATAATAGCATTTCCTGCAAAGGGTACTTGTGTCCTAGCAGTTTACCTTATTGAGTCTTACCTAGCAATTTGAGAATTTGAACAATTTGAGAGTAGGTTTAACCCCTTATCTAGCTTTTATTTCTATCTGAAAAAGAAGTATACAGTCCTCTCCTCTGTCTCTTGTCCTTGAACCCACACAAATGCCCTTCTGATGAAGCAGAAAGGAATCCCTCCTGCACTGGTGTCAGGGTTTGATGACATGCAATATAACAAGGAGCAATTGAAGCAGAGACTGAGTCCAGTGAGGGAAGCAGAACTTGGCTTGGGAGAGCCATGAAGCCTTTGGCAGGGCTCAGGTTTGTATTTTAATATGGGACAATATAACTATTGAGACTGACTTGATCTCAGAGGTCTTTATAATTGAGATGAGTATGACTACTTTAGGCTATTTTTAAAACATGAGCTGCAGGATTTTCCCTGGCTTTCAGAACCAAGGAAGATCATGTTTGTAGTTCTGTTTTGCCTAAATATTCTGTATGAATAAAATATTTGGCACTGTTTAAAAGGATCTAATATTGAATGGATGGCGCTTATCTTTAACTCTTTCACAAAGAATTTGGTTAACACTTCTGGGACTCATGATGTGATTTAGTACTAAAACACCTCCTGGTTTCAGGAACTCAGTTTAAGAGATTCTTATTTAAGAGATTCTAAGACTGTAAACCTTGAATGATAAAAAATGTAGTTTATCTAGTTTCTGATTTTATTAGTATTTGAATCAATTTATTATACATCTATTAAGCAATAAAGCCTAATATGAGACTCAGTAAAGCAGAGATTTTAGACCTTTAGTTTCATTTATAGTGTGCTCAGTTCTTACTGAATTAGCTTTCAGAATCCATGTGGTAGTTGCTAACAGTAACTGATGCCCTTATGATTCAATTACGGAGCATTTAATCAATATATCTAACAAATATTTTGTTGTATTGAAGACTTACATTCATTTGCAAATATTGATAAGGCATTATTTTGTTGACTTTGGCTATTAAAATAAAGGGGTTGACATGATGGATCTTAGAAAGTGCATAATGTAGACAACTCCTGTTTTGTCCAGTAAGGATCATGTAAAATTCAAGAATGTTTAAATAGATGAATCATAACAGGAGGTATTATGTCCTAGTACAGCAAAGACCATATACTGCAAAAAGTATTATGATGCTTTGAAATTCTATCCTGTTCAGAAAATTTAAAAAAAAATGTTTTATGTTTATAACTGAATGGGTTCCTTCATGTCATAATTGTGGTTATCAAGGCCTTAGAAGCCCAGTGTACTCTTAGATGCAACATTTTCAGCTCCTCATAACAGGCATTATGTTGTGATAACAAGGCTATAATTCTAAAAAATGGACCCGAATCTCTCTCTCCTTCATTTTTCCATCATTTGCTCCAACATGAAGATTTATCATGAGACTTATTGATATCAGAATGTATGGTCATTCATTCATTCATTCTTTCTTCCCTAAATAAATGTTTACTTATTTGATCAAGAAATCATGTCACCTCACAACTATACATGTTGTGATTAAGGTGTTGTTTAGACAGATCTCAGACACAGTGCTCCCACAATTATCTGATTGAAAACAAAAGCAACCCTGCTACTTAAATACTAGCTAATATTTCACTAAGCAATTCATACCAGCCTGGATCTTTTTATTACAAGGGATTGTGTACCTACAGAATACAAATGAATAGATCTTGTTATACTTCCATGACACAAAGAATGATGTGTTGCTGATTTGCTAACAAATGATGATCCTTCTAACCAAACAACACCCAGATTGTAATTTACTGCAGCTCTTCATATTTTGATGGATAGCTGCAATTCAAAGGATGAATTGTGGATTATAAAACTGGTAAAGTTGGGATGTTTTTCCCCTTCTCCCACAAATATGGGTGGAAACTGGGTCATTTCTATACGTGCATCTCCATGCACACAGTTTTCAATAAATGTTATATACTCCATTACTCACATTTTGATTTTGTGTGGGATCAAGTATGTAGTACAGAATGAAAGCCTAAAGACCACCCAGGCTGACAATCACTTCATGAGAATACTGAATCACCTTAGGTTTAAATATGCTCCTCTGGAATCGAGGCAGAGGAGACAAGTAATAAAAAATCTATTTACCTTGTTTATACAGAAGAACAGAATCTAATTTATTTGTGGGCCCATCTGGACTAGATTGCTCATTTTAAGTTAATTTAGCAAATGATAGACTGCTACTGGCCTTTTTATTTTTTATTTTTCCCCAGGAGAAGTTGTTGACAGGCAGCTGTGTAGAGATGCCATCTACCCAATCCCGGTGGTGTGCGAAGCGCCGTGCCCCAAGGACTGTGTGCTCAGCATGTGGTCTGCCTGGTCCTCCTGCTCGCACACCTGCTCCGGCAAAACCACCGAAGGGAAGCAGCTGCGCTCCCGCTCCATCCTGGCGTACGCAGGTGAAGGTAAAGGCTCGCTCTGCTGCTTGATTGTGAATCCTCAGCTGCCTTTGGAGCGTCTAAGTAATTTCTTGATTGACAGAAACAAATTATGAGGTTGCGTCGTGGGTTTTTAAATACAGCAAAACTGCTTAAATGCTTATCCTACTTTTACTCCTGGTACCTAGAGCTGTTTTAAAGAGAGTTCATCTTGCTCATTTCAGTTATGTTACTATATTTTTATTAGTGCTTAATGTTACTGTTTCTATTTCAGATATATGATTTTTTTGTTTTGTTTTCATTAAAATTGAACAAGCTAAACAGTTCATGCGATACTGATTAGCAGCCCTAATTTATTTCCAATTTGGAAAGATATAAGTATCCTGAATGTTGAAAGATGAGAATTTTAATGGTTTCAGTGTTAGCAAAATGGTTTTGTGTTTCTTTTCTCTAATTGGTAACTTATGTTACCACACTAACATTGTTGTACATAGCAAAAATTTGGGTTTTGCCCTGCCAGTCTTCACTCAGGAATGGTTTCCACTTATTCAAGTGATCCTTGTGCAACGTCTGCAACGTACGCAAAAAGGAGACATAGCTGGAATATAAAGGAGAACACAACACAGGTTTTAGATACAGGCTCATGGATATTCTTTAATGATTTTCCATGGTTCCTACAGCTCTTTTTGTTTTAGTTTTAAGTATTTGGAAGGGTGGGTGGATTATAAAAGAATCGTATTCTGTATATAACATGGTTCAAAACTGGCCACCTCAGGTGTACCAGGGTCCAGCTGATAAAATGCTTTGTGCAACACCAGGAGCCAGGAGACATAGCCTCCAAAGAGTTCTTGGAAGATATTTACTTACATGTATTACTGACAGAAAAGTTAAATATAAAAGGGTATAAATGGATTAATAATATAAGAGGATTACATGCATGTGTTAATTCTTCTTTTAAATTATTAAGCATTTTATTTATTTTAAGATCAAATTTAGTGAAAAGTGAAAGCTGCAAGGTACAGAAGCAGTGAAATGGAATAACTGTACACTTCGCTGTTTGCAGACACACATTGCTAAAAGTGTACTGTGTATTTGATATAATTTGGGTGATGGGGAAAAAATAAATTTAGCAGAGCACTTTCAACCTTTTCTCTGAAAGGAGCCTTTGCTAGAAATGTAAGTGGCAATCAGATCTGTACTATATTTTAGTAGGTGATTCAAATAATAAATTACTTACATGGATCTATGTAACTAAGTAGAAACACCAACAATTATTTTAAAAATTGGTTTTGTGATGCCCCTTTTTCTTTATAGTGTATTGAACATATATTCATGTGCTTCATGCTTGTCCATGTAGGTCAAGGCAATAGATTTTCTACATACTTTTGTGATTTTACTTGAGACAGAAATTTAAATACTGGCAAGCCTGCCACAAAAGTCAAAACCTAACTTACTGAAAAAATTATTCCACTTTCTTATGCTTAATCTTAGAAAGTACTCGTTATTCTGACTTTAATACTTAACACAACCAAGATTAGTTAATTAACAAGGCTGCAGAGGCAACAAAGCTGTTCAGCATCTCCTGGATTTTGGGTATGTGAATTTTATTAATGCTTCTTGTGCAGTGATCAGAATCGGCACAGAGTGATCACCAAGACTGACAGATCTCGAACCACAGAGGGTGTAGTGAAGAAATCCCTAAAGTAAGGCTGAGAAAGCTAACTCCTTACCTGGATGGTGTAGTGCTTCGGCTTTGCTTGAACCCTGGCTTCTTTCCCCCTATTTCAGATGAAATTATTCTGTGCTTGTTTTAAGGATACAAGCTGGTAGGTCTACCCAGCTTACCCAGGAGTGCAGTCACATCTTGATCAAGTATCTTCAGTACTCTGTTCCTTTGCATTCTGTCCAAACTCCAAAGAATGAAAGTATATAAATAAATGAAAGAACCTCCCAAGGCTTAGGGTATTTTTATAACTCTAGTTGGAAGGTACTTTTCATATTTTCTTGTATTATATTTAAAAATGTATCAGTTTTAACATTTTTTTCAATACTTCAGTGGAATTAGGGTTATTGTCATTTTTCTATCATACTCCTGTTATGCCTCTTAGTCATTTGCTACATGACAAATAACAGAATGACTTTTCACCTCCAGAATTCCATGACTGAGATCAGCTGTGTTCCCAGAACATTTCTTGCTCTAGGACCACAGAATATATTAATGCATTTGAACATCTGTATTTCACTGATATAAGAGGAAGCTTCACATGAACATTTTTTGGAAAACATACAGTTCTCAGTTCTATTCTGAACTTAGCAAAAATGCACAGAACTGTAGATGGAAGCTCTGTAAGCATCATGTATAACTAAAAATTCCAAGTCTCATAAAGGTAAAACAAATAATTCCATTTACATATTAAAGCTGAGTTCTGAAAACAGCTGTCAGTTCTGTTCAGGTGAACAGTCACACAAGTTTTCTTTTGGATTTCTGACCCTTTTGAGCTGTTGGTATGAGAGACAGACCAGGCTAGGTAAGCTATTCCATAATAATTTCTATATCATGTTGCCATGAGTTTTAGTCAAAACACAACAGGACAAATACATTGTACATAAATAGGTACTATTCCTATTATTTATCAGGTTTGGATATTAATTAAAGAAAAAACATGCATGACTGTTGTAAATCCATGAATACAGCTAAATTTGTATTCTAAGATGACATAAGGAGTCTGGGTGTGAGACCTTGATCACACACATCCTCCTGCTAAACATTCAGTCCACAAGCCTAGAAAGATCAAAGCATTTCAGGCATTACATACACAATAACTACTGCAATCCATCAAAATATGTGGTACATTTAATTCTTGTTCATTTGGGTACTTAAACATGAACAGCCCACTCAAATTTTTGAGGATCTATAAATACATGTGAAATAGGGTTTTTATCTGGCTCTCAGATGGCTTTTTATCAAGAAATGTCAGTGATCATTCAGTTTCTCTCCTCTTTGAAATAAAAAATACTATATTCTGCCATTTTTCTTTTTAATATTGGCATATAACTGTCTGTAATAGAACTATGTCATTTCACACCTAAGAATTTTTTTTCCTCTTATTACCCAGCTATCTCTGCTGCTGAATTGGTTCGAAAAAACCATCAAGTTAACATGACTGCCCACCAGGAAACAACCACAATCTAATGGGGTTTTTTTATGACTTAGAATAGGAATAATTCAGTGGTATTGTAATAACTCCTCAGTGTAAAGAACAGGTTCACAGGAGAAATATAAGCCATATGTAAATTGCAACAAATATAAGCCATAAGTAAATTACAACAGTGCCAAAGTTTTCTTATGAGTTCTGGTGTACCAACTGCCCCTCCAGCACCACACTGATTTCTGCTTGAGCCAGGAGCTGGCCTCAGCTGTGCACCCTCTCATCATCATTTCCTTATTCCAAACAAAACCCTTTTCAGGTGGTCAAACCACACACTGCAGAGCCTCAAGCCCAGTATGGTCATGTACATCTGGGATGGGCTGATTTACTTGCATTCATTGGAGAGAAAGGAGTTCTCTTCACAAGATAAAGACTTATTGTGCTTTGTGAGATGACTCCATGTGGAAATGAGTATCACAATAACCATTTTTTGATATTTTTTTCTGAGATCATTGTCCTCAGCTTGAAGGTTTGAAAGACAAAGTAATTTATAAATTTGCCTGTCTCTGAGACTGCCTATCGTGTTAGCTCATTTGTGAGACTGTCAAATATATCTTCATGGTACAGTAAGAAGCTCACAAAAGTCACTGTCTCAAAACACAAAATGACAGCAAAGGACATGGTGTTATTACCTGATACGTCATATAGTTGTTCTGCATAAATCTAGTAATCTATTATATACAGCTCAGCCTATCTCTTGAATGTAGGGTGTGTCTACTTTTGGTTTATATTCTGTTTAATATTTCTGTTCTTTTTTTTATTGTCTGCTTACAATAAATCTTGCATAGTTAGTTGTGTGCACTAAGATTGTTTCACATTACTACTGGACCTGAGACTAAAAATTACCAAATAAATCTTAGTTTTTCAGTAAGTAATAAATATGTAGATTGATTTTGTATTAATAATATACTGCCATAGATTGACACTGGCAAATTGGTGCAATACAGCGTAACACTAATGTTGTGGATGCATCCTAAGTTTTCTCAGTAAAACCAGATTCAGAAAAATAAAGATTTAACACCACCTGTCCCCAGAAAACCAAAAACAATAAGCCATAATGCAAAGAGGAAAATAAAATTACTTAAAAGCTTAATTTATTAAAATGAGAGGGAGGGATTTGTTTTTATTATTATTATTATTATTATTATTATTATCGCTATTATTATTATTATTATTATTATTATTATTATTATTATTATTATTATTCTCTTAGGGCAGGGATGCGTATGCATGGCATTTACTACGGGTGCTAAATGCTTCTACATTGGCAAAGTGCAATTCCAGGAGGACTGTCTGGTATGACCATATAGCACAGACCACTAAACATTAGTTAGATAGTATAGAATATAATTTGTCCATCTCATCAGATATTCTCTTTGACAAGGATCAACAGCTCTTACTTCTCTTCTATCTGCAAGACTGATTTATTGAATACATAAGAAATAGCTGCATCAAAGGAGTTTATTCTCAATACTTAACAAATTATTGTTGATATGCTTTAAAATTTTATTCCTGTTAAATTCCAGTACAGTTTGACTTCACAGTTGCAAACAATAAGTTATTAAGTCTTAAGGTTTTTTTAAGTATATTTACTCTTCCTACACTTATTGGGTTTGTTTTTAATTTTTGTATTTTCCTGGCTTGAAATGACAGTGCTTGGCAATTAAATCTGAAAGCACAGAATTGAGTAATTGTTTCAGCAGGAAATTTCACATTCACAAAAGAATATGTATTAGATAACAAGGTTTTTCACAAAACAGGAATTTAAAAAAAGAAAAAAGGAGAAGAAGAAAAAAAGAAAAACAACATTTAGTTTTGGAACTGTCCAACATGAATTTTCAGGCAAGACTTACTAAGTCTTGTCACCTGTGTGAGAAAGGTGGCCAGGGCAGAGTATGTCACTGTGCTTCATTTGCTCAGCAGCCCATCAACTCAAATTGCTGATTGTAGTGAGGGATTAGGGTTTCATATTCTATCCTGGAAAAGACTTGAGGGCAGACCTTGCATTTAACATGGGTCCACTCTGCATCCTGACCTGTTGTCTATTTTGATCAGGTCTGCTTGGTTTGTGTAACTGATAAAAACCAGGCGAGGAAGCATCACATCCTGCAGAACAGGAGCAGTCTTGGTTCTGACTGTGCCTACCTTGTGCCTACAGGAAAGAAATGAGTAACACCCATTTCACTCACTAGGTTACAAGAGGCTCTTCAGTCACGTCTGTTTTTTGAAACTTTTAGATTATTCCAGCTGTTTTGAAATGCATTTATAAAACTATATGCATTTGCAAGAACAAATTATATCAAAATGGTTAATTAAAATTATCCTAAATGCTTTAAAAATGTTTAACATTTTGAAATTTGAAAGTTAACAATTTAATGTCACAAAAAAAAAAAAATAAAATCCAGTCATTGAATATCCTAGAGCAAGGTGCATTACCCATTAGCAGCCCCAAATCTGGCAGAAAAGCAATCTATGTGTATGACAATTCTGTCAGCTATTTTATGACCAGTGTGCAAGTCCCTTTGCAAAACTTGTCTTTCACTTCCAAGTCTACTTTGCTTAAAAATCCAAACCCAAAATAAAATGCTTCAGCCTGATGTTTTTGTATCCTTGAAATTATTTTTAGTACTGCCAACTGTCATCTGATAATTTATTATTAAAGGATGTGTTGATTACTGTATGTCCCTTTTTCCTATATTCTGATGAATTCAAATGTCTATTTTTTCTTTTTTTTTTTTTTCTGTGATACTCAGTAGCTTTTATGTTCCTGTCAAACCTGTCCTCTACTGGGGATATGCTCATAAACTTGTTACCCCTGCACAGATGTTGTAAAGGGCATCTCTAACTGCCAGTTTTCCAACCCATTCTGCATTTTTTGCGCCTAGTTAAATTTGAGGAAGCACAAGAGAATGCTGTTTTCCTGAAGAGAATGGCACATTGATTTTTATTTTAGTAGTAGTATTTCCACGTTTTGTTCAGTCTTTGCATGTTTTCTTTAACTCCTGGTTTAATCTGAACAGAACTGGATTCCTGCTGAGCTGCAGATATGCATGCCCCAATGTTTTTCATTTACAAGTCAATGTCAATCTTATTTTTTCCCTCAATATATATTCTTGCATAGCTGTCAGAACTGAACCTAAGTTGTCACTTTATTCTCAAATGTCTTAGGAACTGGTGCCTGTGGCGTTCAATTCTGGGAAAATATTTTTTCCCACACACACCCCCTTTAATTTTTGAATTTCATTAAGTATTTCCCTTACGTTTTTTCTTGGGCTAACATCAGATCAAAAATTAAGAGATATAGGGGAGGTTCATAAAGTAAGTATTTATTAACCTTCCCTATATCTCTTAAATTTTCCTTATTTAAATCTTTTAATGGAAGAAGATGTCTAGACTCCTCACATGGGTCAAATGTCTCTTCCATGAAAAATTATTTGTGACTTTAATAGTTTTTTTCCTCTTCAAAATACACTCACTTTCATAATTTACTTGCTTATATTTCTATCTGCTGGTGTTAACTGATATTTTTTCTTGAAGGATGATGCTTAGATAACTTTATGAAACTTATTACATAACCGTAATTTTATTTCACTATTTGTTTTCTATTTCCTTTTTTAAGAAAATGCATCTGGCATTTTGCTTTTATGCTCTGAACATTGGCATATTTTTAAAGCAAAATATATTGAGTTGCATCCTTTTTGAACCAAAAACAAAATTCAAGTTATTCTTTATTTAGAGTAACACATCTGTATGTTTTTTTAATCCCCCTCTGCAAAATTTAAGATTAGCTAGTCTGTTGCGTGACATCTCAACTAATATGGTGTTTCCTGTTGCATGGTTAAATCAATAGTTTTGGAAAACAAAAGCCAGAAATTAAAAATATTCCTAGAGAAATAAATTGTGAGTGATGATTTTATTGTTTTTTTTCATTAGAATGAACCTTTTCTCATGTTTGCTGCAGATCTAGACCATGCAGAATAACTTGGGGTATGAAATATTTTATACTGGTTAGTTGACTTTGTTGTGTTGGAGTATTTGAGGTATCCATTGTTTCTTTGATTGCATTTACCTTTCTCTTGTTTAATTTCAATGAGTACTTATAACCCCTTCCCTACTGCATATCTGTAGAGCAGAGAGTCAACCTGAAGTTCAGTGCTGAGATATGAAAAATAACATACTCTACAATGTGCATTTGGTGTAAGCATACATTTTTGTCTTTAGAGAATAGTTGTATGGATCATTAGCATTAACTAATAAAAAGCTCCTCTTTCATTTGTATTTCTTACTTTTCTTGTCGTTTAGGAGAGGCTGAAACGTTGCTTAGATTTTTTGCTGCCTTTCCATTTGTTGGAGACAGGAGTCCCATTGTACCTTGTAGGTCAGAATCTTAAACCTAGTTTCTGTGTGTCTAATAACACCAGAGATGATGTCTGCTCACAGGGCTGGACATCAAATAGCCTGGTATCAATTCTGGTAGGAAAGACTTCTTCGTTTCTCCTGGAGGCCAAAATATGTTTGAAGTGCTTTAATATAATAAACTGAACACACTATCTGAAACCAAACACAACAAAAATAGCATCATCTTAGTTGTTCTTCACAATCATTGACACTTAATTGCATTTTAATCTTAACCTGCAATAGGCTTTTTTGTCTTAATCTGGACCTGGAATTACCAGCTGTGGCATCCTCTTTGGTTTACATAACATGGAAAAACATCCACTGGGAGCTGGGCAAGAGCTCCAAAAATCTTTTTAATTGATCTGTGAATTAAACATAAACAGTGGTCTTTACACATGTATAACTAGAATAATTAACCATTTCTTCTGCCTAGAGCCTTCATATGTCCTTATGTCTTCTCTTGCAGTCTCTTCTAGAGAACCCTGAAATAATAAGGCTGTAGATTACTCCATGCACGTTGGCGTTTTATAGAAGTTATGATTATTTTGTTATCCTTTTGGTACAAACTTACATACTGTCCATGAACAGTCTGTTCCATGTGGCTTATTGACTGAAATGTGTCAAAGTCGCTATTGGGCATATGAAGAAGAGGGAAAAGGAGCAGCATTTCTTTCATGTAGTCAAACTAATAATATATAACTAAGAAAATTTCAAAGTGGGCTTGTGGTATGCATATTTTTAAATTTGAAAAAAAAAAAAATCTCATTGCAGTAAATGATCTTTTGCCCTCTTTTATTGTTCCAGGAGGAATACAGTGCCCAAATAGCAGTGCCCTCCAGGAAACACGCAGCTGCAACGAGCACTCTTGCACTGTGTATCACTGGCAGACTGGCCCATGGGGACAGTGCATAGAGGACACGTCTGTGTCTGCTTTCAACTCCTCTGCCAGCTGGAACGGGGAGGCCACCTGTTCCGTGGGGATGCAGACAAGGAAGGTCATCTGTGTGAGAGTCAACGTGGGACAAGTAGGCCCAAAAAAGTAAAGATCTTTATAAATATCCTCATGTTTTAGTTACGTTTGGATTTCACTGCTTTATATTTTTATTGCCAGTGACTGCTTGCAAAGGCAAAAAGACTCTTCTTTGTGTTCTCATGAGGGAGCATTTCTGGAAATAAAAAACTGGCCCAACAGGAAGACTAGATAATACCTTTGTCACTATGGATTTTAATGGGTGGCATTTACAGTGGTGATTTTGCTGACAGCTGACTAAATCCAGCTGGCTGCTTGCCACCATCAGATTGAGTCACAATAAAATTCTTGGAGTATGTGTGTGACGTGCAGAGCAGCATTTCCAAGATACTTGTGTTGCTTCCAAACAAGCAATGCACTGTATGAATTAGTGCAGTTCCACTCAAAAATAGTGATATTAATCTAAATACAGTAAAGGACTTCTCAGAACCAGACCAAGGAGGTGTAGCATAGTGGAAACTGACATGACTTTAATTGGAAACATTTGTTTGAATAGTAGCTCGACAGACTTTGTGATATTTTCCCCCCATTTATGTGGTATTTTAAACTATTCCTTTGGCCCAAGTATTTGGTTTTACAGTTTAATATGTGACCAGGGTTAAATACAGATTAGCTGCTAGTAAAATGCATTTGATAATATCTTTGTAGGGATAGGCAATCTGTAAATATATCCCACTCAGAACAGATTCAAAACTCTAAGAATTTATAGCAGAGGTTGTTTAGAAACGAGGAAGCTATTTTCACACTAAATATTTGCTTGATGCCTGCCATTTGTTGTTTTATTCTGCAGTAGATTTAAGCCTAATTTACTTAAAATCAAAATGTGGGGAGTAATGCCTGCACACTCAGTAATCTAAATTGTTCTGTATCTGTATTAAGTTGCTGTTCTATTTAGTCATGGTACAATTATCTTTTGTTTGGTATGTTTACATAAAAAAACCTCACAAACCTCTAATGATTTATCATCCTTTAAAAATCTCCTCTAAATGACTGTACCTTTGATTTGATGTTAAATTCTAGGAGGAGGACTGTTTTATTCTTTCATAAATGAATGATGTGAAATGAAAAATGGTCTTGGTTGTTCCTTCAAATTGTCACATCAAAATCACTGAGTAATTTTTAAAGACCTAGACATTTAACATGAAAATGCAAATAGGAACCTTGTTTTAAACTCCCCTTAATAAAAAGGATTACTGTGGTATGATACAATCAATATTATTGGCCTTATCTGCCTCACAAGTTACAGACTCCAGCATGTATCTTTTCTGTTTAATTTGACCTTGAGTAAGGACTGCAAAAAAATCAATACTTTGCTTTAAGCCATATATAGTAAACACAAACAATATAAAGCATAGAAACGGTGTTCTAATTGAACTAATTGCCTTGCCTAAGTATCTGAAGAGGAACTGTAGTGTTTAGCACTCCTGAAAGATGAAGCACTCTGCGAAATGGTGGATATGTGTATTTCAAATTGTTTTGTATGCTTATAATTTCTCCTGGTTTTAAAGGGAAAAGTCAATGGAAGAAAAGCCATTAGCAAGCCAACGTCCAATGCTTTCCAGAAACATTTTTTATTTTAACTTTAAAGAAAATTTCTGACAACATCATCAATATATGTGATTGTTAGCAGAGGTTTTTTGAAAGTGCATCTGATCATACCTAAATACACCCTTGCCTATAGAAACAGAGGCACAAGTTGACTTAAAATTGTAGAGAGAGCTTACAGAGAGGCGATGGAGATTTGTGTTGCTATAGCTATATTATTTCATGTTTTTTCACATTGGTGGAAGCAGAAAAAAGAGAAGGGGCGGAAATCCCATTTTAAGAGGGCACCTAGAAATTGGTTCTGGTTCATGGTAATTGATCATATACTGAGAAGAATATGTGAATTGACAAGAAAATGCAGTGACAACTAATGGAAAGCATGCACAAGCAAGTACTATTGTTGAAGAGTATGTTCCTGTAAAGCTGCAAATCAGCTTTTGTTCTCTTTACATTGCACAGGCAGAGTTCTCTGCTGACCATGGAGACTAGGTTTTCTTGACAGTTTGCCATTAGACTTGCCTCTCTCACCTCTCTTCAGTTGCCCAGCACTGAAAAGAGGAAAATTTAGTCATACCAATGTTTTTCTGTAATGACCCAAAAGCTCACAAATATGGATGTAATGTTTTTCTTACAGCTTTACATAATCTTCAGACAGTCCACAGTCTGCATGTTTTTAGAGCAGTAGAAATTTTGAAATTATTTTAAATATTTTCAGTACTTCTGCAAGAGTATTGTATCATTTTGAAACAAGTGTTGTGGCACAGAGTTGTTTTTCCCTGATGGAAAAAAAGACAGAATCCCCACAGAATAGGGAAAATGACCTGGGTAATGAGTCCCATATGTAGCAGTCCAATAATCCTTTTTATATGCTGATCAAACCTCTTCCTAAAACAAGTAAGGTTTTCTGCCTTTTCTGACACTCTTTCTCAGTCTCATTGATCTGGCAGTTTTAAATCCTTTTCTGGTTTCTCTCATAATCACAGCCATCTTATACCTATTTTTTCCTGGGTAGCAGCGTTGCTTATTTTAAATATGCCCGCTTCCAGAGTTTATGCTAAAGTGATGAGACCTGAAAATATATTTTACTAAGCTAAATGAGTTGGCTTTTCTTCATAATTATGTGAAAGCTTGAAAATAACCCTGAAAATACAGAGTCTAGTACAGTGAGTGAGTGATGATGATTATTTAAATCCTGAGGTGCAGAATACACCAGATTTGGCTTGCTTTCACCACATGTATTTAATTGCTACTATTTTTTATGCTTTTGCTCCATCCTGGTGAATTCTGGGCAACAAGCACTGTCCTCATGTGCCTGCAGGCATTCCGTACCTCACACAATTCACTACTTCATTGCAGAGTGATTGTTTATTTGATAATTGCTGCTTTGTAATTTTTTTCTTAGATGCCCTGAAAGCCTTCGACCTGAAACTGTGAGACCTTGTCTGCTTCCCTGTAGGAAGGACTGTATTGTGACTCCATTCAGTGACTGGACGGCGTGTCCTTCTTCATGTCAAGAAGGTAATTTTATCCATTGTGTGCAAATAAATTTTAAGAATATAGAAAAATAGGGAGTCAGACTAGCAGTCAATTTTGGCACATCTCTTTCTGGCAGAGGACATGCAATACCTGGTATAGCTGCTGCAGGGAGGACATAGAGCTTTTGCTGCAGAGAACAGTTATTTCTATCATTTTTCTGTACGGATCTGTTTGTATTTTTTTCCACATTTTGCTTCATGTTAGAAATTCCCATTTGCATCTTACACTGATAAAGAGATAACTAGTTACGGGGTAGATATATAGCTCTTATCATCCGCTTATCATCTTAACATCAATATTCATACAATGATTTTGGGTATGGAAATACATAAGTTTATGCTGTTTGCTCATCAGAAAAACCTGAGTCTTTATATACAAGAGGATAAGTATGTAGTTAAGTAGATATACGGTTGTATATAATTTAGTCTGACTGCTTCTACTCTAAGGAAAATTGAAGGAGAGTTAATAAAAATCAACAGGCTTTACACTGATGTGTATAGTCTGATTTAAACATAAAATCCAACACCACATTAATATACTTGGCAAAGCTCTTTAAAAATGCTTTAAGAGTGCAGGTCTGCCTGAATTTTTATTACATTGAAAGCACACATGAAGTTAGTGTGATAACAGGCTTAATATTAGCCACATTTTATGTTTTTGTTTCTCTTCTTAAACTTAATCTTATGCATTTTTCTAGTATGTACTGTTACAGAGAGACTGTAATATTCCCTGTTCCACAGGGTGCTAATCACTGTGTGGGACATGGTGATTACTCACAGCTACCACATTATCAGAATGTAAAAGATATAGTTACATCAAACATACAGACTTGGGCTGTCATAGCCTGTTCTTTATGCTTGGTCAAGGACACAAGTATAAAGGCATTTTTGCAGTAATTCCTATCAGTGTTTAGTGCATTCTAACAAATGAAAAAAGGGGTTGGGAAGACTAAATTCATAACATTTGAAAAAGAGCAGGGAATTGAATCTATGAAATCTGAAACTATGAAATAGGTATTCATTATTATATGTGTGTTATTTTACAACAGTATTAATTGTTCTTTCTGAAATATGTTTTTGGAGGAGATCATGCTGGGTGAAAATGTCATCCTTTTCTGTTCTCATTTCAGCGGGTTATAACTAAGTTCTTGATGCAATGAGTATATCTTCATGAACATTTACCACAAACTATTGTGCAGGCTACTATAAAAGAGTATATTTATGAACTACAGGTGTTTTGTCTATTCTACAAAAACTATTTTTATTTCATGGGGTTCACCCGTTTGTGCCAGCAAGCAGGTCAGTAGCTTTGCTGGGCTGCACGTCTGCTTTGCCCCTTGTGCCAGCTCCTGGCATCTCCTGGAGCTGTTTGACTCGGGACTAAAGGGTTTCCTCTGTGCTGAAGAGTGGCCAGGTGGTGGAGAGCCACCGCCGGGATTCTCCTACTGCTCACTCCTAATTACAATTGCTTGGCCGTGGTCCAGCATGCTTCTGTGATCAGACAAGCTGCAGCTGCTGTAATAACCTACCCAAAGCTGATATCAGCACAGTCAGCCAAATGTCTGCTCTACTGCTCTCTGTGAAAAAAAAACAACAACCCTCCAAGATTTTTATTTAACATAGGCATTACTGTGGAACTAATACAGATCTGTAGATTTTCTCTTAATTTTCTGCCTGAAGAACAGATACCTGATGATGACTGAAATCAAAATTCCTATAGGAACTATTTACTGTTTATCATTAATAATGGATGACCATAATAATTAAAAACTGCAAACTGTAAAGGAATTTCAGAGTGGAATTTATCATTCTGGTTTTACATGCAAATGTTAAAGGCAAGTTTACACCTTCAAACTGCAAAGTGTAGCAGGAAACTGAGCTAGTTTAATTTTTGTTTTCTTGAACTGTGTATTCATTTTGGCTGCCTGTTCATTTGTTCAGTATTGCTGGTATTGCCTTCTGTTCAGTTCTGCTTTCTGGCCTTGAGCTGAAAGTGAAGTGTTTTTTCTATTAGGCTTAATTTTCCTGCTTATGGGAAAATGGCATGTCAATATTATGGCAATTGGTTCAAGAACCTTGTTTTCACCCTAATTAGTTTCAGGCCTAAGTAGCAGCAGTAGAAACCAGCTATTCCACTCTTTGCAGGGGGTGTCACAGTAAGGAAGCAGTCCCGTCACCGAGTCATCATCCAGCTCCCTGCCAATGGTGGTCGGGAATGCCCAGACTCTTTGTTTGAGGAAAGGGAATGTGAAGCTTCTCCTGTCTGTCATAACTACAGGTATGTGAGACAATCAACCAGAAACAGCTCAGACATGATTTTTAAACTTGTACTACCTCTAGAGCTTGCTGAATTCCATTTCTTAGCAGTAGTTGTTTTTCTAATGTGCTATTTAGAAAAATAGGGTACATATCTGTATCAAAGTTTCACAACAGATATGTAGACTCAGTTGGACCCATAGGGAATCACTGGAGCATTTTGTTACAGTTCCTTTGAAAGAACATTGCAACAACTAAGAATTACTTTCCAGAATAATTTTTTCCTAGAAACTGTTTCGACATGCTAAACATGTAAAACAAATCTTCTAAAATATCCAAAGCGCTAAACTGAAGGTTTATATGTAGGAGAGCTGATTTTTGGTGCCATACGTTCAACCTACCATACCCTTCATTTTTCTATCTCTGTAAGCCCTGAGACAGTCCAGAGCTGAAGATATCCCCCACATTCCCTGTGTCCTCTGCCTTGCCCTGATCTTCACCACAGAATGTTGAAGACTGTTCCAGAAGGTTGAACCATTTTTGCTTAAGAAAATATTTGGGTACTTCTATAATATCTATCTGAGTGTGTTTGAAGGTCTAGACATACAACAAGATTTGTTGCTGATGGAGACAAAGTTTAGAAAATTCTGATGCCATTAGTTAGATTTACTTGACAGTAAAATAATTTTACAGTAAAATAATAATTAAAAGACTTTTGGGGTTTTTTTATGAATAATATTTCCCATGAAACTACCCTCTGTTGCAGAGGTACAAATAGAATTCAAGCTAAGTTTAATGAAATGGAAATGAGCTTGAAGAAATGTATTACTTTCATTATCTCATAAGAATTGTCATTGCAAATTCATTAGGAGATCACAATCTATACAACTAAAATATATGAAGATTGAAAACAGAGTTGGGAAACTACCAAAATCAGTACTCTAAACACCAGAGAAATAGAGCCCAAGAACTTTCTGTAGTCAAAATGAGAGTTTTATCTTTTAGAATGTTGGCTGCTCCTCCATCTCTTTAGTATCTTCAATATCTGATCAGCATGGTTATGTGCTGAGCATAAGTAAATGAGTTGCTAGAGAGTGGTAGATGAGGTCATTTATATTTCATGACATGAACTAATACTAAACACATGTTCCATATATTTCCTTTATCATCTTTCTGACCTGCACACATGCTGTGACAGATGGACTGGCTCATGTCTTGGTTAGTTGCTGTCCCATAGAGGCAGGTTGCAACGAAACTCGAGGTGCAAAACCACTGAGATAGTTTCAAAGATGCAAACTTCTGATGGCTGGACCTGTGGACAACTGTGGATTATTTGAGTTGTGACAACAAATTTACTTGCCTGGATTTGTTATATTTAAGGGTTGGAATATTCTGCAGCATTAGCAGGGAACTTGTAGAAGTTTATATTCACGATAGAATAATTTTAGCAGCGCAATATTGCATTTGTTATTCATGGTTTTTTTGCAAGTTCTTTAGTTCTTTTTGTTTGTGTTTTATCTTTCATATGGTGGACCTTTTGCATTAGTTTTCTTGGCTGGTTACACATTTGTAAGATGTTGCCACTCAGCAACCCAAGATCCCAGGAATTTCCTGAGGCACCCTTGCAATCACTCAAGCCCACTGTCCCAATACTTTCTTGCTACCTGTCCTGTTTCTTATTTCTCCTTTTTAATTTCTACCTTTGCTTCCTCCTTTCTTCCATGTGTTCTTAGTGGCCTCATCCTAAAAGAAGAAAAAAAAAACCAAAAACCAACAGCTTGTGGTAGTTTATAACACTATCTAGCACTCATGCTGCCTGAGGTTTGATGGCTACAAGGTTTAGATGGATTGCTGGATTGCTTCCCCTCTCATTTCAGGTGGAAGACACACAAATGGCGCAGGTGTCAGCTGGTACCGTGGTACGTGCGCCAAGACAGTCCAGGAGCACAGGAGACTTGTGGACCTGGACTACAAGCAAGAGGTTAGACCCTTTGTTTCTGTCATTTATTCCTCAAAAATCTATGGATGCACTGGTGTGGGAAATGCCTTACATTTTAGTCCTTATAACCTAACATTAGTTTAAGCCATCTTTATGTGCATCAGCAAAGGAAAATATTGGAAGTGCTCAGGGCCACATCTCAGTATGTTTGGATTCTGTCAGTGTGGAGATCCTACAGCCTCCTCTGGAACTTGCTCCCTAACGCAATTTGTCCTTTCACTGCATACCTCTGAGAACATTTTGGCTATTTCTTTTCAATATTCTCAAATTAACGTAGTTGCAGAGAGCAATGGAAGCATGAGAGATGCAAGACTTTGCGTTTACACTGTTATAGTTCAGTGCCAGCCTAATTCTCCAGGCTGTCAAGGTCCTTTGAATGACAGTCCTTCCAGTGGGACTGCTCATACTGCCATTGTCCTCAAACTTGCTGAGCATGCTTTCTGTAGAGGTTGTTAAAGTGACTAAACAGAACTGTGCCTGGAATTTACCACTGAGGTGTAACAATCTTAACCAGCTCCTGGTTAGACTTCTAAACCACTGACCCTTTGAGCCCAATGATCCAGGTATTTTTTCACCATTTCCAGCAAATAACTTTTACATCCAAATCCAGCTTTGCTGTTGCCTGTCTTCATAGAGAATTTTGTGGTTTTAACAGAATTGTGTATGTGTGACTCTGTTAAATATAGCCAGGATAAGGTCTTTTTAGGTGCATTAAATACATTCAATAGGAAAATAAGTGCAATTCCTATTTACTGTGTTGCAGTAATTGAATTGCTTTGAACTACTGGTCAACCTTGAATTCCAGGAAGGTTTTTCTCCTTTGTTGTTTCTGAGTGCAATCTTCTATTTGTTAAATCACTCTTGGCTCAGCAGATTGTGCCACTGCTGAGGAAGGACACTGCAGAAGTGAAATGTTCAGGTCATTAACTTCCTTGCAGTATGAAAGGAGGTCACGGTATACTTAAAAAGTTATGGAGTAAATCTTAAGCTAGTAGCTCCTACCACTTACTCAGATAGTGTCACAGGAGATCAATTTAGAGCTTACCACAAAATGAAACCTTAAGGCGTTGCCTGCCAATACAAAAGACTTCTAGCTGTGGTAATTATTTCAAAGGTCTATCACAATAGAATCTATTTCTAGCAGCTCTGGAGGATACATTGAGATTACACACTGAGAAAATAAGATTTCTGTCTTTGATGGTAGGAATTCAGATAGTAAAAACTGTTGTCTTCTGTGCTTGCATGGTAGGACTTAAATTTCTTGATTTTTTTTCAAAATCAGTTAATAAAGATAGTTAATAATAGTGCAGGCGGATTGGATTTTATTATTCTTTTGTGTCATGAGAGTTTCTTTTTATTTTCTTAAATGTAATTTCAATCATGTACAGGTATATAGAATAATACATGATTTTGAAATTAATGGCCATGTAGTTTTCAAATCTGTTAAAAGAGTGGCAGAGTTTCCCTTTGGTGCTACACAGAGTTTGATCTTGTGAAAGATGATGTATTCAAGCAGTAATCTTGTTCCCACAAGCAGATAAAATAGAAGTAGCTCTCTAGTGTAATGTGGTCAAGCGGTAGGAAGAGTAATCCTTAATTAGGAACCCCTGGAGCAGCTGAGCCTGAAGAAAGCTGGTATTTTTGATAGAATTCTGTGAATGTTTCTGAGATCAATTGTTAGAAAGGAAGATTTTTATTTACTACTGCTTTTTGTCAGGTCTATCCCATGTATAAATTCCATTGTAGAATTCATAGAGCAAATTATTCAAGCTGGAAAACGAAAATTTATTTGTACCTCAGTCCAGATATCAAAATATGAATCTAAGTATTGTTAAGGTTGTTGCAGTGATGGAAGTTACAGGCATTAAAGACAGAGGGGGTATTGTCCAATATTTTTCCCATTTATCCAAGAGATGTAAATTAACATAAAATATAGGTTTACAACTCAGGCTATTATGTATCATGTCTCAGTGTTGTAATACCTCATAATGTGTTGACCATATCTTTTACTTTTGTGCTCAGTAATGTAAACTGATAATCTGTGGGAGCTAAACACAGTAGTACAGCTTTTCCTTAGATTGACACAAATAAAATATTTTCCCTTTACAATGAATATGACTTAGAAATACAAGTTGAATTTTTGCACAAAAATGAATTTCACTTTGGAAAACGTTCTTCTCTAATTCTAGACATTATCAGCTAAAGTTCTTTGGTTCGTATTTTTTTTACTTCACACCTCAGAAAATTTCATTTTGAACATGAATAGTGTGTTTTATGTGATATAATTTATTTCCTACACAGGGCATCAACAGCTTCCCTATCCCTTACTACCTTTCAAATTCTGCCATCAAAATAGCCATGTTTGAATTTTTAGTGATACACAGTATTTTGTTTGGCCCCCTGCACAAGAGTTGATTTCATGCAAGGTGCTCACTGAAGGGAGGCTGACCTGAAAACCTGACTGAGCTCTGCCTTGGACTGTATTAGAAAGATTTCACCAGTTCCTGAAGGAAAACTCCAGAAGAGGTTTCATCTCCTCTCCCTGTTAATTCTTGGCTCCCTCCTGCACACTTGGCTCCTCCAAAATAAAATTTCTGCAGGCTGTGGAAAACTTTACATAATAATGTGTCATGAAAAGATTCAGTACTATAAATAATTTCTTCAGTGGTTATTTTGTGAGGTAGATACAGAAAAGACTGAGCTACTACTGTGCAACTCCTTTTAACCACCCCAAAAATCACAAAATGCTAAACACTGAAATATTAAATTAATTTGGTATAACATTCTGGTGCTTCATTTATGATTGCTACTGCAATACAGATATTTTTGATCGGTACATTCAGCTGTTTGTTGCTGAATTCTGTACAAATATTGACCACACTTTGAAAATTGTTGACATACCAACATTTCTTTTTCAGTTGAGAAAGAGTTCTATTTCAGTTTTCTGGTGCTCATGAATGCAGAAATCACACATGCATCCATCTGTTTGTGCCAATTTGCTTTTAATAACAAAGCTAAACAATAATCTTATAGAAGTAATCTCATGCCTTTTCATTTTGTTTTGTTACTCAGTAGAGCGAATAATTCCATTCTTCTATATGGAAAGAGTTCTGAGTTCCTCTTCTTCAGTGCAAGGGGATGCTGCCATTGCTATCAGCTTGTCCTATTTCTGATCTGATTGCCCATGCACAAACACTGCAACACATAGATTATCAGCAAATGTGTTAAAGGAGAAAGTATAGGAATGTACACCAGGAAAAAGGCATATCTGACCATGCATTCATTAGCAGTTTATTTTGAACAAAATAGTCTACTACTGTTCATGTTTTAGTTAGAAAGATAATTAAATCTGAAGGAAAAACTAGAAGTTGGAAATCATTAAAAATTACTGGTTAGGTGTCTGATCTTAGTAGTCTGTGAGTAACTAGAGCATATGTATGCCTTGCTATATATCACAGCTTTGCTATTTACACTTCCATTCTTCAGCTTTTTTATCACATTTTGTCCTTCTTGGGAAAAGAGATACTTGGGTGAATCATAAAGTTCAGAATTGTGATTCATTGTTAAAGACAGCTTTGTTTCTATCTGTCTTGTATAATGAAGGTTTTGTTACAAACCATGTCAAGTTAAATGAATGTCATAAAACTGTAACTTGGGTAAATGCAGAGGAAAGTGAATAAAAGAGATTGGTGGTTTCTGGGTTTTGGGGTTTTTTTAAAATATTTTCTTTAGAATTATTAAAAAAAAAATGTTTGTTAGCTATTCATGCAAACAGTGGGCAAGTATTTATAGCTAATCTTAAGCACAGTAAAATAGCATTTAATACTGTGCAGCAAATTAATTGCTGTAGTCATGAACTTTATTTGAAGAAGGCTGGTGGTCATGAATCCGTATAATGAATGAAAGTCTGAATTTGTATCACTGATAAAATGCCTTTTAACAATGGGTAAGCAGGGCAGGAATGTATTACAGAACGGAAGCAATTTAAGACTTTTGTCTTTTGTTCAAAACCCTCAACAGGAGATGATATGTGTGCATCAGCAAGGAGTTTGAAACTTCCTTCTGACCCTACTCAACAAGAAAAGGAATTGCAGATAAAAGCCATATATGACTACAACAACATTTATGTTTATTTTCATAAGCTGTTTCTCAACTAACAAGATTATTTGATCAGATGTATTGATGAGTCACCTGAAATCCAGGAGAGAGAGACACAGTGGTGGCAAATACAAAATACCCCCTGCCCCCACCAAGAAAATAAAAATAAGACAGCAGCCACCAGCCAAAAACTAGACATCAGAATAAATTATTAGTAAACCCAAAAATACTGAGTTTGAAATTGTGAGCAATTTAGGCAGGTATGCATAATGTTATGTTCATATCTTAAATGTATGTTAGTAAATCTCAGCTTAGTGACTTATGAAGGAAGTTAGAAATACAGCTCAAATGCCTTTTGAATTGTATAGGAAAACCTAACAAAGTTAACAGAACTTGTTTTGTCAGTAGTTCCTTCTAATTTAAGTAGGGCTTGTTGGGTTTCACCCCAATGGTAGTGAAGAGGACATATAGCAGATGAGAAGCTCAAGTGCCCAAACTGTAATAACTGAATCACATCATGATGTATATGCATGGATGCACATGGTAAGGGCTATCCCAGTGACTGAAAAGAGATTTGCAGAAGGATGCACAGCCTGCAGTCCTTGCCACCATGAATCTTCCTCAGAGTTTTGTAGGAGAAATGGGATGAAAATTGCAAAATATGCCAGTACATCCTGTAATAGCAAGAGGAAGGTTATTTGTAAATTTAAACAGAAGTTAAAGTGACCTGGCTGTCAGAGAAAATACCTGAATAGCAGTGCTTGATGTCACTGGGAATTGGTCTTTATTAAAGACCTGGTCTTGAGCTCTCACGATTCTTCATTCACAGGTAGTTATTCGAAAGACAGAGGAATGCAAGGAGGCTTCCCAGGATGGCCATGTGTACATAGAGAGGCCTTGCAGGCTTGTGAGAGCCATGGGGAAGCTGGAAGGCAGAAGCAGTGGTCAGAATCTCTTTGCTCGCTCCATAGCTAAACGGGGACAGCAGCCTCCCTCTCCAGGCATCCCTTATGGAGGCAGGGGACTTTGATGTTGTGGGTGCTGCATGCCCTTAGTGAAAGCAGGGAAAGAAGTCAAAATCATGGAGTGCTGCTGTTCACGGAGCTATAAACTACTATTATAATATCATTGAGACTTAACAGATGAGTGCTTTATTGCCTGGTTTGTATTTTAGTCCCTGCAAAGTATGGTGATCAGCTTCAGGAGTCATAAGTAAGAACTTGGATAACTGCTCAAAAGCAGTGTTTCCATGAGAACTTAGTTTTTTATTTGCAAAAAAAGAAGAGCCACAATCTCCAGACAACTTAATTTGGAAGAAATACATTGTTATTGTCTTTGTAACATAAAGACCATTCAGTCTTGTATTTTCACAATATTATGGACATATGCTCCTTCTTAAGATACTTTGTGGTAGGAATATTTTCTCACACTGAGTCAAGTCTGCTGTGCCCCACAAAGAAAGAAATAAACATAGATGAAATCATAGCTTAGACAACATGGATAAAAGGTGTAAGAAAAGTTAGTGTTAAAAAAGTCTTGTTTTCTAGAGTGAAAAAATAATATTTTTGTTGTTAAAAATACATAGCAATTGAAAAAAAAAATATCACAAGTGTGTTGTAAAAGAAAGGATGATAGAGAACCTAGGGAACCTTCATTTATAATGAAATTTTTAGGTATAGGAGCCACTGAATCTTACACCTCAGTGCAATGTCTGTGAAGTATGCTAATGATGGTAGTACTAGAGAGGTTTTTATATAACCTCACACATGACATGACTTGCTAAAATACAATCTCAGTGCTTCATTATGCCAACAAGAAATATATTAGCCTGCAGTCTCCTCTGGGGACTTGGTGAAAACAATGCTATCCGATAAAGTTTTAATTACATCAAAGTCCCTTGTCTATAAAATTTAGACTGCTATTTATTTCCCACCTTTCTTCAGGGAGCTAATAGCTGTTAAACACCAGAACAATTTTATAAGTGAATGGTTTCCATGTTAAATTTGATTTTTCTGTTAGGCATACTCTTGTTTTATGTTTTCACTTAATAATTCCTGTATTTAATTCAGTAATGGAGGATCCATGCTCTTTCCACTTAGAGTAATACCTGTAATAAATATAATGTGGTTGTACAAGCAAAATAATTAGCCTGGAATGGTATAGCTTTATAGTTGTTGAAGACACTACTTTGTATAGTGAGTAAATCATCAATCTCAGCAACGTCTACTTAAATAATCATAGGTTTGATCAAAGAGACAGAGGATGTTTGACCAGATTAGCTTGTGAGTGGAAAAAGTAACTCCTTTAACAGTCAGAGCATTTCAGCTATCATGACAGTTAGCTGGCCAAAAAAATCTATTAATGGAATGTATACACTTGTCAAAATCCCTGCTTCTAATACTGGAAAAATATCCACTTTTCAGCAATCCTAAGGAGTATAAACCTTTCACATTGATACCTGAATCTGGAAAATAACAATAGGAAAATGGAATATAGATTGAATCATCCAGGTCTTGTCAACTGGAAATAGCATGGATAGTTATGGACAGGCACTGTGAAAATTAAGATTCAGGAATTGATTTAGAATGCCAAACTGTCCTCTACTTTGTGTTGTTATTACGGTGAAATATTTAGGTCTTGAGAATGAGGAGTTTTCTTACTTTGACTGCTATGGTACAAGTGATAGTTAATCTGGAAAAGAAACAAAGTGTTAATCCTCTGGGGAGCTATTCAGGTGAGTCTGCCTGATGTAAATTAGATTCATTAATATGGGTCTGAAAAAATTTATGACTTAATGGATATGTGCTCATGGAGTAATGTTTTTAACTAGGAAGGATGAGGCAATGAATATTGGTTTTAGAAAAAAGTCAGTTTAGTTAGAAAGAATGTTCTTTGCTGGACAATGTTTATTCTCCTATCCAAGGGCTAGATGGTGAGGCAGTATGTAAAATGAGTATTAAACTTTTGAAGAAGGTTATTAAAGGATATTGGTGGGTTAGTTAGTTGTCTGTCTTTTAGCCCTTAGCTAGGTATAATTTTCACTGTTTTAAATGGAAGCCTGTATCTCCCTGAGAATGCAGTGAAGATAATGCAATTAGTTTTGCTGATGCGTGCATATAGCAGGGCCAAACTCAAGACAGAGAATTTAGGATTGACTTCTGTGAATTTCCACGTGGTAAAACTATGTTTTTACCTTAGGGGTATTGATGTATGTTAGCAGAGAACAGCATCTCACACGAATCCAAAGCTATAGCCTAAGCTTCTATTGGAAGATAGAAGTTTGACTTGTATTTTTCCAAAATATTTATGTAATCTTAGAAATGTGATAGTATGGATTTTCAAATTTTTAGATATTTGATTTTTCTCACTGAATCACTGTAATTATATCTGAAAAAAAATTTCCTCATGCAAACTGCACCAATAGTAATAGGATTTGACAGAATAATTGTATTAGCTGTGTGCAGCTGGTCAGTCCCCCAATAAGCATAACCTAATACAGTACTGAGCCTATTACAAACAGTGCTGGCAGCCCTGCTCCAAAGGACAGTCAAGTATCAGGGATGTTGTTTGCTCAGTATCTCAGGAAAAACACACTCCCCACCATTTCAGTGTTTTCCGGTAGATGTGTGGCAAAAACAATTCCCTTGGGACCTTTGGATATGTCTTAGTAGGCTCATGGACTTGAAACAGAACACATGGGTCATCAAGTTCAGCTTCCTAAGTCATCATGAGGCAGAAATTTAGTAGAACTGTCAGACTAAAAATCTTTTTTAAGAACTCACAAGTCACTAGACCATTACAATTACCTTAAAGCAACCTAAAAGAGAAGTTTCCTTAACTATGCTTCCTTTTTTCCTCCAGGAAGAAATAGTTATAGAATCATAGAATATTCTGAGTTAGAAGGAACCTGCAAGGATCATCAAAGTCCAACACCTTGCCCTGTACAACATAGCCCCAAGAGTCACATCATGTGCCTGAGAGTGTTGTCCCAATACTCTTTGAACTCTGTCAGGCTTGGTGCTCTGACTGCTTCCCTGGGAAGCCTGTTTCAGTTCCCAACTGGGTGAAGTACCCTTTCCTAATGTCTAAACTAAGGCCCCTTGACAGAGCCTCGGGCCATTCCCTCACATCCTTCCAGTGGTCACTAGAGAGAAAAGATGGGCAGCTGCCCCTCTCCTTGCCCACTTATAGGTGGTTTTCTCTTTTATTTTGAAGAGTTGCATTCATGCTCCCCTTTTCTCCAACAGCTGAACTTTGTTTTCTTTTCAATTTGTGCTAATAAAGGAATTATTGTCAGCACAATTGAAGAGCTATGCTTAAACTATGAAATGTAATATAAAAAACTATATTCCTTCATATGAATACAGAATGTTTGGATGCAATGCTACTGCAACAATAGCTGACCCAAATTACTTTACAGTCGAGCTACTGCATCCACTGTGTGCTGTCAGAGGCCAAGAAGCATAAATATAATTCTATTGTGTGAACTAACAACTAGAAGTTTCCTATCTTGTTACTGTATGTCTTACGATGTCTTGGGGAAGGAACTAAGGTTAGCTTTATTGAGCTTAGAATAGATAAGCAACCATGTTTAAAAAACAACAACAAAAACAAAACAACAACAAAATAAAAAACAACTTGAGAAACAATTACAGAACACTGTTGATTTTCATGAAGGGGTAGAGTGCCTTCTCAGCAAGTTTCCTGGTGATACAAACCTGGGATGAATGGTTGATACCACAGAGGGCCGTGTAGCCGTTCAGAAGGATCTGGACAGTTAGGAGAGATGGGCAGGGAAGAACCTTCTGATATTCAACAAGGGCAGGTGCAGGGTCCTACACTTGGGGAGGAAAAACCCCATGCACCAGGACTGACCTCCTGGAGAGCAGCTCTGTGGAGAAGGGCCTGGGGGTCCTAGTGAACAATGAGCTTTCCATGAGCCAGCAATGCCCTTTGTGGCCAAAAATGTCCGTGGTGTCCTGGGGTACATTAAGAAGAGCATTGCTGGCAGGTTGAGGGAGATGATCCTGCCCCTCTAGTCAGCCCTGGGGTGGCAGCTCCTGGCATCCAGCTCTGGGCTCCTCAGTACAAGAGACATATGGAACTCCTGGAGCAGATCCAGGTGAGGGTGACAATGATGACTAGGGGACTGAAGCATCTCTCCTGTGAGGAAAGGCTGGGAGAGCTGGGCCTGTTCACTCTTGAGAAGACTGAGAGGGGATCATATCAATGTCTAAGTATTTGAAGGGAGGATGTCAAGATATTGCAAGTTTTTTAAGGTCTGAGATGTAGATTGTACAAGTGATATCAGGAGAAATGATAATATGTAAAATGGTATAACAGGTGTAGATAACATGGTGTGACCTTTATAATATTTACAGTTATCTTTTTTCCTTGTAAGTCCTGATAAATTATTTTTTAAAAAATCTTAAGTGAGAAATGTCAAATGTATTCACTCAAGGTAAAACCGGCAGCAAATATTGAGTTGTTGCATAGGTATTCTGGGCTTCCAGTGTGATTTTCTGATAGATTATTGTAGACTCTACTTAACTGAATAGATACATTCACCAAAAAAAATAAAAATAAAAAGGTAAAATAGGCTGCATCTCTTTTTGCTTTCAGCAATTACTTGTCGCAGACAAGATGGAGGACAAGCTGACATCAGTGAGTGCCTTAAATACTCTGGCCCATTACCACCCTTAACACAGATGTGCCAGATTCCCTGCCAAGATGACTGTCAGTTCACAAACTGGTCAAAATTTTCTCCCTGTAATGGGGACTGTGGAGGAGTCAGGACAAGAAAACGCACTCTTGTTGGTAAGAGTAACAAGCAAATAATGCTTCTTTTACTAATTCTTGGTAATGTTTTGTTTAAAACCTGAGGACTTCAGAGTTTCCCTTATGACAAGTGTTTGTCATAGTGGCAGAAGGCATTTCCAGTGGCATACTCTATATACTGCCAGTGGAACAATCCCCACGAGTAGAAACTTGTGCCATATGCCAGACTCTTGATATGGGTAAGTGACTAGAGTGAAGATGGGAGAACAGGATACCACAGGAGAATAACCTATTTTTTTTTTTTCTAAATATGGTGCACATAGTGGGGCTCTGTTTTGTTCTGTTGGGGTTTTTTGTTTGTTTGTTTGTTTGTTTTCTTGTGGGTTTTTTTTTGACAGACAAGTCAGCAATCATCTCACCTTAACAGGATCAGATGTTAACCCACTTGCCTTCCCTTCCCTTCCCAGACCTAGTCTTGACTAAAGCAGACTTCTTTCTCTCATGGTGTTTTTTGGTGCATTTAGAATTGCTATGGCAGCTGAGCATTTTTCAGCCTTTTGCTACAGATCACCTTAAGGTGATTTTCAGCCTTAAGGTTTGGCTTACCTCTTCTGAACTTAGCTGCACTCTTGAATGTCAGATTTATGATTAACCCAGTCCATTCTCTGGCTGAATGTTTGCTCTCCCAGTTATTTGTTTTGCCATTTTTCATTGTCTACATCCAACACCACAGACCACATGAGGCAATACACTGCTTAATTTTTTGCCTTATTTTTGAGACAAGTAATAATGCTCTTATTTTGTGTTTCAAGAAGCCTCTTTAGGTTTTACTTAGCAGAATAAAAAGATTTAGCAGTGATGCCCTTGCCACAGACTTGTCCTAGTTCTACTTAATGGACACTGTTCCACTTTGAAACATTTTTCTTTTTCTTTTTATTTTTTTTTTACTGCTTATTTATCCATTGTTTGTTGGTTTTGAGTTTTTTTAATTTTTTTTTTCTTCTGCATAAAATGAAAAAAACCCCATGCCCTGCTTCTAAATTATAATTGAAACCTCAAGAGTGATGCTTGGCCTCTGTCACAGCACTCTTCGCCAATTAGTCTGTATTGTCTGTGGTGGAGGAAAGCTAGCTAAGGGGGGTGCCCATTAGCAGGCTCAGAAAGAATGTGATAGGATACAAACCCTATCCCCATCTCCATCCCCCTGTAAATCAGAAGACCAGTGGACAATGAATAATTCATGATCTTCAAGAAGCCTCTGTCTAATAATTCTAGTACGCTCTATGTCAGGTTTGCTTCCACAAGGGAAAAAATGAACAAAACTGAATAACTATACTTTTCCTTATTTTAAAAACAAAGCAAGAAAGTACATATTCTCCTAGCACATTATTTACACTTCATGATACTTCCTGTCCTGATTTAAGCTACCCCTGCAAACTTGCCAACTCTGTGATATGTGCTATGGTGTATTCTCTGTGGCAATGTGTATCGAGGTTAATTCGTAATGCAAGACTTGGAATAAATTTATAATTATTCCTGGTAAATACTTCCAAAGGAGAAGCATACATTTAGTAAGAAGTTGTGCTGTCAAAAGAATGATAAACTTTTCTCCAGGTACCCATTTTCTATTCAAAATGAAGGCAGTAGAACTAAGGATGCAAAGTTATGTCCAATGCCTTGATTTGAATAGCAATGAAAATGTTACAGAATACTAATTTACAGTAGTATCTAAGAAACAGCTACTTAGGTACTTCTTAGTAACATCCACTACTTTTGCAAAGACTACTACATTAATTTATATGAACTGTCTGGTATGGAAAGGAAAAGTAAGCAAACTTTACCAAAGAGAAGACTTAAATATATTTAATGGAAAGGGGAAATTGAGTGGATGGGTATGCTCCAGTTCAGGAAAGGAGACAAGAACAAAACTAAATGGAAACAAATTCGGAGAAGGAGCTTATTCCATTAGAGAGGAAAAATGGTAATTATGAACAAATGTACGATAACAGGTGATTAAAGAATTTTGACATTTTGAAAGAAGGTATTAGTGTAGCAAAGATGCATATTACTTCCTTCTTGACTTCTTCCTTCAACTTGAAAAAGCTTGATCCAGATAGAAATCTTGTTATTGAACTGCACACTGTTGATGAAATAGAAAAAGAGTGCTTGTTTATTTGCTAAATTTATCAAACTTTACTCTTGAAACATTTTAATCCAAATTAAATATAAATTACATCTTATTTTTTAAAAATTGCTTTTGTGCAAGGTGTATGTATCCACTACTTTTGAAATTCAAGTCAATAGCCTAATTTAATAAAGATTAATGTAAGAGGTGTTAGGTATATGTATGTAGTTGCAAGCACTTGTTACAGAAGTCTAAATAAAATTTTTGGGACTTATGCTGTAAACTGATGCAAACTTGCTAATAACTATTTATTCTTTCTAGGAAAAAGTAAGAAAAAGGACAAATGTAGAAATTCTCAGTTGTATCCTCTGATTGAGAATCAGTTTTGCCCATGTGACAAGTACAGTGCTCAGCCTGTGGGAAATTGGTCAGACTGTATTTTACCAGAGGGGAAGATGGAAGTATTACTGGGAATGAAGGTACAAGGAGATGTTAAGGAATGTGGACAAGGCTATCGCTACCAGGCCATGGCATGCTACGACCAAAACAATCGGCTTGTGGAAACATCACGATGCAACAGTCATGGTATTTACCAACCTATTTTCTTTCATCTGTTTTCTTATGTGCTTTATCTAAATTTAACTCTATATATGTGCAAGTAGAATTAAGCAGGTTAATATTTATTGGTTAGGAAGCCTTTTATTCTAAGACACCTTCAAACCCAGCATGTTTTTGCTGACTTTTGAAAGAGTAAAATTAAGTAAAATCATGGTAAGTTACTAACTAGGTATTTGTAATTGAAAAAATTGATATCTTGTTATTTTTCATGATAACTGTACCTAGAAATTTGAGAATAAAGCCATTTAGAAGAGGAAAATTCACAAAAAATAAACAAGCACAGGACAATTTTGGAAAGGCTGAAATTATTTCCACAGATTCTTAGGGTAGTTTTAAACTCCTTAAATAGCCTTATCTCTGCTATTTGCTCTTGAGCACCTTCCCTAACTAACAGGCATGCATTGACCTGAGTTCAACAGCCCACTGCACTTTTTCTCTGTGCAAATCTGTCATGTGTAAAAGTAGGATGGCTAAAGACTTCATTTTTTTACATATATATATTTGCATTGCTCCAGGAAGGAACAGTGTTGTTTCCTAAAGGGGATGCATCTGCAGCATTAGGATCAAAACTGGCACTTTCTGGTTTTCAGTAGCCAGAAATGTGCTAATTGACATCAGTGGAGTTTTGTGTTCATTTTTTTTCTGCTTGCGGTGCAAACTTGTATCTGAGCAATTGGCATGAAAAGCTGGATGTTAGTGCCATTAAAAGGTCAATCTAAATTTAATTCAAATATGCATTCTACTCTGTAATATTAAATTAAGATAACAGAAATTTCATTTTTTTTCTTAGCTCTGTTTAAAATAGCTAATTAAAGAAATTGAATTAAATAAGGCAATTTTAATTTGCACTATTAACTCCAGTTTAGAGATATGATAAACCAGATGTTCAATGTATCAACTCAAGTTGTTAGCATATACTATGTTAGAAATTAGAATAATTTTTCAGCATTAAGTTCAGAGTAACCTTCGAAAATTGGAAAAATATAAAAGCACTTCAATATGTAGGAAACTAGGGGAAGTGATGGCTCACTGCCAGTCAGTTTTCAATGACTTGAAGAATGGGCACTGCCAGCTTTTCTGTCAAAAAAAGGAAAGAAACTGTTTGTCCAAGAGCATGATGTTGGTGGCGTATGTGGTAGGTAACATGCTGCTGCTAGGAGCAACCTTTTGTGTAGATCAAGTCTGGATGCAGCTGCTTTCAAGCCCTGGCAGTGCATTTTGAAGTGCAATTCCCCTGCAAGGATCAAAGAAATAGAAGAGGAATAAAGTATTTTAAAAGTATATTCTAAACCATTGTGATTTACCCTGGCTTAACTCTCTCTTCATGATAGTAAATTCTGGTCTAATAGATTTTATCAGTGAATGTGACCTACATTCACAGTGACCACAATGAATAATAATCCAGTGGAAAAGCTGCTAACAATGTATTGCTGTTATTCCTGCTATAGCCAGGGCTACTGTTTACATGCTATTAGCATTCACAGTCATCCTTCCAAAAACACAGTATAGTATTGCTTTGTTGTGCTCTTTCTTTCTCAAGTTCCATCTTGTTTTTCTTTTTCCTCGTGGGAGACTTGAAGTCTCTTTTAACTTTGTTAAAATGGAAGGGTTTTCTCATCATTATTGTATTTTTTGCAGGTTGGGAAGCCTGAACCCTTGTTTTTAGGTGTGGTTGCCTTTTGAATTCTTTCTTTCTAGATCAGTTCACTAAGGTGTCTGGTTCCTTGATATTCTACTACACCACCCCCACCTCACACCCCTCCTGTCTGTGTTTTCTCATCAGTTCCATCTGAGAGGAACAGTACACATTAACTTGGTCCATGGTGTAATGTCTGAGCAGATGAAGCTTGGAATTTGTATTGAACTAATTCTGCATTCCCTCTACTTTCCTAAAATTATTTGACAGAAATCTCACGTATACAGGGAATGAGGTATCTAATATGATTTTGATGAAAAAGGTTTAAACTGAATCTAATGAATATGCCACTAAATTTATGGTTTCCTTTCCAGTAGAGCCTCTGTTATTGTTAGGTATTGTACATACATAAAGCTTACCCGATTTATTGTCTACCTTCAGCATTTTTCTAGGTTTAGCATACTTTTGCAAATACAAGGGAGCTAGAATATATAGAATTTTCAATCTAATTTCAGTATATGTTTACTGCCTTTTCTGAATAACTACTTTGTATCTCTGGGTTGCATTCTGATGATTTGTTTTATTTTTCTCAACATATACAAACTGCTGCTTTGCCAGTTAAATCTTATTTTATATATTCCCATATTTATTTATGATGCTTTTCTTGTTTTTCTCATGCTCTTGTTGTGTGACAGTTCTTCAGTTTGGCATCTTCTCTAGATTTCAGTGTGCTCTTTGTTTTATTTTAGTTTGTTCTTGTTGTTTGGGGCTTTTTTGTTTTGTTTCGTTTTCTTTAAGAACATAAAAGCTATATTACGCCAAATCAACAAGGGACTTCTGTAGTATCACAGTAGTATCCCACCTGCTAGAAAATAAAAGTGCATTGTGGCTTTCCATCAATCTGCATCTGGCTTTTCAAGCAGAACTTGACAGGATACATAATTCAAGCCTGCTTGGGTTATTTTTTAAATATTTACAGAGATGCTTATTTCCCTACAGCAATTATTATTTTTCACTAATTTTATAACTGTTTTTTTCGCTGGATTTTTCACTAATTTTATAACTTATCCAAAGTGTCATCAGGTTTTTCTGCTATGTACTCTGTTTTACTCTTAGTTCCTGTGGGTCTTTTATTTATTTTCAGGCAATATATTAAGTTTTTATATTATATGATTTGGTGAATTAGGAGAGGAAACAAGACCAGCATTTAAGGGAAGAGATTGCTTGTGTGGTATCCAACTTGAACTTTTTCTGTCTTCTGACACTATGAAATCCTGAAATGGGAAATGGAGATAATTGAACTTCTTCAGCTGTGACAACAACCTCTAAGTTTGACAAGAGGGAAAAAGTGCACCCACACTGATGTTATTAATACATAATGAGATATGTTTTGTGATATATTCAAATGACACAAGAAATTATAACTGTGAGGCCTTCAAAAGTTTTATGTAAATATTGCCATGTAGATTTACAAGGCCATGAACAGGCTGGTGTTGCAAGTAATGTTGTTTTGAGTGGAAGGAATGAGAAGACAGACCTGCTCTGCTGTGCCAAAAAATTAATATGCTGTTTGTTTTGCAAAATGTTGCTTGCTTATCATCAAAATTCAGTTGATTTATTCAGAAAAGATGAGGTAAATAGAAGCAGAAGAAAAAATACTTCAGAGCTCTTTTTCCTGTTTGACACATCTCATGCTCAACAGATTTAAGAGGAGTTAACTAACAGACTGTTTCACTGACACCGGGAAGCTAAAGGTGTGACACAAGGGCCACCATAAATTAATATACCCATCTGAGGATCCCTGTGATAATTTTTGAAATTTTTGGTGCAGCTATAAAGTCCCAAGTGCAATCAAGTTTCTCAAAAAGACAGGAGTAACTGTAAAAGGAAAAGAAAGTCAAAATATAGTTAAATAACTCTATTGTTACTGCTAGGTTAGAACTCTGGGAAGAAGAGGGCAGAAGTGTTTCTGCAGAGGGTCCTTAGCTTTCTGTAGCTCAACAGGTGCTTCAAAAAAAATCCCAAGCAAGCAGTTGAAAGTAGACCTAAGTTTCAGCTGGAGAGAGACAACGTGGTTTGTTTTTTCCTTACTTTTTTTTTATCTGTGTCATGTTTGCCAAATATTTTTACTTTCATTTTTAAATTATTTTTTTTTCACATTTGAGTTAAATTTAATTATAAGAAAGTTTACACTATTCAGTGACCATTTGAAACTTTCTACCACTGATATTTTTCATCCATTCCAGTTCTGCACAGTGTTGGCAGCAGCTAATAGCTTCCAGGCATCAGCAGATGTGGTAACATCAGCTAAAAGTGGTAACTGAGCTGTTGTTTACCCGTTTCCCCTAGTGGAAGACACACAAATTGCCCTTTGACAGCTTCCTGCTTTTCAATACTACATAGATAATTTTATTGGAGAAATATAAAAGCATATTTTGTTAATCAAATGTGAGAGGGTTTTTTTTCCCCCATTAGAAAAGCTGCAGTTGTTTTTTATAGCTTTATCCCTGCCATGAGTAGTGTACTAGAGCTCTGTGGACAATGACACGTCTGGCAACAATCTATTTCCATGTATTTGTGAAAAAAAAATTGAGAGATTCTCTTCATTGTTCCTTTAAATTGTACCTTGGATTTTCATGACAAAAAAAAAAAAATCAAAAGCAAGCCACTGCCATGCATATGAACTAGACTATTTTCTCTTCAGAATCTAGTTTTTCTTCATCATGTATCAATTATGAATCATGACCCACATAAGCTGTGCAATGCTTGTGTTTGTGTGCTCCTACTGAAGGCAAACAGAGTAGCATGGCAGACAGATGCAGCGTTTTTATATAGGTCGTATTACTCTTCTTAATTCATGTCCGTTTACTGTTAAGACCTTAGGCACAGTCAAGCAGTCAGGATAGTTTGTCTGCTGCCTTATTAGTGTGAGATTATTTCCCCCTTCAGCATTAATTAAACGAGATGCATTGATTTGTGCTGACTCTACAAAGCCCTCTGTGGCTACAAGGCTTATGTGGAGGATTAGAGAGGAATATCTGTGTATCAGTGAATACTTTTGCAACAGCTGCTAGGAGTATCAGTGTGAATGGAGAAATTTTGTATTTGATTTCTTATATATGCCATAAAATAAAATCTTGTATGATATAACAGAGTCTATATAGTGCAAGATGTCTGTCACAGCTTGCTTTATCCCCTTTTATTAGGATTTGTAAATGTGTTTTTTTCCTCTCAATAGACTAACCTGAAGCAATGCAAATTTATCCAGAAAAAAAAATCTGTGTTAAAATTTAATTGAGACTTTCCATTGAATGTTTATTCAAAAGTAAATATATTTCCCATAGGAAATTCTAATCTAGTATGGTAGTAAGCCTGGGTTCTCACATTGTTATTAAGACACTTTATATAGGCTGTTTCATAGCCTATGTATTTTCTCTTTTTTTTTATTTATTCTATATATATTTATGTCATGTGTTCTCTAGCAATGTGTTACCAATATGTTTTCCTGCACCAGAAGTCCTCTGGTCTAAGTCCTTAGGCCTCTGAATTCTGGTGCCTCCACATCTACCTTGTCAACAGGACAAGTCTTAAAGCAGTCATCCATCAACCCAGAGCTGTAGTTAGTTCACCAGAGGAAGAATTACTGATGCAAGAGATAGTTAAGCATGAACAATTGCTCTCAGATTTTGAGGCTTTGAAAGGTAATCCTGAAAAAAAAAAAAAAATTAAAAAAAGCTTATGGTGATCAATCTATCTTTCCATGGCTCAACAGAAATATGAATAGCCTCTAGAAATGCATATCTTCTGATACAAATGAAATGCAAATATTTGTATATTTCTTTATCCTGGAAGATGAGATCCATGAACTTTATATTTCCTGGGGGGAAAAAAAATCTATGCAGACAGCATAAACCATTTTGACATTGCAGGTTTTTTCTTTGCAACGTAGCATGACATTTAGTCATGAAAGTAGGAGCATAATTCTGTCAGTCCTCTGGACAAAAGAGTTCATGCAAACCTTTTGTGAGATGTTTATGTTTGCACCTTTCAATTTTGGAGTAGTTAGTCTGTTCCTACACATTACACATGCAGTTTGTGGGGAAAAGTCTTATATCCACCTACTTATCCTGGTTTGTCATTAGAGAAAGCGTGAAGTCCATTAAGTCCTCGCTTATAAATTATCCATCACATCTGTTAATGACTGCTCTAGGAGTCTAACTTTTATAGCCAATTAGCAATGGGACAGTAAACTTTTCCCTTTTACTAATGAGTTCAGTTCATACTCCTAGTAGTTCAAAGCGATTTGTTAAATTGTGGTTCAGTAATCTTTAATGACAGAATACCCATGTTCTCACTCATAACAGACAACTGCCTATTTCACAGCCTTATAGGAGCTGAAATAATTGAGAAACTACTGCCCTGGAAACAGACCCAGGCCCTTAGATGCAGATAACTCTTTCCAACACTCCTTGGGACCATGCATGCCTGTACCCTGTACCACAGTACACCACGGTCTCACTCTCCAGCATCCCTCAGATATTGTCAGGAGAAGGAAGCAATACAGGAAGCATGTAGTGAAACACTTAGGTCAGGATGAGAAACAGCAGGCAAAAAGTGAACTGCTGTTGTCCAGAGAACAGATCTTCAGCCCTTAAAGTGTTGGTTTTCTATTTCACTGTCCCTCCCTCACCTTCTGAGCTCTTCTTCATAGACATTTCTCTCATTCTTTCCTTCTCCTTGCATCTATTGTATTTTAGGTATTTTACTTTGGTAATTTCTTCATTGTTCTTTGAATCTCAAAACTCTGGTAGAACTTTTAGTGTGATTATATTACCCAACCAGTCTATGTGATACAATTGGGTGATATTCCATCATGGAGACCCTTACCCACACATTAGAAGTTTGTTTCTGTAATAAGGTTCTAACACATACACAAGGTTTGTCTAATACAAGTGGCACCTTTTCAAGGGTGATATAATCAAACTGAAAACAACACTGAAAATTTAAAAATGGTTCCTTCACATCCTTTTCATGTCAGAAACTATATATCTGCATCACCAGTCTCTTTTACATGTAGTATTTCTGTTTTCTGCATTTCAGTATTTTTCTACACAACAGCATTCTGTCTTGGTAACACCTGGTAACGATTTTACAGTATGAACAAACAAACATCTGAAATTTAACATAAACAACAACAGCAGCAACAACAACAAGCAAGTGTAAACTTTTCAAAATTCCTGAACATCTTCTCTGTTGGATTTGAGGGAGGGTTCCAATGAACTTAGGAAGATCATCCTAAATCACCCTAAAAGATATGCTGACTTCGTACACAAAAAAGGCATCTGAGGTGATGACAAGTCCAGAGAAGCTCTTCCTGAAAAATACCATTTGATAGGAGCTAAGTGGAGTGGAACAAGTAATTGCAACAAAGAATTTATTTTTTTATTCGCTCTTCTTTCTGTCTGTAAGCAATTTGAAGTGTGCTTCTGCCTCAGTTGTAAGAGAGTCCAGTAGCATAGCTAAATGTTAAATAGTCTGATGAGCAAAATACTCATTTTTATGGGCCCCTGAGAGGAAATATATGCCAAGGGATGAATATGCCAAAAACTTTTTGATGTCAGATATAGCAAGGTCATTTTCATTCTGCATACTAATTACATATGGAATGCAAATCAGAGAATACAGGGTTTGTATTTCTTCCCTTTGTCCTCTATTTTGATTTGTGAGAACATTCTTCGTTACATTTCACTCTCTGGCCAGAGGATACCAGTGTGACCTCTTGACAGCATTTTGTTCTTTTTGTGCTTCACCAAGGTATTACTTTTGGCAGGATGTTTGTTTCTTTTGTCCTCTTTCTTTGTTTTCTATACCCATGCTCTCCTTAAAATTCTCTTGACTTATGTTCTGAGCCATTTATTTCCTCTTCCCTCTCACTGTCTTTCCTTACCCTTTCCTCTATTCCTCCTTAGTCTCTCTTTTGTTTTGCATTTCCTCTGTTGTATTGAATTCTGACTCTTTACCATGAAAAGTAACTTCATAGAATTATAGAATATAGTGAGTTGGAAGGGACCCATGAGGATCAAGGAGTCCAACTCCTAGCCCTGCACAGGACACTCCAAGAGTCACACCAGGTACCTGAGAGCGTTGTCCAAACACTTCTTGAACTCTGTCAAACTTTGTGCTGTGACCACTGCCCTGGGGAAGCCAGGCTCCCTGGGGAGCCATTTTTCTAGTATATAGTCTAATCTTTGTGTTCTTCACTATTTATTTTCTTTTCCTTCTGTTTGGAGAAGCTGTGAAATTCCCTTGTGGACCCCTTAACAATGTTCTTAGTATACCAGTGGTTAGGCGTTTTTTAATGCTTATGTTGCATCTTACAAAAGAATAAGTGTTTTTTCTCTGCTCTCCAAAAACGCTCCACACTTCCAGAATCTACAAGACATCCTATGTTGTTAGAGCTCATTTTTGGTGCTTTTCTTGATTGACTCCATTCTTGTTCTCTTCTTGACATGTCTTTTCCATTCTTCTTGTTCAGCTGTTTAACTTTGACACGTGGAGTTTGGGTTTGATGCTTTCCTGAGAAAATAGGAAAGAGGGAGAGAAGAGCATCATAGGCCAGATATGATAAGGTGGCACAGGAGAGAGCTGTACAGTGAACAGAAGCTATTCCATGCAGTGTGCAGGATTAAGGACCCAGTATAAGATTGCCGTTCAGTATTTTTTCATTATAGAATGTGTAGGTAGTGTCATCTTCTTCCACCTGCATCTTCTACAGAATGCATTAACATATCAGCAGGTTGCAGTTTTCCATGCTATAACTCTTATTAAGTCTCTAAATCTGTAATAGGATGCTGCTTTGCTTTTTTTGCATTCTATGGTAAGGCAGTTCTAGAGGCTGACATCAATGTAGATTTTTCATGGATAGTATAAACGTTGCTATAGTGATATGGTTTTGTTTGATAATTTATGGAATCACTTGGAATAAAGCTCAAGGTAAATGTTACCTGTTAAAATGTTACCTGGAAATTTCATATAGTATCATGTGTTTGACACAACTTTTGTTCTAAATATGTTATAAAACTTTTTGTCCTTGTTTGGATGAATTGAAGGGAAATGAAATAATTTCTGATTTTTCAGTTATTTTAGTTTAGTATTTCCCACACAGATTCCTTTTGGTAGGCTATGAGTTGTTATCAAAATCCCAAAATGCCATGGTATTCCAGATAAGATCTTGGCAAATACTGGGAAGATTCCTTTGAGAGTTACTATGACAAACCCAGAGGTTTGTGGAAGTCCTTAAAATAAAATCCTCCTGAAGCAGCCTGTGCTAATTCAAGTTACCTACTTAAGGATATACAATATATTTTAAAAAATTTGGATTTGGGTTTTTCAGACCTTAATTACCAGATATATAAATTTAACAAATGGTAAATGGCATAACAGTGTTATAATAGAAAGGTTTCTCCAGAAAAATAGTATTTTAGAAATTATGTTGAAAGTAAAAGCAGCATTTTGGAATCACAAGAAATGTCATAGAGCAATGAAATCTTCACTTAGTTTTATCAGACAACAAATATCACTAAACATTTATTGTTTTGAGAGAATTGTTTCTTTTAATTTGCTTTGGGCTTTTTTCATTTTAATTCAATAGCTTCCTGATTGTGTGAGTACATGAGAGGACTTGTAGAAAGCTCATTTCTGGTGAAGGTACAGACTTTGGTATTTATGCATTCAAACTTCAGTGTAGGATGGAGCCCTGAGATAGGGTGCATCAGATTTCTAGGACTCAGAGATGTCAGGTTAGGTTAAGTGTAATCAATTTTGCATCTATTACTGCAAGGTAATCTATGTCAGCACCTCTGATATGCAGGGTTGTGATCCTCAAAAATGTATTTTGTCTAACACAGTGTCCTTTTCATGTACTTTCACTGAACTGGTCAATCAAATAGCAACAGACATTTAAAAAATATGCTTGTAATTCAAGGTAATAGTATTCTAGTCTTTTTAAGGAAGATACATTTGGTGAGCAGTAGTTTCACAGTCCTTAAGTTCAGGATGTGCTCTGTATATTTATTTAAATATTTAACACTTCTAAACCAAGTAAATCCATACTAAATAAAACCATCACCTGAATTTGACCATAAAATACTCTAAATGCTTTTTTAAAACAAAACTTTTATTTATGTCTAAAATAAATTAACTAGATCTAAACCAACAAATTAACTAGAAATAGGTATATAGAATTGAAATTTAAATGTTTTGATTCTTTACAAACCTTGAGATTGGTTGTTATTGGTTGCTTTTAGAAGAGACAGAACCACTTTACTTAAAAGTATAGGTTAAAAAAAATTCAGATCTGATGAAAAGACTGATCCCTTTCAAATTGAAAAAATTCTAACTCTCTGACAAGCAATTGAAACATTTAAAACCTAGGAAACCATGACAGTCTTTTGAGGATGATCTTAGTCAAGCATGTGCCAATTTTGCAAATGTTTTCATTAAATATTTTAATACCATTTTAAATTCACCAAGGTTTTTATTCTGTAAAGTGAACATTTGCTGATGGTAAATACTTTGCAGATCTGACACAGGAAAGGGGAGAAGAGAGTTCAGGATATGATTGTAGTAAACATGCAGTAAAGGCCAGCTTCTAATTTGATGTATTGTAGCTTCTCCCTTAAATATTGGAACAAATTGCTCATATTGTAGAGCAATGGCATATGTTGCTTTTGAAAGAAAGGCATTTTCACTTATTCAATGAATTGAGGCCTCATGTTACTCTCTGCAGACCATGTCATACCCCCTTCCAACCTCTCTGCACCAAAGACTTATCCAAAACAAACATCTGTTTTTCCATTCAGCACAATTATTCAGTGTGCTACTGGGGGCAGATGGTTGTTAATCGGCAGATCATTAATGTGGCAAGCTACTCTCTCTTTCTAGCCTTAGAAAGGTCACAAGGTGTTAAGTTCTCTTGCTCCAGGCTGGAGAGATGCATTTCTTCTGCTTGATTTCTGATATCTGGCTGTAATTGAATTACTTGATACAGTTCTGGAGTGTCCTTTAATTAAACCTTTTTTCCTTAGAAAACTACGTATCATTTATACAGACTAAGAATGATGCCACCAAAAAATGGTTAGTGTCAGTTGCACTTTAGCTGTCAGAAAGTTTGAATGCTGAAATCTGGAGAGTGTGAATCCTAATCAGATGGGATGATGAGCAGTGAGGATGCTCAGCTGCTACTATAACACAGTCTCCAGCTCTATGTGTCAAATTTCTGCAGAATTTAATTTATCCCTAATGATGAAGAAATCTCTCTATTCACACAGTCCTGTCAAGTCAAACTTTGGAGAATCTAAATGAAGTAGACGAGGGCTTCAGGGAGAAGTCACAAACTGACATGCTGAAGAGATTTCACTTTCTTTTCCATTCATACAGGATATATTGAGGAAGCCTGTATTATTCCATGTCCCTCAGACTGCAAGCTCAGTGAATGGTCCAACTGGTCTCGCTGTAGTAAATCCTGTGGGAGTGGGGTAAAGGTTCGTTCTAAATGGCTTCGTGAAAAACCCTACAATGGTGGAAGACCCTGTCCAAAGCTAGATCATGTCAATCAGGTAATTTGATTTATATTTGCATTATTGATATAGCTTTTTCCATACCTTAGATGACCCTTTTATCTGTATTTTTTTGTTGTAGAAAAATGGTATAACATAAGGAGCAGACAGAGGTAGAAGGAGCATGTGTTGGTTTAGAGTTCCTCAGGCAGTAAAGGATCTGTCTTAGTTACTTCCTCTTTTGCAAGAATTTTGCATATTTCGGGAACTGCAGATTGCTGACAATAAAACAAGCTTGCATGCAAATTTTGAAGACTGTGTTTCCAAATTTCTCTTACCTGAATGGATTCTCCAAGAAAGATGGAGAGAAACTTCATACAGAGCCACATAGTGGCAGGACAAGGGGGAATGGCTGCAAACTGAAAGTAGATTTATATTATATATTAGGAGGAAAATCTTCACTCAGAGAGTGGTACAGCTCTGGAATGGGTTATTCAGAGAAGTTGTGAATGCCTCATCCCTGGAAATGTTCAAGGCCTGGTTGGATGGGGCTCTGAGCAAACTGGTCCAGTGGAAGGTCGTTGCCCATGGTAGGGGGCTTGGAACTAGATGATTTTTAATGTCCCTTTTGATTTTCTAATCTGTGACAGGGGGTAAAATGTCTCATTACAGTTGCTCAAACTGGCGAGATTTTTATTGTCACTCCCTGACCATCTTAGATCAGGAAACAAAATTCTCAAACAGTCACAGAATATCATGCCACTGTCCCTTAGTGGGTTCTCCTCAAGCTGGAGCTTGACCACCTCGGGTACGCTTGCCCTGGCAATGCAAATGCACTTCCACTCACAAATGCACTTCTGAAGTCAGTGTCCCAGTTGTCCCACAAACTGGGGACAACTTGGTATTGCAGTATGGAGTAGCCTGACCGTGGAGTCTGGATCTTCTTCAAGTGATACTAAATCATAAAATGTGATCCAAGAGCACCCTGGGAATGCTGGAATGCTTGGACCACTAATAAGCCTTTAGTCTTTGGGACCAGGATCAGCAGCAGCCCAAGTTAAACCCCTGAAATATCTTTCCTTGGAGAGTTTTAGAAAGGAAAAAAATTTCTTGTCAATTAACTTATGCTCTTCAAAGTTGATTTATATTCATATTACTGTTGAATTTAATTTAGTCTGCAAAGGCTTATTAAAAAACCACATGGTCTTTTCTGTAAATATTCAACAATTTTTAAAAAATGTGCTCTCAATTTACATTTGAATAAAAATGCATGTACTTAATATTATCCTATTGACATTTTGCTAGAACAAAATGAAATGGCTTGTTGATCTAATTTTCTACTTTAGGGGATGTAATTAGTTCTAATTTAAAAAATCATAGGTGTTAAGCCACAGCTAATAAACTAAGTTTGTGATCTACTTTAACAAAATACGAACTAGAATGAGGGTTGTTGGATTTGGGTCAGCATGTAAATATGCTTTAAATTAGGAGGAACATGTTTCAATAGGAGCAAATTATAGTCTATACAAAAGTCTTTTTCCTCTTTAATATTCATGTAGTACATAACAGGCGTGTATTTTTCTGCCTCAAAGGTGATTTTGCTGGAGGTCTGTTAGCCCCTTTTATGCAGCACTATTGCCCTCTGCTGGTACTTTGACTCATTTGATTTGTTGCTGCATGGTATTGGGCAAATAATAACTGTTGATTCAAAGTATAATTATTGTAAAAATAAAATTGAAATATAGTTCTTCCATGAGAAGGACGTTCTACAGATAATACAAGGATGTTGAAAACTATAGAGGCCGTATTTTTCCTTTCAATCCAGAAACATGCAGAGAAATACACAGATATTCCAGTTTTGAATTAGTTATTTAAACTACAATTCAGCTGGAAAAGAACTGACTTTTCAGCATCATAATTCAATAATCGTTCAGTATAATATTTATTACTTATAGGTAACATGCTCATTTGCATACATATGACCATAGTGGTAAGATTAGATCTTTGGTGCCCACGAGTATATGTGCTATGATTTACAGAAGAACAATGCTGTAAGATTCCATCTAGGAATTGTGAACCTGGAGAAGGACTACAGCATGTTGTCTAGCCCAGGGAACGGGCGATGGGAGGGAGAATGCTGGCAGTCTGCTAGTATGTACATAAAGGGCTGCTGCAAAGAAGGAGGAAATAATCCATTTTCCATGGCCATCCATTATCCATGGATAGGATAAAAAGCAGTGGGCTTACACTGCTGCAAGAAGATTTGGGTTAAGCCTTGGGAAAACTTTCTAGCAGTAAGGCTGGGGAAACACTGAAATAAAATGCTTAAGACCTTGCTAAGAAGTCATTCAATGTCTCTCGGGGCTGACATGTGCCTGTGATTTGAGGAAGGACTGAGCACAGTGAAAGCTGGATGTGTCACTCAATGTCTTTCCTCCTGGGCTGTGCATACCAGGGTGGCTCCCAAACCACACTCCAACTGAATAAAGCTTGCTCAGTGCTCACTTCAATAGGCTAAACGACATCATAATTACAATAATAATAGAGTCAGGTATGGTATAAAATTATGTCAAAGCCCATCAGATGATTTCAAATGAAAGGAATAATTTGAGACTGTTTGAGAAATAAAGGACGTCCATATTTTCATTGATTATAAGCATTATTTTCCTGCTTATCAGGAGCAGGATGAGTATACAATTGTTGTACTATCCAACTGCTGTGGCCTTCAGTCATAGCTACAAAAGTGTCAGTAAGGTCAGGAGTACACCACTCACATGTGCAATGCAATATGAAGTCCTCCTCTGGCCTTCTGTCAAGATATCCAAATTTTATGTTAGTGCAAAAGCTGTTGAGTGTGTGGGGTTTATGTATTTCTTCTTATACTAACCAGGGTCAGACGTAGAGACATTTCCCTGAATTAAGCCTTTCCTATTCTCATTTTGAAGATTCTGGAGAAGAACAAATTTTCAACAGAATCCAGTACCATCCTTAATATGCATTTTCACCACACAGTTTTATGCCTTTAATTGTTTAGGTAGCTCAGAGAAGGCCCAAGTTGCTGGTGGTCTATGGTATGCTGACTGTCCTGGTGGTCTTGTGCATGGGCTGATCAGCTGCACAGTGATATCAGACCCTACACATTTAGTGTTCAAAGCATTATATTATGTGTGGTACTTTGTTTCTGTTTAACTATCAAACCATCAACTCTGTTTTTTCTACGCAAGAAGTGTTGCTGAAAAGAGATCAAGGACTTGTTTAAGACAAGTCTTACATTGTCCAGCAGTTGTAGTTGTGCTGGCTTGATACCTAGAATGATATGTCAAATTAGCTGGTATAACTTCAAGGCCATGGGCTTGAAGTAATTCATGGATAATTAAGGTATTCCATGAAAGACTTAGGAACATTGGAAGGATGAGAATTGGCAGTTCCATTTATTTCTTTGGATCTATTGCACTTAGTGCTGTCAGAAGAATTTCAATTGATAAAGAAGTCCAGTGTCCTCCAAAAACACTGGATTTTTTCTCTTATCTAAGAGAGACTGGATTCCCTACTGTGTAAAGGTTTGATACTCATTATAGGCAAAAAGGGAAAATGGTTCAACTATCTAACCAAGAGACTAGGTGATATACAGTTTATTCCCACCAGCTGTGATTTATAAAATTTATTTTCTTCCAAGGGCCAACTTTTTACAAATTACCTTATGACGGCAAAGGAGATCCAAGAGAAAAAAAACTAATGCCTTTTGCTCTGCAGAAGTAACAAAATATTGTCTATAATAAAAGCTAAATTTATGACATTTAAATAACTCTGCTTCACTCTAAAAATTCTAACTTTTTATCTTTGCTTTTTCTTTCCTTTTGGGTTCATGAAAATACTTTCTTCAGGCACAGGTAAGTGTCTATAAAAAAGATTTAATCTCAGCATGTACTTCTTGCTCAGTATGTGCTGTCTGTCCCTTTTTTGAAATGTATGTTTGAGTCAGTACATGGAACACTGTAGAAATTGCTATATGAGATGCCATTTAAAAATCTGTATTCAAATCTAAACATAATACTAATGCTGGTACACAAATATATTAGAGTGACTTTAAGCATACACAATGAATAAATAAAGTGAATCAATATGTATTGGTATAATTTCTCTTGAGGTCACCTCCCCTTAGTAATGCAAAAACCCCACAGCTAATAACTGGGATAATAATATAGTAATAGTGGGATGGAATCATGGAGAAGAGATGTGAAGGATGGAGCTGAAGTTCTAGCAGAGTTTTAAGAGCAGTATTTTAAAAAGTTGGGCTCATGAACTGGCCTAGTTACAGACTTTGTGTTGTGTTGATGTTTTTGGTGGAAATGGCACAGCATGAGCTTAGTGGCAGAGAAAACCAGAGAATCCATCATTCAATACTTGTCTTTTTGTCATTTCAGTAGTTTTCTAGCAAGTATTTAATCTGTATTATTACTATAGTGTCTAAATTATCAAGTTCATATTTCTATTCTTCCCAAATAAAGAACATTAGTGTTTTTTCTGCATGATCACTTTTGCATGCTTATCTTACCTGTGTGCACCAAAACTGACACTGAATGTGGATTCCAGGTCTATGAGGTAGTCCCCTGCCACAGTGACTGCAGCCAGTACATATGGGTTACTGAGCCCTGGAGTGTCTGCAAGGTGACCAACGTGGACTTAAAAGAGAATTGTGGAGAAGGTGTTCAAACAAGGAAAGTCAGGTAAAACAATATTGCTCCTCCTTCACTTTAAAGAACCTTCACTTTCAATTTTGGCTGCATTTAGTTTGATGTGATTCTATGTAATGCCTAGTGTTGAGTCCAGACCTGGACCTTGGCTGATATAAATCAGAATAGATTCAGATAGTGCTATATGACTCTGTCTACTTGTTATGGATATAGATCTTGATTCCTAATTTAATCTATTAGTAATTAAAAGGCATCTGTGTAAATTAAGGATGAATACTAAGAATATAATTTTTTTAAAGTTTTAATAGTTCTGGATTTAAAGTTATCAGCTGAAGTATGCACAAAATATGCCTAAACCATAGATGGTTTGCGTTATTCTGGTTTAGAGATAAGCTAATGTCAAGCAAATCACCTGCCCAGGGAGTCTCAGCAAATCATTGATAGGGATTGTCTAAATTATGTGCATGCCTTTATGTTGCTGTCATCTGTGAAAACAAGAATTGTGTTTGGCTCTTCCACTTTTCTTGGATATTAATAGATGCTTATTTCATTTATGTGCTGGCAAAATGTTAAAATGCCTCAGAATACTGTAGAGCACATACTATACGAAATCCATGGCAAAGGAAATTTATGTGCAGTTCTTTGTTCCAGGTGCATGCTAAATACAGTGGATGGTCCTTCTGACACAGTAGAAGACTATCTGTGTGATCCTGAAGAGATGCCACTTGGTGCTAGAAAATGCACATTGCCATGTCCTGAGGACTGTGTTATGTCTGAATGGGGATCATGGTCTCAGTGTTCTTTGGTAAGAAGTATACTGAGGTGTCACATTTATAGTTTTGGGAGGATACTACTGATTACACCTGTAAACATCTATATACAGTGACATCTATAGGGTGTTTTTTTGTTGGCTGCAAATAAAGTGTGACAGTATTTTCCATTAAGCTAAATTCTTCTAGAACACAGACAAATATGAGCCCAGTAGTCACTCTTCCCAGTGTGGGGTGCCTTCTGTGTGGTGGAATAGCTTTGGCAGTGGCTCATGAGTCTGTCTTTGAGCCTAGCTCTGAGCCCCTGCATATGGCACAGTCACTGAACTAAAAATGTCAGCATCCTGGTACGAGTGATAAAGTCTGCAGATCAAGACTGAGCATAGAAAAGTAATTTTGAGTCTCCTCTCCCCTTCCTTCATGACAGCAATTTTAAAAAGAAATGTCAAAGAAACCCAAAACAAAAAAAAAGTGTTTCAGGACCTCTGAGAGGCTTTAGTGTATTACATTACAGCATTTGGAAAGTGAGCATCTCAATATCCTCTTTATGAGTGAAATAGTTCCAAAGTACAGATACTGAAATATGCACTAGTTAGGAAAATAGAGTGGTGTTGCCAGGTTAAAGGAAAAAGAAAAGGGTTTCTCTTATACATTAACTTGAGCCTGTTGTTTTACACTCGTGTTTTGTGAAGGGATTATTTAAAAGTTTGCTGTAATGCTGCATAAAGAGGTATCAGGGTACCAAAATATTTAAACTGTTTCCAATCTTACTTTCAAGCCATGCAATGGAAGTAGTGTCCGTGAAAGGTCAGCTGAATGCCTAAGACAACCAGATGATGGAAAGCCTTGTCCTGCTGCCACAGAGGCAGAAGCCTGCACTTTGAACAAGAACTGCTACCACTATGACTACAATGTGACAGGTATTTGTGTTATTATGCTCTAGTGACAGCCTGGGACCACATCTTACAGCTCATTTCCATTCACCTTACAGGATGGATTTTTCTGCTTTCTGTTCTTACCCAGAGGCAGCTGTGGAACTTGCACTGAAAACTGATTCAGGCTGTTTGATTCAGATAAAATATTAAATTGAGAATTTGCATGTGAAATGTGGGCACTGTAACTCCAGGAAAAGTATTTCTCATATCATTTTGTGATTCACTCAAAATCCATACAGACAAAACCAAATATGAACTTTTCATGAAGGTACTGTGATGCTGACTATTTGCAGCAAAGGTCACTGTTTCCAAAAATGTGTAGCACCTGAGCTCTGTGAGCCTTTTCATGTGTTAAAGTTGCTTGTGAGAGTTATTTTAGGCCGTTAGAATTAGGTGGGAGATTGGAGCATTATGAATTCTATCTGGAAGTCTGCAATGCTAATGAATTCCTCCTTTGTAGACTGGAGCACATGTCAGCTCAGTGAGAAGGCTGTCTGTGGCAGTGGTATCAAAACACGGATGCTCGATTGTGTTCGCAGTGATGGCAAATCTGTTGACCTGAAATACTGTGAAGAGGTGAGTGGGTACCTGTGAGAAAGCTCCCTTCTAATGGTGCTAATTAATACTGAGCCAACTGAGCTGTAAGACATCTTCACCAGATGTTTTGCAGCACTATTCATGGGTTGTTAAGTACCTCCGAAATGAACCGAGCCATCAACTGATTTTTATACTATTTTCTTTGGTTACTTTTAAGTGCCTCTGTGAACATAGGCTAATTATTATGTCCTGAAGGAAATGAATTAGAAGCAATAATTAATAAAGTAGAATAAAGGTAATAAATCTCAATCAGAATACTAATCATAATTCTAATTTGATACAACTTCTGCATGGAGTCTTGGACACCTGCCAGTATCAATCATTTACTCAATGTGTTGGAAAATATTTCTCACGTGTCATTCTGCAGCTGGGCTGAATGCTAACTTATTGTATCCAGCTGTGTGATGCAAAAAATACCCAAGCTAGTGTGAAAAAATATGCAGCATGGATGTAATATTAAGTAGGAGCATATATGGAGAACTAGCTAGGAGACAGGAGCCATTAAATTTTGCAAGATCCAGTTTTCAAACTAACCTCCAATTTGACAGCACTGGTTTCCTGACATTTTTTGTTCCAGTCATGATGCTTTCAGTTGCACAGAGACTGTAGAATGAAAAAAAACATGAAGACACCAGCATTACTTTAAAGTCAACCCTACATGCATTTCTGATGGAAAGTAACTGCACTTGTTTCAGTTGCCATTCTTCCACCATCAGAAATAAAATTATTGGAAGTAGGGGGAAAAGGTTTCCACAGCAGTTTTGGCGCCAACAGCTTTTCTGTGGAATCCTTCAAGCTACTACCTGCTCTCAGGATGTGCCCATAGAAAAGAATCTCATCAGAAGTGGAGGGAGTCAGGAAACTCATCATTTGCTTTGGAATATAATTTTGTAATGGTGTATCTGACCTACCTCAACTTCTCCAATTTCCTCTGACATCCTGGATTCCTGAATCAATAAGTTCGTATCAAAGGCAGAGAGTTTCAGCTAAGAATTACTTCTGTCCCATATTCCTCCTTCCCTCGTAGTACATGGGTTTCTAATCAAATCTAATAATTTCACAGAATCATAAAATAGTTCAGGTTGGAAGAGTTCTTAAAAATCAAATCCCTTCTGTGGGCAGGGTCATCTTTCACTATAGCAGGTTGCTGAAAGCCCCCTCCAACCTGGCTTTGTGAACACTCCCAGGAATGGGACAGTCACAGAAATTATGTCTCAAGAAATAACTCAGGATATGACTACCTACCAGCAAGTTGCTGTTAAGTTAATAAGGCAATGCAATAATGATTTTAATAATGTTTTAATGTGTTAAAAAAAGAGAAAGAAATGTCTTTACTTTCTAAGAGATTACAATATTGATTAATTAATACCAAGATATGATGTAAAATATCCGTTCAAATAATCCTAACAACAGAAAAAAATATTATTCATTTGAATTTATGGGAAAATATATTTCTTCTAGTATAAAGCCAAGAAATTATTCTCGTTAAGCAAAGATTTAAAACAACATTCAGAATTGATTACATTTTACACTGAAATCTCATTTCAGAAAACCTCTGGAGTTTTCACGCATTTAAGAAATGAAATTTTATTATTCAGAGAAATAATGAGGGCAAGAATATAGTATCTCAAGAGCTATTTGCTGTAAATGACTGGCCAACAGACATTACAGCTGTGGTGTCCTGGATTTATAAACTGTGCTGCATTCTTATTTACCCTTTTGATTTGCTAGATCGTATAGAGCTACATCTTCTTGTAGAAAGCTCTGATCCACTCCCTAGTCACACAGTTAAGACTATTTGTTGAATTGTGGCTGTGTAAGCAGTGGTCCAACAAGGTCAAAGGCTGATCCAATAACTGAGGAGTAAAACCTGTTAACCTGATTAACAGAAAAGCCAAGCTGTTCAGATCTTAACAGACCCTTCAGTCTAAAGATGTGAAAGCCAACTCTGTGACCTTTCAGGTCATGAGAGGAGAGAGAGTGTTTGAGAAATTATCAAAATGTGAAAACATAGTATACACTTTTTACTAATGATCCTTCAGGTTTCTGCTGTGTTTTTGCATTGTAAGGGTAGTGCAGAAATATTAAATGAAGTTCAAAATAAGGTGCATGTGGTTGGAAAAGTTGATGAATAGGAGAAATATTAAGTAAATTTGTAATGACCTAACTAATGAATTTTCTCTGGGCTATCATAAAACTTTGTACTAGATGCATGAATAAAGATTTGCTTAATTTTTGTGTAGGTGAATTTACTGAATTATGTTTTTTATTATTATATGCAAAGAAGAGAGCTCATAATAGATAAACCTACACAGATCCCTAAGAAATTAAGACACATTATTGCAATGAGTTTCTATATAATATATGGTCCAAGAAAGTAATAAAACCACATATAAAAAGAAACCAAAAAAACTTCATGCTGAATTTTGTCTATAACCATCTCCAGGGATGAGCATCAGCAGAGTTAAATTCTAACATTCCATCTGAGCCCCTGTGTTCTGGTTTCCTTATGTTCCATATGATCTTGTGTTCATTTGAGTTGATCAGCTAAAGAAGGTAGCCAGTCATCCTATTACTGCCAAGATAAATCAATTTCTAGAGCTTATTTCCAAGTCCTGGTTATGTTAATGTAGTTCTCTTCAAACTCTCAAAGCATAATGATACTGGATTACTTAGTTTCTACGTATCACAAGAACTTGACTTCTCTTTCTTTGAATATTTAAAAATCAGATCACCAAAAGCAAGCTGATACTGTTCATATTCCTTTTTATAGGCTTAGTTTCACTCATTTACCATTAATTAAGGATGAGTAAAGCCTAGAAACCACCAGTTGTGTCTTCATTAAAAAGCAGACTCTGCTGGTTTATTGGTGAGTAGTCTGCTTGTCAGATTACATGATTAACCTCCAGCAGCAGGGTTTAATCTTTGGGGCCAAACATTCCTATAAACAAATACAGATACTTCTTGTGGATCACAGGATTTAAAGAGCATGCTGGTGTGGCAGCCTGCTGCCCCTGGCATGTAGGACCAGAGGCACAGAGCACACAGGGGCAGCTTTCATTACTTGCCATGGTTGATTCAGAAACCACAGTTCATCCAGAAAAAAGTCTTTAGGGTAGGGGAGCTACTGAATACTTTTGCAAATATTTTCTAAGCTCTCCAAGTTGAATTGAGGCTCATCAGTTCAAGGAAGTAGAAGGATGCAGAAGGAATATGTGAATACTTTTGAATTGCAAACTGTCAGTTGTTTCCTATATCAATTTAAGCAGTGCTTCAGTATCTAAGGCATGCAAATAGGAGGTCACTGTGGGTAATCTGGCCTTCAGCTTTCTCCTCTTCACTGTTAATATCTTTCTTGGCCTTTTCCCTCTTGAGCTGCTGAAGCCCAGCTGAGCAGACCAGTCTTAAAAGAGAGCAGTCATGCTTCTATAATTGGCAGGAATCAATTCAGCAGACTTTAAATCCTTTGCTCAGAAGGTTTGACCCAAATATGGACTTCAAAGAGGGTTCTCTAGCTTCTTAATCATCCAAATTCCAGATTATCCAAAGGTTTCAGGTGTTGTGTGTGTGATAGCTGTATAATCAAGGCTATACTGAACCACCAAGAAAAGCCAAGAACTCATTCTTTGATGTATAAAAGCGAACAGTGGTCTAAACCCTCATTTGTCTCAATAAATGGTACTGCAAATGCAAATTTAAAACTGGATGAGTCTATCTGAAGATGTTTTCAGTACTTGTGGTAGTTTATTTATGGAGGACATGTTAATGTTGTGCCTAATTACTGCTCTATGCTTATGTTTAGTAGAAAATAGTGGGTATATCTCCTTTCTAAAGTTTTAAATGCTGGTTTTATATCATTAACATCTCCAGTCATTAAAATTAATAGGGTTTTAGTTTTCTAGGGTTTTGGTTTTTTTGGTTTTTTTTTAGTAGGTGGGGAGTTTTTCTGGATAAAAATGTTCTCAGCTACCTAGGATTCTGAAAGGCCTTAATGATGATCAAGGTCTGCTGGTGAGCTGCAGTGAAGAGGACAGTCCTTTGTGCTGGAAAGCTGTAGATCTGTTCATATTGGCAGGACTGATGTTCCTTGTCACTTCAGACCATATACCCTTAACTGACCTACCCTTTTAACTTGGCTGTGCAGGATGCAGGCCTTATTATGATAATATTTTTGCCATCAGTCCTATTTCATCTTACATCATATATTCTCATGTGTGTTAGTGAGAATATCTCTTTCCTTCCATGGATAGGGAAAATCTGGAGTGTGTGAGTTTTGTAAGAACATAGAAATGGCTGTCCAGGATCAGACCAAAGGACCATGCAGTTGTTTTGCCATGTCCCAAGCATGATTATAAAGCTCTTCCTTCCCTGGGGCATTAGGCTGAATCATATCTGGAGAAAAACTGAGAACAGAATATGGTTTTGGGAAAACTTGAGTATAGAGATTAATTTCTCTGTCCCCTTCTCTCAGTCTCCTCCAGAAACTGGAACTTTCACTGTATTGATGCTAGAGGAGTCTGGTTTTTTGCAAAATTTTTCAGAAAAAATGCAATTTTTTTTTTTTTTTGAGAAATCATTTTCAGTATCATATCAATATCTTTGTATGGATAGCCTGATGAATGGAATGGAATGGAATGGAATGGAATGGAATGGAATGGAATGGAATGGAATGGAATGGAATGGAATGGAATGATCATGCACTTATTCAGCAAATTAGGAAGAAAACAAGAGAGGCATAAGCAGATGCCCTAGGAAGAAGCACAGACATACAAGAGTTTCCATCTATTCCTTTCACAGCCTCCACCTGTTTTCAGTTCTTGAACTGCATTTACATGATGGGGTTTCTGTGTGTTTGAACCTTCAGATCTCTCTTTCATTAACTTGTTCAGTCTCTCTTGGGCCCATGTAAACTTTTAGCATCTGCAGCATCTTCTGAATTTCCAATACATGTTCATCCTCCTCTTTTTGCTAGTTTTGAACTTGGCTTCAGTATCACTTCAATTCACTTATTAATTGCTATTCAGTATTTTTGCACTGCTCTTTCAAAATACTTCATATATTATTTTGGCCTTCACCTATTGTAACAAAGTAACACTCTACAGATTAAGCCCTCCATTTATATGTTCTAGTTTAGAAAATGATTGATGTAAATGGGATTTATGCATGTATATAAAGATCAGTATATGCATCAGGACTGTCTTGAAATGAGAATTTTAAATGTTGTAATTATTTTGCTTTTTATCTTCCACATGATACAGGCCTGGAGTTTTGTGCTGATCATTTAACATTTTCTTTCAGCTTGGTTTGGAAAAGACATGGCAAATGAATATGTCCTGTGTGGTCGAATGTCCTGTGAACTGTCAGCTCTCCGACTGGTCCACTTGGTCTGAGTGCTCTCAAACGTGTGGCCTTTCAGGTCAGTAAATACCTTTGGCATATTTTAAAGACTGAGTTGTCTTTTTTTTCTTTAGTAAAAGTAATAATACCTCTCTTTCCAGAATTAAAAAAAAATGTAGCTAGACAGGGAGAGTTACAGGGATGTAAATCAACCTTATTAATGGAAATAATATGCTTGAGTGAGACTGTGCTCACTGAAAAGAAGGGGAATTTGGTCCAAATATTTTCTGATTCTGGGAAAAAGAGTGAGATATTATGAATGATATATTGAGACAAAAGTAAACATTGATTAGAATATTTATTTTTCAGCTCATGGGGAGAGGAAGAGGAGGGGGGGGATTTTATTCTAAGTTTCATTATTAGTGGTGAGATTAGGCAACTAAAATTGTTCCAAAAACAAATTGGAAATGGTCTTTTTCAATAAGTTCTAGCCGTGTAATAAATTCAGAGACCAAAAATCTTAACTGCTCTTGTGCACCCATGCAAATATCCATCTAGCTGAGAAAGAATTTTGTGTATAAGAAGTCTGTTCTTTGCTGCTCTTTGGAGTTTTTCTCCAGTACTTTTCAAGAAAATATTTTTTTTCTCCTGTAACATCTCAGTTGAAGCAGCTGTGAATTCAAGAATAATGATGAGGCTCCATTTGGCAAACATCTTTCTAGCTGTCTGCAGTGAGCACAGCTGTCTGGGAGATTGATATTGTTCTGCTTATGCATGGTGGCTTGTGTAGCTTGCTCTCAGCAAAAGATTCATGTCATTATCATTGGAGTATCCAATTGCAAATGCATGAGATTGAAATGTGGAATTAAAGATTAATTCTTTTGGCTGGCTAATATCAGATGTTATATAGGTAAATCTGTGTAATTCCTTAGTTTAATATAAGCTTCACCACACAAATTTAAATAAACACATATTTTTTTCATACTTGGCTCTTCTATTTATCTATACAAATATTAAAATACCACAGCTGTGTTGATTTTGTGGAAACCATTGTGAGGTGACATCTCCAGACCAATCATTTGACCATTCCTTCTGACACAGAAGAAAATTTTCAGTTATATCACATGAACTCTCTGTATGGAAACATAATGGTCTAATGGTCCATAGCAAGATGAAAGGAGAAAGAATTGCTAAAAGGATAAAAATGTCTTCCCCCTTTCAGTTTATATAAGTATTTGAAATAGAACCAGTATCTCATTGAAGCTGGGTAGCATATCACTCGCAGATGAAAAGGAGATAATTATTGGATAAGCCTATTGTATTTTAATTTTCTTTGGGTCTGAGTGAAGAATCCTCCATCTTCTACAAAATCTGCATGCAATGATTTCCACAGAGACAATGACAGAAATTTACAACTTCTTGTTTGCTGGAATCAGACAATTATGGGACAAGTATTTCTGTGTTAACTTAGGGAGGAACATAACATGCTGGCCTCTTCTAGCAGCAAGCTCCAGATGAGGAGCAGGAGTCTCCACTGAAATGGAAAAACATGTTGTTACATTCATAAAGAATATTTTTCTTCAGACTTCTGAACTAAGAAATTTACTGCTTTTGTTTGCTGTTACAGGAACAATCCTAATCAGACATCCTCCAGTACTTCTTACCCTACAAACAAATGACAGAATATAAAGTGTCTGACTTGGAAATTATGAATCCACATAACAGACAAGAACCAACAGATCAGCTTTACAATCCAATTTGTCAAATCTGGAAAAAAATTGCTTTATTCAAATGCAATGCATTTCAGCAAAATAGAACCATCTTGAGGAATAAATCAGTCTAACCACTTTTTTGTTTGTTATATTGCTGATTTTTGTTACAGGAAAAATGATCAGAAGAAGGACCATAAATCAGCCATTTCAGGGTGATGGGAGGCCTTGTCCTTCTCAGATGGAGCAATTCAAACCTTGCCCAGTAAAACCTTGTTATCGGTGGCAATATGGTCAATGGTCTGCATGCAGAGTAGAGGTAAAAGCCATATGGGACTTTGAAGTTATGGAACGTGTGGATCCAGGCATATTTGTGATATGCCCAGATTGCCCTTATCAACTCTGTAAACAATTTGCTTCCACCTCTCTTACACAAAAACTAAAGTTTGCTTTTTTCATTAGATTTCCTATTAATCAATGGATGCAATAGTGTCCTATAGATATTCAGAGTACAAATGTAAACTTTGGTACCTGAACAGCATCTTTGCTAATAATTTAAATACTTCTATTGTAAAGAATACCAGCAGAAATATATTCACATATTAGAAGGTATCTTCACTTGACATACCGCTCTGGTTGCAATTCAAAGGCATAATTAGATCCATAATTTAAGGAACAAGTAACAGTGACCAGAAATTTTGTCTTGTATTTTTTTTTGTTTCAGAAGTAATGAGCCATGTCTTCTCTTTTTTTGTCTTCTTCTTCTCCTTATCGGAATGAATACGTAGTTAAGTAAATACAATAGGAGATAGAGTGGCATGTAACTCTGATCTGGTCTTTTGGCACTTTCTTCCAGTATCAGTCAATATATGTTTTCCTTCTGCAGGATGCTCAATGTGGAGAGGGAACACGAGTGAGGAACATCTCCTGTGGGGTTTATGATGGATCCATTGAAGATGTTGGCAAAATAGTAGATGAGGAATTCTGTGGAGAAATAGAGCCTATTATAGATGGTGATAAGAAGATAATACTTGAGGAAACCTGCACTTTCCCTTGTCCGGGTAACAAAACTGTTCAAATAAATGTTTCATTTCAAGATTGGTTAGGTGTCATTATAGCTATTTGGACCTAGCATTAGCCACAGGCAATTAAATCTTTTTCATCTGCTTTACTGATTGGACTCATCCATCAAATGACTAACAGTTACTTTCTAGAAGTGTCTACTTCATGGCAATAAATCAATTAGAAAAAATACTAGATTTTAAATTTATAAAAGACAGGATCTCTCTGTCACAGATTGTATCTAAGACGTATATTTTTTTCACAAAATCTATTGAAATAAAACCTGTATTTAACTCTATAAGAAAGGGTGTCAGTTTACAGCTAAATATTAGTGTTAAGTGTCTAGACTAACAACTTTATTAATACTTTTACCAGTGGCCAAAATCTTGATGCCTTTTATGAGTGTCTAAGAAAGATAAGCTAAGGTATTTTATTTTTTTCTTTAAAGGTTCTATTCCAAATTAAACTACAGTTTCGATCTCTGAGAAAACATGAGTGCTTCTAGTTGTTTATCTCTCTGCATGTGACATGCACTATCATTGCCTTTGTGAACTAAATCTAAAGGAACTGTTATGAATGATCAGGTCCATGATGCTCATAAATAGAAGGATTAAGAGCATATAAGAGCTGTTTAATTTCCAGTAAAAAACCTCCAGTTCATCCCAAATACTTGTAGAATTTGAAGTATATTGATGTTGTTTAGTAGCCATTTACAATGAATCTTCATTAGAGGTGATAAACTCCTTCAGTTCTAATGTAGGTATCATTTCACACCAGTAATCTATTTTCATCCTCTTGAAAGTCTCCTCTTTCCCAGAGTTGGGTTTTATTTTTCCAGTTTATTTCAGATTGGACTGAAGGTAAAGTTGTCTCAATAAATAGAAATTAATAAATGTGGAGAGATTTCCATCACTGCTTTGTACGTAGTATTCCAATTACATAATTTTCATATATTTTTACTTCTTAAATAGAAACTGGAACAATACAAAGACTGTAGTTATGTTTCCATATTAGTGAATTTTATTAAAAATATTTAGCTCCTTACCGATGGCTTTAAAAATTTTGCTGAGCAGAGACCTGTTCTTCAACAATCTCACATTTAGCCAGCAAGAATAATTGCCCTGTGGGGATGTGCTAATGATACACTCCAGCTAATGTTTCCAAAAATCACTACTTGTTTTCCTATTATGTATACATCAGTTCGTCAATTATTCATTTCTTTGCATGCTTTCCTGAGGTTGGCAAATAAAATTCCTTCATTAATCAGGCATCTGGTCAACACAGTACTGATTATATCTGTCATCAGTATAATGCAAGGTAGCATGAATTTTTAATGGCTTGCTCACTGAAATAATGAGAACTAAGAGGTTTATTTATGAGTTTGTGCACAGTGTAGTCCCATTTTCAACTGCAGTTTTAACAAAATGGTTTCTTTGTGTTGTGCCTCTGATCTTCCTTAAATGTTCTTTCGCTGATCATGACAATTAGTGTCATTACTATAATTTTATTTTTCAGTTTTACACTATAGAATTCTACAGGTCTATTATCCTAACATGATAGCTAGGGCAGACACTATAATCATGTTTCCGTTTTCCTTTCTTGAAAAGAATTTTCCATCAGTCGCATTTCCATCTCTTTAGAGAAAATATGCTTGGGGATAAGCAAGAATTATTTTTTTAAATGCTAGAAAATGTTTTTTAAGATCAAAGCTGAATTGAAAAAAGAGATATGTAGATTTAGCATAAGATGTACAATGCACAATAACTTAAAATGTACAAAAATCTAGACATTGGGTAGAGCATTGCAAAGAGATTCATAATGAGGGTGATCTGGGAATATTACAAGAAAATAAAACTGCTTTAGAACAAATAGGCCCTTGTATAATATTTTTGTATTATTTTCTATGATGCAGACATTCAGATAGTATCAAAATGTTATTTTTTTCTACACTACGAGTCAGGTTTTAAAAGAGGAATGAAAAGAACTAAAAAGAAGGAAAATTAAGAAACTGTACTTGGACATTTTTTAAAGACATATTCAGTGCAAAAAAATTCTTCATTTGCAATGATCATTCATCTTATAAAACTGCTCTTTGACAGGGGACTGTTACTTGAGAGAGTGGTCAGAATGGAGCCCTTGCCAGCTAACCTGTTTTAATGGTGAGGATCTTGGTTTTGGCGGAATACAAGTCCGATCTAGAGCAGTGATCGTTCAGGACTTAGAGAATCAACATCTCTGTCCAGAACAGGCTTTGGAAACAAGACCATGCAATGGTAAGCACCAAAATATATGTAATGCTGGTTCCTGTAAGAAAAGAATACGGAACTGTTCATGGTATCCATTTTAGGCAAATGCAAATTTGATAAACAGAAATGCACTTAAATTATTGTTTTCCATATATCAACAGTAAAGAGAAAAACTTTCAAGTGGCAACTATCATTTGTTACCCCTCTACAATTATTCTTTTTTAATAATGACATTTCTTTTTATATAGGACAAAGAGTTTCCTTATACAGTTAGTAACATTAACAAAAAGAAATCTCCGAGTTTTTATTCATAACCAGATTTAGATTTCTCTCTGCCCTTTGAATGGTTAATTGCATGACAATGTCATTGAAATGTCTCAGCCATGCTTACCACTGGTGGTAGACAAATTGTCTACAAAAAGTAGTTTCCTGTACCGACTTGCCCATTCAGAGGCCAGATCAGAAGTAAAGGAATTTTATATTTATAATAGAGAGCTGAGGTGCAGAAGGACTTAATAATTCATCCCAGACCATATGAGGTGGGCACAGAAGAGCTGAACCATGAACCCAGATGCAGCCCTGGCCTCTTCACCAAGCACTGGAGCACTGGCTGAAGCTCCGTGTTACCAGGAAAGGAACCTGACCTCTAAATGAGTTTTGCACAACAGGTGGACCACAACCATTATGAGGTTACTGACAATATTTATTTGACCTGTTAACTGCATTAGTCTTGTTCATAATCCTAGTTAGTGTCTAGGACACACCTGGTCTATTCTTTATGTGTCCAGTAAGGACAGGAGATCCTGGGAGCTCCACGTGTGCAGTGCAGTGCTGAATGAAGGAGAAAGGGGCTTACTTAACTGTACAAACTATTAATCATAATGAGTGTGGCCACAAAATGAGTATGGTCTGCTGATGAGTGTGGCTGCTGCCCATGGTAGTCTAAAACCTTGTCATTGAATTTCTTGAAATGCAAATGTTCTCTGTGCAGATGGCCAGTGCTATGAGTACAAGTGGATGGCTAGCCCATGGAAGGGATCTTCTCGGACTGTGTGGTGCCAAAGGTCAGATGGTTTAAATGTCACAGGTAACTACTCTTTTTATTTACACAAAAAAATAAAAGCCTGGGAAAAAAGGTGGATAATATGTTTTCCCAGCAAACTGAAAAAAAAAAATAAAATTAAAAGGATCTGCTAAAAAAACACTTCCTGGGGTATGAATCAAAGTCATCATCTTTTTGCATATTAAAGATGTGGTTTCTTTTCTAGAATTGTGCAGCATGTAATGCTAAAAGTAAATATAAAGATTATCTTCTGTAGTGGACCTGAAATGTTTGACATTGTGTGTGTTTGGGTTTTTTTTAGCATAGGCATCTTTACACTTCTAAACGTGGGATTTCAAATTTCAGGCCTTACAACAAATAAAATTTTTATGTATTACAGGTAATTTCAGTGCGTATACAAAGGCAGAGAAAGTTGCAGAGCTTGATAATATCGTCCATAAATTATATATGTCCCTAAAGTTGCAAAATATAAAAGTTTAATAAATGAGCTAATATGAGTTTATTTCTTTACTTCAATGCCATAAATCTGTATCAGGACACATAATGGACTGCTATGGGATGTTGTGACTTTTTGCGTAAGCCGAAGCACAAAAAACATGAGTTAGGAACATCTGAGATCTCAGAAAATAATCTTCATATTAATCTATTTATATGGATTTATATATTAGCAATAGGGATTCATTTAAGCTAATAGTTATGCATTTATTTAAATATTTTTTTTGTATCAGACAAAGTGATAGTAAATGAATCCCAAAGACTAAATATATCCTCAATGCCAGCTGCTGCCAGGTCAGTCACAGCAGGGGAGCTGCCACCACAATACTTCTTGATGATGGAGTTTACCACTACTGTTTGTTGTAACAGTAGAAGTAAAATATTTGTATTATTTTTAGAAAATGTTGAAGTAATAGCTCAAAGGCTCTTGCAAATCTTACCTTGTGGTGTAGGACTATTAAAACACACCTTGTTCACAAGCAATGCAACAGGGATTCATGAACCTTGATTGCTTCCTGCTTAGCTAAGATGTTTCTATGGTAAGTAAAACTCTAAGTAAGGGTTCTTATTGAGATTAATATAACATATTACCTATGGAAGGTCTTATAGGATTTAAAGTAAATAGCACATTGGAATTTATGGCTCTGAGATGTTAGAATATATTCATAAACCACCATCAGTCACATTAAAATAATAATTTATTCTGATGTGACTGAATACAGACTTGTGATAAATTCTAGGAAAGACAAATGTGTGACTATGTATTATTGTCAGACTTTTCATAATGGGGCCTCCAAGGCAGACAAACCTCAGACCTATATTGTGTCATTTTTTTCAAGGTTTGTTTGTATGTGGCTTTAAAACTGTGATAACTTTCTGATTTGGAAGGAAGACTAACGGAATATCCCAGAACATTTAATCACTGGTCTCCATGCAACACAAAACTATATTTATAATTTGTTTCTGATAAATGAAAAATTATAGTTGTCATGGATTTTATGACAGCTTTCAAATGCATCTCTTAAATATAATATTCTATTCTATTAATATCTAATGTAGAGGGAACATCTCTACATTAAATATACAGTAGTGTACCAGATTTTAATTTGCATTTGTACATTTTCTGTAAGCGTTTTGTATAAATTACAGTGTTTGTGATCTTGTCGATGTGACAGACACACATACACGATTCGCTTAAATTGAGATTAACTATTTTAATTCAGAAGCAACCCATATCTCTGATTACTGTGTCTTGTCAGCCTTATTCTTGCACACTTGGCTCTAACATAGTGTATTTTAATTCAGACATTATTAAATAATTATTGTGAGTTCTGTTGGTATTTAAGGTCTTTTTTCTGTATGCATAATATCATTGTGCTGAATAGTTCTTTTTCACTTGAAGGTACTATTTCCCATGGGCGATGAGGCAACTCTTTCCTTCTGCTTCCTTGGATGACTGATATTTTATTACATAGATTCCCACAGGCATGTGATTTGTATGCTAGGATGTATGATTTTCTTATCTGGGGGTGGGGAAAACCTATGGCAACTAGCAAGGTTTTCTTTGTTCTTCACCAGCCATCCCATTAACACTTGGATCTACATAACCACAACTAACTACATCTGCTATGGTTGTGACCAACCTCAGCTATCAGGATTTCATCATCATATCACAGCAGTATAAGCATTATATTAATTTGGGAGATGCATGATAAGTTGTGCTGTAGCAGTATAAATTTTAAACAATGTGATGCATATTCCTCTTCTATAAGCTAAAAGGAAACACAGACAAATTCAAATTGATTCTAAATGTATTTTAAAGTCATTCTGGCTGAAATGATAGTGAAAGCCTGATTGTGTGTATTGGTCCATAACAATAACTGCACTATATATAAAGATGTAGAATTGAAAACTGGGTCTGTATAAAAAAAGACTGAAACCCACAATATCATCAGTATTGTAACATTCAGTACATGTTTTACAGCTAAATCTGCTTTTCTTTTGTAAAATCTCAACTAACGTGAAGCCTTGATTCATAAAGACGTGTAAAAGTGAAGCAGCAGAAAACAGGTACCCTTTCATAAACAGGATGAGTAACTTGTTTTCAGTTCAACAGGGAAAGATATAAATAAAAAGGATGCTTTTATTTCTATTGTGGCCACAGTTTTAATGTGTAAGTTGTAAGGAGGGCACTAGAGAACCAAATCTGTTCCTTTGAATACAACAAAGCATTTAAATTGTTTTTTTGGGCAATCCACTCAAGGGAAAAAGGGGAAAACAAAAGGCTCCATTGCCAAATATTAGTTCTCTAAAATGCACATGAAACTAAATGCATTTGCTGTATCGTTACTCTACATATAAGAAAATACTTTATTCCAATTATCCTCCACCTTGGAATAAAAGGACTCTCATATTCAAATTTGCAACGAGATTGTCATCCGTGACATACTGCAGGAAGTAATTTCATCAGTGGTGAGGTATTGCCATGTGAAAATATGATTTTCTGTCCTACAGGGGGCTGTTTAGTGATGCGCCAACCAGACGCTGACAGGTCATGTAACCCACCGTGCAGCCAGCCCCACGCTTACTGCAGTGAGGTATGTGCTACTGCATTGGAGCATAGGACACCCCCATGAGGGCTTCCCACACATCTCTTGATCACAAAGATTATGCCAACAAAAAGTATTTTCAGAGATTTTACTAGTCACAAATTTGTTAAAATCCACCTCGTGCAATTTTTTACCTTTCAATTCAATGTTAAATAATCTTTGTTGATATGGTATTAGTTTGCATTAAAATATATGAAGAGGTACTCTCCAGGCTAGCGCTCATCAAAACAGTTTTCTCTTCCAGTCATCCGTATTGTTGTGCTTTATAGTTCACAGAAAACCTTGTTTTTCTGCTGCACGTTGTAAAACACTTGTTCCCTACAGACTAGAACATGCAGTTGTGAAGATGGGTACACTGAAGTTATGTCCTCTGATGGCACACTCGAGCAGTGCACTCTCATCCCGGTGGTGGTGATCCCCACCATGGAGGACAAAAAAGGAGATGTGAAAACCAGTCGAGCTGTGAACCCTACCCAGCCTTCCAGTAACCAGTCAGGACGAGGAAGGACCTGGTTTCTACAGCCTTTTGGGCCAGGTGAAGTCATGCAATGAGCAGCTCTTAGTGCTAAGTACTGCTGCAGGGTCTGGCATTTATGTTTTTGCTTGCCTAGGAGGACCAGAAAAACCCTTGACTGTTCATTAAAGAAGGCAGGCATGTACCCTCACTGAAAACAAAGGAAGTGACATAAGTAAACACCTAGCCCCTCTCACTACTCCATCAATATATTTAGTGAAAGCTTATATTGCAGATTTCCTTTTAGCCATTCTACCTGTTGAAATTCACAGGAACTATTTGAAATGTGACTGTAAAGGCACTAAATTATGGTGTCTTAACCAATAATTCTGTTGACAGAGGAGTGAAAAGGTAACACTGAAGTCTGCAAAGAGTAAAGGCTTCTTAAAATTCATAGCCTTAGCATAAATTGTAGGAAAATAATCAGTATAGGTATGCTAATGCTTTTCTGACATATCCATATTTAAACTAATTCATGTTAGTCAAATGCTAACCATATATTGATATTTAGCATAGGCCTGCACTAAGTCTCTGTGAGCAGCATTTGCTCTTATGATGGAACATGTTCTTTAGAGCTGAGCAAAGACTAAAATGCAAGAGTTAGGTCATAAAAAATACTTCATAAAATCCATAATGTAATCAGATGGCAGTAAATATTTTCTAGTGCTACTAAATATTTGGATTAAAACAATTCAATTAGAAAAATACTTTCACATAAAAAGATATATTGCTTGTCCAGAATATTATTAATATGGAAGAGAGCAATTGGTTATCATCTTAAGAGTCTCTTAAATCACATAGGGCTAAATATTCTAACGCACTTGTGTATTAAGGTGGCCATTTATTTCTACAGGGTTTTTTGATGCTTTTAATTGCAGAGTTGAAAGCACTATTTTTACATGCATAATCCATAAGATGTTTCAAGTTGAGATTTATAAAAATATTTCCAATAAGAAGATTGAATAGTGTTTGGGTTAGAAATGAGAAATAATTATGTTAGATCCCATTAGTGCTACCAGTATTTACTATTATTTGTACTTTGATATCACATTTAATACCTGCAATAAAATGATCTTTACTCCAAATACTTTAATCAACAATAAAAAATAGAAAATTAAACTTTTCTGGTCCTTGTTTAAAAAATAGCATCTTACCAAATATGTTATTGTTTACTTATTCTAACTAACCCCTCCTGAAAATGACAGAGGGTCTGTTGTAGCACACAGAGTGATAACAATAAGCAAATACCAGTCAGTCACCTTCAACAATTTAAGAATATGGACACTCATATGAGGTCAGGGAGGGTTTTGGAGCAAGGTACATTTGAGAAACTTCATGAAAAGTCACCAGTGTAATTCGAGTTGGAGAGGAGACAGCTCAGTTCAGATAATTGCAAACATACTCAATAGAACTAAAACTTTATGCAGTGAAGTTGTGTGCATGTGTGAGAGAAAGTGAACATTTTCCAATTCAGATGAGATTTAGGCTTCCTTGTTTTATTTCAGAATTGGATATCTATTGGAAAGCTCTGGGTTTACTCTGGCATGATTATTCTTTTCCTCACAGTTTCTAAGTCTAGATCTAAAATAGGTTTTCCATTTTCTTCCTCAAATTACCTTGCAGTTCCAGAAAGGAAGGTATTAAAACTGTCCTCTTCAGTTATCTGGGCTGAGGTATTACCACAAAAAGATGAGTCTGAGATGCCAATTCTCTTGCATATTTAGAAATAATCTGTCCAGAGGGAGTTCAGAAAGCCTGAGTAAGATGTCAGTAGTTGCCTAATAAGAATGACCTCATTAGCAGAGTTCCTTGCTTAGACAAAAACAAATAAATCTGTATACAAAATACTGCCAGCCTTTTTTTCAAGGAGATGTTACTATTTTAAAAGAAGCCAACCTGAAAAAAACCTAAGCCTATTACATTTACCAATGGAAGTAAGCAAAGGAGAGAGGAAACTAACCTATTTTGCAGCACTAAAGTCTGAATTCTTCTCATTGATATTATCATATGATAGGATGTGTCAGGTCAAATCTACTGTTCCATATCAGTTATTTTAGTTATGTCAGTTACTATCAGTTATAATGTTTCTTTAGGTTGATTAAGGTAATGAAGGTAAAATGTTCTGATTAGTCTTGAACAACTTGTCTACAAGACAGCAAGACTTTGCATTGCTACAGAGCAGAAAGCCTGAGCTTAACTGCATAGCAATGGAGAGCTCTACTGTCTTAGTCTAACTTCTGTTAATATTATTGTGGAAATAGAAACTGCATTGATGATATCTTTTGGATCTGACTTAGTTTGGTTCAAACTAAGTGTTTGGTCAGAAAAATTTTAGCTGCATTTACTTACACGCACAACTTCGAGAAATAAAACTTGCACCACTTGAAAATTAAATTATTCAGTTTTATAATTATTATGATTTTTCTTTTTTTAATTGTCAAGGAGATGTAATGAGGCTTCCCCTGGAAAACAATGTTTGCAAAAAAACATTTAGGAATTTGAAAATTGAGTTGGATAAAAGCAATGAGTCAAAAAGCATGCACTCACCTTTAGTTGTGACATGCTAATTTGGGGGCAGAGCAAAACCCCATAGACAAAGCCACATCATTTTCCTCGTAGACATGGATGCATCTGAGGCAAGAAGGACAGTGGTGTGTATGCTTAAACCTCCAGGGACGTCATGTCCAAAATGTAAACTGCACAGGCTACACATAAATACACTCCTTATTAACAACAGACAGTTGTTTTATTTATGGGCATGGGTTGTCCTTTTAGTGTATTTTTATTCTGTGAGGAAAAGTTATTTATAACAACAAAACTTGTGTATAGTAGGGAAAGAAATTTTAAAATTTTACTAGTTGCTGCAGTAGTAAAATTATGTATGTGCAGTTAAGGGATGGGTGACATAGAGCATGATAGACATTTAAAAACGTACAAGTAAATAGGAACAAGAATAAAAAACATACAATTAAATAGGAACAACAATAAACATAACAGGCAGCTTGTTTTACCAGATCTAGAATAGAAAGAGATGTTAAATGAGTCCCAGGCTGATGCCCTGCCCTGTGACCACACTGAGGGATTGATTGCTACCAGAAAGCCCCAGAGCTGAGTTTCTGAGTCTCTCACCCTCTGCCTCTACCCCAGATCTCAGCTCCATTTGAATTATCCTGACTTCAACTGAAAAGCAGAGCACAGAGAAGTCATTGCTGTTATTCAATATTTACTCCGATTAGACTGTAATTGCTAGTGAAGATATTTATTTTGGATTATTAAAGTATTTCTATGCTACATCAGAACTAATAATTCAACAAGACTAACTCAAACACTACTGACTAACATTCATTCCTTTTAGATGGGAGGCTGAAGACCTGGGTTTATGGTGTAGCTGCTGGTGCATTTGTTTTACTCATCTTTATTGTTTCTATGATCTATCTAGCCTGGTGAGTCTTTAATTATTTATAAGAAAACAGTCCCCTCACATACTGTAATGAAAATGTTTACATCTGCTGCTGTAGAAACTGCAGACACTTCTGTGAACTGCAGTGTTTAATTTGCCATGTCCTTTTGTACAAACTAAGGTTAGCAGATTCTGGTTGTACTCTAAATGATGGATCACCACATGCTCTTCTGAGGGTGTAAGAACTTACAAATATGGCACGTCTTAGTGTACAGCTCATTTTTGCTCAGTTTATCTTGGTTATTATATTCAGTGTCCAGAATAATTTTGTTGTGTCTGTATCAAAAAAATGCTGACAGAAATAGCAAGAAGGAAATTGAATAACGAGGCAAATTTTGTACTTGACAAAATACATAGATAAAGAATGAGAAAAAATCTGAAAACTTTCTCATCTTTTTAATACATTAAATATATATTTTTTTTAACAAGTCACTTTTAAGAATGTGCTCCCTGAAGTTTTCTAGGTCTTGTTTGGAATTTCTGTTCCAGATAACAGTACAGGTCAAAGGTGAGGGAAGTGTAGTCATATACATCAGGCTCTTGGCTGTACTGCATTAATAGGCATTTTGGGGCCTTCTGGGTATGTTTGCCATTCAGTAAACTTTGCCCAAAACTTCACTTCTGTCTAAGTAATATAAAAATTTCTTTGGGTTTTTTTGTTTGGGTTTTTTTGGTGTGGTTTTTGTTGGTGCTGGTGGTGGGTTTTGTTTGGGTTTTTTGTGGTTGTCTTTTTTTGTGTGTGTGTGTGTGTGTGTGTGGTTGGTTGGTCTTTGGGGTTGGTGGAGTCTGAGGAAAAAGAAATACATTAGCATTCAACAACGCTGCAGATTATTTGGACTGGACTTTGGGGCTACTGCAAGTCATTGTAACATTGTAACAAAAGGTTTCAAGTAAAAGACTCAGATTTGAGCAGCCTGAGTGACACAGCTGAAATAAGATTTTGGACAAGACTGAGAATGCACAGACCTGATTTAAAGAAATGCTTACAATGCATTATAAAAGAAGACAAGTACTAAAGCATGGATAAACATTCATTTTCCTTTGGCCTGGTAATTTTTTGAAACCATATCAAATGGGTTAGAAATACTGCTGGATTAAAATCTAATTCAAGGCTAGATAAGGAATGTTATGGTGAACATGCATACCTCTACTATTAATGACTAGTTCGATTATAACATCTAGAATTAATTGTAGTCACTCCAGCACATATAATGAGATAAAACAAATCAAAAGATGAATCTTTCCTGCAGAAACGCTTGATGTGTCAAGAGTGGTTTAATATTTGAGTCACATAATTTAAAAGAACCTGATTGCAGCTTTGATATATGACCAAATATTGCATGGCAGTCTCTGAATTCCTCTGAAAACTGACTGATGTTGCAAGAGTGCCTGTCAAGGATTTCATCAAGCCACATCAGCACCGTAACAGCTTGTTTCTGAGCAACTTTGAATTAGATATTGGTTTGGGTTGATAAAGAGATAATTAGTGATCCCAGTGAAAGTTTTAGGCTTATACCTTTTATAAACAAAGAACTGAATGCATTATCAACATCCTCATTTTCATTTAAGACTGAAATACATTTTTGTATGTTATTAGTTTCTTCTTCTATTTACAAATATTTATTGTTTCAGCAAAAAGCCAAAGAAGCCTCAGAGAAGGCAGAACAACAGACTGAAACCTTTAACCTTGGCTTATGATGGAGACGCAGACATGTAAAATACAACTTCTCATGGTGATAAATGGAGTCTAAACTAAGGAATGAAATCAGAAGGTGTCCAAAACCACAGGGATTTTCTATGGAGTGGATTAAGTGTTTTGAATTTTTCTTTTTTGTAACTGCACCATAGATAAAGAAGGATTTCATAATGCCTACCGATATTCAAGGCATTATTGCTTTACTTTAGACCATCAGCACCAAGAAATCAGGCAGAATCACCCTGACAGACACTGCAGTTGGAGATTTGTGGTTTTTCCTCAGTCTTAAAACTGAGCACCACTTCTGCCTCCAGAATACTGTAGCTGACATAGTATTAACTCTTGGAAGCCCCTGCATCATTAACCAAGTATAATCAGTACGCATGACGAGTTTGTACCAAGCTGTCTATGACTCTTTGTATTCAAACAGAACATATATACTCAGTTGAACCATATGTATTATTCTATCAGATTATATACATGATGAAGAGCATTTTAGTGCTTAATACATATTAACTTTTAACTGCGATTAACCCACTGAGCAAGTTCAACAATTTGCCAGTTGATGATAACCTGTCTTAACCTGCGTTTCAGAGGGCAATGACTCGCTTGAAAAATTCTGTCCTGTTACCATGCCAAATTATAAAGGCCTCATGTGTACATCCAGAAAGGAGGAATTCTCAGATTCACTATTTTCTAGCGGTTGGTGTCTGGAAAAATACCTGCTGTAAATGTTACATTATGTTTCTACTTTCTCTAACTCAAACTGTTGCCTGCATCCTTTTTGCTACGTGTAAGGCAAATTTTTGCACTATATTAGTGCAGCATGATATGCACTTAACTAGTATTGCCATAGAAACTGCCTCTTTTCAGAAAGGATAATGATGTATCTTGTGCAAGGAGTGTCAAGTAGACAGGTCGTGAATCCTGAAGAGAGTAGTGTTCAGTTTGGACTGCGACGGGATGGAATCAGCTACGACGTTTGCTGTACACACACCGTTCCTCATCACAGCAGCCATTTGTGCTCTACACCATGGCAGCAATACAAGTGTCTAGTTTCTTGCCCCATCTACCTATGCTGGTATAGATTGTCCTGCTGGTTTCTAATTGTACTTTGAAGGCTGTTTATGACTAGATTTTTTATATTTGTTAACTTTGTTAGAAAAAGAAAAGAAAAGAAAAAGAAAAGTGGTTGCCCTGTAATCCTGACTGACTTACTTCTTGTCTGAAAAGGTGTTCTGATTGTTCAACTAAAATAAAATGGTTTTACTTTTTCTTTCCTTCTGTTAATGAGAGCTTTTTCACTGTTACTGGCAGTGCAATACTCAGAGATGTTTAGTCTTTTCTAATCATGATAATTCAGTAGACTCTTTTAATTATTCAGTTAAACTCCTGAGTGTACTGGCAAGTAAACAATACGATCAATAGTTCTGGCATTTTAGTACTCATGACTTTTTAAAAAACTCTGGCAGTATGGAAACTCACTGTTAACCTGTTCCATGCTTATGGCTTTTCAGTGTTAGGCTTCCAACATGAAGCTCATTGACTTGCCACTCGTGTGACATGGCTGTTACAGATGTGATCCATGACCTGAGAAGGGTTATTCTCCTCCAATGGCTTCTGTGTGCAGCCAGAACATACAAGTGACTGTGCCACTCCTAAGCAATACAGAGCTTTATCAGGCAACCTCTCAAAAATAATTGTTACATAAAGTTCAATATTAGATTCTCAGGTCTTTTTTATAACCTAAACCACTTCTGCCTACTTATCACTCTATTTACTCAAGAAGCACCAGGTTTTGCACACTGAATGAAACTAGCTTTGCAAACTTTGGCCCAGATCCATTGAAATCGATGACAAGACTCTCATGGACATCAATGGGTAATATCAGTTCTTACAAATACACACCTTTGTTCTATGTAGAATAATTCTTGAATCCAATGAGCATTTTTGTAGATATTCAACAGAGATTATGATCCTGCTTTGACTTAGCTGCCATGTTACCAGTGTGGCGTTACTGCATCAAGAAAATTACCTTCATCCCACTGTGTAGGTATTCCCCAAATGGGAATGATGAGCAGAGTAACAATGGTAACAATCTTTGATGCAGGTTTAATTTCTCATTTTGTACCTTGATCCAGCTGCAGCTGATGAAGTTTTGTGGCCACTGCCACAGCAGTGGTTCATTCATTTATGTGTTTCAGGACTGGAGCATTCAGTCTTTCATCACTTTGTAAAGATCCATTGCAAAATTACAAATCTTGATAATTTTACTTTTCAGCGTTCTTGAGTAGAAAACAAGAAAAACTTGGTTGGTTCCTCTTTTGTCAGACATATAAAAAAAGCCATGGAAAAATTATAAAATATTGAAGAACAATAACTACACGTGGAGAGAGATTTTATTAGTGATTTCTGTTTTTTTAAAGTCTGATTCTGTGTTGTCGAATAGTTTTGGACCAAGAGGGCATTGAGGGAACAGGGTTTCTTTCATTGGCAATGAGTCATCTTTATTTATGATACTGGCTGGTCTTAGCAGGAGCTGTTGCCTAGTTCTTGCTTTGAAGAAATTTATGTCCTAAATCTAAGCATTTAATAACTTGACGGTAAAGGTGTGACATCTCCTTTTTCTTACCACATTAAATGGATAAACAAAGAGATAAGAGGGTTTTTTAAGTATGTTTGGCCTTTTCAATCCATGCAATTATTTTAGTAGCTGTTACATTTTATATCTGATCAGTGAATATCTGGTGCTCATTTGCATCATACCAGAGCTGCAATTAAAATTTAGGGTCTGTTTTTATTATTAATTTTTCTACAAACAAAATGCATGGAAATTTGAAGCCAGAATGGCTTCCCTCATTATCAAGAAAAAAATACTAGGCTGTAAGGAGGGCTGAAATTTTATGTAAATCTAAAGGTTGCAAAGGTGATTAAGCCCTCTAGCATTGAAACAGAAATAAATAATATGTGAATTATCAATATAGAATGAAAAGCAATTTGCTTTAAAAATCAGAGTGCTTCTACAAATCCAGTGCCTAAAGCAGCCACTACTGTAGATTATTAGTTTGTGAAAGTAATGTTTCCAGTGATCAAATAAACCATTCAGAAAATAGCAAAGTAGATATTTTCCTGTTGATGTGGTGGTTTATATTTCCTTTTTAAAATTGTAGTTTCTAGCTTACTGTGTCTGCTTTGAGTCCTGGAGCAGTTCCTTTTTGAAGCTTTGATGCAACTGCACAAGCCTGTTTTATATTTGGTATAAAGCATCAATTTTGAAACCCCCTTCCTCCTGCCAAAATGTAATAAAGTTTTTTTCCCAATCCTAAAATTTGAAGAGACCGATTTTAAAACTCTATGTGTAAATCACTGTAAAATATACCTTGAATTAAATGGAAATCTGTCTTTTTACCTTTATGTAAATTGTTAAGAGTTAAGAGTTTATTTTGCCTAACTTAATTTACTTGAATATTTATTTTGTAGAATGAGGAGGCAGCTGTCTGAGGAATGTTTACCTTTTTTTTTAATTAATGTTAATTTGTAAATTGTGTAATGCATTTTTATTTTTTAAATTATGTATATTTCTTTTTTAATGCACAAAAGTTTACGTACGACTTCCACTGCAAATTTCTGTATAGTGTCAGTAAGCTTTATTCAGTTAATACAGATGATGTGAAAATGTAACAAGTCTTACATTTTCATCTGGGTTATTTTTACATAACTGATGTATTGCTGACAATAAATTTAAACGCAAAATCATTTAATGTCTTTTTTTTAATAAATGTAGTATACTATGCTGGGGTAGAGTAACAATAAAAGCCAGATCCCTAAAATATGAACATCTTTTAAATAGTCTCTTTTTTTTTTTAAAGAGTCTGTTTATTTTTTATTAAAAAAAAAAAAAAAAACAACTTTCTGATTCTATGGTACCAATCAAGTCTGTTGCTACTATCCTAGTTGACTTGGAAATTCACAAAACACATTTAGTCAATTGAAAAATATCCAGTAAATTAAATTAAAAATAATAACATTTTCTTCCTTGCCATTTTTATATCAGAAAAAAGCAACCCTTCTGCAGAGAATAAGGGGTCAATCAAGATCTCACTAAAAGACATCTGTTCACTTCAAGTGAAACTGAATCTGTCACTACACAAGAAGAAAAAGAAGAAAATAAATCACTTTGCACTTTTTCATAATTGCTTACATTCAATCTCTGTGCTCTCCAAAACTCAATTTTTTTTTTATGTCCAGTACTGGTGTGTAATTTACACACTGTGTCATGGGGGGGTTGTCCTGTTTCAGTAGTTATTACATCCCCAGTAACCTTTCCAAGTTAACCCTTAAAAGATTTAAACACAATTTTGAGAGCACACAACTGTGATTTTCAAAGCCTTTCAGGATTTTCACAAGTAACTTCTACCTACATTTTCTCCTTCTGGAAACCACAGTAGAATCACAGAAGTGTTGGTCCTGAATTCCCACCTACAACCTAATTCCTAGCAGAGGAATTTTTAGATAATTTAAATGTGTTTAATTCAATACAGGCAAAATTTTGTAACCAGCTAAAAAACATCTGAGAGAAGAAAATTTAAATTCTCATTTAAATTTAGAGAATTAGTTGTGGTATACTAATGAGGATGATAGAGTTTTCACATTCAGTAAAGAAAACGTGGTAGGATTTCGGCAACTGTTTGCAAGACTTTTAGATTAATGGGAAGGGGTGGTCTTTATTTTAAAAAGAATCCCAAAACACTACAGGAGAACATGATTTTCTAGTGCAAGTGTGATGAAAGGACATGAAGTGAGAGGTAAATCAAGAGACTTAGGCAAGCTTTGTAAATGTTTTAGCCTTCTAGTAATGTGAAAACTTAAAATATTGGAGAATTTAGAAAATCTAGAAAATTATACTGCTGTAACAGTAGTGAGCTTGAGCAGCCATTCAGGATCTGCTTGGCATCACTCTCAGTTTAGCTACAGAAAAAGTTATCTCTGAATCTTCTGATTGTTTGGTTGGTTGGGGGGGGGGGTTTGTAATGCTTTTTCTATTGTTTGTTTTTTGTTTGATTGTTTTTTGTTTGTGTTTTGTGGTTCTTTTGTTTGGTTGGGGATTTTTGTTTGGTTGGTTTTTGGTTTTTGTGGGTTTTTTTGTGGGGTTTTTTATTTTGTTGGTTTTGTTTTGTTTTGTTTTGTTTTGTTTTTCTACAGGGAAGCTGTCTGTCAATCCAAAAGCAGGTAATGACCAGGGAGATGAGATGAACAAACATTTGCATTTTTTGGAGCAGGGTAGGGATGGGTCGGGGAGGGTGTGTGTATCTTAGTCTCTGCTTGCCTGTTCATTTATTTTTCAGCAGAGGCTGAGGGTGTGTAATTTTGCTTATCTTCGTTTGGGCAGTGCCCCTGGCTGGGGAGGGCGTTTCTCCTGGTGACCTGGTGAAGCACCTCTACATCCTTATGGAAACAGGCATCTTTTCTATGTCCTGCTGAAACAGAAAAGTTGGAAGGCTTACCTCAAGGCGCACGGTAAACGACATTGGGCAGATGCTGTTCCTTTCTCTGGGCCAGGACTGAGCCTCATGAGAGCACAGCAGTGGCAGGGTGACAGGCTGTTAACACCAACCTGTGGCCATGTATGTCCACACGTGGCAGTGCTGGACCTTGTCCTTCCAGCCTGAAGCATAAGCCATTTCTGGTACTGGTGCTCTGACCTGCCTTGGCAAGCTGACGCTGTTGGATACTGCCTAATCCTGCTTGTCCTAGTTTGGTTAGGTAGGAGCTCTGCTGAGAAGGTGCACAGCATGCTGACCACAGCTCAGCTGCACGCTCTGGCACTGAGGGACACAACTGCACACAGGCTGCAGGGACAAGAGCTCAAAGGAGATCATAAGTACCCCCCAACCTCCCCAGCCTTCTTAAGGTCCTGCTGGGAGCCCCAGGACTGGTTTGGACCCCCTTTAGGCAAGGGAAAAGTCCTTCAATTTACCTTCACTATGGTGAAGGTAGAAGCCACAGGATCATAATCCATGATAATAGCTGTTGTTATTTTCCATTTTCAAAGAAATCTCATTTCAAACAGTTCAATTACTGAACCTATTTAATTATCATTATGGGTTGATGTATCTAAAAATCTCTGTCTTTTCAGAGAAAGTAAGATTCTGTACTTTTCCATTTATAGATGAGGGGTTAGAGGCTCCCACATGTTTTAATATTTTGTGGATTTTATTCAGAACCTAGCCCTTAAATTTATCAGAATTAAATTGAGAAATTGAAATTATAAAATGAATCAGGTTCTCTTTTATTTTCAAAAATATCCTTCAGAGTGTCAGATAATTCTCTAAAATGGCAGAAAAATGTTTATCAATGAGTGTTGTTTAGCTTGCAAATAAAAAATATTTCATCACGGTGTTGTATTTCAAAACAAATATTTTTTTTTTCCTTCTCTGAAAAATTATAATTAGGGAGAAAACCCTCTTTCTTACCTATACATGTCAAAATGTGACTTAATTATCAGTTTCTTAACTGTTTTCAGTGCTGCTCCTTAAGATATCTCTATGGAAATAGCAATATGATTTGAGTCCATGACCAGAATATGGTTAACAGTTCTGTGACTGAACATTCCATTTGTTGGTGGTCCAGTACTGACAGATTATTTTTAATGAAGTCCTACAAAAACCTCCCCCAAGCTGAACCCAATGTAATTTACACAACTTGTGTCATGTAAAAACTATGAAATTATCATATAAGACAAAGGGTTACAAATTGTGTCTTGCTTTCATATTCTAACTCAATTCCCTTAACAGCTTTCTTCCTGTGTCCCCATTGTGTCTTGGTGCTTGACACAAATGCCAGATTTCAGCCTTATGTAGAACTTTTTTTGATTTGCACTGAGTGCTATCATAGCCTTAATTCTCTTTTGATGTGTCTTCTCACTCTTAAGATTGCAGTGAGACAAAAACAGTTCCCAGCTGACAACTTACAAGTGCACGAAGACACGCTGTCAAAAGTAAAAATATGCATATTGAAATGTGAATTTTGAGGCTAAAGTAATTTTTTCCTCTCTTCCTGCAACTAAAGGTGCAACTATGTATTTAGAAACCTTGAAGATACCTAATTCTACATATTTTAATCATGCCATTCTATTGTTGTTACTTTGCATTTTTCTCTATTGTTCCTCTTTTATACTCATTTTGTGTAAATTTTAATTGTAAAATCATAGTAAGGGCTCTCTCCTCTGTGTGTACAATCATAGAAGGGAGAAGTCTCTTTGAAATCCTGACTGTGATATGACAATAAACAATCATTAACATAAGCTCAAATTCTCAGTATCTATTATTTTGCCAAGAATTCTGGGGTGAAACCTTGCTGTACTACTTTGGAAGTACTCTCAAGCTGCAACGTCCCTAAAGAGTGAATCACCACAGGAATCAATCAAAACCCCTATTCCATAAGCAGCTCCATGGCAGGAGGTTATTCACATTTCCTGTTCTGGAGTGTTATTTCAAACACACACACAGATGTTCTTAGTTTAGTTATTTTATCTATAAGCTATACCAACAACTTAAAGTCATGGGTAGTGCAGATGGCCTTGAGGTATGTTTAAAATAGTTTCTAAGGGCCATGCATGTGTTAACAGAGCTGTGTTCAGGTAGATATTCTGTATGCAAGGAGTGACATCTCCATACATGTATCTTTGGATTTTGGATTTTCAGTTTTGATATTCCGTGAAATGAAATTGTCATAATTTAATTTGATTTATACTGAGATAATAGAAATTAAAACCCTCCATGGACTCAGTACTGAGGACAATTACTTCTCAGCCACAGATCTGCTCCTTTTCAGCCAGAGGGCTGAACCCATGTAACCTCCAATTTAGTTATTAGTCACTAAAACATAAACTAACAGTTATTATTAAAGGCCCTGTGACCTACTAGCAAATACACAATTTCCCATACAGAGTCTGACTCCCAAGATAGTCTGAAAAACTGGTAAGAAATTAAGTTCCACTGATTCAGTCTTACCTATTTTTAACAGAATTTTATTGGTGTCTTCCTCACTGCTTTGTTTCTTTAATCTTCAGAATGAAGAGTTCTCTAGCTCCATTTTGTGAGAGGAAATTGGAGACACCAGGATTCACTCAGCCGAGCAAAGAAAAAAATAATTAGCTGGAAGTTCTGTGGCTGCCTGAAGTTGAACTTAATGAACTGCAAAAAAAGCTTTCTGCAACATTAGAACAGCAGCTGGAGCTAAATCCAACATTTCTGTCTTAAATGGCCTTCACTTACAAGTTGATGAGCAAAACATTAGTAGCAGTCATTTGTTCAGTTTTACAGAAATATAAAAGGAAGGTTAGCAGCACAAATGAGAAGCTAATCATCAATCTCAAACTGACTCTGCAATCCTATTGCAGAAATGCATTGCTGAAGAATCCAGGGCAGAAGTGTAATGGCCTCAAGACTGTAAATGTGCTCCTTCAGGAAGGCAACACATTATTTACATTAAAAATTGCCATACTCCATCTCTTTAACTGCATGAACTTTGAAACGAGGTGGTACTGCAGGTGACAAGACTTTCATCTGCCACCTTAGATCAGTGAATGGCAGTACAGAATATTGCTCCAGAATACTTCATGGGTCTCATCAAAATGCCATACCATGACATATTAAAGTTGTCTTTATGTTTAACAAATTCTTATGAGCTATGAAGGTGTCTGCCATTATTTAAGGATTTATATACCAATAATAACACTATAAAGTTTATAAGAAAATAATATAAGTGATAATAACATTTATTATTACTTGATTTACATTGTTAAAACTTTTTATGTTCTATTTAAGCAGTTGTCAGTTAGCATGAGAACATCCTGGGCAGTCTCTGCTTAATTGTATTGAATTACATGTATAACAAGAAATCACAAACGCAACACAGGGTTGTTGATTTGCTGGGGTCTTTTTTGGGTTTTTTGGGGTTTTTTTAGGGGTTTTTTTGTTTGTTTTGTTTTGTAGTAGGGTCACAGGACAATTAAATAAAAGTAGAGTAAATCATTTTTAAAGAGGGAAAAAATATTATTTTAAAGACTTCTCCAAATCACTGCATTCAAATTGCTTTTCAAAAATGTCTCCTAGATCTACCATTTACCATGAATTACTAAGGACAAGAACATACACTATGGTCTCATTTTCTCTGTGGAGAGTTTGCACAATCAGCTGCTTGTGTATGTCTTCAAATACCCAGAGCCTTTTTATTTTTTGCTTTTCTTTTTGGTTGGTTGGTTGGGTTGGGGTTTTTTTGCTTATTTGTTTGGTTGTTTGGTTTATTTTGGGATTTTCATGTTGTTGTGCAGGTTTTTTTGTTTTGTTTTGTTTTTGTTTTGGGGGTTTTTTGGGGTGTGGTAGAGAGGAGTTCTTTTCATCAACATTGTGCATATCTGACTTTCAGACACATGTATCTACATCCATGTGTATTTATTCTCTCATGTTCTGGGAGTCTTTTAACCCAGGTGAACTAGTTGCTAAAAGCATCAACAGAGGGGGAAAAAAAAGTTGGAATAGCAGGAAGGGTACCACATGTCTACATTTGTCCTTGTACATAGAACAAAAATTTTATAAGGATAGCAGTAAGAAGCAGTTGTTCTGTGCAGGATAGTGTTTAAGACTCTAGCATGATGATTGCAGACCTAGAGCTGGACAGAACTGGTTTTAGAGATAACAAAGAAATATGGTGTCTAACATACCAAAAAACACCATATGTAGTAAATTGGGTGTGATACGGAACAACAGACCAGTGCAGACAGAGCAAAGGTGTAAAAGGATTTTGGCAGACACATAAAAATGGCCCCAAATTGATCCTAGAACAAGGATTGCTGCAAAAATCATATTCCTCACACTGAAAGACTCCAGAGGCTGGAAATTCACTCACGCTCCACCACTGCCACCAGTATGAAACCCCACCAACCTCAGCACCCAGAGGAGCAGTGGAGACATCAGCCTAACACTGGGAGGTAGGCACTAGGAGGTGTATGTATAAACATTTAAACTGCATTAACCTTCTTTTTAAGCAGTTAGATCTGGACTAGTAACTGTTAGAGTGCTTCACTTTCAGTTATGCTAATAATTTGTTTAGCTTTACTTACATAAGAAAGCAAGATTTTGAATGCAGCAACTCTGTAGTAGCAGAGAGAATTCTGGGGCAGATTGATGAGAAAAAAGGATAGATGACTTTTTGAGTTACATGAATAGAGATAGACTAATCTTCTCTTGGTACATCAAGTCTTAAAAAGGAAACAGGAAACCTTGAAAGCTAGATGCACTCTGGCTTCAAATAATTAGAAAAATGTGTAGAAATTAAAGAAAAGCTTGAAAGAAAATATTACCTTGGAGGCATTTCTTGCTACTCTTAATAAGAAATCCAAGCTAGATTTGTAGGATAGTTTAATTTAGAACAGAAGCAAATATCCTAAATTTACTAAAACTGCACTATGTGCAAAGTGATGTGATTAAAGAAAAGAATCAACAATTATAATTTTTATACAAAATACATAAGTATATATGAGTGTTAACAAGACTTTTATCTGAACCATAATGGCAAAAGTCGTGCCACAAGGGTGACCAGTTGCACTAATTTTGTCCACCTAATATATCAATGAGCAAGAAAACTCTTCAATGTAGACAGACAACTGGTTAATGCTAAAAACATACTGGCTGAGCAGACAAGGCAAAGAAGCCCGTGGGCTGGTTATGGAAAGTATGAAAATTATGAACAACTAGAACAAAAAAGTGCCTGAAGTGAGCTAAAGAGTAGCTAGAATTAACTGCAAATCACTGCAAGGTAGCAGTAGGGGGACAAAGAAAAGCAAGGGAAAATATGTCATAAAGCAATAAGCCACAGCAAAATCCGATATGATCAAAGACATGACAAAGCATGTGCTGTGAGGCTTCCTCAAGAGTAGAATTATTGCAAAATATCTTACATTTGTGATAGATAATAGACGAATAGTGCCTCTAACTACAGCTCAGGAAATGACTGGCGAAGACAGGGACAGAATAAGCAAAGAATTGCTTAGCAGTAGTACAACGTCTTATAAAACAAGATATCCACAAGAATAAAACAAGAGATCTTACTAGCAAAAGATATTAATGAGTGGAAAATTTAAAATTAATCTTTAAAGAATAAGAAAAAATGTCAAGTTTTCACAGCATCCTGGCATGATATTTTTTTGCATTTTCACTCTCAAGCCAAGTATTATTTGTGCCAGGACTCCCTAGGCCAGGAGTTGCACACCAGCCACTCTATCTGACAGACTTAAGTGGCTTTAACTTTTATAATGGGGACCAATTTGGTTTTGAACTTGTGCCATCTCTTAGCATCTACTGCCCTTCTGGTTCCAGGGCTGTAGGTTAGAAGCAGATCCAGGGTATGGTCTACAGCAGGTACCATTGCCATAAATCATAAGACAAGAAGCAGGCCAGCTGGTCAGTCTTAAATTTCCTCAGAGTGTGACTGTTCCCTGAGCAGCAAGGATCACAGGGCACAGGGAAGCTACCTGAAATGTGCCTGCCAATCCCACAGCATGGTCAAAAGAGTCTTAACCTGAAGAGAGAGGAGCAAGACTCTTATGAAAGGAGGATTTGGAGGAATGTAAAAGTCATAATGAGGGGAAATATGAATAGTCTAAAATTCCAGTGCATTCAGATATTCAGCATTCCTTCAGAATAAGGCAAGAAAAACATGTAACTCAAGTGCATGTGAACAAAAACATACTTTGCTATATGGCCTTGAAGAACGTCAGGGCAAATTTCAGCTGCAGTATTCATGATTCTTACAATTAAAGCATATCCTCTCCAGGCAGTAGAGAAAAGAAAACATAGAAGTCCCATCTGGCAAAGTATTCAGAACAAGCTGCCTACAGCACTGGATCATTTGCAGAGACAAACAATGCTGCTGGCCAGGGAGGGCACCCAGCTCCCTTCCATTAGGGAGTGCTGTGCTGCTGATAGTCCAGGTGGTCTAGGGTGACACCTCTGCAAACCTTACCATTATGACAAGTTGTTTTGCTTGCTTATACTTTCATTGACCTTTATGCAATTTAATATTATTTTAAAGCTTCGGCTAAAATTGGATGCCATATATTGACTTTCTAATTTAAAAAAAACAAATGAACAAACCTGACAGTCCTTTGGTAAAAAGCCTTACCTTTCCAGTTGTAGGCCCTTATCTTCATCTATAAGCATGATGCAAATTTTCTGTAGACTTTGGTGATGTATTTGCACCTGGATGTCTTCTTCAGAAAAACAAATAACTATTTCATAACCTTTCAATAGCAAACAGAGTCAGGTTTCTGTTTCTTCTCCACAGAAAATCACTACATTGCTGCAAGATGAACTAGCTCAGCTCCCAGGTATGGCTTCACCCCCTTAGCACCTATAACCAGAGCCTGCATGACTTCCCAAAACTCTCTTTAACACTCGGGATTCTCATGCACTCTCATGGACTCCCAGGCCAAGTACCTCGAGGTAAAGTTATGTCTGTAGCCATAAAACAGGTCTGATCAGTTTTGATTCCCATAAGTTCCCCTATGGTTTAATGAGAACAGGGCCAAAGCACAAGGCTTGACCACCAAGCTCTGTATTTGTGTAGAGTGATAGGAAGCATAGCTCTGTGAACCTATGGAAAATAAACCACAGCCACAACAGTGGGACGATTTATAAACAATCACATGGTTAGGAAAGGGTAAAAAAAAAATAGGGAAAAGAAGCAAAGTTTATTTGCATAGCAGAGAGCCAGAGCAGCTGTACAGCTCTTCTAGAATCATGTAACAGCAAATGATTCAAAGGATAAAAAAAGTCAGCTTCACTGAACTGGGTATAAAATGAACTCACGGTCAGTCTGACTCACCAAACTAGATGAAACGTTTAGGTAAACATATAAAATATACAAAACTTCCTAGCACTAAACTCCATAATAATTGCAATTTCTTCTGTTTCATAAATAAAAGCTGAAAAAAAATAATGTCAGGGTACAGGGCAAAACAACAGGAATTACGAAAGCAATGGCAGGTTGTAAGGACCTTAAATGACTCAGGAGATCAGTTAATAGACAATATGTGAAATGAAGCATTACAAAGTAAACTTTTTCACAGTATCTGCTTTGATCTCACAGCTTGCACTAGAAACAGCAGTTCCAGTGAGTATTGGGTTATGAAGAGCAGAGAGCTGCAACAGCACTGAGAGATTGTGCAGCAGCAGCAAGAACAGCCATCCAGAGAGAAAATTCCCACATTTGCATGTTTTTCTTGTCCAAAGCTAACAACTATTCAAAGAACAATAAAAAACATAAAGAAATTAGAGTATTCACAGAACATGGGCAAACTGCTGTGAAAACCCACAAGCATCTCCTCCCAGGGGCAATACCAGAGAATTTCAATAGAATTTCAATACCAGATACATTACAATACAGAGTCCACCAAGGATATTATGGTATCTTGACAACAGTTTAATTTGAAGGCAATAAATGAAGTATTTATTTCAACTACAAGGGGAGAAATAGAAAACTATCAAAGTCATAGAGGATCTGATATGTCTGATTTCATATCAATTGCAATTCTTACAATATTTAAAATTTTAAAAGTCAATGAAACATGCCTCCTTGGAATATATGTACAGTAACATAATGCTGTAAATATCTTTTATTCCTGCTCACTTTTTGCAGAAAAGATACTCTTGCTATGTACAACACATGTTCACACACCTCCTTGTAAGTGAAGTGGCCATGGCCCGAATGCCAAGGATGGCTCACCTGCAACATCTGGGAATTTGTCAGGCAATGCATAGATGGAGCTCTCTGGGCACTCAGGGGTGTCTTGGTGCAGGATAAAGGAGAGGCAAAGGAGACGTGCAGCTCTGTTAAGGCCAGACGTGCCACATTGGTTGTTCTCAATTCTGGACAACACACTAGCCCATGGGCCATCATTAGTGCAGATGTATCCACAAGGGCTCCAGAGGATGCTGGCAATGACTTAACTACTCAGAGAAGTGCACCTATGCTTCCAGGTGTCACTATGGTACTTGAGATCCTGCAAAATACAGAGACTGTTAATATTTTCTTAGACTTCACATATATATTCTATAGAACTGTTTGACTTTTTGGAAATAACATATTTGTGCTTCTGGGTGCTTTTTCAAGTACAAATTGTATGGAATTACTTAGTTTCCTTTTAACCAGTTCCATAAAACTAGGTGCCCCCATCTTTTTACTGCTGTGAAGGTAATAACACCACTTATTAAAATCCCATTGTGTGGACTCCCAATGTTCTTGCCTTAGAAAAAGAACAAAGACCCAACAGTTTCAAGCATTTTTCCCTTTTCCATTAAAGCCCCCTGTAGTCTGAGGTAAAAGCAATTTAATAAGGCCTCCTTCTGATGTTTACAGCTTTAAAAAGAAGAAAGGATTAACTTCAAAAAAGTTCAACAGAACACTAAAACAAATTGGGGTCATGTTTATTCTGTCACTTTGTGATGTCCTCTAAGCACTTTCACGTGTCATCAGACCAATTAGCCAAATGGAGACCTATCAGTGAAAAAACTGAGCCAGAATGACTTCATTATTTAGCAGGAATAGCACCTTTTCAAACAATACCATTCAACTTTCATTTCTTTGAATCAAAGTGGGACTTCAAACATGTTAGATTATCAGCAAAGAACCATAACTGATGAAAAAAAAAGTGATGGGCCAACAAAAAAAAGATTAATAAAACAGAGGTGCAAATGAAAGCAATGAATCTTTAGCAGATTTTTTTTAGTACAAACATTAGTCTTTGCATGTCAAAACATGAATGACAAAAAACTTCACATTTTTCAAGTGTTAATTATCACAAACTTTAGTCTCCTGAAAAAATTACTGATAGTTTAAAACTGATCTGCTGTATATATATAAAGTGTATATATATATGTGTATATATATATAAAGTTATGTGTATGTGTATGTATATGTATATGTGTGCGTTAAGATGTGTGTGTGTTAACTGGAACTACCAGTGTGTTGCACCATCTTGGTACAAGACCAGGGAGGAAAAACATCAGAAAGTTTCTGATGCAACATCAGGTTGCATCAGAAACCTTCCTACAAATATAAGGTGTTTTTAATTTGTGTGTGTCCCACATCCATTGCTAGGGGCCTTGCTCTGGAAACCACACTAATAATTCCATTAATAAATGACAAATGGCTGTAGGAGCAACAGCACACAGGGTACCAGCTATCTGAGCAAGGTACCAGTGAGCCAAGACATACTCCTAAACCAAATATGTAAGACAATTTCTGAGTCCATAAGGCCTGAACTTGGATATGTGGATGACAATACATTTTCAAAGGCTTCCCCTTTGAGGTCCTGGCTGTAACAGCCACATTTTCACTCTTGCAAAAAAACAGAGAGAGTACAACACCTAGGAGCCCCCAGGAGGTACCCAGGTGTCCAGTGCTCTGCCTTGCATTTTTGAGGGGCTGAAAAAAGTAACAACACCCTCTGGATAAATATTTTTGAAGTGAAAGACAATTACTAATTTTTAAGATTAATATTATCCATTAAGATCTCCACTTGTGTTTATAATTCTTTTCTTCTTATCTTACAAATCCAATAACATGTCTCTCAGAAATGAAAACACATTCGCTACCAAGAAAAGTAACATTTCTTTTTGCTATCAATGCTAACCACAGTTCAACTCAGAGATGGAACCTACCAAGAGCTAACGTGGACACATTTAAATGCATGTACCAAGTTAAGTTGAAGAACAAGGAGGCACTTCCCTTGGAACAAATGGTCTCTGTGGTGTCCTAGGAAGGTGAGTTTTCTAAGTCTAGACCAGCTAAATTGCTCTTTACCAAAGGTTAGACACAGGAAAGTTAATGGTGGGCCTGCAACAGAGACCCATATACAGAAAAATAACTTTGACACCTTGTTTACAAAACCAGCTACTGCCCCATTTTTAAATTTGGTGTCTACAATTATTAACTCTATTTCCAGAGGTTTCGTCACTCTTTCTTCATGCCAGTGCTCCTACAACACAACAGCTACTTCCAATCTATTCCTCAGCAGCAGATGGGTAGGAGAGCTCCTGCACTGAATACATGAATAATGAACAAGGCATACTTTTTGGATGAGAACTACACAGCTGAAGCTTCTCTCCTGTCCTCTGCTTCTTTCTGTGTTGATGTTATTCGTACTTTATTATTGTCCTTTTGAAGATTTTTCTTTGGAGGAAGCACTGGAATTAAATCACTTCTCTACTTCTGATTTACTGCAAAACTGCTGTCAAGTAAGGAGTGTCACCATTGTCCCTCACAAACTCCAGTAAAGTGCTTCTAAGATTTTTATCCAGCTGAAATGTGTACTGGACTAATATAGGGGGAGAGAAGAGTATTAGGCAATAGGTAACAAAATGAAGAGACATTGCTCATGAGATTTTAGCCAGTGAGTGCTTATATGCTTTTGAGAATAAAAAAAGATAGAAAATGAGAATGGAAATGAGCACATGGGTCATGTCAATATGTCATATTTGGTTACTGGAGGACCTCACTACCTGAAAAATATTGAGTCTTATTGTGAAAGCACCTTGGCTGGTATGGAAAAATCTTATCTCTGCATACATTACAATCCTTAGATGATGAATATTTTGGGTATGACAAAATTATATGCTTGTTTTCTTTTTTCCTTGGCAAGCTGTGGTTCTGGCAAGAGCAGGACAGTGCCTTTGCTGGAACCCTGGTGAACTCTTCACTCACTGACACAGGAACTCTCTCTGCTGCTGTAACATGAGAATCCTGCACTGGTAACTATGGTAGGCAAGAAGCAGAGATGAAAATAAAAAAATAAAATAAAATAATTTTTAAAATTTAAGCATTTAAACAATAAAATATAAAATAAAATAAAATAAAATAAAATAAAATAAAATAAAATAAAATAAAATAAAATAAAAATGAAGTCATTGGGTCGCGAGGAGGTGGGGATGAGATATCAGCTGGCTCTTTTCCTGTGAGAACACTGCCTTTTGGAAAATCAAACCGGATGCGACACTGGGCAGGTGCTGCAGCTCCCGTGAGGAATTTTTCGGCCGTGCAGCGGCAGCGGCCAGCAGGCGGCTCCAGCCCCGCCCCGCCCTGCGCATCCACATCCCGGCCGAAATTCCCGGCGCTGTCACCTTTGGGACGTGCACGCCCTGAAAATCCTCCCAAGGCGCTCTCCGAGTAGCAGACGCAGCAATAAAATCCGGTCAATGTGGAGATTTAGAGGCACGGATTGTTGCACTGGGAAGGTCCCATCAGAGACCAAAATTTCTTTTTTTCTATTCCTGCTGTCATTTGCATCCCTTTGTATGCAGCATTGCATTATCCACTGCTGTACATCTGGCACGTCCCTGCTCTGCCAAGCTTTTCCCTGGCTTTAGCTGTCACCGCTGCCACTGCCTCAGCCCTTTGTGCTGCTTTTTTTGCTGATTTAGCACTCCTAGAAACATGGACGTGGAAAGCTGCAGGATACAGATCTCCCTTCTGATATCACATATAGATATAAATTCAGGGCTGAACAGAGGGGACTAATGACCTCCTTCAAGCTCTTATTCATGCAGCCCAGTGTGCAGTTGTCTCTCTCACTGCCAGCATCTGCAGCTGAATCGTGACACATGGTAAAAGTAATGAACACACAACGATTTTGAGGAAAAGTTTCAGTGCTATGAGAAGAAGCTGAAAAGTAAAGTGAAAAGATAGAAGGAAACAATGCAATGGCGTTTTCTGACGAGATGACTCAAAGCACAGTTCATGGTGCTGCTGAAGAGCAGGTACAACCACATGCACCAATGAACAGCTTCTGTAAATAAATGGAAGAAAGGAATAAGAATCAGAAGTTTAATAATTTTTTCAAACATTTTGAGGAAATTGAATCTTTAAGGCAAAGTGAATCCTGAGTAAAAAGACCGATCCTATGAAGGGGGTAGCATTCTTGCAGAAATTAAAATCTGCAGAGTGATTTTGTCCCTCTTATTCCCTGCAGAAGCTCAGCAAAGTGGACAAACAGTACAGGAAAGAAGCTTAGACACATCTACTCGATACAAATGTAACAGTGAGGCCTTTCAAAACTAGTGTCTTAGCTTCCATTAGATATCACATCCATATTTTGGGTGTTAGGAATGATACAAGTGAAAAACAATTGCTCCATCGTGCGCTGATTTTGATACTTTGCCTCCTTTGGATGAATTTCCAGTGGAGTTTATCAGAAATTCAGGGTGCCAGTGCCATTTCCTCATTTATCTCAATGGTCCTCAGACCTCAGCTGAGTCACCACAGTTCTGATGGATTAGAAGTCTCCAGTCCAATTTGTACAACATGAGGCAATTCTCTATTTCTTGCCTAAAAACCGAATGGTGTAACTACTGTGTATAGAAGTCAGCATTTTTTCCACCCTCAAGTAGGCAACAGAGAATATATGCAGTAGCTTTTCTTTATTCCTATCCCTTTCCGGACAAAATTAACAGTTTGCTAAACTGTTAAAGTAATTATATGCTTTGCTTGTTAAACTAATTATATACTTTGCTTGATTATTTCAAAGTTGAAAAGAATTTAAAGATAATTAGAAAAAATAAACAAAATAAAATATTACTTTAAAAATATTGCAGAGGTGCTAAGATAGCTCACAGGCCTGGAAATGAGTCCTGGTGGACAGCACACTGACCATGACTCAGTTGCAGACCCTGGCAGAGAAGTCAGCTTCACATGGGGCTGCGTTAGGAACAGCCTGAAAGAGGTTATTAGTCTGCTCTTCTCAGCCCTGAATTTATAGCTTTCTCTACAAGCTGCTCAGAATCAGAACCTAAAGTAGTAAACAAGAATGACCCCTGATTCTTTATTAGTAATAAATAAACATATTTTTCTATTCTATTGCATTCTGCATGGATTAAACCAGATTACAATCATGACTGTCAGTGTTATGTTCTGTCTGTATTAGCTAATTATCATATTATACCTGTCATAAAGGGCTCAGCTTCCAAATATTTCATTAAAACCAATAAACAAATATTATCATTTGAAAAATCCTGCAAGTCTTGAGAATAATTTTAATACTGCTCTTTACAGCTTTAAATATATTTTCAGAAAATGCAGGGGATGTAATAGAGTCATTATTCATTAGAATCTTGCTGCTAATAAAGTTGATAGCCATGATTAAGCTGTGATATTTATGTAGCATGAATACCCATACTTCTATCTCTGAGCCTTCTCTGGATGAATGTAGTTCTAGACTGTAACTTTTTGTTGTGTCCCCTGCCCTGTTGTTGTTGGGCAGGGGGAAGTTCCAAGGTTTGTGAGCCCTGGCCTTTCAGGCACTGAACTTTATGGTTTCTCACAGAAACCTGCAGTTTCCAGCCCGTATAAAAAGACTGGGAGAGCAGCTCAGACTTTTTCCACAGGCTTTATTATCGTCCATGAAGGGGGCAGTCTACAAATCCAAAGATGGAGGATCACACATGTAATTTTATAGGATTTGGGGGGAATCACAAATAAACCAATGGAAAACAGGGTTAACACATTTTGGCCAACTACATTATCTTTCTTTGTTTGGGACAACCAGTTATAAAGAATCAAACCTAACCAATAATATTCTAAAAAAATAAGAACAGCTTGCATTTTTCTAACATGAGTCATTCTAAGCAAGTAGTTTTTCTTATCTCAAAGAAGGTTCCAGGGGGCTGTCACAGGACTGATTGCAGAGGGATTCATCTCCTGTACATTAGACAAGGCAAGAGAGACCTTTTCCACATCAAATGTGTACCCAGTACCTCACCCTCACCTCCCCACCACCCTCCTAATACACACTGCTTAATTTTTATTTTTCTTTTAAAAATCCTTGAAAATAAGATGGACAGGGATGAAAAGTCATCTAAAAAGGAATGAACAGTAATTTTGGAAAAAATTCGTGGCTTCTCTGCACTGTTAAACCACCTGGAGCTCCAAGGACAAAGAAGCTTTTCTGTCAGCCCCTATCCATCCTGTGAACAAATAGCACATTGGAAAACTATTCCTTTGGCACTGGCTTAGCCTCTCTCTAAAGAGGAGACATAATAGAATATCGTAAAAACACCCTCTCCCAATCTCCCCTGAAATATTGTACACTCAAAATCTACTTGCTTTTCCTTGGTAGCTCTCACTCTGTTTCACAGGACTCAAAAGCATATCGATTATGACTTGATTCTTTGTGCTTCCTCTTTTCACCAGATAAAACCCTGCCTACAAGAAGAGAATACGAGGCTTGGGTACACAGAGAAGCTGGTGTGCAGGGAGCCAGAGGCTGCATTTATAGTGCATTAGCCATTGCCTCATGGAAGCCCAGCTTGCACTAAAGATACCTGGAGGGCCTTCCTTACTCCCCTTTGAAAACAGGCTGAGCTCCTCCAAGGCTCAGAGCAGACCAAAGGCCTGAATCCTTCCTCAACTTACTGGACAACACTTAGAAAGAGTCAATTCAATCTTCCTGAAATTGCCTGTGTGATTTTAATGATGGTTGCACTCTTGCATAACTTATCTTCAAAAATTTTGCTAACAAGGATAACTAATCGCACTAAGGAGAATTTTTTTTTTTTTTCTCAGAGGTGGTAACAGGTATTTATACAAGGGAATGAATTGTTTCTTTGTAGGCAAGCATTTTGCTCTGTGTGTGTTAGATCAACCAGACCTTCCAGAAACACATAAAATATCAGGTTTGTAGTAGAAATTCTCATGAGGGAAGCTTAGCCTGTATATTGCTTAAGGATTCTACTGGATAAAATATTCTGCAGAATATGTAAGAATGTGGGGCATGTTCAGGCAGAAACGCAGCCTATTGTTATTATTATTATTAACATATTTTTTTCCAGGTAAAAAGGTAATAAATTTGCTCTGCCTCTCTATCTTGCAATAATAAATCAAATTTTTGATGACACCTGACAGAAGGGCTACTGCCTCAAATGCTTCTTGTAATGAAAACAGATGTAGAGGGGTGATCCTGATGACAGAGCAACAGCCATAAACACTCAAATGCTTATATATTCACACATATTCTTTGGAAAGGAAAGAATCTCACCCTGAAGACATCCTCAGGAAACCAGACACCCAAAGCTCTCCTGCTGGTGGAGCTCTTTTTTCCAGGGCCTCAGTGAGGATGGTTCTGTGACTATACTGCCTCCATTCTTTGGCTGGACAGTGATATACCTTGAAACATTATTCTAAAAATTCAACTCATTACTCAGCTTCATAATATACAAGAAAAGATTAGAGAACCCATGATTTGGACAACACCCCCCCCATATAAAAATATCATGCAGACAGATATCCAAGTTTTCATTCCCTTTTTTAAAGCACTAATTTTCTTACTGAGGTGAATTGAAAGAATGAACCAGAGAAAACTAAAGGTGCACTTCAGCATTACCTGAAGAGTAGAAGAGGCTGTTTTCCAGTATTAACAAATATATGTTTATTCACAAAATGTCACTAATCTAATTCCAAATGCAGCACACAAATCGTTGTCAACAATAGATGCTGACCATCAAAATAGAAAAAGAACAACAGTACATTAATAGGTAAAATTGATATTTGCAATTTAAAAAAACCTGCTACATCATATGCACTGAATCTTTCTTCACAATAGTCAATGGACCGAAAGTCAGAAAGCATGGACACCTTTGTCTAATGGCTGCAACTACCATAGAAGTTCCACAAGAGAGCAGCATATACTTGAATTTGAGAAAGAAATTACACAGAACTGCTCTTTTCTCATCCTTTCCCCTCTTCCATTATTATTATTTCACTGCAAAAAGATAATGAATGCACACACGCCCAGGCTGTTGGTACCACAGCAGTCCCTGAATGTCAGGGAAATGCCATCTCCCTCCAAGCTGACAAACTAGAAGATGGCCATCTGAAACACGATAACTATTAAGAAACTATATATTAAAATTATAAAATATGGTTCACCATGGAATTCCTAAAGGACATATTCATTAATAATAAAGGGATATGTTTTTGTTAATGGATCATAGATATATCATGGAACACTTAAATTCATCATTAAGGATATGAATCTGAAAATATTTTGAGGTGGTAAAACTCCTTGTTTCAAGAGCAATGGAAAATTAAGCATGAGTAGAAAAATATTTTTTTATCTTCAATAAGTGGAATTTTTTTTTTCCCATTTTACTTTGCTGGGAGTTTTACACTAGTATCAGACAAAAGTATGAATATTTCTACAAGCTTTTATTCATAAAGAAAGAATACTTTTTAACTTCTTGGACATCAGAGGTATTTTTATCCTGAAAATTCCAGAAAAAAAATCCACGCTTCCATAAGCCCTGTAATTCAGGTGAAAACATTACTGGTCTCTAGAGCAACAACCATAATGTCTCCAATGCCCAAGCAGAACTGTAGAAATTCAGCTGTTGCTCTGGAAAAAGAGGGACCAGAATTTTCCATGTTAAAGCAGAAATACTTGCAGTAGAGTTGAGGAAGAAAATAAATATTTTGGAGGACAGGTCTCTGTTTAGGTTAAAAAACTTGATTAAAACTCCTCACTTAAAGGAGGAGCTTGTGTGGAGCACAGACACTTTAGCTGGTCCTGTTAAAGGGACCATGACCAGCATTAGGCAAAAATTCTATTGATACTAAAGAAGCTGAAATATCCGACTGCCCCCATTAGCATCTCCTGCCAGTGAACTGTTGTGCTCAATGTGGTTTCCACCAGCACCATATTCTGTGAAAGGCAGGCCTCATTCAACAGAGATTTAGAAAATGCAAGGACGCCAAAGGAACAGAAAAAACACCAGGCACATGCTTCAGTTCAAACAGTGCTTGGGGGAGAAGGATATCAGTATAATTTTGAAAGTGATTTAGAAAACAGCTATCACAGATGTCAATTAACATGAAATAAGTTGCAAAACATCTACAGATATCACACAGGCTCTTCCTTCACTTCGGTGCATTCAGAAATCACAGTATTTATCATTATTTGGACACGATGCTTTCTCTCCCCTCCCTCCTGGCCCTACATCTGGGGAGACAAGCCTTCTGTTATATATGTCTTTCAGATTCTCTCTTTGATATTAACTTAGAGAAAAATGAAAAGAACTACTAAGGGATAATCATACAGGAAACAAAACAAGGATTTCTGTTCTTTTTCTCCCCAAAAGCAGCAAAGAAATTGTGCAACAAGGGGTGGGTCATCAATAAAGAAGAAGCCATCTGGATGGCTCTAGCTGTTTGACTAGCTTTTTGTCTTTCTGAGGCTAAGTCTCAGAGCCTCAGAGACAACCCCATCAAAGGAATTTGCAGCGTGATTGATACTTGAGCAGAAAGCCTGTCACATATAATCTTTTTAAAAAAACCAACCATGCAAAAAATTGCAATTTACATCTTCCAGTCTAAAGATCACATTTTGCTGGGCTAGAGCAGCCCTATAAATGAACAACTAAATAATCTTATGTATGATTTTGTCTTCTTGGTATATCCTGAATATTTTGCACTTCAGACTTCAATAAATGCTCACAGTCCATCAGTCCGGGATCACTAATGTGACCCAGAGGACTCATGTTAGTCCTCAGCTCTGTGGGTGATCAGGCCATGCCAGTCTACCAAAAATAAAGAGCAGGAAAAAAAACCCCAAACATTTATGAATAAGGCCTTTGGATGCAACTCCATCAGAAACTGAGATTTTTTTTCCCCCCCCTTATAATTGCAGGTTATTTAAAACGACAATGACAAAGATATAGCAGTGACCCATGCAAACTGTCTTCCTATTCCTTAAGTCAATTCAAAGATGTAAAATTCAGCTGTTTTTCATGAGCAAAACAATAGGTCCCAGAGGTTTTTTTTTCCTTTCCATTAATCTTTATAAATGTAGTTTCATTAATATCTGATAAAGAAGCACCAGTTTTTATTAGCATCATTTAGCTTTCTACTAGAATGGTTTATCTGCAAATGTAATCTACTGCTCTTAGAGATCTTGTGGCTGGTGATGGTCTCTGCTCCTCATAACCCTTTTTGCTGAGAAGAAAAGAGCTTCATCACAAATTCTAAGGAACTTTATATTAAAGGTTATCATGGTTTTGCAGTCTTTAGTTGTTTATCTCACTATGCTATTGTTTATAACAGACTGCAGGCATTTGCAAAAGATGTGAGTGCAAGAGAACTTTGTTACTTGGGAAATATATTAGGCTGGTAGGTCGAGACTCATTTCAGGACAATCTATGAACTAGACAGAGTATTGTAGGACAGCACTGTGTGTTTGACACTTATGAAATTGCATTTTAGATAATGATACACTTCCCACCTGCCTAATATCTATTTTCCAATCAATTCCAATCTGCTTCCCAGGACAAAAAAAGGTTTGTTTCCTCCTTACACATACCTTTCTCTTACCTTTGCTGCTCATAACAGCCCGAAGACACATTAGTAGCCATAATTTAACCATACCAGTGATCCAGTTTATTTTCTCTTTAAAAAAATTCTCCACTCGCAGATTTCCAGCACATTGTATTAGCAAAAAAAAAAAAAAATAAAAAAAAAATATATATATAAGAAAAAAATAAAAACCAGGGATAGTTTTATTAATTATCTAAAAAGGAAGCTTCTATGGGAGTGGCTGAGGTCATGGTCTGTTCAGTCTGGAGAAGAGGAGACTGAAGGGAAGACCTCATTGCAGTTACAACTTCCTCATGAGGGGAAGAGGAGGGGCAGGCACTGATCTCTTCTCTGGGTGACCAGTGACAGGACTCCAGGGAATGACCTCTGGAGAGGTTTAGGTTGGGTATCAGGAAAATGATCTTCACCCAGAGGATGGTCACTGGGACAGGCCCTCCAGGCAAGTGGTCACAGCACCAAGCCTGACAGAGTTCAAGCAGAGTTTGGACAATGCTCTCAGGCACATGGGGTGACTCCCAGGGTGTCCCATTCAGGGCCAGGAGATGGACTTTGATGACTGTGGTTGCCCTTCAACTCAGGATATTCTGTGATGATTCTGTGATTCAGAAATAGAAATAGAGAATAGAATAGAATAGAATAGAATAGAATAGAATAGAATAGAATAGAATAGAACGTTTTTATGACTGAATATGATATAGATTCAACTTAGCATAGGATTCAAATCCTGGAAATATCACTACTTTAACGCAAAATAACTTATAACTTTATAACTTCTGTTTAATAACAAAGTAACACAAAAATACTCCATCAGACTTTTTCCAAGGAAGTCTCAGCTGAGTCATTTATTCTTATGACAATTTTGAAAGATAAGGACTTGAGGACACTAATTTTTCTCCTTTATTTTACACATTTTGACCGCTTTTTTACAGGGGAGATGTAAAAAATGTGCCATATTTCATAAAAAAAGCATGGCACATTCCCAGGTTTGGACACAAATGATAAGGCATATTTTATAAATTGTTCATGCATAATTTATTTTATTCTGAGAAACTTGGTCCTTTTCCTTGATATAGCTGGCATAGCTAGATTATATGAACTGTAAAAGGGAGCTTTAGTTACCATTCAAATACACTTGATAGCCTGCTAGGTGGGGACCTTATCTCTCTGTCAGATATTTTGGCCTCTCAAGGTTAAGGTCCCAGGGATTCTGCCAGAAGGCAGGTGCTGGGCTGGCAGACGGTGTGTCCTTTCAGTTGTGGGGAGGCTGTCCTTCATTTCTTCTGAAAGAAAAATCTTTTGGACAGCTGTGCAACAAACTCTTTTAGCTTGCTTTTTTCACCTGAACAGGTAGTAATCCTGTAAGAAGCCAGTATTTCCTTTGGGATCCATTCCCACTCTGCCCTCCCCCCAAGGTGGTTCCTGATCTTATAACCATCATGACTTTAACTTTTGTTCTTCTTTATCAGGAATAGCAACAGAATTATGCTTACTTCATCCCTTTGACAGAGCAAAATATTCTCCCATTTGATCTAATACACTATAAATTTCTGTGTTTCCTTGCCTCCCATGCCACATTCCTGATCTATATACCTAACTGCTAATCCTAGCCAACAGCAAACAGTGTCAGAAACTGGATTAGCAACAGAGCTCTGAGCTTGGCTTGTAAGGAGATCTTCACAGTTTCCCTGCCCTATTTAGTTTTTCAAGTGTGGGACATGAGAACAAGAGCAGATGTGTGACCTGCACTGGAAGAACTGGAAGGGGAGACATAACACAAAAATAATGGTGTTACGTAAACAGAAAAATTATGTGAAGTGATGGAATATAAAATATTTTAAATTATTCGATAATCACTTTTCCCTCTGCTGGTCAAAATTTTATATCTTTTATTAATCTTGCATGTCTCTAGGGGACAGGGACTGCAAGGCACCATGGGGACTACTGCAAGACAGGAAAACACAGGACTGCCTTTGAAGTTTCAACTAGTTCATTTATAAGGGACTTTCTTTGCCATCATAGTGTTATTTTTAAGGGAAGGAAAAGAATTTCATGCCAAATGGTTTATAGATGGAATTATTTCTACTTGCAGAAATGTACATTTTTAAAGTGGATCTCTCTGATTTTCCCATTACATCTGCCATTTGAGTACAACTCCTGTCCTCTGCAACTAGACCTCTTGTTAGTATGGCAAGTAGCCTGAGAGCAATTTCTGTCTTTTTCCCACTATCTGCTCTCACCTCACTGATTTCTGCTTAAGGCAACAGAACTACCTCAGCTGTTAAAGACAGATGCTCAAATAATCACATACCTAACCAGTTATACAAACTAATTTCATAAGCAATCATAATTTCCACCTCTTTTTTCAGAAACAAGAGGAAAAACTTATTTTCAAAATGGAAATTAAATTGCCTGGCCATGTGCATTTTCACTTTTCAAAAGTAATTATTAAACTGCTTAACTCTGGCAATTTCAACCCTCCTGCTGTGAGAAGCAGGTATAGAAAAAAGGAAAAAAAGTTATATTATGAGTTTCTAAAAGGACAAGCTTGAAGCAAGATTAAACTACAAAGGCCTGCATTCCCAGCTGATTCTCAAGCCATGGTGGCTGTGAGGCTGCACCTCCCTGATGCTGATTTGCCTACCACTGGTACAATGCATACATCCAGAAGTGCCAATGGTATATGAAAGAGTGGTTTCTGCAATCTTGAAACAAAATAAATCTGGATAACAGAACTTCATTTTATTTTCCTTTCTTTTTAATAAACACATTGTAAAAAAATTCTCATAAATAAAACAAATGAAAACATAGTAAATAGGCCAGCGGTCTCTCTTACATGGTATAATTATTATCTGTCAACAGCAAAAGAGAACATTGTTCAATTACAACATGGTCCAAGAGTTTGTAGGCACTTATTTCATAAGCCCCCAAATATAGCAGCATATTATCTCTTCTTATGGGTAGAAGACTGGAGTAAGAAAGATTAAATGTCTTGCCCTTGGACACAGAAGATTGTCCATACAGACTAAGAAAAGACTCCATCTTTCTACTGCCTGAGATTTTTTTAATAAGGCCATCTTCCTCTCTACATGTTGCATTCTTTTTTAGCAAGTCTAATTACCATCCTCTGGCTAACATTATATTGAACCAAATTAAAATGAAATTAGATTGGACCTAAATATTTTTCTTACTTCTTTTTCAAAGCTAAAAATTAAATTGGCAAGGTACAAATTCTGAAAATACAGGACAGAATGAGCATCCTGAGTTTCTTTCTACATCACAAGACAAAGAACATAAAATATTAAAGAAATGCTTCATCTTATTTTACAAACTATGTTTTGGTAAGCATGTTTTGTCAGATTTACTTTCAAAAAGGAAGTTCAACATGCTTGCAATATTCCTGACTCATTTACACAGGGCAGTGAAAACTACAGCCAAAAGACCTCCCTAAAGTCAGGATTTTGGCTCATACATAGGCCAGTTTCTGTTCAAATCTTCTTTGTGAATAATAAATCATGTGAATAGCATAATAAAAATGGGCCTTCCTCTGGAAACACTTGTATACCATAATTTCTTTCAGAGAAAAATTAGTTTTCTCTTTGTGAACCTGGTTAAAATAAAGAAAAATAGTTAATATTTCTCCCTATCCCCACATATTTTAAACATAATTGTTTTAATTATCATAATTGATCACTAGAAATATTTAGATTAAAAACAACTTCTTATTTTATAAGAACCATTTGGAAGATAAGCAAATCAGAACAGTCTACTGTAATCAGAATGGCAATGACTATACAGAACTGGCTCTGAAATTGTTTTTAAAGTGGAAGTCAATGAATAGCAGTGATCTTCCAGACATTTTCTTGAGAAAACACTACTGTATATTTTCAATATCGTATAAATCTACCAAAATACATGGGGTAGCAGGAAGAAAGTAAAAAGCAATACCAATCAAGGTTGGAAGGAGAAACTAAAATTACTAGAGAGATGGAAAAGCTCACCAAAATGCAACTAAAAACCTTGATTTTTTATAACAGGAAATTAAAATAATGGGTACTCTCATGCTGGACACCAGGAATACCAAGGGCATTATCTCCTTTTATGTTTCCATGAAAAAACAGTTTGTTGCTAAATTTGCCATCTCTCTTAGTGAAGTATCACATGCCATTTCTACAGAAAGCTATAAAAAAAATAGAAAAAGGCAGCACTACAATAAGGATGAATATGCAAACTATGGCAAAAGCAGTTATCTGCCAGCATGACTGCTGCATGACAGAGCTGGGAAGTCACCCATGAATACCCAGTAGGTCTGGCAGAGCCACAAAGACTCTGGAGATGTGAAATGCAACTCATCACTGCTGCCTGCTTCTTGGGAGAAGAAAAAGGAATTCCAGGCAGGAAGCAGGGAAAGTGTGCAGAGGGACAAGCCCTGGAGACCTTCATGAGAAGTTAAACAACTAGACCGCTGGAATTGTGTTTTCTGTTTCCCTTCTCATGACCTTCTCTTTCCTAACTTGTACTTTTCAAACTTAGACCTGCAGACCTGAAAAACTAATTTGTGATTCACAACTAAGCCGGCCAGGTGTTGGAGGCAGTGGACATTAGTCTGAAACCTACAAACTTTCAGTGTTTCATAGGGATGAAGCCAGAAGGAAGGAATGCGCTCTCTGCAGCCTTTGCTTGCTAATTGCAAAGAAAGACTTTAGGGACCTGGCATGATGATTAGGAACAAGTGCACTCCAGCAAGCATAAACCAACCCCTCCCTCTGCCATGATCAGAGAGCTGAGACAAATCCTATCTCTCTCAAGGAATCCTCAGGTATCTCAGCAACAGGGGCAGACAAGATGATAATGAGTTGAGGAGAGGAGAGGGAGAGGAGAGGAGAGGAGAGGAGAGGAGAGGAGAGGAGAGGAGAGGAGAGGAGAGGAGAGGAGAGGAGAGGAGAGGAGAGGAGAGGAGAGGAGAGGAGAGGAGAGGAGAGGAGAGGAGAGGAGAGGAGAGGAGAGGAGAGGAGAGGAGAGGAGAGGAGAGGAGAGGAATTTTTCTTCCAAAGAAAAATGCCTTAAAAATATGTTCTCTAGTTTATCACTTATCAATGCAACTACTTCACTATCAAACAAACAAACAAACAAAAAAAAAAGGGTGAGCATTAAGTTGTCTGCCACACTATCTGCAAATAACAAGCCCAGGAAGAAAAGCAGGAAATAATATAGATTACTATTCATAGCATTAAAAAATTAAATAAAACTCTATTATGACTTTTTAACAGAAATAGCATAGAAAAGATGAAAATTCTGATTTGGAAGATGGGTTTCTTAATAATTTAATATTTTAAATTTAAAACAAAGGCAAAACTGTCAGACTTCTTCATCAATATTTAAAGTCCTCTTAAGCATTACTTACTTTAGTAGTCAGTAGTAGCCACACTTTAATAATTTGACCAAATTACCTTTGAGTATGTAAATAATCTCAGAATTTGGTATTATTCCTATGTAAAAAAAAAAAAAGTGGAAGTAGGTTACTTTACATTAATGAAGAGCTGTCATAACTCAAGGGTTAGAGGCTGAAAAGGACAATAAAGGACTTTGCCTTACAATTTTCATCAGTGTTCCAAACATTACTTGCCTTTACAGGGAACAATGCTCTTGAAGAACTGAAGAACACACTTTTGCAGTCTTTACATGACAAAATTACCTGTAAAGCAATGTCTGACTTCTGAAGGACTCTTATAAAAAATGCAATTGCTTTTTAAAGGCAGGACAGTGGATATTTTGTAAGGAAGATATTTAAGATATAGATAGGTTTCTCAGTCACTGGCCTTAACCAGTCCTCAGTCGTGGAAATAGGAATGGAAGCCTCAAGTGTGTAATGAGCCCAGAGACCATTGCCACAGATGTTTGAAAAGTATATAGGAAAAGACCTTAAAAGTAACAATAAAATTGGGAAACACATTTTATTTGCCTTCCTTTATGGCTCCTAAGTTTTTGAAAACAGGTGGTGTGATATACATCGAGTTGCATTTTATAGGAAGGCTGACAAATTTTTTGGTCTTTACACCTGTTGTTACATGCTGCTCTGAAAGAAAAGAAATTAATTAGCTACCATGTACATGCAATAAGAATCTGTATTAATAATGGTATTTTATTGATAACTCCTATTTTACTAATAACTCCTACTGATTAGTTGAACTAAGAAAACCAAATTCTGTAAAGAAGAAAGAATTAATTTAATACATGTGAAGACCTGTATTTGGGGTTCTTCAGAGGCAAAATACATATAAAGGATGAAAGCAGTGACTCTATGAAAATACTAGGATACAGAAAGATTTGCTGTATAATGTTCCATTACATAGCAAAGAAAAAGAATATTCCCTTCATGACACACACTTCGTGAATTAAATTACTTCCAGTAAAGGAGCCAATATATAGTCCTGGACAATGCTGAACACAAAGACTCATGACATAAATGAAGAAAAGATACTTGGTGAACAAGAGCATCCTAAAGATTAAAAGAAAGACAGAAGGACACCTCTAGACAGACACTTTTAAAAGAGTGCTAGGAAAGATGGTGAAAGTCTGGAATTCAAATAAAATTATATGAAAACTTGTTTCAAAGGGAGAAAAGAAGTTTTGCTCAGGAGTTCGCAGGGATCACTGAAGGAGCTTTAAACCAGATTTGAAAGGAAAAAGGGATAAAAAAAAGGCTCACCAGAGGTAAGCCTGGGGGCTGCACACCAATATTTGAGTGACAATATACTAGCAAGTTCCTTTTCTCCTTGTTCTTAAAACAGGACCTCACTGTCCTGTGATATGTGATGAGAAAAGGCTAATACTGGTTAAGAAGCATTCATTTTCTAATGAAGTAAAACATACATATAGGCTCATCTGGGATGAGTTCATGGAAAAATTAGTACCCTTTCATTAATTACTGTGATAATGCAAAGCTTCAACTGTTACATAAAAGTGGGGGAACTAAACTAATTTTACTCATTGACACTAAGGATTTATACATAAGGATAGGAGACTAAAATTGCAGTTCTATCCCAATCTTGTACATGAAACATCTTGTATTACTTTCCTTAAGTCAAAAGAGCCATTATGAGGAATGCAGCTCTTTGTGGGTAAGAGTGGCAGATGGTGCATAGGAGTAAGTAGTGAGCAACTTACAGTAAACAAATTCTTTATCTCTGACGGGTCATGGGGAGAACTAACATGGTCCCCAATTCAATCAGGAATTGTCTGGAAAATGGTGGCATTCAAATACACTCATCATGCTGGAACACACTTGAAAAGAAAAACAAAGCAAACACAAAAGCTTTCGATTACTAAACCGAATCTTATTTTTTCTACAGAAATTTGTCATTCTTCTGGGACTGACAGCATGATGCAATTTGTAAAGGTGCTCCAGTGTGCTCAGCATCTACCACTGAGAGCACTGTTACAACTTAGCATGAATGAAGAAGTCAAATTTAATCCAGGAGTTTACTGACACTCCACAGCTATGGTTAGTAGCCTCTACAGATGGGCTATTATGTGCAAATAAGGATTTATAACCACTTTAACCACGTGTCTTGCAAGGTGGCACTCAGCACAGGTCTGCGTTTCTCTTATCTTTCCAGAAGATGAGGAAACTTGTGTCAATAAACAAACCCATCTCTTTGAGTAAAGCAGCCCGGACTAAGGGTGTGTGAGTAAAGCACTTCTGGGATTTTCCATTTGCTGCTCAGACACAATGTATTTATGAGGCCCAAATTCCCTGTGTCTATCTGCAGTAGACTCTGAATGAATTGTGGCAGAACTATAGCTACCAAATGCATTTTCTCTGTGTTTTAAATTTGAACTCAAACAGCAGTCTCTGCCTAGGCAACTAGTGCCACTAGCTATGAGGGCAATATGTACGTGCTTCCTCAAGTAGATGATGGGCTTGCCAGTTACAAATTGATGACTAAAATAGAATTAAATACCTTTGCATGGATAAATAATCTGTTTATTTTTAAAATGAGATATAATCACTCTGGAGATGTTTTTAGCTTGAAAGAGAAGTTGGTAATTCCATCAGTTATCTTCTCTGTAATTCCATTTATTTTTATGAAAGGACAATTCTAACATTCATTGAATAGACACTAACAAACTAGAACACATTACTTCCCAGTCTATCTCATGCACTTTTAAAACTCTCAACTCTTCCTGGTAATAAAACAACCATCAGAGCTTTTGTAGAATGTTTTAGTCATTTCCCCAGAGAAATTAAAGTGCCTATCACTGGCAGCAAGACAAACAAAATCACTTCTCTTCCCTCCCCACCACCTTGAGCAATGGAAAGATATGATAGGTTTTAAGTAAAATAAATATTCAATCCAGTACTTGTATGCCAAGCATAAAAAAAAATTGTTATCATCACTGATTTTCTCCATGTACAACAGTAACAGAAAGGAAAATTCAGCAACATGCTTGAAGAAATATCTTGGGTTTTAATCCTTTGGGTTCTTTCAAATCAGATGCAGTAAAAATCATCAATTAAAACAGGGAAGGTCATTTAGATGAACAATCATTACTGATATACCAGGTTCAGTCACTCAGCTATTGTTTTGAAAATTCTAAGCAAGTCATGAAATCTCTTCATATGGCCTTTACATCCCCTAAAATAAAATAACATTTATTTTTCTGACAGAACATTGTCTCTAAGAATCTACACAGCTATATTTCTATATATTTCTAAATATTTCTGTAGGGAAATGCTTATGTATTCACAGCTTCAAGAGGTTATGTGGGCAAACATTTCATTATGAGCATTTTTTAACATGATATAAATCAACCCCTACTAGTGGTAGCACTGTTTTTCTACATAAATATATTTATTCTGTGAGCTGTAATTATTGAAACATTATTCCAAATGAGATTACAGTGTATTTTAAGTTCTTTTATTCCAGAAAAACACTGAATCACATTGCAAGAATGAAAGCACGTTAATTCTACTTTAGATTATAGCTCTTGAATGCACAGATGTTTCACAGAGCAACATTCTGTACACTGTACAAGTTCTGCCATGACCATCTACACCTTTTCTTTTTTCTAACAAAAAAAAAAACATGATACATTTTCAGTTTTCAGAACATGAATGCCAAGATTTCTTTGCCTGGATCCTTCTTGCATTTTTTTTTTTCTTTTCTGTTTTATTCAATTTTTGGGCACAGCAGCCAGGAATCTTTGACTGCTCCCTTAATGAATGATCAAGGCCTTGTAAAATACTCCAGACTGGCTGCCATAGAAAAAGAAGTATCCAAATTATTTCTTAAAACACTTGATTATGACACGCTTCCATTTTATACCCTGGAAGACCAATTAAATTCTTCATAAGTGTTGTTTAGTGAATAACAAACAATTTTCACTAGGTTTAGGGTTTTGATTTTGTTCTGTTTTGTAGAAGATGTTCATAACACCCCTATGAGTAAATCTCTAAAAACTAATTCCTGTTGCTCTTTTTCCAGTTATGTAGCTTAGTATGCAAATCAGTTCTGCTTCTCTCTCTCTCACACAGGCATACTCACCCAAATATTTCTGCCTCTTCTCAGCAACCAGAGCCCTCTGCTATAAAAAGAAAAGAGGGATTCTGAAATGGCTTGTTATCAGAAGCAATCAGATGAACTTATTAATATTATTTATAATTGCTGCATTGTTGCCTGAGGAGCTGGTTGCCAAGGGAATTATTAAACCCACTGATTTCCGCTTTTGTAGAGGATTTGAGAAAATTACTTTTAAAGGAAACATCTTTCATTTTATCCACAAAGCAGAAAAAAAGCTAAAGTAGGCAGAACAAATAGAACTTCTTTAAGATGTCTGATAGAAAATTCCCCTGAGTGGAAGCTTCAAATGGATACAATAAACCTTAATTTTTAGAGGGTTTTTTGGTATCCACAAGGGAAGAAGGCTGAAGGGTTTGAGTCCCCATCTTGCTAATATGTCTACAGCAGAGTGCTAACAATAATCAGAGATACTGTAACCAGCTGTTCATGAGGAACAAAAAAAAAAAAAAAAATCAGTGTAAATGTGCTAATTCATTACTGACATACATATGGTTAGAAATATAAAAGATAAAGCATACCATAGCACCATATTTTAACACCCTGATTAAACTCTTGCTTGTGCATCCTCTGTGCTCTCCCTTATAAACTCCATGTGTGCTACACATTTGATTCAATTTTTTCCTGAAGCTGCTCCTAAGGCAAACAAAAACTGGCCCACATCAAGACTAAATTTCTAATTTTCAGTGTACTAAGAGGCAAGTTAGCAGAGTGCAGCTTCCAAGCATCCTTCAGTTAGAGCAGCAGTCCCATCAGACACTGCCTGCAGTCACCATTTCGTCTTCATCCTCCTTTGTACTAAACATTAACGAGTGCTTTCCTCAATTCTAGTCCCAGTCCCACCGCTGGCATTGAGAAGACACTACTGAATTGGGATTAGATACCAAACTCCTGCAACTGAACAAATGCCAGTTCTATTAATTTAGTGAAGGTGCTCAGTTTTAAAATACTCCATTCACCCTGGACCACATGTCACAAGAAGAAAAGTTTCATTGTAGTGCAGCGTTCAGCCTTGTGTGCACCTAAATCCCATCAGCTGCTGACTCCCAAGGACCAGCCATTTTAGAAAGAGTAAATGATGAAGCAGAATATAAAAACACTGCAGACATGATCAGCAGTTTGAACATTGCTGAGAAGGTTGGATCCAAGGATCAATACATTCAACAAAAGGAAGAATCACAGAAAAATAACTTTTTTTCCCCTTGTAGCATTTCTTCTATTTTTGTCATTCCTGCTTATCTTTCCACACTGTTTTCCAGTCTGCTCCAGTTATTTCTGCTTCAAAATTGGACATCCTAACATAAAAGATATTTTGTTTGGTTTGGGAGGGAATTTGTTCAAAAGCAGGTTCAAGTTTTATTCCCATTTTAAATTCTAACTCTTCAAATTCTGGCCATGTTGTGACCAGCAGTTGCCCCTCCTCAGAAGATATTTCACCCTGTACCACCCAGATTTCCACATTCTAAAATGTAAGCAGGTTCTGCATCTCTACATTGAAACATTTGGATCTTTGTCAAAAGGTGATGCCCTTTTCCTTGGTCTCATGGCTGGATTTAATGACTTGAGGCATGGTCCAACATCAGGTCTACTGGTGAATCACTTCCATACAAGAAAGTGGTATAATTTCTGTCTGGAAACACTCAGTCTTAGCAGGAAACATACAAAACAAGCCACAAGTATATTTTCTTTAAATTGCATGCACTACTGAGGGATAACTATTATTAGCAACAACGTTTTGGAATTAAGAAGTATTAAAAGAGTGGATCTACCAATATATAAATACATATTTTTATCACACCATAAAATTATCATGTTATTTTATGGGTGAAACAGACAAAACCTGTTCAGGCAGGTTTGCAAATGTAACCTCTCTTCATCTAGTTATTAATTTTTAAATCTAAGAAACTGAAATATCAAAATTTAATTTTGTTAAAACTCTTGCAATAAGCAGTGGGAGTGTGCTAGAACATATTACTCAAGCCATCTTCGATAAATGCCATGTTAATCCACAAATATCCCGTGTTTTGTTCAATAATCAGAGAGTAACAAGGATTAAAGTTTAGAAAATTACTGCAAAAGCATTTGAAATTATGGTAGAATACAAAGTATTTAAATTTATTATAAAATAATGGATTTTCACCTAAGGAATTACTCTAACACGGAATATGCAGCATCAACATAGCATAAAAGATGATGGAGTATGCTTGACAGAAAACTTTAAATACTTTCATGAAGACTTGTTAGTTTGGGAAAGTCAGTGAAACAAACACTGATATTCTTTGTCCTTTTGCAAATTAACATAGTATTAAAGATGCATTTATTTGCCTTCCTATCCTCTTCCTTATAGCAGCATCTCTGAAATGTAATGTAAAATCTTTGTTCCATATTATGAAGCATTAAGCAATAAAAGGATATAAAACTTCTCTGCTCTTCATTCCATAAATTACATAAAGAACATTTGCACCAAAAGGTACTTTTGTATTAGTCCTAAGATGGATCATAACAGAGGAACTGTGCTGAGGCATGGATAAAAAATGTCTATAAAGACCACAGGCAAAGTGCGAGTAGAAAATTATTTCTGAAACCTTGAAGTGTGTACAGACTTCCAGGTATCAATTTCACTATGTCCTAGCTTGGATCTACACGATGCAAAATCCTTGTCATTGCTCTGGGATGGCCTTAGCAGTTTACAACAATTAGAAGCTTTTTAGTCTTAGCCATAAAAACTTTCTTTTTGCTCATGGCTTAATGGCAAAAATGGTCCTCGGTAGCCGAAGACTTCAAAGAATATCCTTCTATGTGTGTGCTGAACTTTCTTGCCTCTTATGTATTTGAACTTTCTCTTTCTTTCACATTTTTGAAGCTGAAACATCATTAAGAAAAGACAATTTAAGTACTTCAAAAAGACAAATCTTAAATAATTCTCACTGCTCTCAGAATCTTCTATTAGCACAGTTATGATCTCTGATAGCTCAAAGCCAGATGTTTTCCAGTTGGATGAGGGTGAGCACAAAGCAGAATTTGATGTGACTAATTAATCTTACAGAGAATATTTCTAGATCTTCCAAGATGCTGAGAGAATTATTTCAACTATTTAAGTAATTTCAACAGTTCAATCTATTAAGCAACTTCTCTTTTGCATCTGCTTCCCCTATAATATTTGACCTTTTTTATACAACTATTTCTCTACTTCCAGTAACATGTCTCTACAGGGCAAAACACATACCTCATCAGAGCAGCACAGGAGTTATTTAAGTATGATCTGTGCCACCACATGTTTATTTTTTTGTGCCTGTATTGGACTAGGGATATTTCTTGGAGATGAACATAATTTTCTTGGAAGTTTTTGATTTGGAATTTCTTCATCTCATAGGAAATGTTCAAATCACTAAGAGCTACAGTATAAATATACTGGTTTTGCCCAAGACCGTGTAGGGAATACTCTCAAAGTAAGAAAAGCTAGTAAGCTGGTCTGGGTTATTTATTTTCTTTTTTCTTTTCACTGAATTATGAGAGAATGGATGTAAATTTTTCACAATTCAGAGTTTTATTGAGGTTATTCAGATTATTCACTTTTGCCATTAACTGTCCTGGAGAGTGAGCAACTTTCTCCTACCACGACCTGAAAAGACAAGCAAGGTTTCACAATGTTAAGGGAAAGAATCAAACACTGCAGCCCATAGCAGGAACCACCAAATTCTTGGTTTCAGGAATTAGCAGTAATTGCTAATACTAACTATTGGCAATTTCCTTCTGGTCACTGGATCAGTAGGCTCAATGCTTATGTTTTCTGTCCTCTTCAACAATATGGACCAGAACCTTGTCATATTTCTAGCAAACAACCCAGTGGTTCTCATTCTGAGCTACATTTTATGTAGCTAAGGCAAGTTTTTGTTTTCTACTTCCATCTGTCTAGAAAGTTCATGAAATTCATGAAATATTAATGCAGAAGCATTTTGTTTCAAAGGAAGGCCACATGCCATATTTCTGAGTCACTAATTTTAGCAGAAGCTGGAGTGCCATAAATGAAGCCCTGTGCATATAAAATCTCTGCCTTAAGATTATACTAGTTAAAAGTGCCATCTTTGTTGCTGCAAAAGGAAAAAGGGTGGTACTCTTTCCAGTTATTACTTATAAAATGGAATTTCCCTTATTGTCTCTAATTTCCTTTTTTTTGTTTTTAGCCCACAAAGCAGGAAACCTGCATTATAGGTCATCTGAAGCAGGTCTTTGTTAGGAAAATGCATAATCTTGAATAAACAAGGACACCCTCTCTCTTTTATCTGTTGAGCCTTTCACTGTATGCCAGCATGAAACCCAGAGGACAAACGATGACTTCCCTGTATTTACTGTGTACACACACTGACAGAGTTTCCTCTGTTACAGACCTTTTATAAAAGTTTAATTCCACCAAATTCCCTATGTTTATTTCCCATAGAGTGTAATCCAGGTTTGGAAAGAGTACAGATGTTACCTCTTCTATCACTTAATCTCAGTGGGTAAAATGCCAAAGACCAAAAAAGAAAACAGATGGGCGGAAAGCCTTTCAAATCTCAGACTGAACAGGCCTGTTTGTTGGAACCAGCTAAGAGAAAACTGTCTTGACCATTTTTAATTTAATTTCAGATATTTTAGAGAATGAGCAAGGAGGAAATTAGAACACTTCTAAAAATTTTAAATTATTGACTTCAGAAAATTTAAGCAAATAATTACCGTAACCATAGTAAAGGTATATCTACACATCTTCCAACATTTTACAGAAATACACTATTTTTTATTCTGTCAACATTTATGGGGTTTTTCTATGCTCTGAAGAACAGGATTTATCCTGATAAGAAGCTAGAGAAATATCCATTCCACTAAGTGAACTTTTTAGAGCGTCTTGTATGTAAAACCCAGAGACCACAATTAAAACGAACATGAAAACACTTGTTTCATAAAATATTTAAAGCAATCTGTCTCTTATAATGCATTGCTCTACTATTTTCATCGGTGTAGCCCCAGAACGTGCTGTGAAAGTAGAGGTCATGTGTTATGGCCACTTGCATGTGTCAGTCCATAAACACAGAAAAAATACCTTCAAAAAAACCCCTGACACTTCCTGATGGTACATGACATATTGCAATATTTTATTTCAATAACACTTTGAATAATTTAAAAATACATGTTCAGGCTCATCAGCATATGTTTTCATACCAAGTTCAAGAGGAGGAGATTTTAACAAAGATCCTGTGCTGTGCAAGCAGCTCCATCTAAAATGTGTCTTACAGTGTGAGCTCAACAAGACACACGCGGTGACTTTGTGTGCACATCTTGTCTGGCATAGCAGGCTCTGAAGCTGCTTAGACTCTTTTAATGCCTTCTGACAGCATGATGATCTCCCTGGCAAACACCTTCCTGTGCTGCTTATCCTGCCAGCAGCGCTAAAGGGGAGAAAGTTTTTCTGTTTCTTCCGTCAGCTTTTAGTTATTTTGCTGAAAAGTGAGGGCAGCATCCGCTGGCTGGTACAAACACATGGCTCAGCAGCACACAGGCTGTGGCAAGAAGAGCTGCTGGCGTGGCTGTGGCTGGTAGGATCACATTTTGTGGGCTTGAGGGGAAGTCACTGGTGACTTGCTGGGTAGGAGAATGAGCCTATAAATCAGAAAAATCCTTTGCAAATCTCTTTAAAAACTGAAAAACTTGGACTCCCTGACAGAAAAATTAGGGTCACAGATGTTAGAAGACTGCCTGTGGGGATAACAGGGTCTTTTTCTCCTGGGCATCATGTAAACTTGCAACATCTCTTCAGCCTGGGCACTGCAGGTCTTTCTAATATGATTGCTCTTATCTATCCTACGTATCAGCAGCAAGATTTTTAAAATGTATATACACAAAAATGGTCTTCTACAAGGATTTCTTTGAAATCTGACACTTTTCCTGGAGGGTCATTGCACTGAAACAAAAGACACACACTCAAATTCCTATTGCTTCAATTTGACAATGTTATGCCCCTTCTGTGAGTCCTGATTCTTTGTGATGTCTCTGAACCAGCACACATGGCATAGCTCATCAAAACATAGCAGGCACTAAAAAAACAAACGTGAAGGAAAACAAAACCCAGAGCAAATCTAGAGCTTGATTATGCTGAACTAAAAAGCCTCCTACTATGTAGTTCTTGCATTAAGATGTAACTTTGCAAAAATCGTTCCTGCTGGTTTATAATGTGCTTATTTTTTATTACTATTTTTTAAAATCTCCCACTTGTCAGGAAAAAGCCATGATGTGGATGTTGGAACATTATGAAAATGGAATAAGTCTATCTGCCAGACTGCTCTTGCTAAATTCTGCAATAAGTGAGAGACTCAGCATGTAGCCAACCAAACTGCTTCAGAAAAGAAAGTAAGAAAAAAAAAAGCAAGATATTAAGGAAGAGAAAACATTTCTGACATCTATTTAATGATCATGGAATTACATAAATGTAAAATCCCCAAAGCTTAGACAAGGTCTTGATTCAAATGAGTGTCCAGTCTGGGAAAGCCAAGACAAAGGGATTAGTATCAGTCTCACAGTCTCCCCACCACAAACATCAGATGACAGCAGGCCTGTGAACCATGAGCCCAGAAAGATGTTTCATCTTGTGTGCTCACAGCCAGCACCCATGACTGCTAGAGCCCAGGCAAGGGCAGGAAAGGCACGATACAGCCATAACTGTGCTCACAGTGTCAGCAACGATCCATGTGACCTTAGACTGACCATAAAACCAGGGGTAGAAAGCCTTCTCTCCTAAAACCAACTGCACTCTTTTTATGTTTCATTTATAGCTTTTCTGATGGGGTTGGTGAGCTTCATCTCTGAATGTTCCTTTCTTTCACAAGGTACCTGCTGCCTGGTGGCAGAGCACTCTGCAGCTCTCTGTCTCTCACAGCTGGTTTTGTACTTCTCTTGTAGCAAAATTTGGCACTCTGTTCACTCTCCAAAACTGTGTATCAAAGCAATTAGTCCCTTTTTTACCCCTTCTTACAGCAAAGGCTTTGGCCTTACTTCATTGTCTCATCTCAGGGCAAAATCCTGGTCATACTTAGAGCAACCACAAAGAGCTTTCTTCATTATGAAAGTCGCTCTTGAAGTGTTACTAATTTGTCATCTGTTTACCTTCAAGCAGGTAAATCTCTCTATCCTACACAACAGCACAATGATAAGTAGACTTTTCGATCAATCTGAAACAAGGAGCAATAAAACCAGGGGTAGAACTGAGACTAGATTAAAAAACACTCTGGAAAATGAAACGGGACCAATGAGTTGGCAAAAGATCAACATAAATACCCATAGGCTCAATTTAGAGGACACTGGCATGCGTACAGTAAGATTCATAATGCCTGCAATATACTGTGGCATAATTAATAAAGTATGCCTGTGATAGAAAGCAAAATATAAACAAAATATAAAGAAGGGCCACTCCCTCCCAATTAGGTTGGAAATAAGCTGTGTAACATGCTGGAAACTGCAAAGTACATCTCCAAGCACAAATATGACAAAGATAAGGTGAGGAGAAGCTCTGCACTGTACTTGATCTCTAAATCTCAGTGAAATTCTAATTAGAGAAACCCTGTCCTAAATGTTTTTGTTCTCTCTCTTAAGTGCTCTTTTGCATTTTAGCAGAGCTTTCTGGGTTCTCTTTCTCCTTGTGCATTCTGTGTTCATAGCCCTCCTTCCTGCATAAAAAGGAAACTGATTACTGATTATTTGCCAGCAATGTCACAGAGCTGCCCATTAGCCGTTTTCCGCAATGGTAGAACACTTCCACAAACATGGCAATGTTATACTTTACTCAATGCCACCCAGATGTGAATCCTGTAACTAATTATAGCACCACTTCCACTTCCTGAAGACTCTTAAGAGCAGAAGCTGGCAGACAAACACAACATCACTAGCTGATTTTTTTTCCACCAAAGTAATGAACCAGAAGCATGAGTAAGTGTGCCATTCCAGGAGTGTTCTAGATAAAGTAAGAAATCTGGGGTCACTACTCATAGAGACAGTAGTGGTGATCAGTGCTTTAAACCTACCACCAAACTTTCCTTACAGCCCATAAGTTCTGCATTCTTTGTCTCCATTAACAGTGATGCATTCTTCTCCCCCAGCTTTGTTAACCCCCCTCTAGGTCTGAGATGACAACCTGATAATAGTACTACCTTCATCTTATCTCAAGGTCCCACTGTGGGGGCTTATATTACAGTCCAAGTTCCAGGTATCAGGGAGGCATGTTCAGAGGAGGCTGTGGTGGTCTTTGGTGATCACTGATGCCATCTGTCCCATAACTTGAGTGATCTTTGTTTGACTGGTGATATATGTGTGGGCAGTTTCTTCTTTGCACTGCTTGTTACCATGGGAATTTTTGTCTGGATGCTTCTCACCTCCACCAGGTATGAAGTTAATGCCATCCTGTGGCTCTGTTCCATTCTTATCTCATGGCAAAGTCCTTCTGGGACCTTAACAGTGTTTGAGACAGGCCACCGTGGTCTTTATGTCTTTACACTGCATGCAAGTTGCAAGCACTACTGTCATCTGCCATCCATCAACTGTGTCAGGCAGGAAGCCTGGGCATCAAGTGGGAAAGACATTTCTCTGCCACAGATCTTAGATACACCATGTTAAAAGACACTTAAATATAGACTTGTTTTATACTACTTCCCATCATATTATTTTACCTAACATGAGCCCTCCATGCAGACCTTCAGAACATGTGACATTATACCTCCACTAAGTTTCAAAACTTCTTTAAGCTCTGTATACTCTGATACAAAATGCTAAAGTCTTATCAATGTGTCATTGAGCATTTTCCCCACTCCTCTGCCAGCAATTTTTAGAGCAAGACACATCCTGGTGATCTGTCAGAGAAGAGGCACGTTGGCGGAGCACCTACATCTCTTCATCACCCAGGGTCAGACTCCTCTCCCAGCACCACCACAAAGAGGTGAACAGTGATCCCAGTTTGTTCAATTCACAGTCACACTCCACCACAGCACTCTAATTACTTCTCACACCCATCAGTTCAGTGGCATGTCAGAGAGTACAACTATCTCCATAGTCCAGACCACCACCACTAGCTTCTGCCACTCTTTGTTATGACTGCACCAAAATGACCTGGGATCCTGCCTGAACTGCCTGTCTTGTGTCTCATGAATCTGGTTTTGTGCAACTTGGTAAATGGCCCAGAATGACCTCAAACCATTTCAATTCTACATTAATAAAGTTAACGATCTAGTCTAGGACTAGGCTGTCAGGATTCTTTTCATACTTTTCTATTCAATATAATATTTATTTTATTGACACTAGAGAATTTTTGTCATCATGATAATCATCATAATGATTTTCATATCAAATAATCACTTTCTAACAAGTAAGTTCCCCACTTTTAGTTTTTCTAATGTCCACTGACATCAACTTTTAGTATATATTACTTATGATCAAATATTCAGAGTTCTTTCATGTAGTCTCAAGCTAAAAGCCCTGAGCACAGCTACTTATTCAGAGCATTCAGAGATGAAATTGTTAAAATAGCATAAACTAATTCAAGAACTCAAAAGTGAGATGAAAACGCTTGTGATGACCTTTCACTTTGTACAATAATTTATCTAAAACAAATGTTCCTTTAATTTGCATTATAATGGCAATCACGGGAAATGACTGGCCAGCTCTCAGAAGTTTATCTGCAGTAATTAAACATTTTCTACCCCAGAATTTCTCATTTCATCGATGAAGCTAAAAGTGCAATTCACTTCATTTAGAAATGCACTTCCAGAAGGTCAAAAAATAAACTTGTGCCATTTCCTTCACCTTCTATTAAAGATGTATCAAACTACCCATGAGCATTCATACTGTATATCATTGAACATGAATGGGCTCAATGACCTGTGCAGAACAAGGGTATTGAGCAACCTATTAGACATGCTGACAAAAACACAATATTTGGGTCATATTATACAACATAAAAACAATTACCTCAAAGTTACACTCAAAGATACAGCTTACTTAAAACTGCAGACAACTTTTGCTCTTCAGGAGTCATTTTTCTAGCACAGAGGAATAAATGAATTTTTGTTACCATTACTTTTAAGTGTAGTCGTGAAGTCTGTCTTATAGCCACAAGCTACCAGCTGTATTTAGAATTTAGAAATAAGAGTGCCCACAGCAATAATTATTGTTGTGTCTTCTTTTTTTTTTTAAATTTCCATTGTGCCCTTTTTTTCTACTCAAGAACATTCAGAGTATTTAAACCTTCCAATAAAGTTGGTTTTTTTCTCTTCTGTATTGAATTTGCGGATTTAACAGCAATCTGATATTGGGGGAAAATATAATTTTCTCATAATTTATGACAGAAGCATTATCATGGAAAAAATGACAAAAAGCCCCCCCAAAAAATGTTCTCCATTCTAATCAGGCTCAGATAAAGTTTAGGACATGAACAGACCCCACTATACAAGAGTTCTGCATTTAATAAACTGTTTCATGCCAAAATATCTCAACCTTTACCAGTCTAACTGCTTAAGGACATACTTGAATAAATGAAAGCAAAAAAAAGAAATCTCATTAAATGTTCCCAGCAGCTCCAAATTGTTATGAATTTTCCTATACAGCATCCGATAATTATATTAGTTTTCCAATAATGTAGTCAAATATCTTTCATTACAACTAATTGAGAAAGTAAAACAGATTACCCAATCTCACTGTTTTATGAAAAGAAAATCTTGTTTGGTCAGCTCTGCAACTGTTGAATGTATTGACATACACAAGAAGTCACAAACATGTCAAGACTTACCTTTCTGTGGGCTGCAATTCTATTACTGGATAATTCTTTCTATATAAACTCCCAAAAGTGACCTACAAAAAGTTCACTAGGCTTTATATCCCAAATAATTCTTTGATTACATCTATAAATATTTCTAGTCAGCAAGTCAAAATACATTGATAATTTTCTGTAAGCAGCAAACTCAGAAACTTTACTGGTACTCCTGAGACTTAAACTGACTCTGACCCTCAGGGCCACAGTTCTCATGACAGCCCCATTAGCTGCATACAAACATCTCTCTGACAAAACCTGCAGGCAGCAGGATGAGGAACAATCAGAGCTGCACAGTTTTTGCCACTGGCATTGAGGAGCATGCTGGAGGAAATCCAGATGAAACTTGCAGGGTTGGCAGCCAGTCTGGCTTCTCCTCAACAGAACAATAAAATTCACATTACTATTGTTATCATTATTACTGTGGTTATCCAGCTAAGTAGAGCTATAGCTTGTGTGAAGCACTGGGGTGGTAAGACAGAGCTCACAGAACCTGCTGTGCTGGTTGTGGCAAAGTTGCCTTTTCAGCCTGGGCATTGGGCATTTCTGCTCAGCAGAGCATCAGTGTTGTGAAATCCCATCAGAACTACAAAGCCTATTTGGAGGCACACAGCTAATATCCATTTAATTCTGAACTCCTGTATAGTCCTCAGCAGTTTATTTTTACAAGATTAACAAACAAATTGACAAAGAGAAAGCCGAGGCAATAAATGAATACGGGGGTTTAGAATGCCTTTAATATGCCCTCACCCAGAGGCTCCAAACTCATAATTGTTTAAAACTGGACACAGAGGGGAGTTGCAACCCCAGGTGGGATTCAATTATTCACAGTAGCATTTGCAGTCACAAGCGTGAGAGTAAAGGCTTGCAACCAGAGAGAGAGTGTACAATTACTGCTCCAGCTCTGTTTTGACACCATCTCCTGGACATTGCCCATGTGTTTCAGAAACTTCAGGGCTGGAGGCCACGAGGAGCATATGCTTCCTATTGCTTCACACACTTGTGCCTGTGGCCAAGAGAGCAGTGGGGTCACTGTGCTCAGCTATTTGGTGCTGAAATCCTACTCTTCATGTGTAGGGCAGCAGGAACATCTCTGTGCAGCTAAGTCCAAATACATCTCACTATTTCAAATACTTGGCAAAAAAAGCTGTAGAAACTTTGCCTTCACATGTGAAATAGGCTCCCATCTAATAAGCACAAGGCTACAATAATAGGATGCCTATAGTAATATCAATTAGAACAATAATTATGCTGATAAAGGAGACAGTTCTGCAATAAATATTACCATGATTAATTTTCCAGAACTTTCAAATGGCCATTTCAGACCACTGGCTTTATGTATTATAGATGCTGCATATATGTTATCATTGATTTTATTTTTTTTTAAACTTTGAGCTTTTGAAATACTTATGGCTTAAATCAGCAACAGACACAAAATGAGCATAGAATAATATAGCACCAGGGACACTGGTGATAATTTGAGAAGGGTTTCATGGAAAGAGGTACAATTATTAAAAGAGTGGCAAGACATGAAGACACCACAAACATAATCAGACCCTGTGAGAGAAAAAAATATTTTGCAAAAGATCCAAAAAGGATTAATTTTAAATCTAAATTAAGCCTTTCTTTCTTCTACACATCATTCATTTCTGCCCTGATAGCAACTTTCCTACTCCCCTGATTAGTAAATAGGGTACACAAAACAAGTTTATTTAGAAAGATGGGCAGTGGGGAAGGATAACAGCCCTGCAATGAGGCAACAAATTATAATTGTGCCATGTCTCCCTTTTCAGGAAGCCCTGTTTGCCATCCTGGCTGCTTCCATGCATACATTACTTGGTTGATATAAGTGCAAACATATCACTCAGCAATAATCTATACCCTCAGAAACTTAAACCTGGGACTGGCTTTTCACTGACTGGCTGGACAGATGACTCAAAGTTCTTCCTTTCTGTTTGCATCCAAAGCAAACATTTTTCAAATTATTGAGAGAAAATGGTAGTTATTTAAAGGTCAGGTAAGTAGAAAACTAATGAATATAGTTAATAGGTCTGAAAAACCATGTAAACCAAACCTGAACAGAAAAGATGGCCTACTAGAGCCATGGTAAGAGCACAGCTAAGCTCCACTGCCAAATATAAAAAGTTACTGGATCCCTCCCTTCTATGTTTTAAATAATTTAAGCCATTTGCAATGACCAAAATCAGCATTCAAAATGATGGAGTATGTGTCTGTGCACATGCATGTTTGTGTTTCTGGGGGAGGAATAAAGCTTAAAAAAAAATTGCTTTCTAATTTGGCATTTTCTGTAAGTGGGGCAGAGAGAGTCTCAGGAGTAGAACAGAACCTGCAATCAATAAAATTTCAACTAATTCAAAAGAAAATTTAAATTCTCCTTATCGAGAAAACAAGTGATTTAAATGTTGGCAAACAGAATTATTTATCAACAGTTGCATGGCCTCACAGAATGAAACCTAATTCAATGCTATTCTCAAAGAAACCTTATCCCTTTCTTTAATGCAAAGATGGGAATGAAAATGAGTACTGTACTGACTGATAAAGGGGAGCTATTGCTTTCCAATAAGGTAAATGGCACGAGCCTGATCCCAGAGTAATTTGGCATAAAACTGGTTTTCCGGGTAACATGAAAAGGACATTGTGTATGGAGTCTCTTCCCATTGATTCTTTCCCTCTTTTCAGGCCCTGGTGCTGCTGAAACAGATTGTCTGCTCTAGCACAAACCCAAGTGACATCTGATTCACACACTGGCAGCCATTCAAGCCTATCTGGTTGAGCAGGCTTCTATGAACTGGGGACTTCAGGTTTTTTCCACAGCGTTTATCAGCAGTTTTCATGCTGTTGAAATGACCTTGGCAGTGCTGCTCACAGTAATCCCTCACCCCTTAGTGCCACTGCTCTTTGCAAATGCAGCTCCCCACACTCCTAGGTGTGTTATCTCAAAAGACTTCAGCCTAGGAAGGCTGTGCAAATGATCAGTTAAGTTGGGAGTCCTCAGACAATTCGGGTGATGTGCAAAATCAATGCCCTGTAAAAGCTAGTATAATTTTTTAAAATGCAATTAAGTTAACTACCTGCCTATTTAACCCTAGCTTTTAAATCCCCCAAGGCTTTGGAGCCTGCAAATGGTCAAGCACTTTAAGCATCACATACATATACTTCCTCTGGGTCTCAGCCATCTTCTAGGGTGCCAGGAGCCTCTTTGAGGGTTCAGCTGCCGAAAAAAATCCAATATGTTAAATGCATGTAAGATGAACCACATGCTTAAACACCTGTTTGGGGTGATGGTCTGTAGCATAATGGAGAGATTTGTTGTACATATGAGGGGAGAGATATAATTTATCTGCACCTACAATCGTGTCCAGGAGCTGGATAAAAAATATGCTAAATGAAACAAATTGTGCTAACAGCGTGCCTCAACATATCAATGGGTTAATATGTTGCAACTTATTCCTGAAGGAAGAAAAGAAACCAATCCATGCTCAGCACATGGTACAGTGTTTTGCATCATGAATTAGATGCTGTCCAAAGAAGACTCATAAGAATAAAGCAAATTAAGAGCAAAAGCAGGAACTCTGGGGAGTCCCAGAAATAATGGAGGATGAAAGCATAGCGCATTCTAGGCGTTTATTAAAGCATTTATCTATTTGACACATAAACACCAGTTCTTCAAAGACAGCCTGAATCATTGCTACAACCAAGATATAACCAAGTTTAAATAGGACCAGAAAAACCCATTCAAAATTGCAAGGGCTGGATGACAAAAAAATCACCACGGGCCAGTGTAATATCAGAAGAGGAAGGATTTGATATGACTATGCTGAAAGATACTCATGCTCAACACACATCAAAGAAGAACTTCACAATTCAGCATTTTGTGTCAAAATGGACAGAGCTAAAGAATGAAACCTATTTGAAAAAAGATTTCCACAGCTGCTCCTTGAAATGGCACATGGACAATTTTATGATCTCTTTAATAGCTAAAGAGCTGAAAGAAAAGAGGTAGAGTAAGCCCAGTCTTCAAAGTAGAAAGTGCTTCCCTGTTAAACAAAAGATAAGCAGTATATACAAAAACTCTCCTTGAAAATAACCCTTAAACTCATTAATATTGTGTGTGCCATTTAAAGATCAGTGAAACATGAAAAAGGCAATAGCAATGTTCTACCAATAAGAGGAATTAGGTAGTAAAATTCTGTTTATTTTTCAATAAGGAAGAATTTATTGCCAAGACTGAACAATGAATAGAAAATATATTCTTTTTACCTACCAGTACAATTCTTACAACCATTCAAACATTATATACTGTTATTTAATGTGGTATTATTCCAGATACAAAGCTCACCAGATTTCTCCTATTATCAATCATTAACAGCAGATCAATTGGTCTTTCCAACCTTTGAGAAGATATAGGAAAAAAACCCCAAAATATTTATCTTCATGCGTAAAATGCGCATGATAATGTAGAGAACATTTTGGGAATGAGTTTGAGATCTGATTTAGTAATACTTATCTAGTAAATGTAACAAAATGTGTACCTAGGGGTTGCATAAATAGTCCTAAATAAATAGCCCCCAGTGTGACTGTGTAGTAAGGTGTACTTCCCTGTCACATCAACAGAACTCTTCAGCAGTTGCAACTACTTGTATTCAGCATTTCTGTACTGACAAGAGAGTCTTTAGATGACAAAAAGATTATAAAAGCAATTTCACTAAGTCCTTCCATATTATCTATTGATTTACCAGACCTTTTGGCACGGAATCCAATGTTTCTTTGCTTTAATAGGAACCTGCACCCTCTTGTCGCCTTTGTAAAAAAGTATCTTCTTAATCAAAGCCTTCTTTTACTTACTGTAGTAGTCATTTAAATTCTGAATTAAACCAGCCACATCTTGTGTTAACTCCAGACATGTTGACTTAAAGACTGCCTCCAGTCTGAAACCAGAATACACTGCTAACCTTCATCTGCATATGCAGTATTTTTTTAACATTTCTGGTTTCTTCTTGCTTTGCATAATCTCCTGGTATATTTATCATATGAAACAAAAAATTCAACATTATGTGATTTTGATGCTATTCAGTACAAAAGAACTTGGGCTATAAGGCACAATCAAGGTCTGAACATGATCTGATTTAATATAACATCTCCATTATGCAAATAGTTTTTTATTTTGTACTAAGTGCATGATCCCATGTAAAAGCCCTCAGAAATCAATCATTAATCAATGTGGGAAAATTGCTTGGATTTTTATTATGTTATTCAGTTAAAAACAGATTGCCCTGGAATGGACTCAAATACAAGCATACATTTTCATTGTTTAATAATCAAAACCTGACTGCAGACTTTGTACATGACCAACGAGGCTCTTCAAGCTGTGCTACTAAACAAACATTCAAGTGGTAAGTCAGAAGGCATCACTAGACTGCCATTCCTATTGCAGTTCCAGGTGTAATTACATTCTGTGTACATGTGTACATATTTACAAGATAACAGGCATTATGACAATGTGGACTATAATTTACTAGTTTTTAATGGAAAATATGCTTTATTTGAGTGCTTGTTTCCAGTCAAGTTCTCTGTTAGAAACTTAGACCTCAGTGATGACAAGCTTCAGAGAAGTGGTACAGCAATTAGCAAGTACAAGTGCTAGTTCCATGGGGAATTCAGAAATAAGAGCTTTCCTGCTGGGACAGGCAGTATTGAAATCAAAATGTTTTGCTATAATACTTGATGCTATTAAAATCAGTCTCTGCTGAATTCTCTCACATGGGAATGAAAACTCTTTTGTGCGTAGTGACTTGCAAAATTAAGAAATGTCTAATGTCAAAACAGGAGACTGAAGTAATTTTATAGATCAAAACTTAAAAAAAAATTAGAATCACATCAAGAAACAGACAAATGTTTCCCCAACATTGCAAGAAAGCAAAGTTCTCACATATTCATGAAATTTATTTGGAATTTAAATAGACATTTGCTATATGCAACAAAAAACTGGATGTTCATTTCTCCTTACAGCACTCCTGTTACTGTATAGAGTGCCTATGGATAGGCAACGTAAAAATATATGTTTACCATAAAGAGAGTATGTTCTGCCTTTAGTCATTATGCACCTCTTTGCTTACTATGTATAATTGGCATAAAAAAATTTGTTGTCAAGTTTATTCACTTGCTTTGCTATAAATATAAGTTGAATCAACAGGTTAAATTAGGTTTAAGACAAGAAAAGAAATGGAAGCAGCAGTTTTTAAATATAGAAGAATCATTTTGTAGCCATTCAACAGCTACTACTATGCAGCAATCTTGACAAGGCTGATTTGGCAATACAAATGTGCTTTGCATATCCACTAGAGGACATACAAACCATTTCCTTCAGTTAGCAAAGTTAAGTTGATAAAGAGCAAGAATTTGTAACATCTATTTATGCCAAATGAAAATAATGGTAATTTGATTAGAGTTCTATCATAGTACAATGTAATTTTAAGACATAAATGTCTAAATTACTTTTAATGGGAATTTAAATAGGTTGGATGGCTTGTCATTAAATATCTAGTTTTTCTTACTATTAGAATTCTACATACCATCTCTGCAGGAGTAGAAAACTAAAACTTTTCCCAAGTTCTATGTCTCCAAAAAGACAATTGTATTAATAAACTAGGACCTTTTCTAGGCAAAGCCTATGAGAGGACATAAGGCCCTCACCCTTCTGCCATGGCGATGTACTTACAAAAGACAAAGGAAATCAGCCCTTTGCAAAGGACATGGGCATAGAACAATTTAGAAAGACAAAACGAGACAGCTGGTATAATAATTTGTCATATGAATGGCTTTGCTGCTTGCCATACTAACATAGCTTAACTCACTGGAGCTCTTGGTTTGATCATTCCCTTTTTTTTAACACATCACCTTTCTTGATGTCAGCATGCTCATTGTACTTTACTTCACTATAGATCTATTTTCCCCCAAATTCACTGCTTCTATTACCTGTGCCCACATAACTTACCTCACTCTGGCAGAAGGGAAAGAATATACAGCCTCTTCCTCATGAGGTAATCAATAGTGGTTCAAAGATAAGCCAGCCAGCAAAGGCTTGTAAATGTGTGTCAGTTCTGTCTTCAACAGCCCTCAGGATGTGACATTTGCAATGTTTTTAGCTCCAATTGACCTGGCCCAAGGGAAAGATGTCAAAAAGCTTCTGAGTTGGAGCTCCTGAAGTTACTGCTTCACTGGAGGATTACCACCTTATGCCACACTGCTTTCCTTGCATAATACTACACCCTTAGTCTTCATTAACATGTTATACACATCATGGATGAACTTTCTAATAAATGATCATCTAAAGGTGAAATATTATTTTTTGCTATAACTTTATCACTTTCATTTGTTTTATTTGGTATTAATCAGTTGTTTCATCTACAGTGAGAGATAAACTCAAAAGATATTAAAATAATTAACTCGATGGAAATAAAACAAAAAAAGAACAATAGAAGAAAAATAAACCTTTAACTCTGTTCTCTTGCAAGCTAGTCATAGACTCAGAAATACTAATCCCTCACAAGGTTTGGAGGCTTGGAGACTGCCATGCATGCATCATCTTGCAAATTTAAGCTAGTATGGTTTGTCATAAAGTCAAGAGGTCAGTGACTTTCAAAAATACAGAACTGGTGGTCAGTAAAGCTGGACTCAAGCACAAAAGAATTGGAAATAGTTCTTGAAGTCCTTATCACTGCCAAAGCTTAGTGACATTTAATTGTGTCAGCTTTAACCTCACAAGCTCCATCTGAGTCTGTATACGTTTGATTAGAAAATTTAAGCATGGGGGGGAAAAAAAGTTACAAAACATCTGTACCCAAACTCTCAAATCTATCTCCCTTATCAGATATTTCTGAAGACATAAAAAAATGAATCAATAAATTCAAATACCCAAACTGCTGGTGCACTCTAAAATAGACTAGTAAAATCTGCTATTAATTTTTAGAAGGAGGAAAATTGCACTGTAAGTCGTATTTTAGAAGGCAGTATCTGTGTGAGCCCCAAGAACTCACCTGGACAGGCAGAGCCCAGGGCAGTGCCTGGATTCTGCTCAAAGCTGGGCAGCTGAATGCATGTGAAGCTCGGTTTTGCACTGGAAAGTGATGTCTTCTCTCACATTCCCAGAGGGAAAAAGATACACTTGCACTTTAAAATTTAAGTGTTTTTTACCTTCTCTATTTGCACATCCAAGCTGCTAAGTATATAAACATGAAATACTTATCACAGAATCACAGAAAAATTCAGATGGGAAAGCAGCTCAGGAGGTCTCTAGTTGAGCCTCCTGCTCAAAGAGGGGTCAGTTTGAGATCAGACCAGTTTGTTCAAGGCATTTTCTACTAAGGATGGAGACTGCACAAACTATAAAACTGAAGGAAACAAATACATATTTTTTTATATGTATCTATATAATTAACACTATATTTAATTGATATCAAGAGTTAAAAAAGATAATTTTCAGAAAAGGCCTGGATATCAGGTGTTAGGGGATATATATACTAGACAGTGCTGTAATGTAAAGTTAGAATTCATTGTAAAAGAGGCAAACAAAAGTGATACTTGTTTCTTCACGCCATAGTTGAAACAGTGCTCCTAAAAGCAATAGGAAAACAATTTCTAGGTGAAATATAAGTCACAAATGTTATAATATCTTGACTTCTAATGGCACTTTGCTCCTGCTAAGAAAATACCCTTACTTAAAAAAATCAAGATATTTAAAATGTAGTGGTGCAAATTCAAAGGTACTGATATCAAAGTTATTGCTTAATTTCTGCAATTCTCTAGCTCTTCACTGCCACATTGGGCAAACAGAAAATTGACTGTTCCATTTTTAGGGGCCACGATCATGAGGTGCAGTGGTATTTCTTCTGGTATGTTTGAAGTTTGCTCCTTCTGATTTGTTCCTGTGAGATTTCAAGATAGCAACGTTGCAATTTTTTCCCTTGTTAAAAGGGTTGTCTCTTCATCCTTCTCTCCTGCCTGAAGGAAGGTGGGTTTTGCCCTACTGCAAAACTCTGCTAATCTCTGGAGGTTAACAAACACTGGACAGCAAGAAGTTAGGAAATTATTTCAGCCTCAGTGTCCTCTCAGAAAACACATGGAACTGTCATCTTTTCCAGTAAGGGAACCTAAATCAAGTGAGCCTGAATGATTTCAGCAATGGCAGCATGCCCAGATGAGGAAATCTTTGCAAAAAGGACAGTCCCAGGCTATAGGGCAGAAGCAGTGTGGCTCTTTAAAACACTGAATTTAAATTGATAGCAGAGACCAACAAGAATGAGAGCTTTGTGTGTTTTTCCTTAGTGAGACTCTACCTTTACTTGAGCTTCAACCAGTTTTGGGGTCTAATGTTACACAGAATTCTATTCCTGAAGAAAAGTGGAAAGATAACAGGTCTGATGTCCACATCAACAAGCCATAACTTCCTAAGAGGTGTGGGCAGCAAAGTCTGGTCAGATTGAGAATGGAATGATGAGATGACCAAATGTGAGTCTAAAGACATCGTTGCCAGTTATTAATGGCAAAACTGATAGTTCAGTTTAAGGGGCTGATGATGCCAGACCTTCTCCATCAAATCAGTCCTGCCCTGGTATAGGTAATTCACAGTATTGGTGCTCTGACCACTGTCAAACTCTGGCTGAGGCACTGAGTTACCACACTGGCTGCATTACATCCCTTACATTCCCTGGTCCAGGAAAACAAAGTAGCAGTCACCACACAACCACAACACTGGCAAGCAGCTCCTGCATGTCCCAGAGGAATTACTGCCCACAAGCACCCAGGGAGATGCTCCTGGGGCTCTGAAGAGCAAAGCTACTGAAGACCAGCCTGGTCCACTCCTCAGAAAACACCTGCAAGGCAGCAGTACCTGCATATAGGTGCTGCTGAAGTTACTTAATACATTTGGCTGTCTCTAAAAGTTTCTTCACTATAAATAACTGGTGGAGATGAACTAAAAAGTTTAAAATATTATTCCAAGAATAATATTTGTTTGAAAAGCAGTAAAAGTGTGTGTCAGCCACTGTGGGTAGCAAAAAGCAAAGCAGTGTTTGCAAGCTCCCTCCTGGGAAATGAGCTGGTCAGGAGTAATTTTGTGACTGCCTGGACCCCAAGGCCAGCATTGACTGAGAGGAGGTTTGTCATTCGTGCTCCTGCATAGCCCTAGTGGGTTAGCTCTGGCTGAATGCCAGGCACCCACCAAAGTCACTCTACCACTCCCCTCCACAGCTGGACAGGGGAGAGAAAATGTAACAAAGGGCTCCTGAGCTGAGATACAGACTGGGAGAGATCACTCACCAAATACCATCACTGGCAAAACAGGCTACAATAATAATTGAATTTATTACTAACAAAATCACAGCAGGATAGTAATGAGAATTTCAATGAGAAGTAAAATAAAACATTAAAAACACCTTCCTCCCACCCATCCCTCCTTCCAGCTCTACCTCCTACCCCAGCAGTGCAAGGAGACAGGGAATGGGGGTTGTGGTCAGTTCATCACCCTTGGCTTCTCCTGCTGCTCAGGGAGAGGAGTCATTCCCCTGCTGCACTGTGGGGTTCATCCCATGGGACACAGTTCTCCATGAACCTCTGCAAATGGGAGCTCATCTCATGAGCAACAGGTCCCTGTGACCTACTGTGTCACGGGCCACCTCCTCCATGGCATGAAGTCCTTCCAGGACAGGCTGCTCCAGCATGGGCTCCTCTGTCCACAGGTCTCCCACAGGGTCATAGCCTCCTCTCAAGCACCCACCTGCTCTGGTGGATCTCTGCATCCCTGTGGACTTCCATGGGCTGCAGGGACACAGCTGCCTCACCATGGGCTGCACCACAGCCTGCAGATAAATGCCAGCTCTGGTGCCTGGAGCATCTCGTGCCCCTCCTTCTCTTCTCCATGTCAGCATAGTTGTTCCTCTCACATACTCTCACCCTGCTCTTCTCTGTCTGCAATTAAAACTGTGAAATATTTTTTTTTTTCTCCATCTTAAATCTCTTATCAAAGAGGCTTTACAACCGTTTCCAATTGGCCCAGCCTTGACCAGCAGCACATCTATCTTTGGAGTTGCCAGGGATTGGCTTTGTCTTACATGGAAGAAGCTTCTGGCATCTTCTCACAGAAGCCATCCCTGTAGCCCCCCCCCCCCCCCACCAAAGCTTGACTATGCAAACCCAATACAGCAGCCTACTAAATAACTTAAGCATTCAGCAATGCAGTCTTGTATTCTTTCTCTCTTAACAAAGGCCAAAAAAACACTGTTGAATATGTAGGGATGTGCTAAAAGAACACGATCCAAGCTGTATTACTCCTTCAGCCTGGCTTTTCAGGCTGTTGTCTTCTGCAATGAAAACAAAGCTTTGGGAAACAGAAGTCTTTTCTGTGTGCTGCTGTCCCATACTGCTGGCAGCTGCCTCACTCTGCTTCTCTGAAAGCTGATTAATTCCCCTGGCTGGTCTAAAAAAGCTTTTTTCTACAAGGAATTAAAGGAAGTCTCAGTTTTGTTTCGACTCCAAATCCTAGAAGTGGGAATCAATGGTGTGATTTCACACAGATTTACATAGGCAAGCTACTTAGCAATTAAAGACAATTCCATAACATGAGTAATGGAGCTTAAAGTGGGGGTTTAGCAATGTCACGTATTATCTACACTATGCTCGGATTCAAAAAAGAGTCAGGATACTTTTATGGACAAATGTGGGCTGAAAAGGGCATTTTTCGCCTAACCACTTGGCATTAAGTTTGTAACTAAGAATGAATATGTCCCTTTTCAGGGACAAAACATTTCATAATACTGCAGCTGATTTGGTATTTGAAAAAGTTTGATGTATGAAGATATAAAAACATTAAAAATTCAACTGATCCCTAAAATATTAAGAAAAAAATGTTATTTCATAATATGTCTTTCACAAAAAGATGTTAAAACAGAAATTTGGAGTTTGAGTCAAAATTGGTGACTGAAACAGTGATCCTTAAAATAAATACTAAGAAATAGCATTTTAACAACTGAAATGAAAACATCCTGAAGTCTTTCTACTGGGTAACATTATTGCTATACTCTATCTTTTATAGATCCCATCTCCTCAGCTGCTAATTAGTGCTTCTTATTCCACAAAGGTTTTAAGCTCTTGCAGAATGTCTCATGTAGCCTTCCCAAATTCTGATGATTCAAGTTGTCTTTGTATTTTATTCTTTCCAAGCCACTGGAATTGGCTGCTTTTAACTCAAAGTTACAGCCCCAATCTGCAGACTGTCTCTTGCCAGAACTCCCACAGGTGTCCCTCCCATGTACAGAAATGAAAGCTCTGATACTGATCTGGGGAAAACTTTTCAGATCAAAGTAGTGAGTAATTTGCCACAAATTATTAGTCTTGCTACATTGGTGCTTCTCCAGACTTCTTCTCTCCATTATGAGAATAAAGATGTTTCTCCCAAACTCTCTCCAATTGTTCAGTCACAGGGCAGAACAAAAGATGATTTCTCTTGGTATCTCTCCCTGCAAATTTCACTTGATACAAATGGTATGATATTCACTGTAAAACCTGGGCAACTTTATGCTGTAAAGTGATATACTTTATTTTTTTCCAGTAGAAACTTGCAGAATATGTAGCAGAGCAGCAAAAAGCCAAATTGTTCTCAGTTGTATTTCCTTCTCTGTGTAACTTCCAACTGCTGGTGCCTTGCTAGAACATGGCAGTCTGTGATGCTTTACCTGAAAGAATACAAGAAATGTGGTGCTAACAGCTTGTTCTGACACACTTCTCTTCTACCATAAGATGGCAGACATAGTACATAATTTTTCAATAATATACTGAAAATTACAATTATTAGGCCAATATGTATATGATGTTCCCTACTGTCCTTACTTGCATGCACCAGAAAAAAAAAAAAATTGCCTCATTGTACCATTATCTTGTATTGCATTCATAGCATGCTATTAGTTCATCACTGCAGCTCTTTCAAAACAACATGACTTGGCAAGAAAAATAAAATAATAAAAATTTGATCAGGCATAAAATTACTGTATTTTTGGTTAAAGTGCATAACAGTAGCACAATATAGGTAGGGTATAGCTTTTGCTTTTATTCAGCTGTTTTGTATGCTGTAGGTATAAATGAGACTTAAACCAAGCATCCAAACTGAACCTTTCAGACGTTAATGTGATGATAGCTGTGTTATTATGAGCCTAATGATATCTGCTGCACACAAGAATACATAGGTGTCATGCTGGGAAACCAATGATCTAGCTCTCATTCTGACTGCAGGCAAAGAATATCTCATCAAAGCTATAAATTTCATGACTCTGTTCCCAAATTTAAAACCCTTAAGGAAATGGCTTTCATGGTTCAACAGTTTTAAAGGGTTGCTTTTACTTGGCTTTGTAACAAGGAAATTAATAGTTCTTCCAAACAAATCAGAATTATGCCATGCATTTTCATGCTGTTGCCTTCAGCACTTCTCTTCCTTCCCCAGATAACATCACTGCAGAACCCACACTGAATTCATAGTGGGGAAACATTTATTACCTGCTATGATTTTGCTCTATAGCCTTAGATAGGTGATAGAAGTCATTTGCTCATTGTAAAAATTGTTTTCATTAGGTCATGTGAAATAGAGTCAGTTTCTAATCAATCTTCACTTTTCAGAGTAAAACCAGGGTAAAACCTATCCAGCCTAATGTCAGGGAGAGTTAGTTTCTGTAGTGTGATGCAGAGCAACCAGCCAAGAGGTAGCCTGCCTATGGGACTGCAATAAGAAGCACTGAAGTGAGATACTTCTCTGTCAGCATGGTTTTCTCCCTTCAAAAATTCCTACTGTGTAAATATTGAAGCTCCTGAGAGGGAATAATCACGTTAAATATTTTTCTTAATTTACAGGTATAGAAATGCTTTCTAATAAGCAGAAAATGAATATTGTATTAGGATTAGCCACTGTATGTGACACTTTGTGCACATAAAGCACTACAATTTGTGCTGTTCAGGAGAAAGATCCTAAATGAGCACCAAATGTTCAGTGTAGCAATACATTTCAATGTATCATTAAGACAAAACCTAAATACTGTGGATTCTCATTAAGCAATAAGAAATTACACATACACTGGGATTAAAATACCAAGATATATTTGCCTTTGTTCAAAATCCTTATGACTGCACAACATTTTAAATCCAAGTATTTCAATGCCAGTGAAACAACAAACAGGAAAGTAACAGCATCTGTTTCAAAAGTAGCTTTGATTTTTTAGTTCATGCCAATCTTTTGGAGCCCTATGTTTAATGTAGGAATACAGCATTCAGAGTAAGAATCCTTGCATGACAACAACAATTAGGCAATGTACTAAAGAGATTCATTTAATAATAAGCCACACTCTCATAAATCAGAAATATTACTTTAAGTGATTGACAAGAACTTCCACACCTCAAATTTTTGATACCCCCATTAGGGAGTGGAAAGGTCAGACATTATTTTTTAAGAAAATAAATTATAGTAATAGAGAATTTTGCTCTTCTTTGAGGATGAAGTGATTGTCTGTAATAGAAAACAGTGCTGGAGTCAAAAAAGTTTTCCACAGCCCACTGTTCCACAGGAGGGAAAAGAGCAAACATGGAGGACTGAACAAAAAACAACAGCAATCCATCATTAACTGCACAAAAGCGGTGAATTTGCTTTAATATGAGGAAAATGACAGTTTCTCCTCAAGCAAAGAAAACATAATTATCCCCTAAGCCACACTAAAATAGCTATCACTAATGCAATCCAGAAAACTGCAATTCCCAACTGGGGAGCATCATCACTGTCATGCATGAGAGGGATGCAGTGGGAAATAAGTAGCTCTCCATCTAGACTTTCAGAACAGCGTGTAACACTTAGTATTAAATAACAGAATAGAGGGAAAGAGAAATAAAAAGGACCTTATAACTGGCTGCTTGGGCACATGTACAGAGTGGTGTCTGTGTGGATTTGCATACAAAGAATATACTGTTCCACAAAAGTGACTGCTATTAGCTGAATTAAAGTTGTCTCAAGTTTTGCTCTTCCCATCTCTAAGTTGGGCTTGAACTTATTCCTTCATTCTGCAGGAGCTAGGATGTTTTCACTATCCAAGCTGGCTTGTGTTTGACTGCAGCATGGACACACCTTTAATAAAAGTCACAATATTCTGCATCAGGTTTACACCTTAATTCTGCTGAAGAGTAACACTCAGAAGCATCATGTCACAGTCATGTAGCAGTGCTGCAGCCATCTGTTTTACGCAGAGCTTTGTACAAAAATCCTCTGGACACTAAAGAGAAAAAATATATGATGAAAATGTAATTCATACTGGTAGTTTGAAAATGCAAGAATACACAAAAAATCAATTCAGCTGCAAATTTTAACTAAAACAGAGTCAAAATAAACAAAGCCACCTATCTGGTATAGCCTTCATCTGATCCATTTGATCTTTATCAGTTAAACATCTCTCCCCCTCTCTTAAGTAAATATGTCTGCAAATAAATTATTACAATCAGTTTCCTGCATTTTTCTGGCAGGAATGAAGGTAGGACTTCAATTTCAATTCAGCCACATTTGTCTCAATCTCCACCCCAAATGATTATGGTAAAAGTACTGGTTTATTATTTTTCAGTGAAAATGTCTAAATTCCGATGTTTGAATTCTGACGTAAATAACTTAAGCAAGAGACAGGTTAGCAACACTGACTGTAGACTTCAGGTGACATACTTTGGAGTTAGCTAAAAATATGACTTATGTAATTATACTTTCACATTAAATTTTTGAAGAACTTAGGAAAGATATGGAAATACTCCTTTAAAGCTCATCAGAGTTATGCATCAAATGGAACCAAATGGTATCTTCCAATGTTTGAACTGGTTTTCTCGCTCAGGCATTCCAGAGCCAAGTAATGCATTTTCATACAAAACCTGAACAGAAAACAACAACCCTTCTCTTCTCATGCACCTCTACAGTCCTGGGCTGTCACAGAGGTTAGACTCACAGCAAAAGGACAAACATGCTGCCCTGGACTGAACAGAAGTAAGATTATATATAAAGATACAAATATTTCACACAACTGAGGCCCTACCTATTAATTTCAGGGAGGATAAACCCAAATGTCAAGCACAGGCTGAAAGGCCAAAGTATGTCCAGGACAATTCATCTCAGTCAGTAATTCCCCCTGTCATTATGTTCCCTTTGTGCAACCCCTAAGTAAAACTTCATTCTCTTACCTTTTCTTTGTAAGTTCCTAGCTTTGTCCTTCAAAGTCCAGTGGCCTTTCAGCCTGTTCCACTGGACACCCTGCCTCTTCTTCAGATCCTGAAGAAAACTAAGCTCTGAGAACTTTGGTTTTCTGGGTTAGCCTGAAAAAATGAAAAGCATTCCCTTTTTTTTCACCTACCCTGTGATCCTTCACACCACTACACACAGAATGGTCCCTAAGGTCCTGCACAGTAAAACTCTGCTTCTGTCTTTCCTACATCTGTCTCTTCCACTGCAGTGAAGTGAAAATCATATTCCCCTCCTCTATGAGATGGCTACAGTGCTTGATCTGCACCAAACGGACCAATGCTGAATTTATTTTATATGTTAATTTACATGATAGCTGCATTCATTAAAATGAGATCTAATGTTATTAAACTCCTGTAGAACAATTGTGATTGACATTTGTCCATAAGCTACACAAATTTGAGCCTCACAAACCAGAAAAGAATTCATAAAAGTCATTGCTTAAGTACAGGCATGCTGTTTTTAAAGTATCTGAAAATATAATTTACACAGAGAGGAAAAAAATTGGGATGGATACTATTTACAGTCTGATTTAACAATCAATGCAAAAAGTAACAGTGAAAGTATAGCAGAGTGGGAAAAGAAGCGAACTTTTTCAGCTGAAGATAATTAATTTCTCTAGAGCAAGATCAATTCCACTGAAGGGACTTCAGTGAGTGTTGTTTTAAACCCAAAGGAGAATCCACAAGATTTTTTGGTTTTTTTCACTGCAATCTGTGAAAACCTCTGGCTATAAATCTACTTCCAAATTTATTGTACTTTCCCATTTAGTGACCTGCACAGGCTAAAAAGCAAAGGCAAATTGGAAAACAAAATTAGGACTGTAGGAAGAGAAGTTATTTTAGATATTTATTATTGACTTGAAGGTTTAATGACACAGAAAGAAGTCATTTTATTTTGTTAGAATGGAAAGATTGGCATGAGGGAATTAGACCTGGGCAAGATGCCCTAATCAAGACAAAAGCTTGACATTCATTAAAAGGAAATGATCACACGAAGATAGAAAAGGTTTACACATGGAAAAGTATAATGCAGCAAGAAGAAACCAGTTAAAATTCACAATACAAATGTAAAACTAATTACTTCTGAAAATGTACCATACATATAAAAAACTTCTTGCCTCTACCTACTCCTCAGAAACATTTATTGTAATCACTGCTCAGAAGAAATTTCACAATTCCTTTAGTAGAACATATTTATCTAACTTTTAAGAATCAAAGCTCTTGCTCAGAAATACCAAAATATGTCTGAAGTATAACTATCCTTTAAGGATAACACTCCTTTTGCAGAGTAAAACATAAAATTGCCCTATTTCTTAGTAAGTGCTACAAGTGATGAACAACCCATCAGATTTCCATAACACGTTCAAAAAGCTTTCAGAATTTTATTGGTAAAGTACTCAGTTCTGATAACTCAGCTTTTAATGTAATCAAGAATATCACCAGGAGCTACTTAATTAATTCCCCAGTGCACCATGAATTTAATTTTCAGTGACTTTATTGAGAACATTTTTCGTTAATTTTACAAACAGAAACTATAACCACCGTTACACAACTTGCAAATATTTCAAACAAGACAGCAATCTCCTATTTTTTTGATTTTTTCTGTTCCAAATTCAGCTCCTGAGATGGATTTTCTGCTTCAGCTTCATTTTCATCTTCCTGCAAAAGAAAATGAAAACCTGAACATTAATCAATTTATTGAAAAAGTATGCTTTTTCTGCTTATGCAGCTGTATGGAATTCTGTATAGTCTTTTCCCATCTTTTGCCTGACTAATAAGCATAAAAATAAGCAAAAAGTAATTTATTCAAGTGATTGATTTTGCTCATGAGTTGAAACAGAAATGATAAGAAATTTAAACAAATCTAAATGCTTACATTTATAGCAGAATAATCATTTAATGAGTAAATATTTTACTGACCATTTTACTGGATAGTTACATAAAGAAATTATTAAATCACACATGGATGACAATATATTCAAATACCTACAGCAGACATTATTACACACCTTTTCTTTTTTTCTTGACAAGAGTTCTCACTAAATTACTTTTGAATACACAAACTTTCATCATTGTACTAAAAATTACTTTTGAAAAGCACCTGCCATTGAAAAATGTTTCATTTTTTTGTGGCCAGGTATGTTTACTTCACCATTTGATAAAAGACAATAAATTTAACTTCAGAGACACTTTATGTGCTGCAGCATCATATTTTTGTCCCATCTAGCATATTTTCTTGACAGGTCTGCCAATTTTCCAATTACTTGTACCACCATATGTTATCTGAAGATCAGTCAGGTCTAAAATAGGAAACATGAGCATGTCAGGCAGCAGCATGTTTACAATATTCTACAGCTTCAGCTCCAAGAGTAAGGCTCATAATTCACTATGGGTTCCTCTGGATTTCACTGAAAAAATGAAGTGACATCATAATGCCTGTTTCCATAGGAATGGATACTATTTTGTGTCCAGTACAAAATCATGACCTCGAAAGTATAAATTACGGAAGAGTGAGAAAACTGTTTTATAAGGCAACTTGCAAATCACATAATGAACAATCCTTATCACAATTTCAAAGTATGACCAGTTTTTTAGTCTGCATTTTAATTCAATGTACAGAGAATCTTCCATATTCTATTAACACAAGAAAGAAACAAACAGACATTTTGAAGTGAAGAAGCATCCTGGTTGCTGTAACAGTACTCATCACAAGCCAGCAAGTTGAGAGAAAGCAAACACCAGGGACATTTAGGTGGGGCCCAGTAATGTGAGGTATATGCTCCTGATTTAATTCTTGTAGGAAAATAACATAATTCTTTTGCATCCTAGCCCTTCTTTCACCATCAAAGCATGCTCTGCAAGGATAACTATAATACTTAGAGGTAGGAAATATATAGGAAGTTTACATGGACAGCAGTAGAAAATCTCATTTAAAAATGTGATCTTATAATATGTTATGCCCAACTGTAATAAAATGGAAAAGCTATTTGTTCTATTAAAGTAGCAGATACTCCAAGCCATCATGCTTCTGAATCCTCTCCATTCTGGGGACAGCCTAGGCAGTGAGAAATATTTGCATGACTGACCACTAAAGGCTTTTTTCTTCTCTTTCTGGACCGTTCTCTCCAGTTATTAAAACATGTAGTGCTCCCCATGGCTTTTTTCATTTAGCAGAGAAAACATGTCTGTGCATGTGCGTGAAACCAAACACTGAAGATTTGTTGAAATTAAATGTGTAGAATATATTAAAGAGAGTGCAGTGTATGGTATACACACAGAGGTCAAACTTCAAATGAAAACACCCAGAGCAGAATCGTAAACAACAAAGGAGTAAGGTGATACCAAGCTTACTGCTTACAGATGACAAAAGAATATTGTGGAATTAAAAAACACTCACAGAAACTTTTGGCTGCTATGGAAAAACCGCCAGGTTATTTAAGGAAGAACATGTTAATAAAAGAACAGAAAATCTGCATGTTTCTGAAGGTCCCTACCTGTAGCAGTTGCATCCCAGCTGACCTCAATGCCAACTGATCCACCTCCCTAGCACACAATTTGACATTATGATGTTCTGACTTGTGCTCCCTCCTACAGGAATAGAAACCCTACACTATAATTCTTTCCAAGAACCCTTCACATATTGCTTAGGGCTTCCTCTGCTAATAGATGCAGCATGCAGAAATTTCAGAGACAACAGGGCCATACCTTCAGTGAGGACTACAAGACGGTTAAGGCACATTAGGCTCAATACTGAATATTGTCTTCTGGAGATTTTTGATGACAAAGTTTTTATCCAATGAATGAGGTTTTTATAGAGAATCTTCTGGCTTTGTGTAAATTTGAAATGTTTAATTCTGTGCTCTAAAGGTCATGCTAGCATTCTGGCAGAATTCCCAGGTTACAGCAGCAGCTGCAGTGATGAGTGTATTCTGAGATGCAGAAACAATGGATGTTGGTGATGGCAGCTTGAGGATTTGCTTGGGTTGAATACTCCAGATGGAAGCATCAACTTTGGGATACTTTGTAGAACTAATATTTTTCCTTTGTTGATTTCCTGTTGCTTCAAGTAAAACATATTCAAACAGGTAAAATCTACCAGCAGAACATAAATTGACTGATGTGGGCAGATTCCAATGCACAAGTCATCCATACGAGATGTTCTATTACTGCCAGTATGCTTGGAGAAGATCTGAACTGGCAATTTAGAAACATATTAACCATACTACAAGATGTGAAGAAGACTATTATTTCAGTTTGCTGACAATGCAAAATTTCTATGAAATGCTTTATCTTTTTCTTAGTAGCCCAAGAGGCAGCCCGAAGATTGCACACAGAATACTGAAATGGTTGGAGTTTCTAATGTTAGTAATGTTTGAATTTCCATCTACATAGCCTATATAACCTAATTATCAAGAAATTATGCATAACAGACTGCAGATTAAATATATTTAATATATTTGTTTTAGTAATTACCACCTACTGTTATCATTATAATGCTTTTAATTCTAATGAATAGCAAAGGAAAACCTTTTCTTTTCATGTTATCTGTTAAAAACCAGTCCATGATGGCAGTGTGCAAAGTTTCTATTAACAGCATCTACACAACAGACAAAATATTGAATTCTGGTTTCTGCCCACAGAAATTCAGTTCATGTTATTTTTATTAATACCTCACATCTCTTTTATATATTATTATTTTTCTTCCAACCACCTATGACTCTAACATCTAGTGTTTTCTGTTCTAACAATCCTAAAATCAAAGTAGCTTGTTCTAGCAGCTGTCACAAGCCAAACTTTTAAAGTAGTTCTTGCCATCATATGCCAAAAATCGAACTTGTCTCAGTATTTTCTGTGATCCAGACAACCATAGACTCAGATATCATACAGTGAATACACTCACTGAAAAGATCTGGTCACTTGTAATAGCCAAGGGAGGCAAGTCCCTCAGGACTGTATTACTACTCCTACTGAAAAAGTGCACTTAACAGCCCAAAGATGATTTTAATACTGAAATGAATGAAGTTTACTAGTCTGGGATTGACATTATTACAGATTTACAAAACCAGCAGAGATAAGGAAAAGTACAAAGAGCATTACAAAGTGCTGATAAACCCAACACTCTGAACTGAAATGCCACCTCAGGAGCTCCTTGAGCCACTGAAGACTGGACACTCATCTGCATCCTGATGACACTGATGGAGAGATGGACCTTCCACTTTAGTTTTCCTACATCCTCTGCCTTGGCATCCCACATTTTCTCTGATGGAAACAAGGTATCAGGTCAAAGGCTCCTTTGAATATTCTACAGGTGTTTTCAAATTGGACATCTCTTCTTTCACACTGCTTAGTCTGTACTTGGTAGCTGAGCATTTATGATTAACAGCAACAGAATGGGGCGAGGAAACGAGACCCTGAAATCTGCCACATAATTAAGTCTTTGATTTATTGAAGTATTAAGCACTCAATAGTTTTGCTGCAGTTAATGAGAATACTTCAATATTTAGATAACTTTATATGACAAAAACTAAAGGTAAGAAAGAGTCTGACTTTAAAATTCTATTTGTAAAGTTTTGAGCTAAAGTTTTCAGTTGAGAAAAACTGTGATACAATCTCATCTCCTTTGAAAGCATGTTAAAGGTCAATCACACTATTTTCTGATGAAAGAATAATGGGTCTAACACAGAAACTTAATTTTGTAGCAATTATTCCAAAATATTCCCCTGCAGACAAATTCTGGAATGAAAAAAGAAAAAAAAAACCAAAAACAAAACAAACACCCTAGAAATAGAGGTTCGAGTATCCCTTTCTCTTTTTACCCCCTCAAACCAATTTCCTTCAAAATGTCTGGGTATTTCTATTTCCTCCATTAGTTAGAGAAATGAAATCTAGAAAATGACAGTGAATTATGCAATTCTTAACTCTACAGGAAATCTGACAGTCTTCTGCAAATAGAACAGATCACACATTAATTAACTGTGCTAGGACATGCATCAATTCCCAGTTCTGTTCATTGCACCACACCTGTATCTAGAGCTGCGTTACAATGTTCTGTATTTTCCCAACTCTAACTGATATTCTGAACTTAATAAACAGTTATATATCACATGATTATGCAAAGAATCACCTGAATAATAAAAAGCATGCAAAAGACAAAAATGCTCTGCTGTAAGGAGGAATGACTAAAGTTGTCTCTGCTAGTACATAATCTAGAAATAGCATCTCAAAAGCACTCAGGACCAAATTCTGATACCAGTACTTTCTAGAGTATCTTAACCCACAAGACTTACAATATGACTAACAGACTAAAGTATTAAGGATGCCCAGCTGGCATTTCATCTCTTGCCTCACAAAATCTAGCTAGGAAAACACCAGTTGGAAGTAGGTAAAAATACTTTTAATACTCTAAAAAATACATCAGGAAAAAATGAATTTATTAAATATTAGAGCTTTTGTTTGTGTATGTGAAAGTCTAGCTTCCAAAGTCACAGGCCAAATTTAAGAGAAAATGAGTGAGAAGGAAAAACTGGGAGCTAAGATAGTCTCTCTGTTAAATCACCAAAAGGAAAGCAACCAGCAGTAAAATTCAAAAGTTATTTTAATTCCTAAGCCTATGTTATCCTCTTCAATAGTATTACCAGCAGCCCTTGTAATGAACAGTGGTGCAAAAATAGAGTACAAATGGAATGGTTCTTTACCAATGGATATTAGAAGCAAATACAAATTTCTTGTGATGGGTGACAGTTTTCTGTCACCACAGCTCTGCAGTGGTAAGGCAGCTGTTTGTTTCCCAAGAAAAGGAGACCCTTGCTACATGGATCATTTTCATAGCGACAGCCTTGACAAGTCTGACATTTGCTTCATGAAGAATTCTAAAGCAGCCATCAAGAAAATGCCCCCTTTGGGACCACTGGATATCTGACAGTTGTACCTTTTAATGCACATTGCCATTAATTCTTACTGTCAAAGCCCACCAAAGTCCTACAGCACAATCTCTGCTGATCTGGTACACTATAAAATGGAAGCTATGAAAGGACTAACCATTACAATGTAAGCAAACATGACATCAATTAACTGGAAACAGCTCTCCACCCCACTTTGTTCAGTGAAAAGAGCAATGCAGCAGTTTCCTTAGCAAGCAGTACAGACTGCCGAGCTCTAGGTGGCAATGCAAGACCAGCAGAACTACTTTTACACTAAAGCTCCTATTTAAGAAGCTACAAGCAGCTGCATGTTTATCAGAAACTCTTTCCTTTAACTCACACTGCTATAGGAACTTTAAAATCTTTTTGAAATATTTGTCAGTGTTCTGTATTTTCTATTTCCTTGCTGCTAATTCTGATTATACAGATAAATGTACCATCGACGAGCCCTTACAGTCAAATTTCATTTAACGCTTTGTACAGAAGTGGAATTTCATGCCATATTTCAAATCTTCCATCTGTTCCTCTCCTTTTTAGGAGGCAACCGTTCCACTGAGTGGTCCCTTTGGCTGACTGCCACTACAGTTGGGATCCTCTTCAGGGCAGGTGGTGCTTGAAACCCAACCATTGTTTTACAAGTTCAGCTGGTTCTCCTTGAAGAAAGTAGAGGAAAATGTTTCCTCTTTAAGAATTTGAGTCTCCAAGGGTTCAGTTTTATGAACATTTGACTGCTCCTATAAATGCTTAGATACCACAAACCTGCAACATCAACTAAGAAAGAGATGTAAAGGAGCTTTAACAGCACTGTACTATGCCCATATGGGAAAAGTCTTCTTAATTTCTACTCCAGTGTGAGAGGGTACTCTAGTTTTCAAATCTGACACTGTCATGAATAAGATAATCTAAGGCAAATCTGTCCCTCAATTATAATAATTACATCTGTGCATAAATAAACACATACATGGAAACCACAAAAGCATTTTGTACTTATGTAGCAACATAATTATTTTTATGAATTGCAAATTTAAAACAGAAAGTTCTATTTTATATATACTGACAGAATAATATTTCATAGCCTAGAAATGTACACTATAATAAAGATAATTTTAAATATTTATGGCTGTGCTCTCATTAATTTACGCTATACATTTACTAAATTATAAGAAACCATATTCATGTTTGTATTTACACTAGGAAATAAAACAGCTTCTTCTTACAATAGTTACATGAGAACAAAAAGTGTGTCAGCCAATAGTAAGGAATTAATAGCTCTATTTCTTAGTACTATTTAATGGGAAAAAAAACAACTAAGAAGCACAAGTTTAATTTTTAAGAGCTCAATCGTTAGGCTATACATGTATCTTGGTAAGTACTAAATGACAGCTGAAGACTTTCGTGCTTTATCTGCTTTCTCAAGTAAGTTCATGAAGTATCATCTATATATAATCTATATATATATCTATTAGCCCTTTATCAAGAGGTCTGAACATTCTTTGCTTCAAAAATTATTAACAACATTAAATGGAAAAGTATTAACATATATAACAACTGAGTTATACAAAAATGCTTCTGGAAGGTACTGTCAAGACACACTGCCTAAAGCTAATGGCAGCTGAAAGACATCACTGTAAACTTCACTGAAGGACATGTTTATAACAGGAAAAAACAGCACTACCATATGAAAGAAGCAAATTTATCTCAATAACAGAGAAAATACAGACCCTAATGAAAATGTTTTAGGAAAAATGCGTGCACTGCATGCTTCTGACCAAAATTAATTAGACTTTTAATGTTTTACATTTCCACCATAATTCTTTAAATGGTGCATTTATTTCATAGTAATAAACATTCGCTTCATTAAGTAAAGTTCAGAATCTGTGTTACTCGCTACATTTAACAACCTTTGGCCCTCTTCTTCTGTATTTCTTGATTCAGGTTTCCAAAGGATTGAATAAGCAATTGAGGAACACAATTAAATTTCATGACTCGGCATATTTAGGATTCTTATTTCATCGAAGACAAAGGGCAATTAATCTACCATTCTATACTGAATTTCAACTTTAGTGAGCCATGATACATACTGAAATGAACTTACAGGAAATGTTTAATTAAATTACTGTAAAAAGCATAATTAATATTTTCTTCCTTATGACAAAAGAAAATGCACATTTAATTGGAAAAACCTACTGCAGTATTATACATTTATTAACTTGGGAATTCATGAAAATATTGCTATAATGCGACAGATGAGAATTTAAAAAGCTTTTTTCTTATTATTTCATTGGCACATTTCACCTGAGTACAGCCTTGAAATTCTGTTCAGAAGGCATAAAAGCTGTAACTTTCAATGGAGTTAATACGATGACATTGACTTCATTTTGTCATTTATTTTCCAAAATGTGAGATAAGTAAATGTTGTAGAAATGACTTTATATTTGCTGTAATACTGAACTCCTACATTTAGTCACAATCCATGAAGCTGCCAACAAAACAGATAGAAATGAATGAAGCTGTAGAAGTAGATGAAAGCTAGACTGTGAGAGCACACAGAACCTATGCTATTGCTGAAGGAATTAAAGACTAAAAATACTTTTACTTAAAATAATAAAACCAAAAATAAAAAAAAAAAAAAACAACAAAATTCCTTTCAGCAGGTCCCCCAAACATATACTGATATTGAAATTCAGAATTCAACAACTATAGCTAAGTAAACGTTTCAATTATTTCAACATCAATTAAATAAAATCCCCAAAAGAGCATTTTAGGAACAAATCTGGTACTAGCAGTACCTTCCATCTCTCATGGAAGATCTACTCTTTTCCTGATGTTATCATTCATTTAGTCTGAATTAACACAAGCATTGCAGACCTACTCAGATCATTGCTTTCCAAGATGTACAAATATACTTTTAATTTGACTATATAGAATCACAGAATGATTCCCTTCACCCACTTGGCTATGGGCTTGAAACCTAACAAGACAAGAAATCTATGACTTTAAAGGTTGGACTTCAATTGGTTTGATGGCAAAGGAAGTGTTATAGATTTGTTTTTTATATTTATTGCTCTATTTGAAGGATGCTGCTCTGAGCCTGTAATCATGCCTGCAAAGTGCTGTTTCATACAATAGTTTAAATCAGTTGCCTTAGAAGCATCAAGGGTGTATTGGTAATAAACAAGAAGTCAATTTGAAATCAAAACTGTAATATTTAATAAACCAAGGTTTTAACAGTTTCAGGCTGATCAGCTTCTAAATTAAAAAAAAAAAACTAGAAAAAAAGTATCAGATTTAACAGTAGATCTCCTCAATCTCCATTACTCTTTGCATTTCCAAGTGAGGATTTAAAGCCAAATGTTATTTAATTCAATGGGTATGCTGAGGAATGTTTTTTAATTTGTCATGGTAGCGATGCTGCTTCACTGTAATTTTTTGAAGCCAGAATCAAATGAAATTCTTTCACAACAAATTATATGATGTCCAAACATTTAATGTTTCAAATATTATCAAAAGGAACTTTCTAAAAAACATGACCTGTAAGAGCAGCATCCACCTTCAAACATGCTCTGAAATCCTTCCAGAACCTTCTATATAAAAAATATTTATATACTTTGTGTAAAAAAAAAAAATAGTTGCCTTTCAGAAAATTAGACTAAAACTAATTGACAGACATCTCGGTGCTGGTAGTCACTGCAAACAGGCCTTCTTATATGTTCATTGTGCATTTCTTTTTGATAAATTTGTAAGTCACTGTTTCACTAAACCACATCAAAGTCATCTTCTGGGTTGTCAACAGCTTGCTTCCCATCTCTGCTTGCCCTTCAACAAATGACACATAACGTTCTTAGGAGAGTGGGAGAAAAAATACTTTGATGTGATTCAATTACTGAAAAGCTATATCCTAAAAGATTCCCAAAGCTAGGGAAATTTGGCTATAACTAATTAGTGTTTTGCATATTTATGATAGAAGAGCTCATTAGAGAGCTTACATTATAAATTGTTGTTTATGTACTTTTTCCTTAATACTCTGAAGTCACTTAATATCATTCATTGAAACTCCTTTTGAAGCTCACTAAACTCTATGCCTCAGAAGGCTTTTGTCTCCCATTACATCAGTGTTTCCAAGATATAATATTCTTTACCATTAAGGGGCACAACTTGCAAACACGTATACAGGCATCTTTACATTCAACTCATCTCATTACCAAGCTGAGCACTACCATTGACCGGGGCTACCTATGAGCTACACTGTAGAACGCTTCTCTGCAATGGATACTGAGTTTAAACAGCCCCTGAATCAGGCAGTGCATTTTAATTACGGGTATTTAAGAGGAAGCTGAGCTATTTTCAGATGTCTATGTTTTCCTGAGATCCTAGTGCTGCCACTCAACTGTCTCTAAAGAGTTTCTGTCACCTTACAGAGGGTCAGCTACAACCCCACAGTGATGTTTGGTACTTGCTGCTCTCTGCTCTTGCTCAACAGCTGCTCTTGTATCTGTCAGCGTTACCTAACATCAAGCAAAAGCTTCCCTCTTCATTAATTTTAATTAGTTTCAATCCATTTGGTTTCATTCACTGGCTTTTCTCTTTCTGCACATACAAGAGTTCCAGGAATTGGTTATCGTTATTCTAAGAAACAATAGCCAGTAGTTATTTCCTTATTTTTTGTTTACTGATGATTCAAGATAAAATTATAAAGTTACTGATGATTTAATATAATCTTACCATGTCTCCTTTACTCACAAAACTGAACAGGTCGTATATTAAAGAAAGGTTATATAGAAAAAATGGGCTCATGTTCTTCTTTGGCAAATACCATTTAGATTTGAAACCCAATTTGCTGCTTCCTCTCCTCTACATGTAACTTAGATAATCAACAAATCAAGAACCACAGAAGCCTGTAGTACTGCCATTTAAATTAACATTTAAATTTAGAAGAAAAAGATAACTTTACTACTTATTCTGCCAATGTAATTCTTAAATATGATTATTAACTATATGTAAGACTGAAGAAGACACAGCAAACACCATCTAATTTGGCAGTCAACAAATCAAGGATCTTATTTTTCCTGCATTAACTGATGTTTCTCTGTCTGCCAGTACTCTCCTAATGTCAGTGAAAGTTAGTACCATTAATTATCTGATGCTTGAATTGGACTAGATATTTTCAATTCATTTGCACTCAAGGAAACCTTTCAGGAGGTAGGTTCTCAAAAGAGCAAATAATGAAAAATTTTGTTAGCTGTTGCTTCCCCTGTCCACTGAAAATTCCACCAAATGATGCTTTTTAAGACCTAGATATAGAAAGGTCTCTAGGTCTCCTTTGAAGATTTTTCTGTTCAAAATGATGAATGATAATAAATAGATATAATATTTATTCATCTATGATATTAATAAATAATCCAAAACTGGCCAAGTCATATCATACCACATGCTATATATACTCATCTGGGAAGTTTGATCATGTAAACTCCAAAATCAGTTATTTAAAAAAAAAAAGAAAAGAAAGAAGAACAAGAAGCAAAATATCAGGGAAACTAAACAGGTCAGGATAATGGCCATGCATATTAGCCACATTTTGGTTCCAATTATGGCTAATAAATGAAGAATGATTAAAAAGTGTCTATCATCAAAATGTATATAAAACTATTTCAAATAGAAATATTTTTTATTTTTGTATAAAAGACATAAACTGATTGTAGAGACAGAAAATCAGACAGTTATTGTAGGTATTTTATCAAAACAATACTGAGGCTTTGTCTGTCTGTTGAGGTGTCCTTCTAAGCTGAGGTCAAGGGGACAACTCGTGTAGGAAAAGCTGAGGAAACCTCCGAATTTCTAAAAATTGTCAGTGAAGAAGAGAAGAAGAAATGGAGAAGTAGCACTTAACAGGTCTTCTAATCTAAAGGAGGGTCATTAATAAAAATCAGCATAAAGCTAAAGCATGTGTCCATAGTAAAGCAAGGTCTGAGACTCAGATAAGGAATTTCTTAGCTGAAATATCTGACATTTGCACCCCTGCTTTAATACTTACTTGGCCTGGAGGGTGTGAAAATTGAACTCACTGCTAGAATGTTAAAGAACTTATCCGTAAAATGTGAATAATAATACTTTCAGTGATAGGCTGGAGCTCTATGCATGAAAAGATCTGTATAAGTGCTAAGTGCTGTCATTGTTATTACATTCAGTGAGTACAGAAGACTTCAAAAGCATTAACTTTTCTATCACAGAACATCACCCATTCTTTCTGAAGCCAGAAAATAAGATATAAAATGAGCGTAGTTATTGCAAAAAATTGTCTGGTTTTAAGTTCTGATGTTTATTTTCTGTGTCTAGAAAAAATACGCAATCATGAATAGCAGTAATTTTATGATACGTGACATTTTATAATATGCAGCAACCTATAAAGTATATGAAAAAAGTTTTACTTCATATAAACTTGTTTGTTTTCAGGAAATTATTTAATAGGAAAGATGCTTTGAGAGCAATCAGAAAGCAATGCATAAAAAAGGTGTCTGGTTTGGAACGATGAATAGAGAATGGAGACAACTTTTTAAATACAATGTAATAAGGAAGTAAGTACCAAGCCAGTGCTAGTATATCATCCAGTGGGATAAAATGAAATTGATATGTCTATTTGTCCTTCTCAGAAGGAGAAGCACCTGCTCTCCAAGGAAGACCACAACCTAATGGAATTTAAGTGGTGGTCCATTGTCCCTCTGAAAACTCGTCATCTAGAGTTTTTCTACAGAATGTACTTTCATTTTTAGGCCATCTTGCATCATTTGAAGTTAAGATTGTAATCAAGAGTTACATGTTTAGGTGTAGAAACTTTTGGATATTTATCTTCTGATTTTGGATTTCAAAAAAAATATAATTTATGTCTTTCACCTAGAATTCAAACTTTACTGCCCACTCAATGGACAGTGAAGTTTCACATAAAATATTCCTTTCATCCAGGAACAGCAATCATTCATTTGTTCTAGTAACATCACATTTTAAGACCTGATGAGCACTATCTCTACATATAACCACATTTTTCTCTTGAAAATCTTCATTTCATTGAGAAAAATAAAAGGTAGAATTTTCTTTCATATATATAAAACTTTAATTGCAGAAGGATTGCAACTGATACTGCCCAACACGTTAAAATACTTTCTCAGAACAGAACTGTCACTAATACAGTATTTAAATTTACAAAGTGATTTCCACATGAATGGGATTGTTCCTGGCTGAAAACAACATTTTTAATACCATAAACAAACAAGAGATGAATGCACAAAATGAACTGCTTAACAGAGGTTTATGTACCCCCTTGTGCATTGTATTTGGAAATGAAGTCCTTAAACTCAGAGGCAGGGGATTCTCTGTGGATTAGAAGAGAGACATGCGGTCTTTTCAGCAGCATCCTTTTATACAAAATTTGGCACTAACACCCTGTTTGCTTCAGCAAATGACTTCATGCTTTGTCCTTTTAATCCAATTTCCACCATAATAAAGACTGAAGTGTTGTGAAAATACTAGAAGAGGATGCCTGGAAATTTGTTGCATTAGAAATCTAATCCAGGTGGTAATCCAGTCCCACACAGCACATTTCTCATTGACTGAAATGTTTAACCCACAGATGGCTTTATATGAACCAACATTCTGCACAAGCTATGACTGGAAATAATTCTCACACATCAAGACGTGACTCAACAAGGCAGGTGAGAGGCTCAGTTTGACAAGAACAGGAACAGTTACTCCACTGAAAGCTACAATAATTGATTGTAACACTCATCCCAAGTTGGATAGCTCAGATTTTTAGGTTATTACAGCATTAGGTACTTTGCTGGTGCAGCCCATGAGAGTATAATCCCCCTATTCAGCAAGAGCTCTGTCATTAAGTACTGGCTCCTCTGAGGTGAAAGCACTACACGTACCTTAAACAGTCACCCCACAACAGACAGGAGACCATTCAGAAAAACTATATTCATAGTTTACCATCACAGAAAACAGTAATTTCCTAGACAATGAACATTGCTACTTTTGTCTTTTATTTCTTGAACTGATTCTTTCCTGAAAAGGACAGACACTTTCAGATGCCAGCAGCTTGCCATGTATGTGTCCTGGTCAGAAAATCAGCACTCCCATGTTCTACTTGTCCAAGCCCTGGATCCTTTCATGTCTCAAAGGCAACACTAGGCTGCTGCTCATTGCTGGTGAATATGATGTCAGACTTTGATTAACCAGGGATTTAAATAAAAAGTAGAAACCCAACAGTCTTTAAAAAACTTAAACATGATGGAAGCATTCCACTAAGATATTCCCATCACAACAGAGCCATGTACCTTTTTATCCTAGCCAAACAAGTATCTATTCATAGAGGTGTTTGTCTTTAACATGTCTTGAGCAGAAGGAGAAAGAAAATGGTGCATACCCATATTAAAAACTTATACCATTTGGGAAGCAAACATTTTCTTAATGTAGTTTCTTTCATATTTATCAGTTTTATACTCCTCTTCACACAAAGGGAAATTTGTTCCTTAATAATTTCTGTAATTTTTCACAAAGTATAAGGTTCTGTCTGTAAAGGATATTTCAAAGTTAGACTGGTAGAAGGAAAAAAATGTGCAGGAAGGAGAAAGAATGCCCAAAACTCCAGAAAACACATTCCCTGGCAATATTCTTTCTAGCATGATTTGAACTGCATTTTTCCTGCACTGAGTCTCAGCAAGAAGCCAGCCTTCTTGCTTAATGTAAAGGATTTGCATTCCTGGCCTATGTAAAAATACAGGCTGTATCTGCGATTCTCTTTTTCTGTTGTTTCTCTCAGTTAACTGAAATGACAGCTAAGATTTTTATTTTGTTTGAGTAGTTCATTAAATGCAACACAGCCCTCCCCTATTCCTTGGGTAAAGTACCGAACATATTTTTTTTCATTTTCAAGGTCTTATCCACTGATACAGAGATTAAAAGGGAATTTTCTCCCTGCCCAATTGGTTGTTTTGAGCTGATAAAAATGAAATGTTTCAATGTTGCTCCACTTTCCTCCCACAAACTGCTTTCTTAGTATGTGTAGAACTTCGCACTTAGGTGTATGTTTCACCATTTGCAGGCTTGTTTCATTCTAGCTTTCACAGCCTATGCCACAGAAATATCATCTTTTAACTAGGAAAGTTCCTGTAGATCCTTAGGATGACACTTAAAATCTTAGCATTATTTCCTTTAGATACAAGCTCTTCTTTCTTTCTTTCTTTGTTGCTGTTCTTCCTCTACTTCCTTAAAAGAACATCTCTTGGTACAAGAATAAGGTAGACACAACAGCTTTCCACTTATAGATATGTTCAAGGTGGGGGACAGAGTAGATTTCCCCAGAAAGGAAATTTCTGTCTGTTGTTTTGGCTTTTTAAGATTCTGAGTCATACTTTTTTCTCTTATCTTACATTTAAGAGTATTAAAGTGAAGAAACTGAAACAGGCACCAGTCTCTCTCTCTAAAGAACTAAAATGTATGCTGGGACTACATTCCATCCATCCAACCACCACCCATGTGGACACAGTGACCTATTTTTGTTATCACTTTCAGAAGCCAGATACGAAAATATTTTAGAACTCCCATCATATTAATGCTTCATCACATGGAAAATTTTTTAGATTCCATAGGAATGAGGCCTATAGCCATGACATATGCAGCAAAGGGATTTTCATGCGATGTGCCACATCCAGCCCCTCTGATCACTGAAGACTAGCAGGAAAACAAGGATGTTTCTTTTTCTGCCAAATTTCTACACTCTTAATGCAACAGATTATAACAGTGATAGCAGCAGCTTTTGTTTCAAGTGTTAGAGGTTTTCTCAGGAGTGCAGCAGGTTGTGACCATATTTGTATCAACTGAGATAATTTTTCTAACTTCCATACATAAAATCATTCTGCTTTCACCATACCAGATGCATGTGCCCCACTAATCCAAAACTATTAAATGCATAATTGAGTTTCATTTCCTTAGGGCATATGATTTCATAACCCACGGCAGGAAAGGATGAGAAGAGTCAATTAACAAAAAAATGCCTGTCCAAACAAACGAAAGTCCAGACCTCCTCAAAAGCTTGCCTTGTGCTTTCCACATTAATGTTTATGAAGCACTGATCTATCAAGCCCCTCAAAATCAAGCAGTAGATACTCTGCAGTGAACAATCTGATTTGTACTCTCTGAGAGGCACTGTCAAGGGTATGCTGCTTAAGAAACTTTCACTTCAGAAAGTCCTGAAGTACATCTCTCCTGATTGTCTCACTGAAATACCATTTTCAAATGCAAGACTGGCTGACTTGCTGAAATTTCTAAGCCATGCACTTACAGATAACTGGAATGCTATCATGAAATGACCAATATGACCTCACTTCTGACAGTGACAGCCTTCCTTAATGAAGTTATTTGGTGCTAGATGTGAAGTGAGCTCCTCCAAAAACATTCTGAAGATGTGAATTCTCATGCTGGAATACAGAAGCTGCCACCAGTCAGTCAAAGTGTAACAGATTTTATGAATCTGGAGTTTGCTTGCCTCAGAAGGATTGATGTATGTTTGAAAAGAATGAGGTACTAGGAGTCAGCATGCATGCTCCATCTGCCAAGAAGACATCACACTTGTTCTGCAAAGCAGACAGGATCCCATGGTTCTGGAAGGGATGAAAACAACCCAGGACTTCTCAGTACTTTCATTTCAAAGCACAAAAAGCTGACTTGCAATGAAATCAATTCATCTGATGTCTGAAGATACTGAGTTTACCACAATGAGAAAAGCCTCTGCTATGTGCAACTATACATATTGGTTGCCTAATGCAGTTTTTGTCTGATGAACTTTTCCTACAGTATCTAGAAGCCAGTATTTTGAAAGATGCACTGCGAATGCAAATTTGCCAGCATGGTTCTTCATAGCCAAAAGCCAAATGGATGTGCTGGCCTAAATAAGTGCCTGATTTCCAAGAGTAGGATCCCACACTTCGAAACAGATGTACCCTCATATCACATCTCCTTTATTCTGAACCAGAAAGCAGTGGAACCTAGCAGTTAAAGCAGGTTCTTATCCTGCATGTAGGCAGCTGTTTGGATTGAAGTTCTGCGTTATTTTGAGCTCTCTGACGTGGCTGACCAGAGTACAGTGTACATGAAAAGCATAATGATAAAAAAGCTTCCTAAGACCTGAACAGAGCATAACCAAAGGTTATCAACTGATTTCTATGCAGTTGGACACAGAACCAATGCTAATTTCAATGATTGTGACTCAAATTCTTCTTTCCTTTGAGCTCTCTGAAAATTTGGAAATTAGCTTTCACAAGATGCATTTGATGGACAGTAGAAGGAATTCCTAGGACATAACTCACCATCCTTATGTTTCACATTGAATTCAGGATTCAACAATGCAAATATTGCCTAATACATATGCTACAAACATTCTGGCAAGAACAGTTGGCAAGCTGCTCTACAGAGTGCCCATCCAAGAGTAAATTGCATTCTGTCTGCAAATAATCACAAAAGGTAAAGATTCAGAGTCTGTAGGAACTGGAAATGTTTACAGAAAGAATTAAAATTGAAATTGCAAGTTTCTTTCATGCTACTGATCATGCAGTATTAAACAATCTTTACTGCTTTATCATAGCAATTAATTTTTGTTTCACATTAATGACATTCTTATCATGCCTGAGATGCTAATACAATTTGACAACAGCAAATACCGTAAGACCACTTAGCTTATCCATGTAACTTGTGGGGACAAATTCACAGCTTTACATTAATGACCTTCCAAACATACTAATTGGTTCTAAAATGGACTGCTTCTATGATTTTGTTATAGAAAGATTCATTCTCACATTGTCCTTTAATATATGATTTCTACAGAAAACAATTATCACATTTCTAGGGAGCAGATCTAAACCAAAAACACTGGGTATACACCAAAAAATTCTATTTTGATGTTTCTTATTAAATACTTGACCTTACAAAATCTCCCAGATTATTTCATCATCAATGTGATGTGATACTAATTAGTGAATAAAGTTCAATTTATTGCTGGAAGAAAACACTTGGAGTTCAAAGTAAAATTCTCTTATGCATCAGAAACAGTAAGACTTCATTTCAGCTTTCTGCTTGCTTGCAAAAAGCTGTGATGGATGCCTTGGGTCTTCTGTGATGGGACTAGCTCCAAAAAAGGCAACAACACTTCTGACCAGGTACCTTGGAAAGCACCTCTCTCAGAAGACTGTAAAGTTGCAGCTGGAATTAGGGAGGTAGTAGCCATAAATGTGAGAGTTGATGCTGTAGGACTTGAGGAAAGAGCATTCACAAGGAAAGCACAAAATTTAATCACTCACTCTTCAACAGATTAGAGAAACGTGGGATATGACACTTTAAAGTACTACAAATCAAATGGGTTTAGAACAATAATAAAGGGACAGCTGCAAACTCCACAAACCAGATGCAGGGTTTCATCACATACAACTTTTCCATTTTTACTTCTTTACAAATAGTACCAACACTTCCCTGCATTTTCTTGCTAAAGAAGCTGGAAGCAGAGCTGAAAACGTGGTGAGATACCATAGTATTTATATGAACTATAGTATTTATCTGTAAAATGCTTCATTACAAGTGTATTTTGGTTTCTAAATATTATGTTATATTATATTATATTATTATATTATATTATATTATATTATATTATATTATATTAACAAATTACTTTGGCATGTATAAATTTTAACATAATTATATACTGCAATATGTACCTCTCCACTATTACATTTATTGCTAAGGTTAATTTTAAGTAAATTAAGGGTTCATTCAAATATACTTTGTATACACATATTTTGTGGTTACTTTCCCCAGACTACATTACTACTGTGCAAAACAGTCTAGTACTAGATAAATCTTAAGTTTTCTGTAAGAATAAAATGGGCACCTTTGAATTGACACTAAACATGTGTCATGTTTTTCTAATGTCTTCTAAACAAAATATTTGCGGGATTAGTAGGAAGTTTACTGCAAGTTTGTTTTGACTTTGACTTGACCTTCACTTTTTTTTTTAAGGTTTTTGTATTCATACATATATTCCTGTTGTAGACAGGGTTAAACTTGTTTGAAGCATTTTAATAAAATACTGAAGAACTCCTTTAATTTATGGCATATATATTTTCAAGAAGGAAAATGCTGATATTATCTTGGTTATAAGCTCGCTGCTGAAATGATTTAGATATTCTTTTCCTTTAGCACAGTAACAGTATAAAGCTTTTCTTTGCATGCAATGAATTATAGTTGACACTTCAAACCTATTCTATCAGTATCCTCTAGTTCAGAAAAATGAGGAAACATAAATATTTATTCTATGTATACAGAAAAGACACAGGACTCTGATAAAAATGATCCATTATGGAGTGATGAATACTTGTTACATGTGTCACACTTAGAACAGTAAAGGGCAAAAAAATTTGCCACTTTTTAATATGAGGATTTGAGGTTATTGTGCAAATAAAAATGCAGTCTTTTTATCAGAGTGAGCTGATAAGTTTTTAGGCCCACTGATTTTTGATGACATTCACTTCATGACTCTGGATGATGAAGCTGCTTGATACAGATTCTTGGTCTGATCTGATAAAGTCTTTTAATGATGTGCTTTAACAGTGGAAAAATTTTTATGCAAACAACCTTCCATTTTCCTGGTTGATATGTGCAATACCTCGCAACCTTAAGCTTACCAATTAATAAGATTAGGAATTCATTTGTTCCATTCTGTGATCTGTTCACTGTCTTTAATCTTGCTTTTATTACAAACTTAAGTTTCTGCATTATGTAGAGAAGTAGAGGCTACTATAACCTGCTGAATAATAAATACTGTAGAAAAAGAATGTGCAAAGAATGTGAAATAATTAAAACAATATTATCACCCTTATGATCAGATTTTCCTTTAAAAAACAGATTTATCCTATTACTTAACAGTAATAGCAACTAACAGCAAACAGTAATAATAATAATATAATTAATATATATATATAATAATATAATAAATAAAAATAATAGCAAAAAGTAATAGCAAAACACTAGCAAAAATGAAGTAAAATAATTAAAACAATGGGTTTTTTTTAATCCACAATGTCTGGTTTTATACTAGAAATGAAAACTCTTTGAGGTAATTTTTTTTTTTTTTTGTTTCAGTGATTTCAGCCATATAGCCTGGAGTGCAACACTGAAATGCATTAATGATACAAATTATGGAGTGAAAATAAAATACCCAAAATTACAAGTTCTTGGGGTAAGATTGCAACAAGAAAAGCATAATATTTATTTGCACTGAATTATTTGCTAATTTGTGTTATGGGAGCTTCACAGACCATAATGCTGAGACCCCGTGCTTCTTAAATTCAATATATATTGATTTAAATGAAAATACAGTACCATTAATTCAGTAAATAAAAAATACGGAAGACCTAAAGCTATAATACCCTGAAAAATTGGCTAAGACATTTTCTCAAATTGCTATGTTTGCATTAAATAGTAAACTAGAAATCACAAATCATAAATGCTAACTTAGCTGGAAAAAAATCCAACCTGGAAACACAGCACATCTGCAATACTGCATCTGAAAAGTTTTAATTTTTGGCACTGTTTCTTGGCTTCATCACTACTCATGGTCATTGGCATGTTATCTTGTGACATAAAGAAATCAGGAGCTATAATGGATAGCAGCAAATATTTCTCTAGTCCAGTTTCTTGCCACATACAATGGCCACAGAGAAGACTTCATGATGAAGGCACAAAAAAATCAAATTTACCCATACTAGTTTCCAAAAATAAATATTATTATACAAAAACACCTTAGGGACAATGAAATTCCACTTGAAACACTTAGTATCATATGAAGAATTTAGAAAACATAGGCTGTAGGAATAGTATTTTTAAAGAACACAGCAAGTTCTTCCACCTTTTGACCTTAGATAAAATAATTGAAACAAATGTTGATTTCAAATTTTCTCTGAGTTTTTAGTGGTTTTGCATGAAATCTTGAGGTAGGGATGGAGGGATCAAATATATTTCACTCCCTGGCATAAGAGAGATCTTGCAGTCATGCTTGTGGTGAAGAAGGAAGTTTCCTCTACTTCATCTTTCCTACAGTAACAGGGATTGGATTTTTTTTTTTTGTAAGGTTTGAATGTGCTTGCCCTTTTTGAATATCTTGGTACCTCTGCAGACACTAAAAGCTTTCTCAAGTAACACCATGACTTCAAAACTGGTTTATTTTTACTCTGCTGCTTATCAGGCTACAATATGAAAAATGGTGACTTCTGGATTATCTACACACTGAATAAAACCATCATATTTGACTTGATTCCCATTTAAAATATCACCCTTGAAACGACAAAGAGACTGTTAAAACAAGCCACATTTTCCAGGAAAAAACATCTAAAAGTTTGCACAGAATGCACACGTGTACCCAAATTATATTCAGTGGGTGAATCCATTTTTAAAGGCTGACTTATTGAGATTTTTTTTCCCAGAGTACTGAAGATATAAAATCTGTCAGAAAATGAGAAAAAAGTAGGCATCTAAAATGCCTTAAGAATTTATTCTCCTTTCCTTATGTTCTCTTTCTTCATGCACTCAGTATCTTGTCTTTCATTTTGAGCACTGTATCTCCCAGACTCAGAGATATATTAGAACAACTACGCCTTTATTTTGACTTATTTTTTACACTTCTGTAATGGGTATTTTCTAAAGGCCTGTCTTTATGCTCCTAAACTCTGGGTATTTATTTTCATAATACCCTTGTGACACCATGTGACCAGTACTGGATTAACTGAGTTTACCTATAACTTGTGCCTATTGGCAGTAGACAAAAATTGAGAGAAACTGAAATCAAGTACAACCAAAGGATTGGAAAATGTACAGGGAATTATTCTATTGTCAGTTGTACAGATTTAAGCCAGCTTTCTCCACTGGCAGTCCATTTTGAAATTTTGATTGTAAGTCTCCCAAAGATTAGAAGCTACTACTTGAATTTTTTTTCTGCTTTCAGGTAGAATTCTCAGGTTAGAATCCTAGATTTGAACTCTGAATCAAGGAATTATGGAATTGTTTAAGTGGAAGAGATCTCCAAGATCCCTGGGCCCAACCATTACCCTGCCAGTGCTAAGTTCACCAGTCCCTAAGCACAAGAACTACAAGTCTCCTAAAAATCTCCAGGGATGGTGACTCAATTCCCCTGAGGAGCCTTTCTTTCAATACATTATTTTACTAACATCCTATCTAAACCTCCCCTGGCACAACTTGAGGCCACTTCTGGTCCTGTCACTTTCTAACTGGAAGAAGAGATCAACCCCTCCTCAGCGCAGCCTCTTTTCAGGTGGCTGTAGAGAGTGTTAAGGTCCCTCCAAGCTTCCTTTTTTCCAGACTAAACACCCCCAACTCCTTTGCTGCTCCTCACAAGACTTCTGTTCCAGACCCTTCCCAGTTCTGTTGCCTTCTCTGGTCACACTCCAACACCTCAGTGTCTTTCTTGTGAAAGACCCAACACTGGATACAGGATTTGAGGTGTGGCTTCACCAATGTCAAGTACAGTGGGATGGTCACTCTCCTGATCCTGCTGGCCACAGTAACCCTGCTACAATCCAGGATGTCACTGGCCTTCTTGGCCACCTGGACACTCTGTTGGCTCATGTTCAACTGCTGTCACCAGCACTCTGAGACTCTTTTTTGCTTGGCAGTTTTCCAGCCTCTCTGCACTCAGCCTGTACCACTGCATTGGGTTGTTGTGACCAAGCAGGACACACATGGTTCCCTGTACCTCGATGAATCCAAATCAACACTGGTAGTTTTCCAACAAGCAAAGGATATGCCTCTGTCCATTAATAGTCTGAAAAGATATCTGATAACTATCACAAAAAAACTTCACAAGGATGAAATCAGGAGCACCACCACTTTGTGTGAATTTCAGTCCTTGTGGTTCTTGATACAAAACAGGAGTCTAAACTTTGTGTAATTAATCACCTTACAGGCAAATATTGATCCTAATTTGCAGAAACAAGCAGGATTTTCATTAGTTACAATATTAGCTCTTAATATAGTCAATCTCCTGAACAACCCAAATATGACAAGCCTACTCTTGAGGGGTAAACTGGGAATATGGCTGCAAAATGAGAAAGAAGTGCTCCTTTTGAATGTGTAAGTACAGAAGAACTGGCTAATACAGTAAATCCATAAACACTAGTGAGTATTTTGAAAATTATTTTAATTTATTTTTTCCAGAGCACCCAAATGACAACACAATCTCAGTCTCAGCCCTGGACCACTGAACTGCATGCTGACACTGAAGAAGGAGCCATGGTCCATAGCTATGCATGTCTTTCACCCTCATGGATATGACTCCATTGTGTGCCAGAGCAGCCCACTGACCCAGCTCACTCATCTGCTGGTCCAACAAGAGCAGCAGGCAGTCTGTGAACACAGACTGCCCTTTCAGCAGCAGTGTGGGCTTGGCCTGGTGGCCACTGAATTGCAGAGCATCTCTAGACCCCATCTCAGTCATCCCCCTAGGTTAAAGCCTCTTCCAGCTGCCCTGAGAAGTCTTCCGCAAGTATCTTCCTTGGTAAACACTGGCAGGATCTATGGAGTTTTAGACAAATAGCTTCAGCCACCTAAGTCATGCAGTGGATATAGCTCCATCTCTATTGTGCATATGCAAATCTACAGAATAATACAAAGCAGTCAATATGAGAGGACACCGAAGTATCTCAACTGATGGGAGGTGTGTGCTGTTTTCCTATGATGATTCCAACCATTTAAACAAGAATCTTTCCAGAGTAAAACACCCTAGGACTGGATAACGGAAATCCAGCTTTCCAAAGATACCACTCCTCATCACAGTCTACGTTTCTCTGAATTTAACTTTATTTTCAGCAACACATTCGGTTTCTAAGTAAAACAAAGACCATAGCTACAGCATAGAATATGTAGTTCTGGGTACTCCAGGTCATCTAGAGATTTTGGGATACTATAATAGCTACATAGCCATACTTAAAAATTAATTCTAGGAAAACTGTTCACTTAAGAAGGATTTAGCAGGTTGATGACAGCTATTAAAGATATAGTGCATGTTAACCTACTTGATAGTCTTTAGAAAATAGATGCTTGAAGTTAATATAAATTTAGTTTTAAGATACTGGTAATTCAGGTAGACTAATGTATATATGATCATCAAAAATACATATATAATAGCAAAAATATGTACTCTAACAAATAACAAATCACCAATCCTACTGTGAAATATTTAGGCAATACGAACGCTTCAGTGTCTAAATATTCTGTTTAAGACTGAGAGAAATGTAAAGTAACAATAGTTTGGCAAAGCAGCCTTGGGACACTATTGGGATTGCACTGCAGTTTAGAGATAACCCTGAAGCAACTGGGTATGAAAAATCTATATAACCTACGTTATTAATGACTACTGACTGACCTCTGCTCATCTTCACTACCTTAAGGATGACACTGGAATCTTTCACTCTGTTCAAGCTTCATTATTACAAATCTAGCCTGTAATAACTTGAAAAGGTTCTGATGACATTTGCAACCCATCATATCAAAATAGGAAATTTCTGGTATTATGTATCATCTACAAAAAGGATCACTACTTTATTCACGTAGTGCATTTTGAGCCCTAATATTTACACTGCATGCAATGACCGAAGATTGTATTAGACTAACTTTCCACTTAAATATTACAGGTAAGAGAGAAGACAACAAATTCCTCAGGAAAGAAACAAAAAACAGAACATTAAGAGTGGGCTCATAATATATTGAAGAGAGAAGCTTCATTTACTTTCCTCCAGGAAAGAACTTCCAATGTGTATCACATGGGCCACACAGGAAATGACAACGGTTGCTTACATGACATTGCACCATGCCACATAATGGATATCTCAAAGCAACACAGTCAAAGCTGACCAGAGAGTGCACACAGGTACACTGAAGCTCACTGACATCAGTACCACCATCAAAGTCCTCAGCAGGTGGGAAATTGTCCTAAACTTGAACTTCTTGCCATTTTCTCACCTAAATTTTGCTTAATTCTAATTTTCCAATCAATTTTCCACTCTATCAAAAAAAAAATAATTATGATTTAAAGCACATCACTGAAGCTGAAAACAAAGCTATTCTCTCCTCTTAGAATACATCAAACTGTTTAATGCTTGATAACATTTTTAAGGGACAAATATAAAAACATGCTCATTTCAAACTGAATTCACAAAAATTGGTTTTTTTTTGTAGCATGATGTTGAAGAAAAACAACATGTCTCATAAAACACACAGAAGCCAAAATTTAATTGCTTCTTCCTATTCTATCAATTTTAAAAATTATTTCAGAATTTTTTTTAAATAAAAAAGAATCAAACATTATTTAAGGAAGAATTTTTTTCTCTTCGCTGGAATGCAATTCAAACTTATCTCTTCAGAATATGAAAACAAATTTGTACACAAGTGATCCTAAATGCCACTGCCTTCCTGCTTTCAATGCTGCTATTTTTCCAGAGAATATATCCACAGATCAATGACCCTTTCATGTGATCTGGAAATGCCAAAGAATAATACCTCAGGGGAAATGCTGTTTTCACTTGAGTTAAAATATGATTTTTTACAACAGAAAGAAAGCAGAAATCCTAAAATCTTTGAGAATGCCATCCAGAAAATGTATAGACCTGGCAAATAAAAAAAATCAAAAACAAAACCAAAAACCAAAACCAAAACCAACCAAACAAAAAAACCCCACACACACACACCAAAAAAAAAACCCACCAAAAAAACAGAGAACTAGTAATTGTTCACAGAAAATAATTTCCATCTAAAGCCTCTGTAATAGCAATGAATCTCACAGATTAATAAAGTGCTCATTTGGCAGCATTCACTGTAGCACATTTTTGCATGTTTGGCCATTTTTTCTTACTGTTTATTAATTGCAGCTACTTGGAATTGATGATCTCCTGGGTACTTATCAGTGCTTATCAAGACTGATGAATGCATCCCAGATGTTGGAGTCATGTGGAGGGTCTATCCATGCACAGGATCTGTGCTGAAAGCCTGAATGTCTTCCTGCAGTGAACTTGCAGGCACTCCTGACAACAGAAATGCAGCTGACAGAGTAAATTCCAGGAGTGTCTCTCCTTTCCCCTCTATCACTGCATGAGAAAGACATTCTTAAGCTGATGTGTGAGAATATACACATGATGGGGTCTTGCTTGCAGCCCTGAGGGGTCTTTCAATGCTTTTCTCTACCCCAAAGGAGACTTTGGTATCAGATTATAATTTAATGAACTTTGATGGTGTGCTTTTCTCTGTAGTCCATGTGTAGACAGGATTTCTGAATTCAATTATTTGGCTATTGGGGGAAAAAAAAAAACTCACAACAGTTATTTTCTAAATTTTTAGCATGCTTTTAAAATTTCTTTTAGAAATATGGATGAATGTCAGGCAATAAAGGAGAAAACCACAGGGATTTTAATTGTATCTGCTTTGCTTATAGCACAATAGATATTTTCATCATCTATATATAAAGTATCTTTGTGAAACCCTTTAAATATGATTTCAAACCGATGAATGTCATTTTCTATTTGCCTTTAATTTCCTCTCAATAGTAAGTTCATCAGAGTGTAACAATTAACTAACTTAATTAAGCTAACTTAATTATGTTCTTTCATAGGTCAATATGTAGAGCTACTCAGATTAATAGCAGAGCTTGTAAAGTTAATCTTCTTGTATAATGCAAATGATGCCCAGTCATGTATTAAATACCTTCCTGAGTAACAGATGATATAGGACTGAATGTACTTTAAAGAAGGGCAGAGACTGTGAAAAGGTTAAATAAAGAAAAATGTCTTGGATTTGTGGAAATTTTGAACAGATCTAATTCATTTTTTAAATTAATAATGTTCTTCTAAGAGGAACCCTCATTTCATAAGGCCATTCACAGCTTAAATATACATAAATAAACTTTGACTTCGAAAGCAGAACTGCACGACAGCATTTTCCAGCCATCTTGCGACCTTTATATTTAGTTATTAAGATGATTACACAGAACAGTCATGTGAAGAGTTTAGAGGAAAAATATGAATTCCTAACTCCAGAGCATTTATATGCTTAACTGTATTTCCCAGCTTATTTTACAGAGGAACCACTTCAGTAGTCAAAGGTATTATGTTCCTTTTCTCAGTTCATTATTAATTCACTTTTAACACAGTTAGACTCTAAGGCTCTTTAGGCATGTGGCTTACCACATTTGTTCTGAAATATTAATGGGAACTACAGTAGTAATAATAATTACTTATAGAAGCATGAAAAGTAAAATCAAATCTCTTGAGTGCCAAATGAACTGAAAAGGTGACTTAACTCCCTTGTTTTGATAAATGAGTCTGATGACAGGAAGACATACTCTGACAAGAAGAGTTGGATTATGGGCCAAACCACCCATAAGTAATTCCACAAGGAAATAAATATCAGTCTTTTCTACAATATATCTGACTTAGGTCCAGAAAATACATGCAATGCTTTTCTATTCCAGGTTTGTAATCTGCTGCAACTCTTCTGCTGTTACTTAAAGAAAACAAAGTGGAGGAGTGCAATAAACATTATGTAATAAACACCTTAGAGAATGTTTACTTTAAAGGAGCTTAAAGGGAAAGACCCCAAAAGTATGAAAACCACCACTTCTCAGAAGCTTTAAAACCAGAAAAAAGTACTAAGAAATGCACTGGAGGGATCCATCTTATGTCTACCAGCATATGGATGACACAGATGATCCAATGTTTTCTTGTCTTTGTTAAAGTATGGCATTTAGTGTTTGTGGTGGTTTTCTGTGCTGTACTGTAGATCTCAGTACAGCAGCAGGTTCAGAGTACTAATTAACCTCTGTTCCAAAATCACATTCCAGTATCACTACTGATATAAAGGGGAATTATTTACCTATGATAAAATATAGCTACTAAGTTATCACTTATGATTTTTCATCAGAAAACAGACTGTTAGGTCCATAAAGCACGGACATGTACAATTATTTTTCTGAGTGGGGAAGTTCCTCTGAAGTTAAGCAAAAAAAATTAGTGTTCAAGACCAAATATGAGTCCAACTCACCCTATGTTGAACATTTCATTTTTTTTAAATTAACAATGGGTCAGAAAGAATGCATTTATAGCAACAACCATCTGACACAAATTTTCTACGAAATGCATTCAAACCAGCAGCTATACAGAATAGAGGGATTATATTGTTAGGCCTATGACATTTAGAAAAGAATGCACGGGCTTTTCACAAGTGTAAACATAAGAGCCGTGCATTTATACATACAGATAGTTATGAAAGCATATTTTATCTTATATATTCTTGTGTTCTCTAAGTGTGCAAATCATCTCTCTGCTTCCTGATGGTGATTATTCTTCATGATTTTTTTCTGAAATGAATTATGTTGGTGATGGAAATTCAGCTATTTAATAGTCTAATAATAGCAGAAAAAAATAGCACATGAGCACTATTACAAACTTTCCCATGGAATTACTTTCAATTCAACAATTTCAGAACATGTCATATCATACTTTGTTTACAAAGTAAAACATCAGTTTAATAAAATATCCTAAGGATGGACTGGACACACTGCTGATGAAATGTATAGCTTTAGGTTTAAAAAAATAATTCCTTTTGTAGTAACTTGAAATGCCAAAGGGCCTTGTTTGGAAAGGTTTTATCCCAAGATCAAGGAAGGAGGATAAATCAAGAAACAAAAGACAGTACGAGCCACCAATTGTATTAACAGAAATTAAGCAACATTTCCTTCACTTGTATAGGAAACAATGCAATTAAAACTGAGTTCTAGTGTCCTTTTAGGACACCTGTAACATACTTACAAATAATGGCAAATATTTAAGTGTGTGACACATCTTCCTCTAGCAAACAAATCACTATACTTAAGCTGTACATTACTTATGGAAAAATGGCTATGTTCTATTCCAGATAAACTTCAAGCACTGAATGTTTAATAGTTCAGAAACAGGTTACTGGGTACCTATCTTAATCCTTCCTTAGCTAAGAGCCACAACACTTTGCAAAGCTTTTACACTTTGAATACAGCACCCAAAAAGCACCAGAGCCACATAAGCTATTCACATTCATATGCTATGAACATATCACTTACATTTTACCCTAAAGTGCTCCATGCTTTATATGTGCTCTTTTTTTTTTTTTTGTAGGGGAAAGTAGGGGTTTGTTGGTTGTTGAATTCATTTTTCTATCCAAGAGAAAGGATAGGACAGCTTTTCCTTAGTATTTGTACTGTTCTGGCAATGCAGACACTCAGATCAGCTCTGTTAGCCTCTAGGCTTACACGATTAAAACATGATTAATTAATTTGTCACAGGATTGGCAGAGGAAATTAATACACATAATTCATGTACTTCTATTTTACTTCTAATTAAACAAGAGAATATGCCTCTTATGAGACTCACATTTAAGGGAGCTGTCAAAACTAGTATTTTCTTACTTAGATAACAAACCACTGACACCATTATTCCCCATGGATTAAAGTGATGCTGATGAGAAATGCTGTCAACACCAAGCCCACCCATCATGCTCTTTAGACACATGAAAAAGGCAAAGTAAAACTACTTCAGCAAAAAATCTTCAGTGTCTTCAGCATGTCTGTATATCCATCAAAATCCTGCTTAAATATATGTACCAAATATGCTGCAACTGCCAAATGCAAAGTGAAGCTAACCACAGAAAACAGAGTAAGGGTCATAAAAGCTGATACACCAGCCTTTCAAATTTATTGAACAACTGCAGTGTTATTCAAGCAAGTGTATTTGTACATTTTAAATACTTTAAAAGCTCTGCATCTTAAATAACCACAACATCCAGAAAATTTCCTTTCATCCATTCATGGTAAAGAATGTGTAGTAAGTATCAGAGATAAAAGGGCATACTAACATAACAGTGATGTAGTTCTGAATTCTGAAAGGCTTGTGGGAACAAAAATCCTATCTTAAGCATTGTTATTGGAGGAAACCTGCTGAAACTACACGAACTGCTTGGCACATCTAATGAAACTACACTGAAATTAGGATGACACACATCTATCCCTCCCTTTCAAATGCACTGAATTCTTCTTTTGATGTCAATTCAAATTCTTTTAAAAACCCAGGAAATACATGCAATATTAAGTTATCAATCACATTCTTATTTTAGGACGGACACTAATTAAAATTATTCAAGAACTCAAATCTATACAACTTAAATTTTATACAGGCTCACACAGCTTTTGGAAAGGGACAAAATATCTTTCTAACTTTAAAGTCAGTTCAGTTACTCTATAACACAAAGGGTTTCTGCATGTAAAATACACTGATGAATACACACACTTTCCTGAATCACTAACAGGTGATTCAGGACACCTGTGAAATTCACAGAAAATTCACAGTTGTCCAGATCTAAACACCCAACATGCTAATTATTTCCACAGTGGCTTTTATCCTATGACCTGTATCTGGACACTGTCCTGATCCAAGAGAGTTACATCTAACTTTAGAGAACCAAAAGTGACTGGGAAGAAGGGCAGCAGTAAGAAGAGTGGATGCCATTCTGCCTTCCTGTTGAGAACTCAATATTCAACCACCATTTCTATTAGGAGGAATGACTAGACAAGCAAAACCAAAACTCATCTGAGTGATCAAATTACATCCCACAAATATCATCCTACTGATGACACAAGTAACCAAGTGTTAGATTCAGACTGTCCTGAGAGGAAAACAAATTGTAAGCAGGAAAAGAAGTGCTTTATTCAAATTAATGTGGCAGCTCGTGGGATTTTCCATGCTTTCTCCTACTAGAAGTCATGTGTCCTCATATTTGCAAGTCCAAGACTCTTTTTGAACATCACTTTCCACAACCTTCTCAAATTTTATCCACCTTCCTGAAAGCCTTTGCTGTTAGCCGCCTTGCCTTCTTTACTCTTTCCTCATATTTCTCTTTTCCACAGCTGCGTTTGAGCTTTTCTTTAACAACTCTCACCAATACTGATAGTTCAAACTCAGAGGAGACACAAATTATACAAATAATGCACCAGTCAGTAGTCAATTCCAAGTATTAATTCGTTAAGCGATACTGAAAGATGGACCAGAAGACTTCAAGCAAAATTAAAAATTAAAAAAACATTAGTTGAAATCAAGCTCTGCAAACACTTTTTGGACCTGTTTTTTAGGGTGTAATTCAAAAATGTTTGCTTATCATGCTGACTTACCCATGAGTAACTTAGATGGGTTGTTTCATGGTGGGTTCTGAATTTGGAAATTCAGCATACTGGTGTTCCACTCTCAAGGTTGCCTGCAAATCCAACCACAAAACTCTTTCTAACTCACCTCTCTCTCTTCTTTACAAACTGCAGTAAATATGATTGGAGAGACTCATTCCCTTATAAAACACATGAACCCACATTCAGTCTAACAGCTTCAACATGAACTATTACTGAACTCCTTGTAAAATTTGAAAGTTGTATTTCCATCTTTCAATTCTCTGAAGTTTCCCCTACACCTGAGCTGCTTTTATTCCACAAAAGCAAAAACTGTATACCCATCTTGCTCTTATTCACCTTTTACTAATTAACCATGTTTCTTCTGCAGCACTTTTCTGCTCTTTTTATTTTTAAACAACATCCATAGTCTCAATTTTAATTTCTCTACTGGAGTGAGTTAAGTGGACAAAGCTGAGAATTAAAAGGCAGATCCCATGTCCCTCCACAGATCAGAGGTCCCTCTGCTACTCAAGAATACATTAAAAAGTGTAACTAAAAGCTTATACTACTCTATCCTCAGGACTTTAGATGTGATAATCTCACTTGCTATCTTGGAATAGGCAATGATATCCCAAAATAAGTGTATCTACTTGGTCTTATTCCAGGAGACACTCTTAAGAATTCTCCTGGCTTCATACACTGGACCCTCCCTCTTCTTCAGACAAAGTGACAAGACTATCAGAGAAATGAAGATATTTATCTAAAGGCTGCACTAAACTAATAAATGGCATTGTATTTCCTATGACTAGCACTTCATACTCTCCTTTGCTGTGACAATTACAGTCAAAAGAAATCTCAGAAAAAACAGCAACAAAGGCTAGTCTTCATATTACCCAGTACTTGACACATTTTTAATAGTAATAATGCCAACTAAACTGTTTGAATAAACCAAGATTATTAAGGCTGCTACAAAGGAAGGACTTATGTCGCACAGGAAAGGTTAATTTACAGATAACGTTTCTTTGGGAAGCTGATTGCCACCATGAAATGAAGTTACAAGTCTGAATTCTACAGACAACCTCTCCTCCAGCTCTAGTGTACTATGGCAGGCATGCACAGCAGGGACAAAAAACACCTTAAGTCATTGGCTACCCTATGGAACTACCTTATAAGCACCTTTCCTTACAACAAAAGGAAGTATGACCTTATGAACATGCTACATCACTTTTTTGAAACCAAGAGAACAAAGAAAGGTCCAATATCAGGAAGATTCTTTCCTTCACATAAGCCAAAAGTTAAGACATATTTGATTCCTCTGAAGGATGATAAAAGTTTGTATCTAGCTGAGTACCTATGTACAGATTCTATTTCTGACTCCTCAGTGTAATAAGGTTGATTTAGCCAGAGTCTAACATGGCTCCTGTTACTATCATGGTGTGAAAGATAGGAAAACAATAAAAAAAAAATTCCTAATTACTGACAATAAGAAACAGTATTTTTAAAGTTGCATATATTATGGAATATATTTGTAGGTATCATTAAAAATACTTCTGAGTTTTGCCTTGGTCTTGCATGCTTTTTATATGGGGGCATAAGACTGAGCTCTCGCTTTAAAAAGTCTCTGTTATTAGTAGTACAACACTAGGCATGAAAAACAGAGGCACATGTGTATTCCCCAACAGTTAATCTTGGACAAAAATAGACACAGAATGTCCTACCTCTTCTGGATGTTTCTGTGCCACCGATATCAGCTCTTCAGAGCTACTTCTTGAGGTAGAGGGTACCACGTTACCTGGGGCCTCTGAGACCACCTCATTTGACGGCTCGGAGTCCTGGGGGCAACAGACACAAACAGACCCCTCAGCAGCGTGTTGATGTGCCACGCCAAGAAAATGAGACTTTTCAGAGGATCTGTGCTTTAAGCACAGAGAGAGAAATAAAAAATACTTGAGATCTGAAACTCTACTCGTTTTATTCTGGGCAACTTCTTTTGCCCGAGTCCAAACCATCTGTCATATATTTTTTCTTGAAATAATAATATTTTCTTCATTAGAGGATTTTAAGACTCACTAAGTACTTACAGCATTTCAGAACTGCAAAGCTCTGAATAAGCATGGTTTTCTCTCCATACCTACCCCTGCTCCTGAACTGCAAGGAAGGGAATATTACATTTTGTCCACATTTGGCATATGGATGCTTCTGCAAAACAGCTGCAGACATGCTAGAACTACCCTCAACAAATGTATTTTATCATTCACTGCAAACCAATATAGCACACAACCTTGTAAAGTTAAAGAATTTAGTAGAGTTTGCTATCTTTTAGCAAAAATTACAGTAAAATAAATAAAAACTCTTAAGTAATTTATATTCTATTTTCCAAATTGCCTTGATTTTTCCATGCAACATGACTGAATATTTCAAAATAAAAACCACTTTAATACCTTCACTTCTCCACACACCAGTTTTGGTAACAGCAGAGATTGAGACATTTTAATGCAGAGAAGAAATCCATTAGTTGGTACAATCTCTACTTTGCTTGTCATAATGCTCATTATAGAAGGTTTTACAGGTGTCATCACTTAGCAAGCAGAGTACGTGCTTCTGATATACCACTTTCTTTCTACATTCACTAATTGCAGGGAAATCAGGATCGTACTTTTGGAAACTGCAAGCTGCAGAGCTCATTATTATGTTTTCAAACACAACAATCAGTAAAAAGTAAATTAAAATTTCATAATGATAATATTCAGCAATTGCAGTTTAGCCCATTGCATGGAAAGGGAAAAAGTAAGCACTGGTCCAACAACCATTACTGAGTCACACAGAGAAACACATCTGGTGACCAGATACTGGAAAAGAATTAATCCATGGAGGGAGTTCCCAAAGACTATAAAGTAGAAAAAATACCTTCTGAGCTTAAATATTTCCAATAAAGCTTTTTAACACCTTTCTCATTTCATCATCCATCTGTGACTCAGAAAAAGGATACACTGGACCATTGTGTGACATGTCCCTTTAAAATTCATGTTCCTCATGGTACGAGGAAGACATTTTAAGAAAAACCAGCTTTCAGAAAAAAAATAGTTTTTAGTGAAGACTAAAGAATACCATCAATTAAAATGTTAACAATGAAGTCCAACTGCCATTGCACTGAACTGTTTTATGGGCATGATGCTGGATCTGTGGAACAAAAGAAAAAAAATGAGGCATCTTGGAAGAGTATCAGCCAAACCGAGTGAGCTGCAAGGAGAAACATCTCTAGCATTCTGATAGTAAAAGTCTGATTTTCCCCATGCTATATATGCCATCAAAAGGAACTTTGCACTATGCTCACCCTGACAGCTCACTGGTTTTGCGGGACTTGCACAGGCAAACATCCTCTCTCTCAAAGGACACCTCAGTTTGGTCCCAGTGAACTATGATGATGAGAATATTTCTTCTTGACCCTATTAGCCAGGAGCCAACTCTGAATATAGAACAGTACTGTTTTCTCCTTGAGAAAGTTAAATCAATGCCATGCAATTTATCAGCTCAATATGTTTCCAGAAGCTCTTCTGTGCTTCTTACAAAAATAAAAGTAACAAACACTTCAGCTGCAAGAAAATTATATACTTGTCTGAATCCATTGGTTCAGTGATTTCTCTACTTGAATTCTGCTTGTATTTTGTGTCTGAACAAGCTTTTGTTATGCAGTTATTACCTGTGGCCAGAAAATGGTGGCAGCCATTTTCAGTTACTTGTTTTTTTAAAGTAATAAACAGTGTTTTTCAAAAAATATCTGAGCAACTGCAATTTGCTAAGCTTACATTCCTGTTACATTCCTTTGTCTCAAAAGGACCATGGATTCTTTTTTCTATCAAATCTTGAGCATCTTCTTCTCCAGCAGCTTGGCTATCCTTCTCCTAAGAACCAGCTGGCTAATTTAATCCTTCTATTTTTAGAGAAATGGATGGAAATCTAATTTATTTTATTATTCAGAAACCAATCCAAGCAAATATGCCCCCCTTTTCAATTGCACTGGTTTTATTATCTCTTTACACTTTGTTAGTTAGTTAGACCACGGTGCTAATAATGCCAAGATCCTGTGTTCAATCCCAGTATGGGCCATTCACTTACAAGAGCTGCACTTGATGATCCGTGTGGGTTTCTTCCAATCCAGACTATTCTGTGATGTAATTATGTAATGCACACAATCTATGTTGCTCTGAACTAGTTTGGCTACATGTAAAATCCAGATTTCAGAAACAGACATACTCAGTAAGTGGAATGAGATCTGTTCATGGACGATACCACAATAAAAATGCTGCAAGGTGAAAATGAGAACTTTTACTGGAGCTGCTTCCAAGTGCATCATGAGATTGTGGCTAAGTAAGCAACAGTTCTGGTTAGTAATCCTGGTATTTTCACTTGTACTCTGGCAAGTAAAACAACCTTAAAAGGTATTAGCATCATTTGCACTTTTAAAGGAAAGGCAAAAAAACTGTACCACTAGCCTGAATCAGTATTTTTACCAAAGAGGTGTTAAAAAGAAAAAGGTACTTAAAAAATAATTAAAATTTATTGTCCTAAAGTCACTTTTATTATTTTTTTTCAAGGTTCTGCATGGTGAAAACATTCACAGTGGCATTATCTGTCAGTTTCAGCTGTAGCAGTGATGGACATGGTGGTTTATGGACATATAATTAACACAGTAACTATTTTGGTACATGTCTTTTCTGATCCTTAAGTCCTTCCCACTTCATTAACTTATTATTACATTTTCTAAACTACACAAGAAAAATCACAAATCTCCATTTTCAAGTTCAGATCAACACATAGCTTTATAACAGATCACAGTATTTAGTTATATTAATTAATAAATTATGGAGGAAAGCCACTAAAGGGTACTTCCAGCTTCCTTAAAGTGTAGAAATACTTTGTGAAAATGTAAGTGCATTATAAACAAATAAATTCCAAATGCTCAGTGATAATTTTTTTCCTAAAAAATGCAGGTTTTGATCTAAGCTGCTCAGAACATAAACCTTCTTGGACTTAAAAAACCTTGAAGGGGAAACGTGAAATGTGTAGATATTTTGCTATGTTTATGCAAGAGAGTCCTGCTTTTAACTATGGCCCTTTCCCTGTGGCCTAAATGTTTATGCAGTTTAACAACTGCATAACAACTTCAACAGGCTTGATCAATTTCTTTTCTTCAAAAAATCGTCTTTTAATTATATGTTGACACAAATACATAACAAATCAGATATGCTAGTCCTGGGATGGAATCTGCTTTCTAGTTTTTGCAGTATTCAGTTCTCCCCTTCACTCCAATTGGTGTTTTTGCTTTTTGCATCTACCATACAGGAGCACACACTGTGCTTTTAGTTTTGCCCTTTTCTGTGAAGAAGGAACACTGACATAGTATGCTGAAAAATCAATAGTGCATACAGATGTGGATTCCATTTACAAGCCACATGAAAGTGATAGATTTCAAATGGAGATGTTCATGTTTTATGCTATGGTGATGTGGCTTAATTTAAGAATTTCATGATTGCCACATTTTGGTTTTCAAAACCCAGGCCTTTAATTCAAGACTGAGACACATATACAGGTATGGATGATATATGTAAATAGGATACAGATATGCATATAAAGACATGGGTAGTCTGTACATACATACACACACAGGCAAAGCACACAGTGAACATAATGGTAGAAAAATGCTGTGTTTAGCAATCCACATTACTGTCAGCACAGATACTGAATTAAAAGAATAGAAACCCGACATTGCTTCTTAAAGAAAATCTATATTATTATTTTCTTAAACTATGTATAAAATACCCTCCCGAAAAGCACAAGAATTTCCATTTGAAACATGATGATGGAAAAATAGTGTCTTACAGCAGTGTTCACTCCAACTTAATAGCCACTACTTTTTCTGCTTTGCTTCTTAAGAACAAAACTAAAAATGGATTGAAACATATCCTTTATAGATGATTTCAAGCTGACAGGTTTGAATATATTATGTTAACTGCACATCATTTTTCATAAATCATCTTTTACCTTGGTCCAGTTGAGAAACACACAAGTCATAAATTAGCGTTAAACAAGTTTTGAATCAGCCTGGAACTAGTTTTCAAATTAAAGAGCCGTCAGTATATTACATAGTACTGTCATTTTATTACCCCAATCAATTCTGTGTGGCCTGAGGTAGAAAGAAAATGGATGCTGTCTTCATTTACAAAGGGTTTATCTCTCACACCAGGCTGTGAAAACATGACTGCAGTAATGAATTGGACGCCAAAGTTACTAACAAGGACTTCTAACAGTAACAAAGTAGAAATATTTGTCCCCCTTTAGACTTACAAAAGTGAGGGGGGAAAAAAAAGGCCTTTCTGAAACATGAAGACAGCTTCTTACAGTTGAAGCACTGTGGGACGAAATTAGCACATTTCTACTGAAGTGCTAAAGTGCTCATAGCCTCACGGAGTGTCATTTCCAGTGCTGAACAGAAAAAGCTCTCCTGGGTCAAACACACAGCGCCTCTCCAGCCCAGACCACGGAACATCCCTCCAGCAGCTGAGCAGCCACTCCTGCTGTTCCTCTTCTTACACCCCAGGGGCACACTTTGAAAGTATTCACAACACCTTAGCCAGAATTTCAGAAAATCTGCTGCAGACAAGGTACCTGTAGCTCTCTACAGTTCACAGGTGGCCACAGTAAATCCCCAAGGAGAAATGTACGGTTTATCTCAATCTACTCACACGCAAGATCAATCAATTCTTCAGACTTTACCATGTTAGTTAATGAAGCAGGAATGTGGGCTTTAAACTTTTAAGTCATGCTCCACAGTTGTAAAATCTCCCTTTATCTTTTATTATGCCTTTGTCATTCTCTTCATGCGGCCTTTATTCAACGTCTGACAATCTCCTCTCTTCTCCTGCCATCTCCAAAGATAGGAAATTACAAATGCAACCTCTAACATTCATGTGCAAACCTCCTAAGCTGCCTGTCACAGAGGCAACACTGTTGTTATGTCCTTGGCTATTTTTTTCCTTGTCTGCAGAAGTGGAGAATGACTTCTATGTTTATACACTGTTAACACAACAAGGTCTCTTTTTCAGCTCACTCTGAAACCACCTCAGTTCAAGTAATAAACCTTAACTATCTCTAAAGCCTCTGCCTTCTTTTAGAAACAAAACAAAAACCTTCATAATTCTCTGTTTTCCAAATACAGAAATATAGAAATAAATACAAATATAGAAATTAAATTACGTTCTTTAGCCCTACACGAGTTCTGCTTTTTTCTCCAAACACCTTGTACAATATGAAGGAATTAATAAGGGTACAAGTTTCCAATAAATATCCACCTGTTCCAATTTATTACCCCTTTATCTTCCAATAAACTACAGTTCTGACAAAGTATACTTGCATCTTTGAAATCTACCCAGCTTTCCAAGTGCACAAGGTGAATTCCCACCTTAACTGATGTTTTAAAAGAAGCATGCTACTTTTGTTAGTATTTTACTAGAACTGTTTGATTAAACTATGAAAGGAAACAGGGTCATCTGTTTTCTCTGGATGCCTTCTTCAAACAAACAAACAAACAAAAAAATTACATATATTTAAAGCTAGAAAGAGCACTCTCAAAATGTTTTCCGTATCTGTTCTTCTAACTTTATCACATGCAAATAGAAGCAGAAAACAGAAGAACATTTCACTATTTGAAGGTATTATCATTCACTGACCTCTGGAACCTGAATTAGTTCCCCCTTTCTAGCTCACATATTTTCTACATTTCCATTACTCAGTGTACTAATCCTACCTCTCTTGGGACTGAATTCTCCACTTTCTCAAAGTCTCCTGGATCATTGTATTTCCCCTTACTTTCTCACCATTCACTATTTCCCAACATTCATAAGTTATTCTTTTAGCTACCATTTCAATAGCTGTCTTTTCTGACCCCAGAATTATTTGAACTGTATTAAAAATCATATCTTAAAATGCTGTAATTAATAAAACCACATTAGAAAAAGGGAATTAAACTTGCAATTATAGCCACTTAAAATACTAAACTCATCCTGTATGCATAAAATAAGGAATACAACTTCTCTGTTACTGTCATGGATTAAAACTACTGATCACAGGTACATTACAGCTTAAACTATTGGCAAAAAATTCTGTATGAAGATGTATATCATCACCAGAAATTTTTAGAATCTCTTCACTAAAGGGAAAAATCCAATATCTATCTTTTTTGTGTGTATGCTTGCTTGTGTTAAATGTCCTACATCTTGCATAATTTAGTAATTATCTGGTGCACCAGAGCAACAGATCTTATATTAGTATCTTTTGCAAGATATTAATATACTGGCAAGACTGCTGTACTACACTATTATCAGTGCATGTAAGAGTAATTCAGTACTTTGTCCCTTCTTTTGCCCACACTGCTTTCTTCCTATGTATTGTTCTGCTATTATTTTTTTTTTTTTTTGCACAGTGCATTAGGTTATAGGCAGATACTATAGCCTAAAAAGTTATTTTTGTCCTCACTTTATACTTTACGGAGTTTATAGAAGTTATTTAATTTACTTCAAAAAGCTTTTTATGATAGTAGCCACATAATTTATTACAACTGGATCAGGATATTTCATTTTCCCCATGCCTGCTTGGTACAGCTCTGATCTCTCCAATCCTTTTTCCCACCATCCAAAAAAAAAACCCCAAATACAAACCCCAAGAGCTGCAAAATAAATTCTCAAGCTCAGCACAAGCATCTAGAGCCACAGTAAGGGTGGACTCTGATTTTGCTGCTGTTGTCTCTTACATAGGTGATATGCACTATAGGTCTACATAATAATAATAATAATCTAGTACTCTGGTACATGTTTACTGTGCAGCTGTATGTATGTTAGATAGTATTGCAATTATTGACTTCAACATAATTACAAAATTACACAGGCACCTTACACTCAACATTTAAAACAAGATTTTCTAAACAACAGATGCACAAAGTCATTTGGTATTGCTCCTGGAGGGCAGTGCCTCAGCTACAATAGCTCCATTAGCAAAGCTAAGTTTGGGGTTGCAGTTGTCTCCTTCCTTAAGCAAAGTTTTATTCCTTCAGAAATGATCGGGGGCAGATCATAGCATCCATTCACACAGCTTCTCTGGAAGAAAGCTGCATTTCTTTTGAAGCCATGTTTAAAATACTCCAAACTTTCTGTGCTATTGGATTACCGAGGCGATGGCATTTTGGGAATAAGGCACAACAGCAAACTTACTTTCATTTCTTAGGGTCAAGCTGCACATTTGCACTATTTATAGTCAAAATACTTTCCTTTAGTCCACTTCAGCAGCTTGGAAGAAAGCACACACAAAATTTGCTCACAGTATTTGGCTAATTCTTAACTTGAATGAGAAGATTGAACACTTGAGAAGATCTCTGCTCCAAAAAGCAGCTGCTTTATTCTAACAAAAATAGAATGTAGCTCAGAAAAAGCCTTCTTTCAAGCACACAATCTTCACATATTATGCATCAGCATGCACAGTGGGTCTGTCAGATGTTGGAACAAAGCTTTAAATTGTACCATCTAACTTAATTCCCAAGACAGGGTCAGCACATTCATAGGGCTGGGGGGGGGGGGGGGGTGGGGGGGGGTGTTTCATCTTTGAGGAGTCCTTTAAGTAATATTTATTTAGCTCCTTACATCTTCTTCAGCACTGATTCTTGCTTTTCAACTCCCTGAAGTCCAGATTTTCCAATATAATGTAAAACAGGGTTATACTAAAATGTGTGATCACCAAAAGAATCACAAAATTGTCAAAGGCTACTTTTTAAATCAAGACTTGTTTTCATTTCCCCACTTGCAGAATTTTCTTACAGTAACAAGATGAAATAGAAAAAGAAAGGCAATAGAATAGAATAGAAATTAATAGAAAATAAAGGAATTGCTCAGTACATCCTTTTTTGCAGTCTAGGTTTATTATGTAAGTTTTATAGCTCTCTAAATTACCTTTACATGCAACCACCTGTTTTTTTTCAGAAGTTTTCTATAGGCACTCTACCCTTCTCCAGGAGAAAGCTCTCAGTGTGTCCTCCAAATCTTCCTTTTCCATTTTGTTGCAATCCATTTCTCAATTCACCCCATTCTCCCCTGTAAGGGTTTCTGTGTTCTTTCCAAGTGGAATTTTCTCATTCTTATGAATGTGTGTGTGCTTACAGCTCTTCTTTTATGCCAAGGGTGCTTCTTGCATTCCCACTGTTTTTGCCATAATGTTTTTCTAGCTCCTGTTCTTCCTATTCTTCTCCCTTCTTAAAAACCACCATAATTTATTTTCAACTGATAAAGCAGAAAAGTAAAACATTCATTCAAAGCTATAGAAACATTTTTTTAAAGAATGAAATAACAGTAGCTTTCTATAAAAAAACTTTGTATAAAAATGTGTCTTACAGATGCTGAGATCTCTCTAATATCTGAATGTGCCAAATTAGAAAGAAGTGTATTTTACATCCTTTGAGAAGCTGCAAACAAATGTCAGGAAAACTATTTTGTGGGTGCCCTTGATTTATTCATTCATGCTAGTCACTTAGAATAATTAAAGAAAATTTCCACTTAACTTTATACTAGCAAACAGAGATACACACTTTTATTAATTAAAGCAACCAGCTAAAACACTAGGATATTTTATGCTGGCACACTGAGCTGCAATGACAACGGGATGTTTACTGAAAAAGGGTATGAACAGCCCAGTTGACACAGTTTAAGATGTGACATTAATCAGCTATCTTTTGCTGAGCTCATAGGAACTGAAAGGTTACAACTACTTCTGCAGCTTTAAAACATCCTCATAAAGGCCTGGAAATTCCTCGTTCTTCCCTAATTAAGAACACTGCAAATGATACATGGAATGATGAGGCTAAATTCACACAAAATGTCAACTTTACTGCCTCATTCCCAGAAGCATATTTATATATTCCCTATGGTGTTTTCCTTCTTGAGATTACTTCTACTAGACAAAATTCCATTTTTTTTTCTCATCTGTACTAGAAAACATACAGCAAGTCCCTTACTCTTAAATATGGTTCCTTAGTACTGTAGATCAGTTGCTTTCAGTTAAAAAGCAGACAGTACTTATACAAATGGACAAATTATAAAATTTGATACTCCAGCAATATATATCTGTGTACTAATTTTTAGGTTTTTGGTCTTGAGACTACTAATACATGATTTCCACATATTATCTTGTCAAAATAGGAATAAAACAACTACAGTAGATGAAATTGAAACGAAAAACATACCTTCAATACAGTAAATGTAAGAGTCACTGCATACCAGGAAACTGTGGCGTGACAGGAGCAGCTCTTCAGAACAAAGCAGCTGGTGTTGAGGACCAGCCAGATACAGAACACGTATTTCAAAGATACACCTAGTTTGGTCATGAAGACAGCATGCCCATTAGCAGTCAGAATACATCCTAGGCTTTAGTGCCCCTTGACAGAAATTCACTTTACACTCCTAAAACCACTCCATAATACAAACCTAAGCAGAGTCACTGGTGGAAACTGGATTATTCTTTTCAAAAATTCATTTCTGACCTTAACCAAAATGCTAAGGTAAATGTACACTGAAAAACCTCAGATAAAATCCATCAAAACCAGCATACCAGAATACCTAGTTAAACTAGTAATAGGATTTTCCAACAATAGGTATTTGAAATACCAGATTTATTCAGAGTTCAGCAGTGTTATCCTAGATCATCAACAGTTCCCCTTCCTCCTCCTGAGATTCACTGGATGCGCTCTGGGGTTTCAGAACTGTCCCTAACTTTTTCCATTTTAATTTTTGCCAAATTAAAAGAAAAAAAAAAGCAAAAAACCAAAACACTCACAACAACAAAAACAACAGCATAAGAGAGACAGACATACTTTATGCCTTATTTTCAGACAATGGTTTAACTACTGTTCTGAATTAACTGGTGAACACATTCCATATCATAGGTAAGATTTCAGTTTGCATCCCTCTTCCTCTTCTTAAGAGGGTTCAAAATAATGTTCCCAAGGGAATGCCTAACCCATTTCACTATTCTTTAGCTGAAGCAGGTTGTTTTGCATGGAGGGTTGAGTCAGTGGGTAAAAGGATTCATTGTCTATTAGCCCGTGTATCTATTGTCTTCTAACTATTTTACTATGTTTATATAAAGAAGCTTTTCAGTACCTGTCTAATGCTACATCCGAAAAGCACATAAAAAACATAAAAAACCAAAAAACAGGTCAATAGCTTATTCAGTGAGAGAATTATTAATAGACTGATAGACCACAGCTCCTAAATCTCAAACTTTTTGTATTTTCTCATAATTACCTTTAAATTTTAAGATTGCTGAAATTATCATTAGACATTTTCAAGACCTTCAAGAAGTTTCTTACCACCTTAAACCTAAACTTAAACAAATAGTGGAGATATTACACAGTAGGAGAACATGGTAGGGCGAATGCATATTCATGTGATACAAAATATGCTTGTAAATATTAGTACCTCATATGTATCCTTATTTATTGCATGGAACTGGTTACAGATTTCACTGCTGACACACTTCTATTTCCAAGTAAGTATGTGATGTGATTAACTCACTCAAAGTACACTTGTGGGCACCTTCCATAAATATTGAGTTATTTTTCTATTTTATTTCCTTTTTGACACTTTTCTTTGGCTATTTATATCACATCTGAAAGGATACCATCTACCCTTCAGTCTTCATGAGATTAGCAGCAGAAAAAAATCTTGATATCTACAGATTCCAAGGTTTTCCACATATACAATCTTTTGGTAGTGTTTGTCACAGCTGAAGTACACTTAAGACTTTTCAAACACGCACAAAGATGTTCCAAACCACTGAACCAAATAATAATTTTCAACGGTTACCAAAGCCCCATTTACGAAAAAATCTAAGATAAACTTAATTGCTACTAGAATTTAACAAAGCACAATACATTTTAAAGGTTTTGTGAAAATCTTTTCAAAAGCCTTCTTAAAATTCTATGTAATAGTCATGCATTTTCTTGGTAGAACTGATTGTAATACTCTGCTTGCAGTTATATTCCCATACAAGCTATCTGCTGAGGCAATTTTAAGAGGATGGAACTTTTCTGCTACAGAATGCTAAAATCCAAGTGATGAGACACTCCTTTGCACAGAAAGTGGCTGACACAGCACAAATTGGCAATGCCCAGCTGTCTTCTGCAAAATGTGATTAAATGTGGCTGGCACTAAGAGAATTTCTGTTTGAGAATGGCAACTGAACCTCACTTCCACTATCTAACATGATGACGAAAAGTAAATCTTGCCTGTACTAAAATTCATTACTTGCCCAGCACTTCAAAAAATGGCACTTTTTTTAGTTTCTCCACCCCCACCTTGCTCTCTCCTGATTCAATATGATTAGATTTTGCCCAGGCAGCATTAGCAATTTATACTGATGAGTGACACATTAATCTGAGTGACATATATGGCTACATTTCTTTGAAAGACTTGAAAATAAAATCAACCTTGAGAGTAAACAAGAGCACTTCATTGGGTAACTATGATAATGTGTTCAAATTTATACAGAAAGTAACAATTCAAGAACTAATTATTCTTCTGTCACATAGAATATGATTACAGGTGATGTGCTAAAATAATTTGCAGGGTAATAAAGCTGGACTAATGAGGAATTTAAATATATAATTCTTCTTTAATTACATACCTTCTGGTTCTATGTAAAATATGAGACAAGAAATATATTTCTAGGTTAAGAAACTTATCTCAGAAATCTGGTAGCAACAGAACAGCACTTGGCAACATTAGGGTGCAACAGGATGCCACCAGCCTCCACACATACATTTGCACATCAGGAGTCCCTGTTTATGTCACTGCAAAGCACACACCTTGCAATTTTCTGTTGCCTGCTTAATTCTTAATGAATATTCAAATCAAACAAGATTATGCACAATGGAAATGTGGGGACTTTGTTAATGCTGCCCTCTTGGAAGCCTATTTCATCTAACCCAAGAATTTAAACAAGACTCAAAAGGTTTAAAAGTTCAAGTCAGTTAAAAGCTTTTCATCCATACTTTTTTCCAGACATTTCCAAAATCAACACATTCCACTAACTCAGTAAATAACGATCTAAATTTCCAAACTGATTATTAACTGAGAGTAGTGATGGTCAATTACAATTTATTGCTAAATTTGTTTATGGCTCTACAGTCAGCATGATGTCCCTAATTAACAATACCCAAAGAGCTCCTTATTTTAGGAACTCTAGAAGTAGGAAGAAAACCTAACTGATAAAGCAGATCTGAAAGTAACATCAGTGCTTTAAGCTCTGATGCTTTGGAAGCTACCATGTGACACATGCGTGCCTTCCTTTTGTGACTTCATTTGAAAATGAATGTAAAATGGAGAAAATCTGCATTAAAACCAGTATTTTCATGTCTTTCATATTTCAGTATAGCGTCTTTGATATGCAGAATCACTGTCACAATGCTTCCCAATATTGTACATATCTAGAAATCAATTTTCAAAAGCAAGAAAGAGAAAGCCTCCAGTTCTGTATGGTGCAAGCAACCTCGTTTCCTCTGTCCTTCCTATACACTACTCCTCTTCCAACCTTCTCACTTTCTTTGAGAATATGCATAGGTGCATACCAAAGACGCTATATAAAACCTTCCTGTGGTGGTGTGCTGCTCAGAGCTCAAAAACTGTTAGGTTTTTTTTTTTTATTCTCTCATGCTGAGTTAGCATAAAACCAGATTCAGTGGCTTTATTTCAATTGTGACACTAGCTGATTTCTGGATTTTTCCCAATTGCAGCTAGCTCCCAGCAGAGATTTCTTGCCACTCAGTACTACAGTAGCAGGCAACACAGGCTGTAATTTCATTTTGTTGTGGCTTAGGAAGAGTAAGTCACGATTCAGTAGCAGAGCTATTACCCAGATAAACCATAAGTGTAAGCAGATTTTGTTAGAAGCATAACCTAAAGAAGGTACAGAGTAGCAGCAGCATTTCGAACAGCTGCCCATGAAGGGATTTTGCTTCCTTAGCCACTACCTTAGAGTAAGTAATATTTATTGTACATAAACTAGAGGTTTAGTAATTTAAATATTAGATTGTGTATGTTCAGATTACATGCATTAAAAATGTACAACCTCTATGCTGTTTATGATTTGTTACCAGTATTATATTAATCAGCTACCTCTTAAATGTTTCACTGGCAATTTGACACGGGTGTGTAATTCAACAAAAGCGATAGTTAATGACCAAGCTTGTTTCTAATTTTAGCCATCCAACTTTCTACTTCAGTAACATATTTTTCATCACGACAAAGCAAAATGATCAAGACAACTTATGAAAAGCAGGACTACCTCAGTAATAATATGATTTGTGTGATACAAAGCCTCATAAAAATTAATTTGCTTCACTTTTGTATTGTGTTTGTGTGGCAAGGTTTCGGCAGCAGGATGGGGGGGCTGCAGAAGTGGCTTGTGTGAGAAGCTGCCAGAAGCTTCTCCTGCATCTGATGGAGCCAATGCCACTTGGGTCCAAGAGGGACCCACTGCTGCTCAAGGCTGGGCCCATCAGCACCACTGGTGGTGCCTCGAGGATAACGTACTTAAGAAGCAGGAAAAACATGCACAAGAGCATCTGGAGAAAGAAGTGAGAGGAACAGCCCTGCAGACACCAAGGTCAGTGCAGAAGGAGGGCAGGAGGTGCTCCAGGTGCCAGAGCTGGATTCCCCTGCAGCCCCTGGTGCAGACCATGGTCAGGCAACTGTGTCCCTGCAGCCCATGGAGGATCACAGGGATGCAGAGATCCACCCACAGCCCGTGGAGGAGCCACTGGAGCCAGTGGATGCCCAAAGGAGGCTGAGATCCTGTAAGAAGCCTGTGCTGGAGCAGGGTCCTGGCAGGACTTGTGTCCCCATGGAGAGAGGAGCCCACTCTGGAGCAGGTGTGCTGGCAGGACTTCTGAACCCACTGGAGCAGCGTGTTCCTGATGGACTGCACCCGTGGAGAGGGACACCAGCTGGATGGAGCAGTTTGTGAAGAACTACTGCTCTCACACTAAGACAAAGAACTCTGAATCGTTGGATTGTTTATGAAAAAGAGCAAATGAAGGTAAGCAGCAAGGGATTTCCTGCCTCCTCTGCATAAAAAAGTAGGGGGAAGAAAATAAACTTGTAAAACAAAAAAAATTTTAAACAAGTGCCATTAAAATGGGTCTTTTTTTTTAAAAAAAAAGCCTCATTTAAAACTGTAGTATGTATTTAAATCTCAATTTTCTAGCAACATACCACTGGGCATAGAGACTCTTAGCAGGTTTATTTTAACTGCTGGCTTTTGTCAAAGTTTAATGCAAAAAAACCAAAAAAAATTATGTATTTCACTTTGCACTCCTAATTGGTAATTTATTTTTACAGTAGTTTTTTGATCTACCCCAGTGCTATCTTTCAGAATCAGAAATTTGGTTTTGCGTTTGAAACAACAACAACACATTTTAAAAAATAGCTCTATATTCCAGTTTCTTTAAACATCCAGCTGATATTAGTTGCACTATCATCTTTCAAAGAGAGACTTTTTCAGACAATGTTTTTTTTTTCATGTGAAAGACAATGCTATATTGTATTATTCATTTTCTGGTACTATTTTTTTTAATACAGTTATGCTGCACCCAAAAAAGTACAAGCACTAGAAACCCAGGATGAGGATCTGCGAGTAACCACCAGGAAATATTTGAACTGGTAAAATTGATTTTGATGTGGAGAAGAATCAAAAGTACTTACTAAAAGTAAGCATCTGTTCCACAAATATTTTCCAGTACTTAACCATTTTTCTGTTTTGTTTTGGTTTTTTTCATTAAAAACGAAGCCTCCCACCTAGCCTATGAGAATCTTCTGCCAACTAAGTGTATCTGAGTTTTTGGATTAATTTGGGGATTTACTACCAACTAACTTATCCACTATTCATAAATCAAGTCCCAGCTTAAGTTAATTTCAAGGCTGATAATTTTTGGAACATTTTATGGTATACATTATTCATTACACAGATGTATTATACCTGTTTGCCAGAAAATAACAGAGGCTGTGCCAAATCATTTTTTTAAAATATGATACCTGGGAAGCAAACATTAAAACATGTTTGGCAATACTTCAGCCAAGTGATATTGCCATACACTAAAATTTCACCCTTTTTTGACCACCTTGGCAGTAAAATCCATTTCTGTGCCAAGGTTTAGCATTACTGAAGTTCTTAAAACAGGGCATAAGTGGTATAAGGACTTATGTTAAATTTTCACATGGCCTTACAGATTTGGTTTATTTTATCATGTTCAATTTTAAGGAAATCACTCCAGTGACAATGTTCTACTGCTCCTCACAAACCTATGAAGACAACAGTGATTTCAAAATAGCCAAATATTATCCAGTTGCTATATTAAAATACATCTTTCTTTCTATGTCACACAAGAAACCAATGTGCTAGTTAAACTGTCCTCAAGTCACTTTAACATATATAAATAAACACAAAAATGTTTAACTCTATCATTCTTTATGACTGTACCATAATATAGATCATAATATTCACACCTGTGGAAGACAAATGCAGTTAGTGAATTCCACTGTGTAATTTTTCTGTAAACTACCTTAAAATACTTCTAAGTTCTGGCTGAAAAATGTTGCATAGAAACTGAACATTTTTTCCCATTATATTATGTTCTGCTTGAAGCAGCAAGCAGATTTATTAGCAGTATTCTTTTATCATTTTTCAGCTGCAATGCTGGGTGCCGTGATGGCAGTACATTTGCTTCTATGTTCTGTCCTCAAAAGAAGGCACAACAATCTCTGTGATTTAAGGTGACTAAATGAGGGCCATACTTTGTCAGAATATGTAACTTAAGCAAGTTTGAATTAATTTAAAAGACCTGTATGGTTTTACTTTTTTTTGCATATTTTAAAAAATGAATTTTAGATATAACTATGTAAAATTGCATTGCATTAAATGATAAAATAAGCACACGTAAAACATTTTTAAGGCATGATTAAGCACTATATTACTGCTGCATGTCAACCTCATCTATTACATTCAAATAAGGTTTTCTTGTGTATATATATATATATATATATATATACACACACAATATCTCACACTTCAGCTCAGAGAATTTTTCCAGGTTGGGCCAAGAGATCTAAGTTGGGTAAGAGCAAATGAGGAGAAAAAAATTACTAAACACTTGAAAATGTTAATTTTGCCTAGCACTCACAGCAGCTCTGGGGTGAGACAAAGATAAAAATTGAATTTGTTGGTAACAACTCAACTACTTAAAAACATAAGGTCAAACTTCCTTTTTTCCCTGTTTCTGAAATCATTGCTTCAATTCTCATGACTTGCAAACCCTAAAGACAGACTTTCTCCTATTTCTCAACCCAAATTAATCCCTTTTAGTGACCCCCAACAGCTATATCAGAGAAGGTAAGTGTCATATGGAAGAAAATTTTAAAAATCATAGCATGAAGTGATTAAAGGCTGCAAAGCCACACACAGCCAAAAAACCCCTTAAAGCACTGCATGCAGCCCCAACTTTGGTATTTCCAAGATTTTAAAAGGTTAACATTAGGATTTTGGGTTCGTTGCTTAATTTTCAACACACTAGTGTGAAACTATCTGTGTGAGGAAATGCTTCCTGCATTTGGAGAAAAGTCGTAGTGAAAAAGATAAAATTCCATAAACCGTAATGAGATTGTCACCTACACAGCACAGGAGTAGATCAGACACTTCTGTATTCCTCACAAACCTTCTTAATCACCAACCTTATTTTTGATTAGAATAAAATTCCATGGACTAAAGGAATTTAACTGTGCACTATTTTCTTTAAAGATTTGAAAGACATTTTACGTATTAAAAATTATTTTAAACTTAAAATATTATTTCAAACAATATATTCAATAATGTAATATTACATTATTCAAATACATTTGCATATTCTCTGTGTGAAAACAAAATATACCCAAAGAAATGCTTCTACCTGGCTAATAAGCAAAATCACCCATTATTTCTTTTGAACACAAAATGTGTACAAAAATATATTACTTTCCAGGGTTGGTATGTTGTGTATTTGCAGTTCCAGAAAATATTTCCTGAGGGGTTTAGATGAGAACTCTGTGCTGACATATGTACTGACAATTTATTTCCACTGAAAAAATGCAGCACAGTAAAGAAATGAAATAAAAGGAAACTAAACAGAAGTCGAGAGATGAGGCAGCTGATCCTGCAGTACTCAAATAATGACCTGACACATACACTCTGCAGTGTTTTGCAAAACACATTACATGCAAAGATGAGCAGATAGCAACTTAACTAGTGTGGTTAGTGTAACCACCATGACAACACATTTAAACTCCTTACTACCTTGGTCCTTGCAAAAGTTTAAAAATGGAGGAGATATTTCAAACTATTTTTTCACTGGAAGGCAACAGAAGGAAGCCTACATCTAATAATAAAGAGACTTCATAGTAAGCTCTTATTGTACGTAAATGAAAAAATGGTCAGGCCACATTTATTCCTACTAAATATTACCATGTCATGATATTGAATTATTTTGGTTTACCTTCTATTTCTCTTTCTTAAATTCAACTAGAACAAGTTAAAACAATTGTCTATATTAAGCCTGAATACCACTAATAAAAAATACCAGGAAAATATTTATAGTGCAGTTTGGCAATCCTGAAAGAGCACTGTAATCCTTTTGCAGGGTGAATGGACAGATATTGAAATGGAGACCTTATAAGTTTATTTCAGCTTTCATGTGATGCAACAAAATCGACAATGATTTTGATATGAGAGAGAACTTGTCAGACCTTAGTAGTGAGCATCACCCATTCCAAAGAAGTGACAGCAAGTATTACCAGAGAGAAGCTGTTGTCCTCATGCCCTACAGCAAAGTCACTGTCTGCCTATTATTTGACAGGCAGGGTAATATCGGGAATATGCTACACTGGTGGAAAAACTGACACAATTGCTGGAGAGTCCTGCGACTAGGATGGGCAAAACGGAAGTAGCATGTCCAATGTTTGTGCTAGATAACAATTTAAATCATATGTTTATTACTGCTAAATTACATGCCTTGTACTGCTGACACCAGCAAGTGCTTGGCAAAATCTGAAAATAAAATAGCATTATTCGCTGTCAGCAGAATGCAACTTTTCCAGAACATGTAAAATTGAATTTCATAACTAGAAGTAAAAACTAACAGCCATTATATGTTCAACACTATGACCTCTCTCATCATTGAAATAATGTCATTTACCTACCAATTATTTTCAAGGCCCTATGGGTGCTAATGAAGATATATTGTTGGGGAAATTTAAAATGTGTATGGTAAGTGATTTAAACTGGACCAAAACAGATGGGCAAAGTCAAAAGAATGGGAACTAAACAACAGTCTCCTTGGCGAAAGCAGAAAATTCAATCCCATTTTGCTGCTATAATCCATACTAGTAACTTCCCTGTGACACGTCAAAAATTGGATGCAGGGAGTGACTGAGAGACTGAAATCATCAGTAGCTCAGGCTTGCAATTCATCCACAGGTCAGGCAGAGTGCAGCAAATGACCCAACTTTCTCTACACGTTTGCTTCTGAGCCCCAAGCACACATTTGAGAGACCACTCCCTCTGAGGAGAGGCAGAAAAAGCCTTATCATACCAGCTCCTCCTGGCTGTGAAAAATCATGTAAAACAAAGAATTAGAAAATTATGATGTAAAAGACAAAGTCCTAATCCTTTAAAAATAGGTTCATATTATGGCTGAAAGGAGTTTAACTTGATACTGTATTTTTTTAATTTATTACGCTGTGTAGTATGAAACAGAAAAAAGCTACCAAAAAAGGCTTTGGGGAACATATAGGGTAATACAGCATTATCAGAGAAATTTCTCTGCACGGCTCTCTGGAAAAGCTTTGTGAAAGTGACTAAACAAAACCACAAGGAGTCCCCATAAGACAATGTTTTTCAGTAGCTTTCATATTTATTACATAGTCACTAAAATGCAATTCTAATTGCCTGTACTTGAAAGTCCAAGAGACCTTATTTAAATTTGCTCATTAAAAATCTTTATGAATGAAAATCAGACACATTTTTAAAATTCGTAATAAACACTAAGATACCACAAAATGTATAATCATTCTACTGAAAAATTGTGTTTACTCTTTCAGACATTCCATTTTCCAACACATCTTAAAACTAATACACACCCTGCAAGAAGTGAAGTCCATCATAATTAATTTACCTCATAAAGTAGCTAAAAAATTGTATCTCATACACAGTGTACCGTTCTCCAGGAAAATACAAGTAGAAATTACAAACCCTTGGATTTTTCTGTTTACTTGGAAGTCAAGAATACAAGAGACATGAGATTTTAACTCATGTTATCAGGACCCCATTTTAGTTAAAGCGGGTGACAGAAATTCAATAACAGTTTTAATTCACTCTTGGAATGTCTCTTGCATGTAAGTGGTATTCAAGAAAGATTGCTTGATGTCCAAACTGTAGTGGACAGCTAATTTCTTGTGTCTGTCTCCGTACCTCCTTATAAAAGAACAATTTGATACCCTGTCTCCTTCCCCCAGGGGGAAACTGAATAACATATTTTTGCAATTGGAAAAGGACTCCAGCAAACCAAAAAATGATACTACTCCCTGAAGGTTCTGTACGTGCCAGTCTTAAAAGTAAGCACATGACAGAGGGTAAGGATCCAAGTATGCTGACAAGTAACCTATGAGAACATCTCATCACAGCTGTATCCCTGTCTATCCACACACTGAGGCACTTATTAGGTAAAAGATTCCACAAAATACAAAGAAAGTGGCAGTAACCTTTAAAATCTTGAGGACTTTTAGAACGCTCTTTTATTTTTACATTAAGGACTCATTTATAAATCCTCTTATGGGATCAATTGGAAAGTGTCTCTTCAAAGATTATGGTGATGATAGAAAAGGATGCCAGTGCTAAAGCTTCTGTGCAGACAAACAAATAATCAGAATCTTTATTTTTTGAAAAGTCAGTACTATTAAAGAATACTATTATTTTCAGTATTATTAAGCAGCTAATCCATGTCAAAAATGAGTTCTAGTTTTACAATGCTATACTTGAACCAGGCAATTCAAATCACCTTCCTTTGTTTAGAGAACACATGCATCTTCTCTGTCCTTAGAGGCTTATATTCTGTAGAATTCCTAAAATACTTTTTCTTGTCAATATTAACAACATTGATACATTATCTGTACACACACCTTCCTCACAGAGATCACAATGTCAAAAACAAGCATTTAACTAGGATAGTAAAATTTTCTTTACTGATTAGGAATAATTCATTTTGCGTACACTCTGCTTATTTTAATACCTATTTAAAAGAGAATCAGAAATCCTTATCTTATTACCTTCTACCAGAGCAAACATATGCACAGCATTTAATAAAAAACTTTAGACACTAAGTAAAACTCCTATGAACCAGAATAGTTCAACTATTTTTAGGGTGCATTAACTTACTTTGGAGGATGTAGAGTCACATTCCTGACAAATCCATCCATAGCCAGTCTGTTTAGGAGACTTTTTCAGGGGTGGGTCTAGACAGCCAAAATGGTAGCAAAGCCTGCATTCATCACACCTGCAAGAGAAAAACAAAAAATGTATTTATATTAAATGGTAATTCTGTACTATTTTAGATTGAGCGTCCCTGTAATTCTCAGCAGAAGATTTCCTGATCCATTATCATAATAAAGAAAATCTATTTTCTATAAGGGGTTATTTTTAACAGCCACTTCAAGTAGGTTCTGCTTAATTTGGAATATCCCAATGCAGACACTCATACATCACCTTTGTCATCATCGTATATAAATGATAACATTGTGAAGACTTGCAAATTAATGAAAAAACTGCTTAATTTTTTAGATACTTCAGTGTCATTCACTGCCCTTTTATTTCCAGAAATTTTAATTTTTTTTAGACAGTGACAATATTTTTTTTTCATAGTTTTAAGACAGTTTTGCACATGTAATTTTCCAAGAAAAGCTGTGTGAAAAATTCACCCACATATTAAATAACTCAAGTATAATTTACAGCTATGAATTACATTTTTACACCAGGACTATGTGGTTGATAAACAAAGGTACAAAATATTTTCTCATTCACACTGAAGTTTCTGGAAAGGGCGTTAATTTAAAAGGATTTCACTGTGATCTTTTACTCCTAAAAGTGCTCTGTGTACACACAATAAATGTATGTTCTTTAATAAATCTTTCCTTAGTGTTTAGTACTATGCACAGTCCACACAAAAAGCTCTAAACATAGAGCATAGCTATTGTTAATCTACTTTTAATGTACCACAAATAGAAAACTTGCTACAGTAGAACAAGTGTTTCATGAAGGGAATTTTAAATCAGAACAATAATAGGCTCAAAATGAGAGATTTCTTCGAAGCAGAATAAATACTGAAGTTCTCTTTATTTGCATATCTCTCTATATTCCTTTGTATGAAAAGGAAAGCTTTTTTCAAATTTACTTTGCAAGAGTCTCATCATTAAACAGTCTTAAAGTCTGATTTAAGGCCAATATTGAAAAATAGGAAAGAGTAAATGTTTAAAAATTTTAAAGAAATCCCCCGCATTCTCCTTCTCTGCTTTCCTGGCCATTCTTTTTTTTCTCTACGGTTTGTGCAAACACAAAAATGTCCAAAAATTGCAGTAATAGCATAGCATAGGCTTCATCAGATCAAAGACAGTGGGATATAATTTATCAACAGAACAGAGTGCATTGCAGAAAGAGGATTCAACTAACAGAACATAATGCTGCATTAATAGAACAAAATATTCATGTGACTTCTCCAAGGATTAGTCTCAATAAAAAGAATTAACTGTTTTCAATTATGATTGGTTAACTTAAGTAAATACTTTAGTCCTCGCTGCCAAGGCTGTGCTTTCTAGGAGTCACAGGTAGCACACGAGCACTGGTAAGGGTATGGCATTTACTGTTTCCTACTAAATAGAAATTAAAACCAATCATCTGACTAGCCACAGGATTCGACACTGGACTGACATGGATTCGATTTTGAAAATGAGATATACCATATTGCAGTATATATCCTTAGGATTGCTTAGCAGTGACGCCATCTAACTCCACAACAAAGCAAACAGTTAACCATCCTCAGTTTTTAAAGAGAGAAGAGTCTAATATTACTGAAAACCAGGAATACATGCAGTTTTATTTCCTGTGAAAGGTGTATTAAAATAATAAAAAGTTGAGAATGGGAGATGGAATAGGTCACACTCCTAAATCCCAACAGTGTATGTGACCTTCAGCTGAAGATTAGGCCTCCTTTGAGCCTCAGTGTTCTCGTCTGTAAAAGAGTGTATTTTTACTAACCTATTTCTATATCTGGAATCTTATGCATGTAAGGGCTTGCACTTGAGCAGTGCTAATCAGAACTCCCTTCAAGTAAATGTAAGGATCCTCTTAAGTAACTGAAAATAAAGAAACATACTATTTCTGACTGATTTAAGAGTTCTTTCAGAGTTTAGTCCATAATCTACATCTGATTTAAACAGTATTGACTTAGTTTTTGGTTTTTTTTAATGAAGTAATTTATTTGTATGTCTATGTTCGAAAAAGCAAATGCTTCCCTTTTAAAATTACACTTTGGCATCTCTTACATTTTTACCATTTTGTGGCTAGAACAGTGGTATTGCACTTTCAGCCATGTTTCCTCAGAATACACTGAGGGAGTTTGCAAAGCTGGGTCAAAATAACCAAGACGTTGTGAAATTAAATATGGATCTCAAGGCACCATTCTAAAGCACAATATTTTTAATATTTATTGCCATTAATTTTTATCACTTCAGAGTGTTTAGTTTGGTAGAAGAAAAACTGCATTTTCCTAAAATGAGTTTAAAATATCTATATGGGAGTTCTCAGATATTAATAGCTTCTACCCTCATCTGCACAGCTAAGGAAATGCAAATGAGTATATTGCCATATATCAAAACACAAAAAGCTGCATGGTGATAAAAGTGTAACTATACTAAACATTTTTTAATGTTTGCTGCTTTTTACTGGAATATGGATTCTGTACTGGAAAACAGAAATTCACTGATTCTGAAGTTCCCAGACCACGATGCTGGGAAAACGGATGAATACACACTGTACCTTGGTTAATGATGCTCTAGCTGTCTAGCAATCATCGTCTGCTGAGACTGACTGGGGAAAAAATGTGAAGCTTACACACATCACAATGAAAAAAAATTGGCATTCTTAATTCCTAATTCCAAAAGCAAACATTGCATCTAAGTTAAAATGGCACTAATAAAACAAGATTAATCTCTCAAGTGTATACTACTAGCTGTGCTCTTTGTCTAGCAACATAAAAATGATAGGAATCCCACTGTCGCATCCAGAAAATAAGAAAGTGACACAAAATACAGAATGTTTTTGACTTAGCTATAGAGAATGAAATTGCTGGGTCAGAAAAAAATGTCATGCTGAAAGTCTCGCAGCCAGTCAGTAAATGCACTCATAGATCCATCACATTCTAATCATTTACAGAGCAAAGGAGTCACATAGCACCATCATTTACAAATATCATCCACTTCCATCCTCAAGATGGCTAAATAGGACAAACAAAGCTGCTGGGATGGGGAAGGGGGGAAAGGGAAAGAAGCCACTTCCTCCATATTACAGATTGTTGAAATTTCTACCCTTGTGCATTCAAGGTCACATGGTCAAACTTAAAATAGAGAGTATTTTATCTTGCTGCTGTTTGTGGATAGCTATTTTTGTGGTGAAGCACATGATTTACAAATGCAATTCAGTGGTGGACCATCTTCAGCAGCCTGGTTAGCTGCTGTACTGAAAACAGTCAAAATAAAGGCAGCGCTCCACACAAAGACAAGCTAACCTAACCTCCTAAATTACCTCTAACTGACAGGTAATTGCTTACTATTACTGTTATAACAAGCCTGAAATTACTTTATGCATCAAAATTAAAAATCACTGTGTTCTTCATTCCAGCAATTAATGAGGATAGATATATGCCCACTAAATACAGAGAAAATGGAGTGTGAAGAAGAAAGGTGAATTCTGAAGTAGTTAAGATAAAAAAGTTAAAAAAAAAAACCCAAACACTTCTACTTATAGAAGTATAGAATGCATGTCAGCTACATCTTCACCACAAGAAATGTTCATTTGGCATTTCCATACCTGAAATATGTTTGCTTTGTTCTTTAATAGAGTGATCTCCATCTGCTCTTGCCCTTGGATTGTTTTTATTAGTTTTTTTAACAGTACAGCTGGCTGTGCTTAAGCCCTATCGTGTTCATAATTAACTAATTATGCTCTAATCAATAGTGCAGATACCGATTTTACAATGTAAATGAGATAAATGAGATAATGGCTGGGGTCAATCTCATTTTATTTACAAAGCTCAGCACACACATCCAATTTCATTACATTGCATCTACCTGCACAGGAGGGAGTCTTATCAGTTGGCCTGCAGAAGTCTTCCTGCAAGCACTGGGGAAAAAGACCTGCACTTTTACAGAGGAGCAGTGAATACAAAACCCGCCTGTCACTGGCACATTTGTAAGTCACTGGTTAATATCATCGAAAACCACAAAGAGCTGATTCAGCCAGAGCGAAGAAACCTGTTTTGCATTCACGAGACAGCATCACCCATCTATAGCTCTAAAAGTAATTACCTACATGTCCCTGAAACACAATATTAATAAGCTAATCTTTAAATACAACTTTCCAAATATGCTTCAGAGACTACAGAAAATCTCACTTATGTACACATCATTGCACACCGCCTGCAGTGTCATGCCAAAAGGTACCATGGTGAACAAAATACAGAATTGCAAAAGATATCTACTACTCCCAATTTGTCACAACAGCTTGGAAATATTTACTTTAATGAAACAAAAAAAATAAAACATTGATACATATCTTACCATTTAAAGTAGAGAATTTGTCATATAAGCCTTACTCTGACAAAGTCAGAAGTAAGCTAATCCAGAATTTTTAAACTTTAAGGGAACTAGAGTAGGATTCGTGTGTGTACATGCATCCACTTGCTGAAGACATGCAACACAACAGCTACTCCAGCACCTGTGTAGATTTAACTACTGATAAGCATCATCCTTTGCTGGCTTGTTTTGGACCCCATTTCTGACTAAAAGATTTAAAGCACCTAAGGACGAGATACCTGAGGAACAGAGGTTTCCTCTCAGGCACCAATCTCTCTCCCCTTTAGCCCCTCAGTGTCCAAGTGCTGTGTCACTCTGGAACTGCAAACAGACAGAAACATGATTTGGGGTTCATTCTAAACTGCAGCACGTTCTTGATTTCAGATGAGCAACTTAAAACAAGCCGCGACCACGTATGTCACTGTCAACACTTTGTTTCTTATTAGCAACTGTATGATACACAATATAAAGGAGCACATAAGCATTCCCAACACCCCACAGTAAATCAGTGTAGCTCAAGTGAATTCAGACTGTAGAACCAAAATGAATTAGTTCGGCCTGGAGTAGCTGAGGAGTGCTCCTGTGGCACCTTACTGCAACCAGACCACAAGAGAGATAAATTCTGGATGACACGAATGAACAGTGTGAAGGGCTGCAGCAGCAACTCTTACGTGCCACATCAAAGCAGGCACTTTCATGTGCCCTTATTTAAACAGTAAAATTTGAGATCCAATGGTGAAATAAATGCATAGTCCTCTATTTAGGGCACTGTTATAAATGCTGTCCAAAAAGAACATTTATTCTAGTTACTGAGGGAGGAGCCCAAAACTGTAGCACGTTTTTATTATAGAATATGTGAAGAACACTCATCTTTTTCTTCTGAGATTTCTTGAAACAAATTGAAAATAAGCAAAGGTACAACTTTGTATCTTACCCTACCATTCTAGACCAAAACTCTTAAATTCAGCCCAAATGATTCCAAAACAAATTACTCTCTATTTGATGTGATACGTCACACTGAAACCCAGAAGTGATGCAGTACTGTATTGAGACTCTGAAATGTAAGATCTATATTCTTATTAACACCTTTGTTTTTTAAACAAAAAATGACAAAATAATAAAACCCCATTAAGTATAAAATGGAAGAAGTTGATTCTCATCTTCCTGATTGCTACACATTTTCTCTGGCCTATAAACGGTGTAACAACTAAAAATCGGTGATCACCTTGCAGATTCTGTTCTACAGAAAGAGGTCTTCTCACATAGGCCAGTCAAGCTTTAGGCGACTTTACCACCAGAACTGTAACACATTTCTGCACTAAAATTCTTATGTGACTGCATATAGATAAATTGTTGATTATAATCCAGGATATAGCCCAGCTATATGGCTTCTTCATACACAGATACTTGTTACCCTGAAAGACTCTATCTTCACAGATGCTAAAAGTTCACCCACATTGAGCTGTAGGGAACTTCATCCAATTTCAAAGATCGAACTTTGCATTCAGTCCTGCATTGAGTGGGTGGCTGGAACAGATGTCCTTCAAAGACTTCTGCAACCTACATCTTTCTGGATTCTAATATATTCGTAATTTTGATTTAGGTAAATGAAATACTCTTTCCAGAAAGGCTAATGCTATGGTATTAAGCTAAGCAATTGTCACATTCTAATTTCTATTATGCCAGGTACAACACAAGAATACAAAGGGAGGTCTCTTATCTACATAGTTTATAATGGTAGATGAGAGAGTAGACTATCTTCTGCTATGCCTGGAAGAGAGAGGGCGTGCCTACTGCTGAAAGGTGAGCAATTATAGCAGATGAGGGATGATTATTGCTTTCTGGTTTTTATATCTACCTACTTCTGATGAAGACAACGTATGGGCAAGATGGACACACAGCCTGACAGAGCATGACGAGTTTACTGATCTTCAACTAAGAGTAGTTCCATGATAAGGTACCTAAGTTCTTTTGGATATGGGAAATTGTCTCATCTCCTGTTTACTTAAATTTCTGTCCAATCTCAAGGGCATTAATAAAAACAAATAAAGTCTATCAATTATAGCAAAACAAAAAACAGCAAAAGAATACCAGCATTCATCTGAAAGACATCTATGTAGCTAAATTTATTACACTAAAACCAAACCTGCCACCTAACTGTTTTAACTGATTAAAATCATTATTTTAATAATAAATCAAACACCCCCTCATATCCAAAAACCTAGCACAGATTATTCATGGATAAGGAAGAATCTGAAAGGGCTATCGTTGCATGTCATTCCTATATAGCCAAGACATTTTTTGAACGGTCTACAAATCATTTGGTTTATGAAACTTAAGTTTGCATATGCAAACTTAATTCTAAGAATGCTGAAAAGAAACTTTATTTACTACACCTGTATGTGAACAGCTTTCTTTGAGCAAGAAATTAACTTTTCACTCTCAGTACTGCAAAACTACACAAACACATGGCTTTGTTAAATTAGTTTGAAAAATTCATTAATGGCCCACATATGCAAGTGGAATATAATGATATGAACACTATTTCAGATGTGTTTGCTTTTGTTAATGTAGGTACTGTGCAGAACTTCCATTTACAGCATTTTAATGTTTAAACCAGGAACTTCTGTGAAGACAATGACTCAAAGACATGCATTAAAGTAGTCATGCATTAGTCCTTTGACAAACTGAAAGGTGGAAAATTTAAGAAGCTATTACCAAATGCTGCACTTGTTTTTCTGAAGTACATTCTAGTAATACATGATTGCACCTATAGTGGCACTCTCAGGTGTTCAGATATTAACTCTACTGAATGGTGTACTGTTTATGAGCTACTAGAAAAGTCCATGATAGTTCTGAATATTGCCATCAAACGTATTTCAAAAGGTGAAACATCAAGTGTTAGCAGCTGGCTTTCAACCTAATAATATGGGAGAGAGAGAGAAAGGGAGAGAGACAGAGAGAACAAAATTCTACAAGAAAGCTGTACTGGGGAAAAACATAAAAAAATACAGCAGGAATTCACCTTAGGGTTTCAAGCATGCCCAGGAAAATTTCAGCAATACTTGAAACAGTATTTAACGGATTAGCCTGTCCTTAAAATCCTCCAAAAGCAGAGATTACTGAATTTCCCTAACAAACATCTCTAGTGTTAGTATTCTTATTATTAGAAAAACCCCTTTCTATTGGCTAAATCAACTTGATAAAATGTATCTTATTTTTGGTTGATCAGCTTTGAAGAACCTTTTTTTTCCGTTCTTTGTAGCAACTTCTGTCTTTATCATCTTTATATTAATTTAGGCTTTTTTAACAGATTTACCACCTTCACTAAATTAAATAAATATTATTATTTTAAGCTATTTTAATCCAGATCTCCTGTGGTCCTCCTATCATGCAGTTCAGTTTGCTTTCCACCTTCTCAGCCTACCAAAGTGGACAGGATATGCTAGCTGAGACTTTTCAAAGGGTGAAAAGGCCAGAATACTGGCCTTCTGAATATTCAAAAGTACTTCAATGCATTAAGTGCAACGCCTCTCTCTGTATGTATCAGGTTTGATCAGTTTGGGCAGTGTTCTGTGATCCAGACACCCCCACAATTTCTTTTTTTGTTGTTTTAAGCCAGCCTTGATACCATAATCACACAATCAATAGTGATTTGCCTTTTTCTTCCTGCACTGCATGCTTTTTCTGAATATTATCTTAAATTTTTCTTTTAAATTCTAACACATTCTACTGTCATCACTTGCAAATGTAACCGCTTTATTTCAGTACCTAATAGGCTAAAGCAAAAATATCATAACACTGAATCAGGAGAGTTTGAGTGGAACCCAGTGAGCTGAGTATCATATGACAGTGATAAAGCCAGGTAGCTGGCTTATTTTCCTAATCACCTACACCTTTTATTGCAGCTTAATAAAGAGAATCTCTAACTTATGTAAAGGAATGTCACGCACAGAAGTATTTTGAAAATCCTACTAAAGCCAAGATAAGTCAAATTTATCATTCTCTCCTATGCACAGTACCTAGACCATTTTAGTTTAATAAATGATCATAAATCACAGTAAACATTACTTTTTCTTTTTTTTTTTCATAGACTCATAATGATGTATGGGCAAACATCTTTTTTTCCCCTTGCTTACACAGCACTTGGACACAACTTTTTACTTTCAGAATACTGCACAAGTGGTCAATACACCCGGGTCTTTTCTTCCTAGAAAAGATTCATGGATCCTTAAAGATCAAGCTCCTGCATTAGTGTCAACTTCCTAGTGCAAATTTCTTTATTTTTAAGGTGTCTTTGTATGCCTTGCCAACACAGAATGATAAGCATTTCTGACAGTTCCAACAAAAATCTTAACTCTGAGATTCTCCCACCCCCTTTTTAAAATGAAACGACGTGTTAGACATCAGGTTAATTTTATTTAATATAATATTCAAACATGAAATGCCCTGGTAAGATATGACTCGTCAATAAGTATACATAAATTTGTATATTCTCCTATTACTTATTACAGATGTAATTTCTTATTTAAGTTTAAAAAATACTTTCAAATGGAAACGTGCCTTGATAGATGACAAAACCCACCATATCTCAAGAAATCCAAAGATTATAGGTCATAAAGTTACAAGTGTGATTGCATTTGAGCAGAATTTTTCCGAGCAAGTTCAAGATGAAAACGATGAAGATGTCAACACTCTGATACTGTAGATTTAAGAACAGGATCTGTACCATTTGAAGATCAAAATACTATATGTGCATCTACCAGGATATATACGGACGGAGACGAAGATCTCAGCTGTCATGCTGTGTGATCAGTTCTTCATTCCTTCCCCAACTTACAAAACAATTTCATGTTTGTACTGGGAGGAGATAAGCTTGTCCTGAACACTGCCAGAGAAGTAACCCAAATGAAACAAATGCCTGCACATACTCCATTTTTTTCTTATTAAAAAAAAAAAATCAGAAAGAAGTATAGGTTTAGTTCTATTCACTCGAATGTCTGGAGTCAGAAACAATTAGTTCATACTAATAAGCATAAAATCAATTTTTCCATGGCAAATCTATTCCTTCAGAATAGTAAATCTCAAGTGTTTTACAGGTCGCATTATCACTGAACATTTATTTTTTTTTTTAGGAAACAATTCTTTTTACAGTAAGGTCTATGTACAACACAGTGTTCTATATAGAAATGTTCTTATTAAACTGTATATAAGTAGAGTGGCAGGCAGACGGCAAACCGTTGCTTATTTCTTTCAGTATCACCATAGAGGAACACACAATATTTAAGTCCCACAGGCTTCTGTCACTCTTCAATGAATCCAAGCATTGTATAACATCATTTGCCAACGAAGCACAGGGGGAAGAGACATTACTTAATAGGACAATCCTGACAAGACATTTATCCGGGATTTTTCAGCGATGCACATACAAAATGTTCCTGAATAGTGCAAAAAAATGCAGGCAAATTAACTACCTTGTCAGTCCAAATAACAAACCAATCAATTACATTCTATCCAAGCCTGACAAGCAAACTCAATGTTTTGTCATAATAAGCTTATAGTTGAGACAAGGTAGCTGTTCTCCTTTATTTTAGGTATTCTATTGAGAGCTTTATCCACATTTAAAAATCCTATTATAAAAGGTTTCCACGATTGCCTCCGAGGATGAGTTGTGGCAGAGTTGTGTCTCATGAAGGGTATCTACACAGTAAAGTGATAAGAAAAAAATATTAACATTGAAAGATCACAGCAGCTCTCCTCTGTCTTATGAAACATTTTAACATCATACTAAATTTAAGCAATGCGTATGCTCAGATCCAAATACTTAAGACAACCACACGAGATTTTCAAGAGTCTCTAAGTGTCAAAACATTAAACTGAGTTAAGTATAGCATCCTTATAACTCTTACAACTTTTTCTCAATACATCTCAAAGAACAAAAGCAGCCCACCACAAGACAGAGAAGATAATTTTCTTTTCTTTTTTTTAAATTATAAAAGCAACAATTTAATAAGGTAGGCTTAATTGTGAAGCTAGCATTTTACTCAGATTTGCAACCCAAAAAAAATGCACCTAAGAGACTGACTACAATCATAAACATGGGTACTATGGTATAATATTTAAAAATGCTTGTTTTATAGAATAGCATTTGAAAGAAAACCAGTCTTAGTATTTAGGAAGGACTAAGTAAGGGAGGGTTTCTTTCAAAATTAATTGTAACAACTCAGTACACTAAAGGCTTTAGTAGCTTCTGAAAAAATGTCTTTGAGCCAATTAATTCCAAAGCCTTCACAGCTTTTTCTTCCCTACTTGTAATTCCTGTCTTTTGACACTCATGACATACATACTTTCTGAGAATGCTTTTTAAAAAATCAATATAATTTTAAAGTGCTGATTCTCTGCATTTAAATTCTTTAAAGTACTTGCCATCCAGTGAATTAATGTATCTTAGAACACTGTGAGATTTTAGTTAGGAAAACATCTATGTTGTCTTTAAGCTGAGCAAATACATTTTGAAAGAAAAACTGATAAAAGGTCTCCATCCACATTTGGTGGGTTTTGTTTGTTTTTTTTTTGTTTTTTTTTTTTAAATTTGAAATGTATTTAAGTAGAATTGTAAATAAAAAAAAAGAAACTGCTGTCATACTTTGATAAAATGTAACAGTCTGATGAACAGGAGCCATCTTGTTGCCACATGTTCAAACAAAAATTCTTTGCAACCAAATTTTAGTTTTGACTATAAGGATTTTGAGTATAAGAGTTAGAGGGACAGCAAGAAGTACCATATGCAAATCCACCCCCAATTCTCACTTCATCTCTTACTTGAAACACGATTAAAAATTTATATTGGATGTCCTGAACTGCAATTCTACAGTGCAATTTTAAACTTTTTCAGAAAATTGAAGAAAAGCTTAGCTGTAAGATAGAAATACTCTGCATAGTCCTCTCACTACAATCCCCCACCCTTACTGAGTGCAACTAATTTTGTACTGACAGCCTCAGTGGGTGAGGCTGACATGGGTGCACACGGAAATGCAGAAACTCGAGGGGCAGCATCAGAAACAATCAAGACAAACTGAAGGTCTCTGTGCCACCTCTACCCTCTCACAGCAATGTCAGTAACTGCAACTGTACCATTTCAGTCAGGTCATCAGGATGTGACAGACTGTCCCATCTGTGCTAGAAAGGTTTGGGCAGGAATACAGCAATCCATACTTTAAATACAAGGGGTTTTCTTTTGGTTTCTTGAAATGAGTGAATGAGTACGTGAATATGTTTATACATATGCATATATGTATATCAACATATAACTGTACTTATATATAAATTTCTACTTATAAATTATTTTTATATAAAATTTTCTCCATGTAAACATGTTTTTATACCTAAAACCAACTTCACAGCTGAACCAATAGAATACTCACGTAAATTTTAATAAGCTCATAACTGAAAGTAATTAAGCACAAACAAGGTTCTCAGAGGAAACTTTTAACTACTGAGAAAAGATCCTAATATTTTGCAGCACTTTAGATAAGACTGTAAGAACAGACATCAAGTAGGAAGTGTAAGTAACCTACACCTGCACTAGTTATTCCTATATTTCTTTGTACTGCATTTTAATTGGTAACAACATATCAAGAAATTTAAAAGGATATTAAAATATTTATTCATATATTAAAGGGGAATTAGTTTTTAAATGGTTGGACAAATTTTCCATTTATACTCTATTAAAAATTTAACTTGACACAATTTATTTACATGTTCTAGCGTTATCTTCACCTCTCTAATGTTTGAAATATTATTAATTAAGGAATCACTGCTTGCTTTGTTTAAACAAGTCCTTTTTTTGTTCTAGCAAGTGAAAGATTGGTAAAAGACAAAGGAATGTGAATGTATAAATACAATAGCTTGCAATTATTGTAGTTGATTGTATTATTGTAATGCAATAGCAAACTCATCTGATAACTGACTACTGCCCTGATACCACCTGCACTTATGACTCCTGCCCCAGTTTTTCCTTCTGCTCTTCTTCCATCCCTACATACCATTTGCCAACCATTCCTCAAGAACTGCTCCCTTTCCTGTACATTCATTCAAATTTCTACTGACTGAAGTACTCAGAGCTGTCTGCAATAGCTGAGCTTCTATTTACAGCCTCATTTAAAACAAGGATTTAGTGAGCATAAAAATTTGAAATAAGGATGGCAAGCAAAACGGAACAGCTTTCCTCTCTTGCCAGTAGACGCAACAAATATTAAGAAAGAAAATGCCATAATAGATGATTTGAACAGGAAGTCTCTCAATTGCATATTTGGGCCTTTAGAAGACTTGTTCTCTCCAAGCTCTCCTTCAACCCAGGACAAAAAGTAATTATAAAAGCGCTTTCCTTCAAATTTTGATACAAAGAGGAAGAAACACAACAACCTCTCTCCTCCCTAACCACACATGGCTGTCATTTGCTTTGTCACTTAAGTAAATATTATGTAAAGGGCGGGTATCTAAGAGTATGTGCAGATTTCCTTTTCAAAAGACTTCACAGGACAAGAAACCCTACAAGTTATTACAACGTTTTCTACTCTTCATTTGTGTAACAGACACAGAAAACTGCAAATCGCAGACAAACGTGTCAGCAGTTTTCATCTTGGCTATTTTTTAGCCATTTTAATACTTGCCTTCATCAGGTAAAATAGCTGTTGTAAGAGCAATGTTTCTGGCTGCCAACTAGGCACAAGTAAAAATACATTTTCAACCACAAGGTAAAATCAGTTTATCTTCAAGGGTCTGAAGGCAGAATCTGCTTCAGTGTAACTCTGAAAAATTAGGACTCTCCCACCAGGTTATGTCTGCTAAGCCTAAAGAGAAATCTAGGGTATTTGCAAATAACTTTAATGAGGTAAAGATTGATAAGTAATATGTATTATTAAAATTCAGGCTGCTCAAGGTACACCTCATCTCAGAAATTCATCTGTACTCAACAGCTGTATTAAGTGGATGAGAGTTACTGAGCTCTTTACAGGGGAAAAAAAAAAACCCAAACCAGAAAACAATGATGAGCAATGTGTCTTCTAGACATTGCTAATTTTCTCTGTATTGATCAAGTTATAAATATTAATATATGCTTCCTGAATGGTTACAGATTTATATCTGCTAATATACACACTGATTAGCCTGTAAAAAAGTTATCTGCAGGACAAAGGACAACAGCATCTGAGGTACCACTGGAACAGAAGAGCTCTGCTTTATCTTAGTAACTATCACATGGGAACCTAAATAACAACATTTAGAGCTGGTCACTGCATAAACATGTTGACTGTCTTGATTTAATGAATTCTGTCCTCCAAGTAATTCTATGCCCACTTCAAAACAAGAACACATTTTCAAACTACTTCAGAGGAAAATTATACTTTTAGTACTGAATGAAACCATTTCATATATATGATACCAATATTTTATTCACTCTTTTGTATAGGATATGTCATTTTCCTTCATCTGTACTGTCTTTGTGAATACCAACTTCTGAGAACCCATGAAAAATATCCAGTCAATACGCTCAATACTCTACATGAAGCCCAGCTTTCTTTTTTAAATGACTGCATTTACAGACCTTGTCACAACAAGGTCCCTGATGTTATCAAAGCAATTTCAAGATACTTTAATCATTGGCAAAACTCAGTGACTTGACAAGAGAAATTTGGGCCAGAAGACTTCAATGGCTTGAAAGGAAGGTTATTGAGTGATGTAATTTCATTTGGATGGGACTGATTCCAATTGATCTGTTTTTGCAATGCATATCTTGCCTCTGCAGCTGTCTCTATCCAATTCAGTGCTTAACTGCAAGGAGTGACTATCCTTTTCCACTTAAAGCAAAACTCTTCCTTCCCCCTGCTATTATTTTGAATGAGCATGAGGAGCCCATTTTCAAGTTTAATCTCTGTACTCACAAGCAGGAAAAAAAAATACATTCAATTGAATGCCAGCCATGAATTCAACTGAGTCTTATGACTGCCAGCATATGTAAGTAAAAAAACAGATCATAGAGCATTATGTTTATCATCATTATTATTAGGAACTGAAAATATTGAGTTAGGGTTTGTATAATACAAGGGCATATGGCAGTACAAAATAATTCTCAATCCCAATTGCACAATATCATGTAATCTACACTATATTAGACTGTACTTATTTTCAGTTGAGTACTTACATTCAAAAGAAAAAAAAACCCTGCTTGGTATGCAATAAGCATAATAACTAATAAATGGTTATGTTATATATTAAATCAAGTCTTCCTATACAAGCATGGTTTTCTGTAGTTTTAACAGAAAATAAGTGTACCATTAGAAAACTCAAAATTTAAGTTAATTTTAAACTGCACAAAACCTAAGCAGAAAAAAAGCCATATATAGGGAGTTACAAAGATTTGAGAGTATTGATGAATAATGTAATCATAATTATAGGCTAATGAAACTGAACCAGGATGTGGCAATACATGTCACCAGCAGCATGTAGCTGACAAGTCAACCAAGTTGCCCTTTATTCACCCAGCTTCATTCTTATGCTGTCTGTGCACACAAAACATCCTTGACTAACAAACCTGTGACTTGATGGATTAGACATAAATGTGAGCTTTCCTCTGATCATTTAATGTGCACTGAAAAAGGAGTTAAAGATCAGCTGGCAGTCCTTCACTGCCTACCCAACTTTTTGTATCACAGATGATAGTTCTGCTCAATTTCATTTTTTATGTCTACTTCCAGATTTTAAGAGCTTCAAGATGTGCATAGCAGCAGCAGCATTCAGGCCACTCGGAAGCAAAGCGCACATCAGATGTGCCTGCAGAAACACTTCCAGAGAAAACACGACTGACCCTCACTACCAATCGCTTTGCCTGCCTGATCCCAGGGCATCTGCTGACAGTAATTGATACACAGTATCTCTGTAAAATTACCTGTTCCAAAGGTGGTAAGGAATTATGACTTCATCTATCAGTAAACTCAAAAGCATAAATGCAATAAAAATATGTACATTTTATATATTACACAGCTTTGTATTATGGGTACTGTCACTCATTCTGTTAATATGAGAACTGTGTACCCCCTTCATAAGAACTGTATAAATATACTAGCATACCATTAATCTACAGATCAAATATTTTATTGGAAATAAGAAACTAAACTTTCTTCAAATACCGAACTTGCTTATTATTGCTATTATTTACAGACCACACTGTGAGAAACATTTTAACTAGCAGAGCCGTATAATACAGTAACTTATATTATAATATTGATTTGAAATGAAAAAAACTGAATAAAGTATTTTAAAATAAAAAAAGCTGTGAAAGATATTTTTTCCATTTCAGTACATAAAAAAGTCTAAAGTTGTTATTATTACATGATACTAAATACAATTTTAATTTTTAAAATTTTTACAGAGAAGTAGTTTAAGTAATTTATTGAGCTGCCTCTTTATCAGCGGGTATGGATGAATTCTGTCAGAAAAATCTGAATTTCACTTCACTGTTTCAGTTTCAACACCGGATAGTCAACACCAATGTCATTGGACTGCAGAGTTTTCATACTGTTTTCAGTGAAAATACAGGCCTAAGCCTTTAAGTTAGCCATCAGCTATTGACAGTTTATTGATATCTGAGAAGAATTTAGAATCTTCTGTGTAACTTCAATATGTTAAAATCTAATCATGACTATCACAAACGCTACAAAACAAGTAGAAATTCTGGTTTCTTGCTCTGCTGCTCTACCAAGCACAAGTCAAAAACAGAGATTCAGAACTGGGAGATGGGCATTTTTTACTCCTTTCAAAGTAAATTATTCTTCAAGATATTTACAAAGATTTTTTCCTCTTAAAACTCCCACTCCCAGAACAGTTCTACTGTGAGACATTCATACGTCTCTAGAGGATCATGAGGAACCTCTTCATCAAGCTTCTGTATGTCAAAGTCCAAGTGAAAACCTGTGATGCACTTGCTCCTATGCCTAAGAAATCAATTCTCATCCAGTTTTATTTAAAAATTAGATTGAAAATATTAATGGCTACAGTGACACTTTATGGATTATTGGAACATTCAGTCCAGAAAACAAAGTGAAGTGTAAGTACAATTTCTTACCACTGCTATGACTTAAAATGACAGAAGGATTTACTACCTCTCCATAAGGAAGACCACAAAAAGCTGTATCATGGTTTTGGAAGAGGACACATTGGCTTCTCAGCCACTGCTAGGCCGAATCCTGCAGGAAGCAGCGAAAGGTAAAGTTGTCAAGAGAAGGAATATGATTTTTAAAAGAAAATTAAATCAGAGCTCAGAGAAATAAAGCAGAAGGGGCTATGTATGTGATGCCTTTGAGCTCAATGCATCAGCAAGCATGGTGAAAACTTGGGTCTCAGACCTCCATGCCTACCAGTGTGTCATGGAGAAGGGCAGCCAACAGCATGAAAGAAACAAGTACAGGTCTAGTCCATTTGGATATATTCCAGTCCACAGGAATTATTCAATGTTTCTGAAATGGATGTTTTTTGTCTCTGTCAGACTCCTGTGTAAGATCTAAGAAGCATCATTACAGCCAAGGCAGGACTCTGAAACCTGAAAAATGCTATAAGATGAGCCCAGCTCAAAGAGATGCACATGCACAATAAAAAATTATAATAAGCAGTACCCAGAAAATCATGGGCTGGTCAGCCTTATCCCTGTACTGGGAAAGATCAAGGGATCCATTGTCAAATACATGAAAGTAACTGACAGCACTCAGCAAAGATTTAATAAGGGTAAGAGGGGTTGCTGGTATTTGAAACGACAAATGACATGGTCTATAAAAGAGGGAAAAGTAATGGTTGCAACACACCAAAAGGTGTCCAGCATAAGGCTTTTCTATCACTCTCGTACAGCATTTTCCTTATCAAGTTAAAAACCAGGCTGGATGAATAAACTGAAAGCCAGCTTGAGTCAAAGGGCAGAAGGCTGTAGCTTGAGCTCTAGATGCTGTCCAGTAACAAAGTACCCCAGGGAGCCAAGGGGGAGAGAATTGGTGCATCAGGCACAGCACCACCAGCCAGGCAAGGCAGGGGATTGTCCTGCTCTGCTCTGCACTGGGGCAGCCTCACCTCGACTGCTGGGGGCAGTTCTGGGTGCCACAACTTGTAAGAAAGACACTGAACTATTAGAGAGCATCCAAAGGAGGGCAATGAAAATGGTGAAGGGCCTTGGAGGAGAAGCTACATGAGAAGTGCCTGAGGTCACTTGCTCTGTTCAGCCTGGAGGAGAGGAGACTGAGGGAAGACCTCATTGCAGTTACAACTTCCTGGTGAGGGGAATGGGAGAGGCAGATCCTCTTTTCTGTGCTTCCCAGTGACAGAACCCAAGGGAATGGCACGAAATTGTGTCAGGGGAAGATACACAATAGAAAAACATTCTTCACCCAAAGGGTGCTTGGGCACTGGAACAGGCTCCCCAGGGAAATGGTCACAGCACCAAATCTGGCAGAGTTCAAAAAGTGTGGACAATACTCCTGGGTCCCACGGTGTGATTCTTGGGGATGGTCCTGTGCAGGGCTGGGATTGGACTCGATGATCCTTGAGGGTGCCTTCCAACCCAGCATATTCTGTTATTCTTTGATTTTGGGGCTCCCAGCACTATGCAACTCTAGTTGAGAGAAAGAGGGCTCTCACCACAAGGGCTCACAGCCACAACCTGCAGCTTAGCAGGTTTAGAGGGGACATCAGCAGATGCCTTTTTAGTACAAGGAATTATGCAGTGAGCTCAGGGGTACTCATGCCTCAGCTCTGTGGGAACAAACAAATAAGAAGCTATGATAATTTGTTCTTGATATTATAAAAGCTTTCATTTCCAGTATTAGAAAGCATTACCAATTCCTGTGGTCAGGATGGGAAGCCAAGATGCTGAACAAAATCCTGTGATGCCCAGTGCATGGGTAAGTAGTGGATTTCTGTCAGTTATAAGGGATAAGAAATTTCCTTCCCAGCCCTCTTACAGAGAGTATCTGACTGTATGTAAGACTATAGTGTACTATAAATCAGTCTCAGACTCCTTTTATAATCAGTCTTGTGCACAAATTGTAAAATATTGTGCCCTTGATGCCATCTTAAAATTCAGTGGTATTACTCACATTAAAGGCCCTCTTCTTAAGACTGACAAGTCATTTCATGTTCTACTGAAACCTAGACACTATAAGCATTTCACCAAATAAAAGCCAGAAGAGGTTATACACAAGTTTTCTAAGTGGAAGTATATCTAAAGCATTTTGGTAGCCATCAGAAACACCCAAAGAAACAAACAAAATTAAAACAAAGCAAAAAAAAACCGACCAAACAAAAAGCTGCAAAAAACCCCACAGAAAACTAGTATTATTAATTTATATTAACAACTCCACAATAAAAAGCATCACATAAAGCATCCCAAAGACAAATTTCAGTAATATGTTTACAAACAAAGTAAAGAGTAAGAAAACAAATGTAGGGAAAACGCAATGCATTCACTTGAACAGTTCATACAAATACTTGTATTTTAAAATAAGCATCTTAACACTGGACTTTTTTTTTTTAACGGCTAAATGTTTCTCAAGTTGATTGACAAATGCAGAAAAGCTTAATTTACAAAACAAACATTTCATATATTCCATTATAATTTCATAGTTAATTTTCAGTCTTCTGTATTAAAACTTTCTAAAAAGATAACAGATCTCTAAGTGGAAATGGACTACTTCTGAAAGGCACAAAAAAAGGAATTATGATCTTCTTCCAAAGTAGCCAGGAAGCATGCAAAATTTAGTAATAGTTTTTTTCAAAAGAAATCAGAAGTTAACCAATAGATATAAACAATGGATGCATTTGTATTATTCCATAATTGAGCTATATTCTAAAAACATTGTACAGCACTCCTGAAAAGGACTGTTTAGACAATATACTTAAAACAACATCTTTTATAACATAGTTCGTCTATACCATGGCTGAAGGCATGCAAATAAAATTCAGCCATAATACATAAATATTAAAAGCAACAACAAAGATAAATTGTATTATATATACAAATAAATTAATTTATAGCATTTAAGACCATACCAGAAAGTCTGGGAACAGTGTACTAAGATGTTCTATCTGTGAAACTCTGTGCTAAGTATTAAATAAATCACTTCCAAAAGAACTAAAATAGTTCAGTGAAATCAAATACCATGATGTCCCTTTTAATCTATTTTTTAATTAGCAGGTCAAGATAGATGAATGACAGTATGCAACTTCAAAGAAAATATCTAACAAAACACAGACCTTAAAAAAAAACCCCTTTTTTATGAAGAGCTGCTGATCTATATATATATATATATATATGATTAAGTTACACCAACGTTTTTCTGCATTTAGAATAAAGAGTTTTAAAGTATGTAAAATAAATACATTGGAACTGCAACCATATAAGTAATGCTAATTATGCTTTTGCATTTTTTTCATTAAGGTTTACCGTTAATGTATTTTTCACTTTTAATAAATATTTCTTTGCTACTAGGCAAATGTTTTGATTAATCAGTAAAAAACATGTAATTTTGCTATCATAATAAATATCTTCTGCTACCTAGAACAAAGAAGTAGCTGAAAATTTACTAAGATGCCATTTTCCAGAACCCATTCCCCATTTCAGCATCACTGACTTGTCTTGACCATAGCAAACTTCTCATTTTCACATAGAATTCCTATCCACAACTACCCCTCCCTGATTCTTTAAACAGTTTCAGTATCCCCCCTCCTTTAACTATTATCCACATGGTTTTCTTTTTTCTCTAATCAGTCCAGCTTAGCTCAAGTCCTGAAGCTGGAATAGTCCGGATTTTGCTGCCTCTGCACACCACTTAAATTCTACTTTTTTAACATTTACCATCCAAACTCAGGTCCTTCTCTGGTCCTAGTACCACCCTGATGTCTGTACTGGGCTGTACCAGACAACCCTATCTCTATGGTTTGTGTGTCTGTAATCCAAAGCCCTGTTTCATACAGCACATGTGCAGGATTTTGGCTTAGTTTTACTGAAGAAACAAGTGTATAGTACAAATGCTGAACTCTCGTAAGTGAGTAAAAAATTTCTATCTGTTGATGAAATGGTACAGAGTAGTGACTTGAAAGAAAAAAATAGGAAAAAAAATAATATTAAACCCTCTGAGAATACAGTGGAGAATCCAAGGATGGCAATTCAGCTAGATAAGGATCAGCCTGGTCCAAGGAGCAGCTGAAATACCTTTACCTTACCAAAGACTGCCTGACCAGCAAAGATACATCACACATCAGCACTGGGTGAGATATTAATTCTGAAGCTTAGCCTAGCAAAATGCTACTCCTCACCACAAGTGACTATGGGATTTCTGTGGATTCTTGAGCTCTGCACATCCTGCTCGCATTTCTCTATGAATGACAAAAGATGACCCAGAAGACCCACACTCACTGCCCCATTTTACTATTCTCATCTAGTGCAGCATTACCAGTCATTGATACTGTCCTTAACATCTTTCTCCTCAATTCACATTTCTGTACCCTGCAAGTCTTGTAGCAACTCTAACTGTAGAGATAAGTATACTCAAACAGCCCACAGCACACTCCAAGCACAATGACAAATGATCTAAAACCTGCCATACCATGGGTCTGATACTTATGAGGGAACTACTTCTCTCACAATATCCTTCAAAGCTTTCCTTTTCCAACATTTCATCAAATTGATGTGAATCAATTTCTCCTCGGTCTTTGGGCAAGGGAGGTCTTTGCCAAAATTCAATTTAGTGATCAAAGATTTCAATTCACTTTTCTGCTTAAAGGTATGGGGTGAGGAATATCTGAGCAAGACAGTACACTTACTCAACTCTCACCTTAAAAATTTTGCCTGAAAACATCCAACCTCAAAGATACACAGGAGACATGAAGAATTCTGAGTCCAAATGATTGAAGTTTTACAGGTTTTTACAAGTTTTAAGAAACTGAACAGGGGGTAAGTTTCCAATTAGCAGTACAAGAAGTACCACAATTAATACCACTGCCCAATGTAGCTAACTTTCATCTGTATCAATGCTAGTTAAAAAATTGCAACAAGTAAGCTTTCCTAAGTTTCAGTCATGGACATTTTGCTTGATCATTTCCCTATTTCTCCTTTTGCTGTCTGTGAGTCAGTATTTCATAACATAATCATTGTATAGAATACTGTATAGAATACACATAATCCATCATTCTTGATGAAACGGAGTAGTTAGATTTCCCTAATTGAGAAACAAAAATCATAGTATGAATTTGAAATAAATTAATTGAAGCTGACATTCTAAAAAACAAACCAAGCTTTCATAAGAAAGTGCTCCTGAAAAAAAAAGCAAACATTTTTTAGCTCATTAGTCAATGACTTCCCTAATTTCAGATTTTTCCCCTTGTTGACAAAGACTCAGGAAGTCTCAAATACAATGACCAACAGAAGCTGAGGCATTATTTTTCCCAAAGGTCTGGTGGCTGATACAGAAGGAAATCTTTTGGCTGTTTGAACAATGAAAACTGTGTGTATGTCCCACAAAAAAGTAAAATTAAAAATAACATGCAACACTCTAATAACATTCACAATTCTGGGGATGGCAGAAAACATAAATACACTCAAGCTACTGAAAAAGACAACTGCAGCAATATTTGATATTTTTCCTTTTCTTCAACTTACTCATTAAATGTATGTATTAAGCTAACTGTCAACTCATAAATTTTGTTTGTGGTGACTAAAGTTACGTTTTGAACTTTAACTTATAAAACCCACCAGCTTCACATGAACTTTTCTACATTTAACTGTCACAGGAAACCTACTTCAAAAATTTGTAATATGGATTAATCTATACCCAAAATACTGTACTCTTTAATTTCAGAATTTTATCAATCTCCGTAACAAAAAAAACCACTATCCAATCATAGATATGATTTAACACAAATTTAAATGGAAAAACTAAAGAGAGCATGGCATTATTTGAGGCATCTCATCAAACAATCAAACTAGTTTTGAATTAAATATTGAGGTATTTTTATAATGGGAATGAGACAGTAAGAACTTAATAGTTCTTATTCAACTTAAAGAGAATTAAGGACATATATTAAATATAGTTTCAAAATAAAGGTATTTTAAATTTTGTAACAGATAAGTCTTTTAAGCTAAAACCTGAGTTTTCTATAGTAAGCAGACCAACAGCTTAACTAATAATCATTATATACTGTAAACACAATCCATGTTTTGTTTCCCACAAGATGCAAAATGTACACTGTTAATGATACCCAGATACCAATACACCCAGATGCATACCCAGATGCACCAATACAAGCTAATATAGTGAATTTCTTCAGTGAAGAAGCACACCGCAAGAAAGATAAGCTGTAAGAATCCAAAAGAGGGGCAGTAGAGATGGTGAAGGGCCTTGAGGGAAAGCTGTGTGAGGACTGGCTGAGGTCACTTGGTCTGTTCTGCCTGGCAGAGACTGAGAGGAGACATCACTGCAGGTACAACTTCCTCAAGAGGGGAAAAGGAGAGTCAGGCACTGATCTCTTCTCTGGGTGCTCAGTGACAGAACCCACAGCAATGGCCTGAAATTGTATCAAGGGAGCTTTAGACTGGATATTGGACAAAGGCTCTACATCCAGAGGGTGGCTGAGCACTGCAAGAGCCTCCCCAGGAAAGTGGCCACAGCATCAAGCATGACAGAGCTCAAGAAGCATTTGGACAAGTTTCTCAGGTACATGGCATGACTCTTGGGGCTGCCCTATGGGGGACCTGGAATAGGATTTTGAAGAACCCTGTGGGTCCCTTCTAACTTAGACTAGTCTATGGTTCTATGAAATGACAGTAAACAGGAACAGAGGACATGCCTAACATGTTTGTTATCACTATACTGACTACTCCAAACACAGACATGTGTGCACATACAGACACACCAAAAGCCTATACAGAGATATAAGCTTCTACCTACAGTGTGAAAGAGAGGCCACAGTAGTTTTGGTGTAGATTAGAAATCAATGGCACTAACTGTTCAGATCAGCTCTCCGAGGAACTAGGGTCTATACAAGAAAAAACCTTGCTGTTAGTACTCTTCCATTATTCCACAGAGAGTCAGCTCCTGTATTCCCAGTTTTGCTTGGAATTAAGAGAGTGGAAATCTTAGCGTGTGTAAAAAGTGCACCCACTACCATACTCTGTGGGGTACTCCAGTACCCGCCACAAGGGACAACGGATAGCTTAAAGGCTGGCAATCCTCCTGCCCGCATGTTCTCCATCCCTCACAAGGGGCCTTGTCCTTCTAGTACAACTTCACTAGATTCTCCCTCCTCTCCCTCCCTCTTAATTTCTAACCCCTTTTTAGCTAAGTGTGCAGTTTTAGCTATGACATTATTTATTGTTTTCTGGGGTTGGCAGAATTGGCAAAGAGACCATTGACAGTTGAGTTTTGCGAGTTTTTAGGTGCTTCAGTCTGCTGCCAGGTTAGATGATACAGTTCTTCTAATGCAATTTCACAGGTGACCCCTGAAAGTTATTGTTGGGGTGATATTTCAATGTAGTGAATTTAGAACTGCATTTATAAAATGCAGTTTTCAAAGAGAGCAGAGGAAGGGATTGGAACTGTCGATGTCTTATCTGAACTTACATAGTGGAACCTCCCACTAAGATGTAACTTCCAGTGGAAAACTGTAAGCCTTAGCACTGCTAATTCTCAAGACTGTTGCTTGATGAATTCACCTTTTAAAGTACAACTACAAACTTACAGCTATGACATGACTTTCCCAAGACACGAATTTTAATAAGCAAAATTATTTTCTTGTTCTTCAGTAGTGTTTTTATGACTCACTATATTGACTATAGGAAGATGTTCCTCTTAAATAAACTAAATTTTACCTGTTATTTACAATAGAAGAATTTTTTTTATTGGTTTACATTTAAGAACAATAAATATACTTCTTATTTTGACTCAGCACTGGTGGAACCACACCAAGAACACTGCATCCAATTCTAGGCTCCCCAGGACAAAAAATATAATGGAGATATTGGAGTAAGTCCAACAAAAGGACTATAAAGATGACTGGCTGGAGTATCTGTCATACAAAAGTAAGCTATGGTTGGAGATTATTTAGTCTGGAGAAGAGAAGACACAGTGAGAATCTTCTCAATGTGTAAATACCTGTAAGGGGAATCAAAGAGAGCCAGACTTCTTAGTGGTGCCCAGTGAAAGGACAAAAGCCAAGCAAAAAATGAAATAAAGGAGATTGTTAAATCTAAGAATAATTATTTTTTTTTTCCACTCTGAGGAGGAACAAGCAACAGAACAAGCTGTCCAGAGAGGTTGCAGAGACTCCATCCTTGGAGATATTCAAAACCCAACCAGACACTGCCCTGAGTAACATGCTCTATATGACTTGTTTTGATTTAGGGGACTTGGACTAGAGCAGCTCTAGGTCTTTTCCAATCTCAAGCATTCTGTGATTCTGTTTTTAATAAAAGCAGAAATTATTTAGAAAACCTTTCAAAATTAAAGAAAATTAAAGTCCTGCAGTTTACTTACTGTTCTTGAATGTGAAAAGCTAAGATTACCACTAGAGTTTTAAAAGCCCACTGGTTTTCTTACCTCTTTTTCTCAGCAAATGTTATTAAAAGAACTGTCAGTACATACTAGCAGACAGGCTGTTTTTATGTAAATTTAAACAATTTTTACTATGACAAAGTAGTACTTTTATTTTTCCTCTTTTCATCTACTCTGCATTTTCAGACATTAAACTGCTGCTTTTGCAGTTTTTACGTACCTGTAGTTACACATTCTCTCCAAATGTAGAGAAACTTCAAATAAATATTACTGTTCTCATCACTCAATAAGACTACTAAAGCTAGCACTACTGATTTTACTCACACAAACTTAGTTTCTTAGCAGATATTACATTTTCTTTCAAAAGAGGACATTTTAAGCATTTTTCCTCAAGTGTTTTTCTTAACATCCCTCCATAAACTCATACACTGTGGTAGTTCAAGTTTCAAGGGAAAAAAAAAAATCTAAAAGTTCCTTTCTTCTCCTGTCATTTATTAAGAAATGGTCTTCAATTTTGAAGGAAATACCTCAACAAATAAGGTTATCCTTGCCACTAATTCTCATGCTGTTACTGAATCCTGTTTATTATTCTTAATATCTTCAAAAATTAACTGTTCTTTTTCAAGGCTGATTTTTTTTTTTGCCACATTTTGCACCAATCTGAAGTAACTTAACTTCTCAATTCTTGCATCATGAAATGCTAACACAGAATATGCACTGCCAGGAAGCTGTTCCCAGCAGGGTCTAGACTGGATCTCTTCTAGCTTTCGTGTGAAATTTCAGATCTTTGTTCACTACTTCAAGGTTTACAGGATCTGCAAACTGCTTTCTCCTCTATCAATTACTCATTTACTCTCTGCCTACTTAGCCCTTCTTTTATCTTTCTTCCTTTTCTCAGTTTCCCAGAAGCTCTGTCTTAGGCAGCATTTCCATACAGCCACTTTTTACTCAAAATACTTTGATAAATACAACTCATTTAAATAGAAATATAATTTAAATATCCTAAAAGTCTCAAAACCAGTTGAGGTTCACAAATAAAAAAAATCTATGGATTTGCACAGATTCCTACCAAATAAAGTAGCTATATTTTCTGTTCCATGTACTTAGTGTCAAGTTCAATAAGCATTAAAAAGCACCCTTCACTTCCAGAAAATTCTTCCACAAACCTACTTGTGTAGTCAGAGTTTCTATACAAGTTAAAGGACCGACAGTTCAGAAATGAATATAGATTCTGCTCCCTAAGAAATAGCCCTACAAAGGAAATGAGAATCAAATTCTCATTACGATTTCTCAAATTCTCATCACTACTATCACTGTCACGATGGATTTCACAATTTCATAAAGAGTTTAGAGATTAATTTGTTTACTTTTATTTGCGTTTCTCCAGGCATAAACCAGAAGTCTGTGCTCACACTTGGTTGTGTTAGTAATGAGCATGCTCTCAGTTAGATGCAAAAATGCAGGCATGAGTCCCATCCCTTACTTTTTATGTTTTATTTACAAGGAACGTTGAACAGAGATGGGAATACCTAAATAAGAAGTCCGTATCACAAGGTCCAAAGAGACTTCCATTTTGAGTCTTGGGAAGGTTTAATACAGGAATACTTACAGAATAAAAAATTTAACTCCTCTCCTCCATTTCCCTAGGCAGCAACATCAGCACAAGGCATAATTTGTCTCTGACTTTTACTAACAAGAACACTTTAAAAAGCTATTCAAATTTATGAGATTTTTAAACCCAAGGATAAACTCTGTCCACAGTTTACACTGAAGTGAGCACTTTAATCCATACAATATTTTCTTACCAAATTATAATCAACTTTCTGCTATGCAATTTTGGTGCTGCTATTGCTAGTTTTTATTGCTGTATTAAATTGTTAGCAAACAGCTAAAGGCTGCCAGAACAATTTCATAACATCTATTTCATTTTTAATAGTCCTTTGTACAAAACAGCTCTGAAATTATTGTTTACATATTATGGTCAAATAAACACCAACAAATTATATTGTTTAGCTTACTGCCATTAGGATTTTTGCAATTATTTTAGTCTTTATTACAACACTATATTTTAGAATTTAATAATTTAACTAGCAGTCCACTACTAGCACTGAATTATATTTGTTTCTACTTCTATCTTCTCATGATAAAACTGAGTGATGCTTCAACTTTTAAGTATTGGTACCATTTTCATCTTTGACTATCACTACCATTTTGGCTTCCTCTCAAAAACAAAACCAAAAAAAACCCTACCTACTCAAAATTGGTTTAGCATATGTAGGATGCCGAAGCTTTTACAAAGTCATGAAATGCTATCAGATGCCACGCAGTTTTTCCAAGACGTGCCCTACTTTTAAAATCCAAGTGTACACATTAGTTTTCAGGAAAAGGAGAGAGTTAGTTGCTGGTGTTTCACTTTTAGTTACAAATATTTAAATTACAAGAAACTGAGGTTCCCTCCCCAGAAGTTAAGACTATTTTGAATTTGTCCAAGTCAGCATGCCTTTTTGTTAACCATTAAATAATGTGACAGAAAACATATTGCAACATACACATTTTCTTTCAAGTAAGTTACTGTATAACCAAAATTCTATGTTTATTTTCAGTGACTTCAAAATAAAATATTTTATTTATATTTAGATGCCCCCTCATGGAAACAGAATAACTTTCAATGACAAGAACCATCATCCAACAAATTGAAATTGGATGGGAGAAGGATAAAATAAATGAGGTGCCAAGAAAACTTCACACATCCTTAAGAAAACAAAAGCAAAATCTGTGTTTTTCAAAGATAAAATTGTATACTGTGCTAGAAACAAGCAAGGCTTTTCATCAGTTCTGAAACACGAAATACAAGCTGCCAAAGGATGCACGAACCACACTTTAGACAAGTAGTTCTTCCGTCCAAGTATTCTTACATGTATTGCTTTAGATGCAGACAAAGCTCCTGTAGAGCCTGAATGGAGAGCTGCTTTCCGTTTCCTCACTCAATAAAATTGTATCCCTTTCCAAGTGACAAGTGTTGACCTTTCATCGTATCATGTCTGCTCATGGTTTGCTCCCTTCTACAATCACTTCTAGCAACATACATCAAAAATGACAAGCAGAAGTAAGTGTACTGCATGTGCTGTGCTATATAGCTGATGTCTAAGATTTCTGTGCTTGTCAATTAGAAAGGATACTTTACTAAATTAGCATACTTGGTATGTAATTGCTGCAAAGCAGCAAAATAAATTAACCTTACAGATCGAAGTGTTCAATATTGATGCTGGAGATACATATTTCTTTTCCCCCAAAATATGTACAATCCAATGTCAGAAGCAATGTATATTTAGAGTGCTTTTGGTTTTGTCTTTAAAGCAGAAATTTCTGTATTAGAATTCAAATGCTTGGACACTCTCCCTCTATTTTCCTAACCTACCTTTTGTTTCCTTTTAATAAGAAAGGAAAAAGTCAGCAAAACAAAATGTCAACATTAAATCATTTCACAGCATTCTGTGTCAGAAATGTAATGGAAAATGTGCACATCATGGGAAAGGTTACTGTTCTTCCAGAACATCTTTTCATTTGGTTCAGGGCTCATCCCTCTAACATAACTGTGTAGGCACTACCGATGGTTGTTCTCCCTGGGCTTAATTTGGCAGTTGAAGGATTGTGGCATTTTCAGGAAAGCACAGTGCAGTGATTTTAGTGGTTATCCATCTGAAAGTGATGCTATGATTTAGAATAATTACTCTGTTTATGTGCAATGGTAAAAGTCAGTTACTACACCATATTCCAATATCAGCTTACACTTTACTGCCTATTTCCCTAATACAACATCACGTCAGGTGTCAAAGTCAGAATTAGAGGGATTTAGTGCTCCTGTTCCTCAGCAGTAACTGCACATGCAGTACAGTAACATCACTGTACTCAGCTGAACTGACAGTTGGGTAAGGAAAGGAGCGGGAGGGAATGGGATGAATTCTGCTAGTTAATCACAGCACTGCACATTAATTTACATTTGACCTTTGCATTGTTACAACCACTGATTTGAAAAAGAAAAGAGTAACATATTAGCCTTTGCTAAGAGCTTTTTCATACTCCTGAAGAAAACATAAGCTTTTATTTTTTTAATTGCATATCCTTCCTATATCCTTTCTTCTCAGAACGAAGTAAATTTTTAGGCCTTTTCCAGGATGAAATATGTGATAGGCTTAAATATTTATCTGTATTTTTAAAACTACTCAAGACAGCATGGCAAAATTGTGAAGCTGCTTGCTTCTCATTTCCACAAGACAACATTCAAAAAAATTTTTTTCAGATGAAAAGAATTAAAAAAAAATCAAGGGTAAATGTTTAGAAAAAAATCCCAAGAAGAAGAATGAGATTGTTACAAGGTAATTAACTCCTACCATTCCTTTCTTATTACAGAATCTTGTCTTTGGCATTTTAAATGGCTTGAAGCATATCAGATGCAAAAATTTCATTTCATTGACATGAGAATGTTAAGGAATGACACCCAGTGTAAGTAATAGTAACAGTGTCAGCTGTTGTAAAGAAGATTCAGTTTTACTAACTGAAAACAAAGCAAAACCTGCATGCAACCTTGCACACGGCACAGATTAAAAAAATGAAAGTTAATTGAAAGAAAGCCCACAAAAATTTAAAAATTATGCAAAATGAAAGGAACAAAACAAATAACAAGGCAGAAAAAGAAACTAAAAACATAACCCTATTTTACGGATTCCTCAATTTTGCATACAGATAAAATATTACATTAGTAATAGATGTTAGTCTAGATTATTTGACCTGTATTTTCAATACAGGCAGGCAACTATGGTAAAACAAGCAGACCAACAAATCCAGTGGACCTCAAAATCATGCTTCAGCACAGGAAATAAACCCTACACAACCCTACAATTCTATTCCTTTTCCCAAAAGACAAAGACATTTTATAAGAAGATTGATATTAACATCACATTTCTCAAATTATCTATTTAGATATTATTACATGCAAATTATTTCAACTACTTCAAAATAAAGTTCAATACTAAAACTGGATTTCTCTTGTTATTTACACTTCCAGAAAAACAATGTTTAATAAATATATTTTAACACTGAAGCAGCTTTAAAAATAAATGATTTTTTATTGCTCTTTTTAGTTTTTTTAACTGTTTAAAAGTATGTTTTCCAGTAAGAAGCTTTACAATACCTCAGCCTATAGCACAATTAAAATAAAAAAAACAATAACATCCCAAATACACGTAGATTATCTACAGCCTCTCAGGGAATATTACTGTATGTAGAATTCCCGATTTACACCCAAATTAGCAAAAAAAATTGTATGCAACTGTGTTCCATTGATTTATTAATGAAATTGTTGCCATTAATGCATTTAATACCATATAATGGTATTATATGCCATATTAACAATCTGAAGAGTAACTCAGGTCAATGCTGAGAAAAGTGACTCAGTATCCTTTAATTCACAGTACCTCTAGCTGCTTTTCACATACAGGTTTCTTTGGTAATGCAAAAAACCCCAAAACACACAAACCCCATACTCTCACACTGTTCCAAGACAAAGTTAGTTTTGAATGGTGTAGCTGAAGTTTTGCACCCAAACTGCAGATCACCTACTATCAAAACCCCACACAAATTAATGAACTACAGATCAAACACTTGTAAAAGTATTGGGCAGCAGTAACAAAAACTATAAAAAAGGCATGTGGAACAGTAGGCATTATTCTTTTGCATATTAAGATTTCCCATTCAAATAGCCCAAAGTTTCAAAGAACTACAGTTCTTTGAAGATATATTTAACTCAGAAAACTGACAGCACAGATGCTAAGTTGACACTAATTGTAACGACTCAAAACTGATGCTGCAACGCAGCATTTAAACAGTTATTGTCTCCTGCCATGGTCTTCTACCACATCATTTTATTACTATGGACATGAAAATTCTCATGTCATAAATTTCATAACTATAAATTTCAGTCTTGTGGCTTCTGTAGCAATGGCTCCGTTTAACAATGCAAAGCAAGTGAACTGGTAGTGAATTTGACATTTTCTTTCTCAATATGCTGTATACTATGAAATATTCTGATGCGATAAGCTCGCTGCACTGAAAGTGACTGAAGCAGTTTGGCCAGAATGAAGGAGTAAGTGACACATTCAAATGACAACTGAATTGAATTATTTGATGCAATTTGATGCAAGAAAAAAATCTTAAGAATGCCCACAAAGATAAGAAGCTACTGACCCCATCCAGGTAGATATTTTTGCAGTCATAACCTATTACTGGTAACCAGACTGGGAAATACTGTCAGGAGTCTCCCCTCTTCCATCACAAACTGTAAATTCAAAATCTGTACCTTGTTTCATTAAACAATTTTATTCTTCCCAAAAAAACCACCTCATTCAGTGGCTGCTTTATTTAAAGAGGTCATTCATTACATATAGCCAAGAACTTCTACATTGTATTTTTTCATTTTATAAATTATTATAAATCCTAGTAGTTATAGAACACAAGAAAAGGAGCAAAGGTCTCTGATACATGTATTTCCCAGGGCAAGCAGAAAAATAAAAACAAAATCCTGAGATACATAGCTGTCTGGGGAACAGATTACAATTGTGACACATAGTTTCAAGCTGTAATTTACAAACCCATGATTGCAGCAAAGACTTTACCGAGCAGCTGTAACTGAAGGGGAAAAAAAGGCTAACTGTAAGTTAAAAGTTCAATAATAAAAAAATGGCAAAGTACTCTTTGTTAGTGGAAAACAAAGTAACTCTGCAGAAAGATTCTCTTATTTACAAGTGGTTATCTTGCTGTGCATTTCTGAAGTTCATGACACTGGCACAGAAGCTTTTTGGATCAGCATACTTCAAATATCAATACTAAGAACTTTGGACAATTACACTTTTACCTGAGGACTATAAGCTTCAACTGTTCACTAAGCTTCTACAGACTGAAGACCAGTATGAACTTCAAGAAGGTTTGACTGGCAGATCAATAAACAGCCCAGAAAAAGAATGAGAAGAAAAGCTATCAGGGAGTGATCACAGTGCTCTCTCCTATTCACTTGCAAGACAAATACTAACAAACCTCATCAAATATCACAACAATGCTCCAACAGGGTTTTAGAACTTCCATAACACTGAAGAGAGACAAATATCCATCTTTCCTGTATTCTTTCCAGTGTATTAACAGGAAGTGTCATCAAATAACTCCCCCGAAAATCAAATAAATCCTTTTGTGGAGTGTGCAGGGTGAATCATGCTTTGCATGGTTTTGTATCTGCATTTGATCAGAAAGCATGGATAACTTATCATTCAGTTTTGCTCTCGTTTGCAAAATGAAGGCTCAATGCTAAACTTTACAGAAAAATTACATCTGATGGTCCTGTGCATATTTTCTAGCCTGAATTCCTTAACTGTGATATTGAATGGTAACAAGTCTTTTAAACATGGCAATACCTCCAAAATTTCAGTTTTTGGCCACCCCTACACAGACTACCCATAAGGTAGGTCCTTCAAAACTACACAGTATCAAGAAACAAACCAGAGATGGAACATAAAAGCAATACCTGAAGACCTGAGCTTCTATTCTATAGACGGTTTAAATTTCCCTAAGAGTTAAGTAGCAAAACAGTCAAGGAAAAATACCAACATCAATTCACATTTTGCTGTCTCAGTTCAGAAAAATATCAGAAAAGTGTACTAAATAAATCCACTAGGTACCAGGTAAATAGACTGATACCTAATTAACAGAAAACTCAAGGGTCTGCCATGCACTTTTTGTAAATGTTCCAGGAATGAATAGCTTCAGGTAGCTGGATAGCTCAAACCCAAACAAACCCAGCAATCTGCTTCTAGAGAAGCCCTGAATGATGGCAGTACAAGTTTTACTACCAGACCCATGCCTGACTTGTAGACACTTGGCAAGAGAGCTTCACAATGCCTACAGGTCTTTTTTAATGTCTAGCATATGAATTTACAGAAAGTTAAATGCAATGCAAATTCAGTTTGAATAAAGCCCCCTGAAGAAAATGTGCATTTGTTATTATATGTACTATCCTCCTATCTAGAATAATAAAGAAACTGGTAACTCAAGCAACTAGAAAAGTTAACTCACAGAATTAGTCCCTGTAAATTATACAGCAGGAATAAACTACACAACTGAATGCTACAATTTCTTACATTCTCTTAGCTCATTTCAATAAAATAATGCATTTGTAATCCTGTGTAACACATAAGATTGCTGCAAATTGTGGCTACACTAACTAACATTTTACTTGTGATTAATCCCTACATTAGTGGTCCTGAACTTCTGTAAATAACAGGCTTTCAATCACTATGATGGACTGAGAATTTTGTTGCAGTGCATTTAAAGTAATGAATAATTAATGTACTTGTTCTGGAACAAATAAGGGAGAAATCCTTAACTTGAAGTTTGGCATGCCCCTTTGCACAGAAATGTAAGAAATAAAAATGCAAAGATAATCCTATACAAGACAAATACAATTAAGGAAATCAGGTGAGAGACATTTTTGGACAGATGATCTCCAGAGGATTCAAAAGAGACTGTCTAGAACACACTTTCTGTCAAAAGCAGAATTAAAGCTGACCACTGTGTGCAGCTATGCATGCAATTGTCATCCTAAACTTGATACATACATTTGTACCACCAGAACTACAGATGTTGCACACCTTTTAAAGATTTTCAGTTACAGTATGACTGGATGATTCATACTATAGTCAACTTCATAGTTAATTTTCCTCCACAGTTTTTTTGTTTAGTAAATATGACACTGTATGTATTTTCTTCTTTCTCCTTTCTTACTCCTCACCTTCCCTGTCTGTCTTGATACAGTGACTTGTATTTTTAGCACATTAGACTTGCTTGAAAAGTGAGAGAGTATAATGGGAAAAATAAGTACTTTTACATTTAGCTTATTTCCTAGTAAATATATGCATTAAAATAAATACTAGATATATTTTTGATAATTTGCTTTGTAGATTTGCGTTTTTGAATACTTTATAACCAACATTCAAATCTATGTTTTCAACAAATTGTATTCTCTATTATTTCAAATACACGACCTTCATCTTTTTTACCCTCTCTGTAATGCTTAAGTAATAATTTTGCCTCAGCTACTGCAAATCAAATGAAATGGAAAATCCTAACTTAACTGACAATACAGCAGAACAACTCAATGCACAAAACTACAAAGGAATGTACAATATGCTTGCTCTAAATTGTAAGATGAATAAATTAAATGTTTTTCTGAGATTTCTTTAACCTGATTTTGGCCCATGTAAGAACAATACTCAAATCTTTGAGTATCTGAGGATATCTGAGCTTTTCTCAAATTTACTATTGAGATGTCAATTTTATCCAATGCACTACATTCCAAAATACCACCCAAGGATATATTAAAGCAAACAATAGGTAGTGTATTTAATTTTAATAGTAGAAGTTGAAAACTGCATTTATTTTTCAGAAGAGGCCACTTTTGTAGAAGTGAAGTAATTTAAAGTCCTCCCTTGAAAGTTTTTAAACTGAATTAGTTTGTGGAATCTTCTTTTGAAATGTGTTCTGCAAATTAAAATTACTTAAATTCATCTTATTTTTTTATTTTACCAAGCAGATTACACAGTAATACTGTCTGGATAATGCTACAAAATTAAGAGGCAGTTTTCCTTATTACATACTGAGCCACCTGAAAGATACTTCTTTATCCATGTTTCTACTAAATATGATAGTATTTAAATATAAATAGTTGTCTAAAGAGAACTATTGGGGAGCTATTTCTGAAGATCTGCATCAGTGAGTTACAGCCTCATTAAGAAGAAAAAAACAAAACAAGCAAAATAATCAAAACAGGGGTTACTTACGAATAAAGCAATTCCTCTGCAAGAGCTATCATTCTAAGCAATTCATTCAAGATTGTAATTAAGCACTCAGGAAACCTTTTAAATAATCTATATATTAATATAATATATATATATAATATATAATAGTCTAAACTATAGATGACTTCAAAAGATTCACAAAAATTTAAAGAAAAGCATTATATTTAAATGCTTTCTGAAAGAAACAGGAGAGGTCAGCTCTAAAAACAAACGGAACCTTTAAAATTATTTTCTGAGTTTCTCAGAAAATTTACCTTTCACATCAAGTTTTAGAAACTCCCATACTTCAATGTATGTCTTCAATGTCAAGCAAATGTTGCCAATATTTGATTATTGGTTAAGATTGGGCAGTATATTTTTACAGGTACCCTCCGATTTCACAATACTTTAATTTCAAGCACACATTATAGCTATTTTAACTCTTCTCTCTTTTAAAAAGTGCTGTGTCTTCATGTCTACCCCATATCAAACCTATCTGTGTCAAATATAAAATATTTTAAAACCTCCATCTTTTACTATTATTTATCTCAAAACTCAATGACAGTTCATTTGAGTAAAAAGATACTCAAAATCCACATTTTTCTGTAATTACAACTATAGCTTTCTCATTTATTTATAATGACAGTTAGAGATCCAACTTTGCCTCATTTGAGTATATGGTTTCAATTTACTTTTCACTGTTAGATCTGTAAATCTTGACTGTGCCACTTATTATTCTTGTAAAAAGGTAAAATTTGCAGGTTTACTAAGCTCAACAGCATTTACACAGATATGTATAGAATAACTTATAAATTAACTGTAATTTATAAAAAAAAAGCCATCACAAGGGTATCACAAGACTGATCCTTTCCAGTGCACAAAACCACAAAATCTAAACTTTCAGTTCTAGTGCATCCTACTATACTGAAAGAGCCTATCCTTATTATCTGATATCCCCGATTAAATAAGCATTATTTTGATGTGTCTGTAATACATACCTATGGCAAACTATTAGCATAAATAAAAGCAACATGTAAGTTTTAGAAAAAAGCCATTAATTAAAGACAACCTAATTTTTATCCCTATAGTCATTTAGGCATAATTCAGTTAGTAAAACATTATAATTCATCAGAATGAAATATATTTTTAAGGAAAAATCCTTCCATAGTTATTTATTAATTTTAAACCATATGAATAACATGTCAAGTAAAGCCACAGAACATATAACAAATAATCCCTTAGCCATCCAGTGCTACCCAGAAGCACCTAAAAGGGAGGCTAAAAAAACCCCTTCTAATAGTCCCTCAGTAAGAGCTAGTCAAATTATACTTTTTTTGCTCCAGATTAATTGCTGAATAAATTACTATTATAAATTATAAATTTCTGTGGCATTATTTGAAATATGAAAAAATTGCTTATCTTCATGCAATCCTTACTCAGATAGCAACTCTGGAGTGAGGGCCAACAAAATCTGATAAGAACCTACAATTTTTAAAAGCAGATTGTCCAAGTACCACATAACCAGCCCTGTCTGTGGTAATACACAGCAGGAAAAGACAGAAGGCCCTTCAAGATTATTCCTTAAATCTTCTTAAAGTTTCACCACTTGCATACTTCTATTTAACTAAGTGATGAACTTTTATATTCAGGAAAATCTCTTCTATAACATAACCACAAACCCCATTTTCTTAGTTACAGATGGGTTGGAAAGAAGAAAAATTAAATCCAGCAATTTTGGTGAAGACCAAAGATGATAATTAACATCTAAGAAATTCTGGACTAACAGATAGTGTCAAACACACAGATATTGAAAAAATCCTTTGTTTTCCCTCCTTAACATTTCTTGCTTGCAAGGAGTCCTACAGCCTTGCATTTAGAATACTGTTTCTACCACCACAAAGGAGTCCTGCAGGATGGTACAGGGAGGAAAAAGCACAGAGCAGGCAGAGTGTCACTCCTATCACTTTGTGACAATGCAAAAGAAAATAAAACATCTGAAAACTTTCTCTGACATAGCAACACTGTGGATCACTCCCCTACACATCCTAGACTGCAGAGTTAACATAATTTAGAAATTACCAAAAGTTAGCCTCCACAGCTCTTTAGAAGCAGTGGTAATCTAAATGGGATAAAGTTGAATCTATTTATAGGGATTATCTGAAGAAAGTTTTAAATTTAAGTATTTTTCTAATTAATATGGAAAATAAGAAGACTTAAGGAAATATTTTTTAAGAGAATTATGAACAAAGGATTAGAACAAACTCCTCCTATGCAGGAGTACTGTTCAGCTTCTTTCTAATTATGAGGGTGATTTTTAGGAGAACCTGTTGGGTTTTGGCAAGTAATAAATTTATTTTTGGCCCATCTAAATTACTACTAAAATCTTTCCTGTAGTAAACAAGACATAACAGTAACGTCCTACCATTATTCTTTAATTGTAACTTAAATATACTCCTCATGGTATTTTCTCATCTTATCCTTTACATCCTCCAATTTTTAACATTTCTAAAAAAAGCCTGAAGAATAAAACTAATTCCCCACCTTTTTCACAGTAAAACACAGTACATGTTTTACCAGGATTCCTTGCCACAACAAAACAGTCTTCCTGTATCTTTTCATTTCTTGTAAACTATAGGGCTTAAGAAAGCCCTTTATCTTGTCATGGGCAGATAAAAACCTGCTGCCACCAGCCCTCCTGAGTGCAACTGCACGAGCAATCCCTGTAACACCCCCCGTGTTTCACAGTCTGCTTCTGAGCAGGATCTGAGATCACCCAGCAGCAGTAGCCTGTCTATATATGAGTCACACAGTTACTGATGAGCTTGTACAGGCACTCTGCCTCCAATCTGGAAATACAACTACGTTCTGGCACACTACCTTGAAGTTTTACAAACTTCTAGGGTAAATCACATGCTGTGGTTGATGCTGAAATCAGCTGTTCTAAGTATGTACAAGGCATCTGTACCTGTGACATCCTGATTATAAAGCTATGTGTAGCTTACCTACGTTATCAGTGATTCTGACCTTTCTCGTAACTCTGACTCCCAGAAATAAACTAAAATACTTATTCTGAAGTACTCTTCCCAGTTAAAATCAACAATAATATCTCACCTAAAGAGAAGAACTTGTCTAGAAAAATCCTGTCGAAGCATACAGGACCTTTTTAAATCTGAACTTATAAGATCATTTTAATGAAATCTCTGTAGATTCAATTAAAATCCACCTTCTGATTGATAAGGTCCATGATTCTTCTTTCAAGAACTGTGAACAGTTTTTACAGCTTTGCAAGGAGGCTACAATGAGAGCTATAAAATCAAAACCCATAGAAGTTGTGGTCAATGGTAGCTATTTAATAGCAGCTATTCTACACTTTAATTAGATTTCTGCACCTACTAAAACATCATTCAACAGTCTTTTTTCATTTCTGTTTCAGATAAGAAACATGATTATCTAACCCTTTCATGGTCTGCATTAATGAAGGTAGCATTAATACCTTTTTAAAAACAAATTCTTCATAATGCACATTTCAGCTCATAAAATTGTTGATTATTTTAATTTAATTAGTTTTAGGGTGCTCATGTAGCTTTAATATCATTAAAATGTTGGTTTATCTTTCTGACCTGCTCTAAAACATTGACAATTCACTCTGATGAGAGCAAATTAATTCTCTTGTGCTAGAAAAACAGATTATCTTAGTTATTTAAAATATAAATGTTTCTGCCAGATCAATAACTGAATCAAGTGAGTATTTTGGATGTAATGCTACCCTTAAATAAGGGGAGGAAATTTACTGTGTTTTCAAACAGTACATTTTCTTCATTTTAATCATGACAAAGTCATAAAGATGGGACTTTGACTTCTCATAAGGTCAGGGTATCAAACCTACCTGACTAGATTTTCATTGTCTCCAGTGCCTTTGCAGGTAGCACACTCAGTCCTTAAATCCTCTGACTTGGGCTTCTTTTGCAGCACAGACTGTCGTTGCCTTCTTTCTCTGGGAATGCGTTCCTGCCACAGCAGAAGGCAAAAAGAAAGGAAAGGGGGGAAAAGGAGGGAAGGAAAGCAAATATTTTCAATTATTGCATGGAAAGTAACACTTCAGCCCAAAGTTTAATTTTTTTGTGAAACTGTTAAAAAAAACAAACAAACAAAACACTATATTCCAACCTCAGGTTTTTCTTCTTCAGGCACAAAGCTTCGTTTTCGTCCTCTAGTTCTCTAGAAGAGAACATATTTAAAAGTCAGTGTTAGGTAACAGAAGGGTTTCACTATTTTTCTGTTATACCTAACAAGAAAAACATATTGCAGGAAATAAATTAAAGCATTACCTACAGAAACAATGCCAGATAACTACACTAATCAGTATTAGGAAAACAGCTGTACATTATGAATACAGGTCCACAGAACTAGCAAAAAAGTAAATATAAACACTTGAGTATGTTAAGTCTTATTCTCAAAAAGACTGCCACTAGAATTACAAATCTCTTACAGACTTCACAAAAACTTTCCAAAACTAGTAATTTGAAAACTAATATGAACAGCATATTAAAATAAAATCACTAAGCACTAAAATGTGCTCTGTTTATAAGCCAAGTGATAAGATTAAAAAAAAAATTAAAGAACTTCAGCAAAACAGAAACACAAAATGACAGATTTTGAGTAGTAACAAGAATTAAAACTTCCACAGTGAAGTTTAGTATAAATGGTGTAAGGCAAATGCTCATAAAGCTTTTGCATATACCAACACATGATAGCATCTGGTACACAACAGATGCTTCTGATGACTCTGCACAAAAAACTAGAAATTTTTTCAGTATTGCAGTTGGCCAAAAAAAGTATAAAGACATGGACCCCATGGACAAGGGGTATCTATGAACTTTAACAGCCAGCACCAGAGGTTTACAGGTACCTTTTAAGTTACTACATACAACTTGTATGAGTTCAGGTTCAGTCGTGACACTTTATCTTTGAAACAGCAGCATTACTAACCTGCCTGTGTTATATAACTCCCACAAGCTGTCAATATCACTCTTTCCTTCTTCTTTAAAAATGAAAGTGTATTAGAATGGATGTGGAAGGAAATAAGAAACATCAGAGACAACTCCAGTAACCCAAAATGTCTGGTACACAGACACTAATAACACAAATACATACAAAATAATGAAAATGCCTCTTTGCATGGGAGAAAATCACCACATTTGTAAGTAATTTATCATATGATAAAGAAAAGTGCTGCTTACTTTATGTTTTCTTAAAACATTTTGAAGCAGCTGGTGTTCACTTCAAAAAAAGTAAAAAGCAGCTCATCAACAGAATCTTAGACCAGTTTAGAAGCACAAGCAGACATAAATTCAATTCCAAAGATGCTAACAATAAAATGCCTCTCCTGTTTGGGTCCTCTTTGAAGGTGATTTATACTAGCTTCAAATTAAAGACAGTTCTCTATTTTAAACTGTTTTACAGATTTAAATACCATTACACTGCAAAGAAACCTGCCACTTCAACACATCTATACCTTTATACTTATAAAGATTTTGATCTGTGTATATCAATAATATTCTGCTTGGGAAGACTTTCCTGTTTTAGACAAGGTTTAATGCTGCAGTAGCAATGAACGTAGTAGAATAGAAAATGCTAGTCTATTTCACGGCTCTTTAGAATACTTTAATTGCCACTAGGATTCTCTTTCACATTTCCCTAAGGGTGATTTATTAAAAAATGTAAAACATTATCTATCTAATACGTATCAATTTTTACTATACCTTTACTAATTGAGGTGTTCTACATTCTACACACCACACAGTAGCGCCAAAATTTGGAAAATAATTATTTATGACACAAAACTGAATTTATCAATGTAATATTAAAGGTACCAATGCAACATGGGCTACGTATCAACTACATGTTACACAATTCAAGGTCACTGCAAACTAAAACTAGAAAAAAATTTAAAAAGCCAAATCTGATCAGGCACCAGGACACTAACTGCCAATTTTACTACTTTCAGCCTCTGGAATTAATCCTAAGAACATTTACAAACTTTGACAATTTTAAGCTATCGAGGCCCTCCGGAATGCAGCTGTGTAAAGATTATAAAGAACTAGGTATAATGGTGCATGCCAATAAAGGCACTATTAGGGTTTTCACTCTTCATGCTTAAGCAGCAAGACACAAAGAATGTATGCCTTGCACCATCACAGTAATGCTCGCTTGAAAACTGATACATGATTTGGAAATCTAGGTAACAATGACATTATTTTTGACTCTGAACAGAAAGCACTGTAAGTTATTAACTCCATTTTAAGGAATAATGAAACATTTAAACTTCAGCAAAATGAAAATAAACAGTTTATAAATAGTCACTTTTGCCAAGAAAATGTTGGTTTTCACCTGTCTGCTATATACATATATACATATACGACAAGGAATGTCACCTTAAATTGCACTTTCATTGTGCTTTCCTTAGCCTTCTAAACCTTCAAACATACTTGAGTTTATTCAATAATCATTAGAAAACAAACATTAAAATCAGCATCTTTATCACACAATTGTAGGATATTTTAGCAATTTTATTATTTTTCCAAACAGACCTCCATAGCTAAACCTATTTTCAGTGCTTCTGCTGAGATCATTTTACTATTGCCAGCATTCAACATGAAAAATAAGAACAAATCAACAACTGAAAATTTAATATTTTTTTTTTATTTTCAGAGACAGCCCTCCTGCAATCTGACATTTGTAATTTTACATATGCTGTCACTAAAGTTACCTAACAGGTTAACAGAAAATAATCAGGTAAATCTGGATTACTTTGTTCAATATCATTCACTGCTGTTTGTCTCAAAGTACTGTATTTTCAATTGCTTTGAATAATTTCTGTCATTAGCAGGCTAGGAATGAAAACATCAGAGATCATAAATATAAAATACTAGCGCTGCATGTACTGGCCATAAACAATTTAAGATCTGTTATTTAAAAGTAACTAAAGGAACCTTGGCACATTTTACAACTAAGATAAACTTGTTCATATTCAAAACTTATGATGTTAATCCAGCAAAAGATGCCCATAATGATTTTTTTTTAATCAAAATACCTAGAAATTCAATACTACAGATACCTTCAATTGAGGGTTTCCCTGTATCATAAAATGGATCAAGACAATTTTGTGAAATTTGTCCCTGCATTTTCAAAGTATTCAAAAAGTAAGTAGGGAAAGCAAAGTCATGTTATCATCACTCAAGCAAAATCCCAGTCAGTGCCAGTGCTACCCAAACAGCTTTTTTATTTTACTGCAAAAGGTAGAAATGCTGTAAAATCTCTACCATTTGGGATGGATAACTCAGTCCAGATAAAAAAAGAGCAGGTTGTGGATTAGAGAGTTACAACCCACACTTGGCAACTGTGACAAGGTGACACTTCAGACCAAGAATAATAGTTTCAAAAAAAGTACTGAACAATGTAAAGTGGTTCAAAATATGTACCTATAAAATCTTCATCCTGTAGAACTAAAAGATTTCTGTGAAAAAATGTTTCAAATGTTGACATTTAATGACTGGTGACTGGCAAGTCTTTGGTCGTGTCTCATCCTAAGTTCTGTACTTATACAACTTTGGAATTCATTCAGTGGACACTACAGTAAGGGCAAAGTGTGAGATGTGCTCAGACACTTCCTTTACTCGTAAGACTCCAGCCACTGAGCTCTGGAGCCAACGGTATCAGAGTTGAATCACCATTTCAGTTACTACACAGGCAACTGAAGATTTAAAATTAGATGCCTACAGCTAGGGGCTGCTTCTATATAACCTTAACTGCCCCAAAAACTCAACAAACATGCCAAGGTCATAACGAGGGCAGACTCTACTTTTCATTTCATTCCTCTCACAATTATAGCAGTGAAATAATACAAATAAAGGGATGAATTGACACACAACCCAGTTGAGATAATAAAATTTGACCTCCTATTTCACAATGTTTTTATTCCTCCCCTTCTCTAGTGACTTCTTAAACTCTGCTCTATTGCATCCAAACCACATGTCCCAACACATCCTGAAGTTCTCTGCGTGTTCCCCATCTAAAGTGAGAACCTTTCCCATACTCAGACCTCAGACCTCATCTTTCCCATTCAGCTGCTCTAAAAAATACTCCAGCACTTAATTACCTCAGGCATACATAGCTCTCAATCAAATATTGCAGTAATGGGCCTAACAATTACTAATGGCAATGCTTCTATAGTAGTAGGAAAGTGACTAACTTATTTTCATTAGGAAATCAAGTTTAAAGCTATAATTATTTGAAATAAACAGTCCAAAGACTTAGCTGCTGCATCACGAAGAACATAACTTAAACTGAACTGAAAGAGAAAAATGGTACCTTATTTCATTAGCAATACATCCCAAAGTAATCTGAGCAGCCCAAGAAAGGTCAAAGGAATTAAAATTCAGATGCCAACATAAAATAGAATTATTTTTAAACAAGCACAAAAGAAACACTTTGATAAAAAACTTGAAGTTAGCAAAAGATAAAATAGATTAAATTCTTCTTATTAGTCTATTTTAGCATAACATTTTGAGGGGAAAGACACACTTCATCAATTAAACTGTTAATTAAACTCTTTAAAATCCTGTAAAATTATGTTCCTTGGGTAAAGAAACTGAGCTTTTTGATTCAATGAAATCATCAAGATGAAAGCAAGCCATCTTTTCCAAGAGTATCTTATCAAAGGTTTACCCTTCACAGCAGTTTTAATGCCCGTCCTCAGAAAAGAGCAATGCTCTGAATAAATGAAGCCTAAAGATTACCAATGTCCTTTTTTGTCTTCTACTTTAAGGCTTACTGTCCGTGGAGGTTAGAGAACTATCCTACAGTACTAAGCCATACCCCATTTCACTTATTTCTGTTATTTCATTAACTTCTGATACTTCATTTAATAGTTGGAAAAGAGAAAATCCTACCTCTCTTGCTTATTGTTTTAAAAATTCACACAAAACATTGCAAGAGTCCCTAGAGAGAAGCAGTGGTGGGCATCACATGCAAACAGCTATCAAATCTGGAAAGAAAGAGAAGTAGGAAAACACCGAACATTGGATCGTTCCTCTCTTATCTAATTTGTAATGATCTAAGTTGACAGTTAGTACAATATCCCATAAAATATGCAACATTTTGTACTATACAATGCAAGTAATAAAACACAATTAAGAAAGAATGTTAGAGGAAAAAAAAATAGGGGAACTAGAACATACACTTCCATAGCCAAGGGAAAGCAAAAAAATTTATTTCTTTCAGCTATCGTGTTTTGTGTCACACAAGTATCCATCTATGCTGTGCAGAATTCTGCTATTCCAGAGTGTAAACTTGCATGCTGGCATAGGGAATTAAAGGAATCAGGACTTAAATGGCTAAAAACCAGAATACCAACACATTACATTAATAATGAATGATGAAGTCATAAATGATACTATGTGACATATATCAAATGAATGAGGGATAAGAGGTGATGCATGAGAGAAAATGGTGAACTCAAGACACTTTAACAAAATCAGAATATTAAAAATCACCATCCAAAACTGAATGAAAATATGCTAAGGGAAAATGTGATCAACAATGGGTTCAAACCCAATAGTAGAAGAAAGACTGAATTGGGACTCTCCATTTTGAACTTGGAAAAGCTAGAAGTAAATGCTTACACTTTGTATTTTTGTTCATAAGCAACTGGATAACAATATGAAACACACAAAATGACGATTAGATAATGCATTGACTATAAGATTTTGAATACTCTCAGAAAAATAAATTGCATGCGTGAGACAAATGAAAGACATCTGTAAAGAACAAGTAAAGCCTAGGATGAACCCTACAGTCACTGAAAGGAAACAGACTGTTTGCAAAAGGAAACAAAGCAGAAAGCAAAGCTGCAAAGGAAACTAACTGTCTGCCATCACTAACAGATGCAACAAGTTGATATGTTAGCTTCCACGTGGGAAAGCACACTGCTGAATAGGACAGAATAGGTGCCCCTTATGACCCAAAACCACTATGGCTGTCACCAAACCTCACTGTTATGTTTCACTGTTTATGCTTTAAACCAGCTCATCCAAAGACAGAAATAGAAGGCAGAATGCTCCCTTGGAGCACTTTTGCTTTGCCAGTCAGATGAAAAAAAAAAACCCAACATGATTGATCCAGAACTCGTAAACCAACCAAAATGGGAGAGGTGTTTCCCAAAAGTCAGAAGCATATGTTCCTCATGAGCTTTTATCTGAAGTGATCCTACAGGATAACAGTGTATACTGTCACCTGCTTAATTCCTTTTTTTTTCTTCACAAGAAGACACAGAAGAGTTAACAATGTTAACAATACATGGAAAAGAATATGAAATACTGAAAGCAACTTTGGTCAGTGGCAAGGGTTCAAGTCCACTCCACATGAAGTGAACTAGCACAGTTCTGGATTTGATGTCCTGTGTCACAGTTTTTCAGAAGATCAATGGAGCTTTCAAAACATTCCCTGAGAAAGAAAATATAAACGTAGGAGGGGTTAGATTACAATGATATTTAAGAGGCACCTGATTTTCAAAACTACTAGTACTATAGTAATTTCTTTCCTTGCAGAAAGTCTGTAGCAGTTGTTTTGTGTGTGCTGCAATTTTAAGGCAGCAAAATGCTTTGAGTTTTGGAGATCTATAAACTTCACATTTCTTGTCAGAAATAATAGGATATATTGATTCATGTTTCCTAGACAGACCCATGGCTACAGTGACTACTTGAAAAAGATATATAGCTGTCTTTCACACATGCTGAAATGCACAGCAGAGAGGATCACTATAAGATTACACCCACGTTTTAATTCTGGATCCTATCTAAATTCTTCAGACATTTTCATGTGTATAAAGACAAAAAAAAAAAAAAAAGACAAATCAGTGAACATTAGAATGCTATGTAATCATTCTTAACAAAGTCAATGCAGAATTTTGTTACTACAAGAACAGAGGATAACTCTGATATGAAACACAAGCAAAACAGAATACTCTCAGAAAATGAAACTGGGGAAACTTTCACTATACCAAAAAGTGACTTAATGAAATCAGTGCATTATCAATAGTGTATAGAACATAAACCACAAAAGCCTGTGAAAAAAGCCACAACGGTAGAAACTGCTCAGATAATGTGTTCTCTATGCTGTTACACATTAACCATGACCATTTGCCAAAACAGCAATTTTAAATTCATGATGTCATCCACTCCTTATGAAAAGTTAGATTACAAACTTCTTTTGCCAATGAAAAGGTTATGAAAAGGTTATGCAAACCAGTTGCAGAAAAAATTCCTTTTGACTCCCTTGGCTTTGTTAAAAGGCAGAAGAAATGCTCAATTGAAGGCACCACATAGACATAAAATTATTTCAAACAAAGGACTACTATGTAGACACCAGATGGCAGTACAGATCAAAGTGAGTATCTTAAATGGTATATATTGCTACTATTCAAAAAATATCTCCGAAATAATTATTAAATTTTCCAGAAACATGACAGTAATAAAAAGGGAAACTGTCAGACAAAAAGAAACAGCAGTAAATCAAAATATGATTATAAAACAAGTCAACCATGAAGCCTAATTGCAAAGAATTACAATTTTTATCTATTTTTTTAGTTTCCATTGTCTTGAGAACTTTATTTCCTAAAAAATCAAAAATTTTGCAACATTCCTGATGTCAAGCAAAACTATCAGTGAGTCTATCCATTAACTTGTAACTAATGTTCCTCAGGCTCAAACAAGTAACAGAATTTGAGAAAGAGCAGGATTGACTTTATCCTTTTTAACACTAATTTCCTCCAAAGCACATGTTTAGAGAACAGAAACAGAAGCAGGAAGACAAACAGGCCAGAGAGGCTCAATTTTCAGATGTTGTTACAACAACTGATTCTTTCCTGGAAATCTCAGCTTAAGAATACTTATTTGCAGAAGCAATAAATATGCCAGTTACCTTTTCTTACAGAGATACCAGTATTGACACCACTAGAATACCATTAGGAATATGTTCATTTCTCCATGCCTTTGCTGCATGAAAAACAAGTGATCTTTCATCTGCAGGTCTTTTTTTCCTTCTTGCATTCTTAAAAATCAAACCAACCAACTAAAACAATCCTCAAACTCCAAACAAAATAAAACAAAACCAGACCAAACCAAAAAACAAAGAAACAAACAAACAAACAACTCCCCCCCCAACCAAATCAAAACAAAAAAAACCAAAACAAACAAACAAACCCCACAACCAAAATGTAAAACTCTGATACACTGCATTTGCTTCAAGCATCGCGGAAGAGCTAGATATTACTTCACTCCATTCTGAATTTGATAGAAGCCAAAAGAGAGTCCTACATTATCATGCATCCATGTATTTGGCAAGTTGAAATAGTTTATACATTTGTGACATTTGTGATGTCATAGATTCAGTTGAGCTTTTAATTGATGAAGAAAACAAAGTTATTTTAAAATGTTCATTATAATGAAAACCTTAAGTTTCAGAAAGTTGATTGACTACTGATTTTTTTTTCCCCAAGAGCATTTATGTTCAGTTGAGAGCAATTAATATTTAAATTCTGTATGTCAAAACCATAACTAACACAGACTTTTTACTGTTAAACAGAAAAATTACTGTGTGTTCCTCTGAATTATATACAATGCAATTACAGAAAAAAGATTTTCAGGTTTCAAACAGCAAAAATAAGTTTGGTATCAGAGCATCAGAATACTTCATTTACAGGCTTCAACAATTGAGTTCCCAAATTTTTTTTATTTCACCTTTATAACCCTGGGTGGATAGCTGCTTCTCAATAAAAAGGAATAAAACCCGAAATTTTCACAAAAACAAGCCACACAAAAAAACCCTCTAATATGCTCATTAAGAGTACCAAGATCTGACAGCATCTATTGGAAGATGGAATATTCAACAACACAAACACTACTTAACTTACAGTTTAGAAAAGCAAATCTTAAAAAACATATTCAGATTTATAAGAAATATGAGGAAGGTGTTTACAGACATCTGGCTTATGCAATTAGCTATTGATTTCTATTAGCTATTTGCTAATCATCAGCTATTAATTTCTATGAAATTAATTAGCAGCAGAAATAATGATTTGTGATGGTTATAAAAGTGTGAAATTACAAAGATAACAGATTTAAAATAAGCCTATCTTAAAAAGCTATGCACTGAAATGCAAAAAATCTTTCAAAGGTCCCTACATATAGCTTGAAATGTATAAAATCTAAACAATTCATTAAATTCTGTCTGCAAATACAGCCATTATACAACAGAATTAAGTATAAACACCTAATGTTTCATTTACTTATATTAATTTGTCATTTGTACAGACCCTGGCTCCGAGTAAATGTATGGTATGTTTAAGTTTACCCTTGTATATTCACTTACATAGTCTTAGGAAGTTCAAAATCAGAGGTCTTCTTGTAAACCTAAGTTACATTTTAACGTACAATATGAGAGTTGCTGTCTCCAAAACAATGGAGTGCAAATGTCTGGACTTTCTCTGTCTTCCCATTTCTTTGAAAGAGCTGCTCTACAATGCAGAAATGGCATCAGCCCGCTGCATGATGAGGATGGTCAGCTCACAAACAAGAACACAGAAAAGGCAGAGATGTTCAATGCTTTCTTCGCCTCAGTCTTCAACAGCAACAACAGGCTAAAGGAGTCCCAGTGCTCTCAGCTGAAGACCATGGTTGTAAAAATGCCGAATTCCCAGTCAACCCAGAATTTGTGTGGGATTCAATGCTCCAGCTGGATCCCCAAGTCTATGGGGCCTGATGGGATTCATTAGAGAATACTTAACTGCCTGAAGTTGTTACAAAACCTCTTTTGATGATTTTTTAGTGGTCCTGGGAAAACTAAGAGATCCCAGTTGACTGGAAGCTAGCAAATGTTTTCCCAGACTTTAATAAGGGCAAGGAGGACCCTGGAAACTACAGGACTGTCAGTCTCACTTAATGACTGGCAAAATGATGGAGATTATTCTGGCAGATATTGAAAAACTCTTGAAGGACAAAGTCATGATTCAGAGCCATCATAGCTTCATGAGAGGAAAATTCATCTTGTCAAACTTGATTTCCTTACTTTTTAGTGAATGGGCTGACATCAGACTAGTGGGGTTCTTGAGCACTCCATATTAGGCCCAATTCTTCTCAGCATCTTCATAAACCACTTGGACACAGGATTTGAAGATATAGCAAGTAGGTCTGCCAATACTACTAAATTGGGAGGAGCTGCTGACTCCCTCAGAGGCAGAGAGGCCCTGCAGAAGGTCCTAAATGAGACAGCTGGGCAACTGGCACCTGTATCAAGCTTAACAAGGGCAAGGGCCAGAATCTGCACCTGGGACAAGGTGACCCTCAATGTATGGACAACCTGAAGAATGAGAGGCTGGACAGCAATGCCACAGAAAGGGACCTGGGGGTCCTGGTCAGTGGTGAGTTGAACATGGGCCAGCAGTGCCCTGGCAGCCAGGAGGGCCAGCCCTGTCCTGGGGTTCATCAGGCACAGCACTGACAGCTGGGCAAGGGAGGGGATTGTTCTGCTCTGCACTTGTATTATATATTAATGTAACACATGAAGCACCAAATCACCAATGTAGCACCAGTTTAGCACATCGCAGTCAGACTTCTCATTTTGCACAGTAGAACTTTGGCAGTTATTACATGGGCTTTCGAACAAACCAATCTTGTATTCCTACAGATTTCTGAACAATGCCTTCTATTACTCCTTTTTATATTACAACTATGGATCTCTTCCCTGCAATAATTTTAGTTCTCCTTAGTCCCAGAATCATGATTTGCCACACCCTAAGAGCACTACATTAGGTATAAAAAGGGTGAAGAGAAAGGAGAAGAGAAATAGGAGATGAATACAAAGGGGTCAGTAAACAGAACACCAGGTGAGTCTTCTTTCTGTGTGAACAACAGCGTAACAACAGTCCTAGGCAGCTGTAAGTTTCTATGAGCTCTTATGCATAAGGAGGAAGGGCACTTTGCCTCAATGAGGAAAAGAAAGAAGAAGTTTCTCAAAATTTAATTCTGGATTACTCAAACTCCTAATAATTTGAGCTAAATAAATCAGCTTGGCTTGAGTCATTCTTAAAGTCCGAGTCACAGACCAGGAAAGAGAAGCTATTAGGTTAATTAAAGCTGTAGCCCAAAATTAAAACAAACATTTAAGACTGCATCAGAAGAATACTTGTTTAATCCTATCAGTGCACCTTAAGTACGGTATCTGCTAGTACTAGTATAATCATAAAATGTCTAGAAACTTTGTGAAGAAAATAAAGTTGTGCTGCATGAGAGATGAATATTTAGGTTGTAAATTTAGAGATGAACATGTTGTAATATTTCCTGACATTAAGAAATACCTTGGAAGATGAACCACTTGTGTCTGAAGGGATATGGGAACAGAACTCATCCCATAACCTGGACCTAAATGCCCTTCGATATTTTTATATTCTTTTTATAGGTGGTATGACACATCACACATGAAAAGCCTTGCTTTCTGAACAGTTGGAGAGCAAAATTTAAGGAAAAGTGCACAGTGATTAATAAAAACGTACTGCTTTCAAAGGAAGGAAAGATGCTAAATATTTCATCAGTACAGGAGCAAGAGGTTTTGCTTGTCTTCTCAAAATTCTATCGACCATGAATGTTTAAGAAAACATACACTGACTAGCAAGACTAGGAAGTCAAACAAACTGAAATAACAGGGTCTCATGACAGTCACAAAATGTGCAGTCAGTCAACAGGTTGCCTGTACATAATGAAATTACTAATTATTTTACAGCTATAATTCAATATATTTAAATCTACCCTAGTAAGTGTCCTTACTACTACAGTGAACAAGAGCTGTTAAGGCTAAGTTTAAGTGCAAACTGAATTTTTCCTTAAGCTTGTACAGCCCTTCAGTTAAGTACTGTGTTTCCCAGCTTTCTATTTTAGCAAAACAATATTTACCATAACAATAAAGCACTAAAAGGAAAAAATGGAATATATAACAAAACCAGAACATCAATCTAATTTAAATCCCTCAATTTAACACGTCTCCAGTTTAAGTCATCTGAAACAATATTATGAATATGAGCCTCAAAACATCAACTCCATCATTATTTACCGTATTTCTGATTGGAATTTTCTTCGGTTCTGTTGGCACATCCTGAGGAACAAATTTCACTGGTTCCTTAATTTGCCTCCTTGATCTTTTGGTCCCATCTGGTAAGGTTTCCATGGCGATATCAGCCTCCATATCACTGCTACCTGCCTGGTCACACTCTGAGCATTGCCTGCAAAGCAGAAGATTTTCTTTTTTACGACTGCAGTCACAAGAGCAGAAAAAGAAACATATTGAAGTGTTTGTGTTTAAGAAAAATACAAAAGTCAAGAAATCAAATGGTCATCTAAAACAACCAAGCAAAACACAAATAAGATGTTCTTATTTTCCTGTTAGAAGTTAACTTTGAAAATCAAGATTCTGAAAGTAGGAGTGTAATCTTCAAGAAAAATGCCCCTTATTTCAGAATTTTCATTATACCACATCTTCATTTTTAAAGCTGCCCACTGATATCTAATCTATTAATTACTGTAGCTGCTGTTGCAGTTTAATTATAGAATTATATAGTGGTTTGGATTGGATTGGAAGAGAACTTAAAGATCATCAAGTTCCCACCCGCCAACCATGGGCAGGTTTAGATCAGATTCTTCATCTTTCCAGGGACATGCTGCTGAACTCATTCTCATGAGAGGACGCTTTAGTAGCAGGCATTTGGAGGAGACATGTTTGTTATGAAAATAAATTTTAGCATTCCTAAGGGAGTGGGTTTTAAATCTGAAATATCAGTTAGGAGAAAATTACAAATACAGAAGCTAGAGACATATATTAACAAACTTTGAACATGGAATTGAAAGAAGATGCCTACTGAGTTTCTGAAAAAGTACAAAATCACCATCAGAACCTCAAAAATTAAGGGACACTAAAGTAATGCTATTAATAAGCCCCGTAACAGAATTAAGAAGATCGGAATTAAGCACAATTTGTTTACATTTGCAAAAAATCATCTTGTACAAAGTCATAAATGTGGATATTCACTAAAAGTGCATTAATGAAAACATAAAAAATTATACTCACTGGAAGACAGTTTTAATTACTTCTCATACTACACTTCAATTTCAAAAAACTGGACTCCACTCGAAGTCCAATTCACCACATCTCTCCTATTAAACATTTTTTTTAATAATACCAACCAAAAAAAAAAATCAACCTAATGTGATATTAATTGGCATTAACAGGGATAAGCACATTAAAATTATGCAAATGATAGAGCAAATTTGCTTTGGAAGGAGACCAAAAAAAGCCCACGTATTTAATTATTTGAAGTTAAATTTTAAATACACTTTTACAAAAAAAAAGCATATCTATCCTGCATAAACAAAAGTACAAAGTCAGATACACATGATGTGTTTGAGCCTATTTGTTCCAATTTACACATTCAAAAAAAATAGTTATTCTCCTGCGGACTTCAGTGAGGGCTAACAATATCAACTCCATCAACTTTCCATGTTTTCCAATTCTTTCCAAGTAATCCAAGCAGTATCATCTCAGATCTTTCCTAGCTACACCAAAAGACACCAGGACTCTTCACGGATTGCTACACAGACTGGTGGCCAAGTCAAAATAGAAGGAATCTAGTCATGGATTGGGAAACAGATCAGTGTAACCCTGACTAACTCAAGACCTTTCTCCTTTAACTTTTCCATATGTAAATTTTAGGTAACTGTGGCAACATTATAATGTTCCAAAGATTCATCACCTCTTATCTCAAAAGCACCTAAGACAGGGTAAATAGGACACATGAAAGTACTTGGAATATTTGCTGGTCTAGAAAAGCAGAAGAAGATAGTAGATTGCAGGAAAGATAACAGTGTCTCCCCTCTCTCATGTAAGTATGGAGTCTTTATGAACAGCCAAAGCACAAGGAAGTCAGTTTATATACTTTTCAGTTTTGGGCCAGAATACAACACAGTCCTGTATTCTTCCTCCTTGTCCTGGTTACAGAGAAAAGGGGGATGGAGTTTTTAGCACCGTTTAGTTTTTAATTCTATACCACGCACATCATCACTGGGGGCCAGAAACTGGAAATTTGCCATCTTGCTTGGATCTGCCATCTTGCTTGGATCTCTCTGGAGAGAAGGTGCTGGCCCCAGCCCCCTCTCCACCCCTGCTGGTCCCCTTCTCCATTCCAAACCCCCACCTGAGCTGGCGCCGCAGAAGCAGCCGGCCGGAGCCTGGAACCCCGGCCGGAGCTGGTGGTGTGGTGCCAGTGCCAGCCACGTGGGACTGGGCCAAGCTGGGCAAACGCTGCCAAACACAGCCTAGCCCAGTGGTCTGGGAAAACAGCGGGAATCACAACGCCGGCCCTCTGGTTTCTGAGCGTCAGCCTAGCTCTTTGCTGGTTTCTTCACACTGGGGCAGGGGAAGGCTAAACTGCAAGGGCTCTCCCCAGCTTAAAGCCTTTGTCCAGTAGCACTATCTTTGGGAAACATTTTTGTCTGCTCCCAGAGGTAAATATCCTTTTGTGGGTACGACACACGCTCTCTCTCGCATACTTTTTGCTATTAATACTGCTGTGGTTATTGGGAATACAGCAAATCTCTCCCTATTGTTCCTCCATTATCAGAAGGGGTGGGGGACAAAGGGAGTATCTTACTAAGAGTTGCATTCCCTGTGCTTGATAAAATGAGCACATTCCTTTTCACAAGCCTCAGTTTGCTACACAAACAGTACTTGTTAAGACCTCCAGGCCTTAAGACCTAGAATATAGAAAAATATAAGGTGCAATAGTTTCCACAATGCTACTTTTTACAGTTACATGTTTACATAAATTTGTGTGAATATACACACACAAATAAGAATTCACATGCACTTAAGTTAATAAAGGCACACAGACCAAACTACTGTTGTTTTAATATTCTATGGAGAAAGGCACTCCAATGATGGAGAGAAGCTTTAAGTAACAATACTCCCTCAAAATTTTACGCATCTGTTTAGCTGTAAGTTACTTTGAATTCTTTATTTTTATAAGATGCATTGCTCTTAAAGCTGTCCAACCCAAAGCTTTAAGGTAAATTTCTATTTAGTAAGCATCAGAGAGCACAGCCCTCTATGACACTCTGATGCAGCATCAGTCATGTCATTAATTTATGTACTGGATAGCACAATTGAAATTACTATGATTTGTTTATGCAGATGTAAACAATATCTATGAAAATGTTAAAAAAATCTATGAGCAGCTCTCACAAAGCATTTATTTTCCCCATTATGATGGTAAAAATATGTGCTATGTATAAATTATGGAAAAAGCTTCCATAACTTAAGAGTTGCCCTAAAAATGACACTTTTATAAAAGAAACAAATAGTCATAGGGTATTACAACAATATTTGGAGTTGGGAATCCAGTTTCTTGGATCTACCACCCTGCATGTATGATTTAAATAATTCCTGTTCTTTATCTCTCTGTTATTACAAGGGAAAAATAGCGTTTTTCTGCTACCTATGTTCAGACAGTTCTACAGAAAATATCCTCGCAGATCACTAAAGTCCTAAAGTTTCATTATTACCTTATTTAAATGTATACGTGAAGCATTTTAACTCTTATGTTACTGAGGAAGACATGAAACACTTCAACCAAAAGATGAGGTATTGCACGCAAGTTCTTTAAATTCTGTTTTTATGAACAAGCTTGCTCTGAAACAGGTTGTGCAAATGTGAAAGCAATCAAAATTACAAAAAAGTTACATCTAGAAAACAAAAGCAAAACCATATTATGATAGGGGTGAGGGTGTTGAGTAAGATCTCAAAACTTCACAAACATATCAAAGGTAAAGGGGGAAAGGAGTTATAAACATGAACTCACAAGAAACCTCTTGATTTACCCGAATAGGTTCTACTACGATAGTCAACCATGTCTCATCATCCCTATTGCAAAACAGACAAAGTTCAACTGCAAAGCAGTTTGGCTGTTAGCTCCACAGAGCCATAGAAAAATTACTACAGACATACACTCCTCTGACTTGGAAACAATCTCTTTTCAGCTCTTCTTATAATTTATTTCAACACGGTTCTTGAATTTAAAGTACTCTTCCCACTCTGCTGTTTAATCCCAATATAGTCATAGAAAACAGCCATATGAGTGCTTTTTGGCTATGCTACAGTCATGCTCACTTAACTTCAACCTGTCACAGCAGGTCACCTTCAGAACCACTGCAACAATCTTTGACTACCTCTAAATTAGCAAGCACTGCTATGCAGCATAAACAAAATAACAGCAGAAATGGTGCCAAAGATTGAACTTTCAGTACACAGGTTTTGTTTTGCTTTTAGTCTAGACCCACAGAGAAAATCAGTAGCAGGCAATAATATGCCTACTTCTAAAATGTGTCTACTGCTAAAATTAATGGAAGTTTTTGTTCCATTAAGAAATCTCAGTACTGATTTGAAATCTCTGAATCATACAGAAAGTCTCTGATTAAGCACTAACAACCTGAAGAAGAAAACAGAAACTGTGTAATTTTGTTGTGCTTTCAATCTAACTTGGTACAAGAATCAAAGACAACCTCCCACCTCACAAACATCAACTCAGAAAGCAGTGAGTTGGGAAAGAGTGTATTCAAATTACTTAGCAAATACCACTACAGTGCTTCCAGGAAACAGTTCTGTCCTCTGTGTTTAAAAAGGAAAACAAGAGGGGCTTGTTTTCATAAGGAAGACACAGGTCTCACAGACTTGCTCTCTGACAAATCACCTCTCACAATGTTTACAAAGAATTAAGCCACTTTGAACCTGAGAAACATGGATCACAGCTTCAAGATGACACCTATGGTCTATAAATTACACATGTAAATGACGGTCTGGAGGTGAAAAAAAAAAAGCAGGGCTGCTTTTATTCTAGAGATAAAGGACAGTATACACGAACCTAATACAGCTGTCAAAAAGCTTCAAAGAGCATCTTATAAAGTTACAGAGTTTAAAAAAAAAGAATTTGCCATCTGCAACAACCCAAACATCCTCCAATTAGGACAAGTGACAAATACATAAAAAATGTATATATGTCATATTCTACTCATGTTTACGTAACTTAAGAATTTTAAATCATTATCCAGTGATTCAGGATGAAAAAAACATTTGAAGAGGTGCTGGATCAGTACTAAATGAATGAGGTCATGAATATGAATGAATGTCCAGATACTGCATCAAGTGTTCATGGAACTACTGGTCAGGAATTCTACAGCTCATTCTGCCCTGTGGCCCATACTCCCCACAACAGTCACCACTAAAATAACTTGGCCTTCTAAGCAAAAACAAAACCATCCAAGCCTAATACAACCATTAGTCCTTGTTTTGTCCACCTCAGTCCCCTGTACTTCATATGCTACCAGAAGTTATCACTGTTTTTCAGCAATCTCATTCCAATACAGGAAGCTAATTCTTGTTGGTGGCTGCGAAGCATTTTCTTCATGAAAATGTCAACATTTTACAATTAGATTTTGATTCATTATATTCTCTGCCAACACTTGTGCATTGCCTTAATATCAGTTAAGATCATTCTCTACCAGGAAAATACATCCAGAATGGCCAGGAGCATAAAAGCACACAAGTTGTCAGCAAGAATGATAGGACTTAGTATTACCACACCACGTTACTCAAAATAATATCCAACTGTTTAATCAACAGGATTTCTAAGAAACTGAAAAGAGCAAATTTTTAAATGAAAGTAAATCACAGCATTCTATTGTATGTTTAAAACTTCTGATTTAGGACTTAGACTCAATTCTTCACACTCAGGATATTTTCTGATTCTAATTTGAAAGCATAGCATCAAAACAGGCATAAATTAACACTTTAACGTGTTATTACATAAAATAGCTCCAATGCTCTTCATCTCAAAACCATCTGAAATGAGGACAGGCTTTGAACTTACTAGGGTACAAACTGATATATATAAGATCCTGTAACTGTTACCTTGAAGGAAACTGTCAGGCCTCCGAACAAGGAAAATTTAATTTGTGCTTTCTTTAACAAATTAGCTTTTAAATACATTTTTTTTTCTCTTACTAGTAACATATAATACTGGATTTAATTTAACAAATTGAAAACCCTTTTTGGCAAACTGTAATTTAAACTATTAAATGCTGAGCATGAAATGGACAAAAAGTATCACTACAAATTAGTCTTATGTAGCATCACACACATAACCTGAATCACCTGACATCCTAAAATACAATATAAAAGATGAAGTTTTTGGAATACACTCACGTTAAAGTACCCATTGTTTAAATAAACATATATTGGTAGAGTATGTGACAATAATAATAAAAACTTTTGCAAAGGCTCAAGTTAGCTATTCTGAGTACATTATTAGCAGTGATAATGGAACAGAAAGAAAAAATACCCAAGAAACAATTATTTTTAATTGTTTATTGATTACTATTTTCTAAAAGAACTAAACTCAATGTATTTAACCACTCTATTTAATGTCTTTCAACCTGCTTAGTGTTTCAAGTAATTTCCCACTATTCCAATTTTCTTTTATTTTTCTGCTACGCTCCTATTACATCCTATACAAATATCTGAAAAGTACATGGCCCCCTTCTAAAAAAAATGCACTTTTCCTCATATCTTAATCAAAAGATAAAAACTGTACTCAAAACAGCAGGGGAGGAAAAACCTGCTGAACTTTAACTTGGATTAAGGGTCTGTTCTATATGCTCTCCACTGATCCTGAAAAGAATACATAAAAGAATGTTCAATGATGAAAAGAATGCAATCAATGCAGCTCAATTTGTCTGCTATCATCTCACACTCCAGAATATGCCTGAGCTAATTAGAAGTAAAAGCCAAGTTTGTGATCTGAGATATAACTGAAGCATGAAATTCACAACAAAGCTAAGTTCTATCTTTGGAATGAAAGAGCTTTACTACCCAACCTGACCTATCCTGCCTTTAACACCTACTGAGAATTAGTCGTATATCTTTTGGACTGATAGCTTTTAGTGAGCCTTTTCAACTTTGCTAAAAAGCAGAACAAAAATCAAATCTCCTGTGTAAATGAAGAAGCTATCAAAAATTAAAAAAAAAAAAAACGCGGAAAAAAAAAAGAAAAAAAAAAAAAGCTTCCATGCAAAATAACTGCTTCACAAATCTGACCAAAGACATCAAAAGTCTAACAACACACTACATTAAATAATTAAAGGAAAATTAGGTTCAGGAAAGCATTAGTGTTGGTGGAAATATCTTCGAGATTTTTCATCTTTTAAATGAAATCTCCATTAATTTACTAAGCAAATTTACTGAGGTAAATCTAGGTTTTGTCATATTACGATATAAAATAGACAGGCCTTCCATTTCATGTACTGGCCATCTTGTTCTGCACACAATCTTCAAAACTAACCAAAAAGATGGCTGAAGTAAACGTTTTATGCAAGTTTTTTAATAAAAAAATAGAGATACATGAAAATAAACAGAAGCTAATCTTTTTCTGTTAAAATTGTTTTACTGGTTTTTTTAGAAGCAATTCTTACACTATTCTGATTTGGTACCTTAACATTCAGACAAGGTGATGAATGACTACTAGAGATGCTGTACTCTAGATTCCTGCCAGCTACAAACTGAGTTTGTTCTAACACATTTCAGAGCAGTTTAAACACACAGACTGCTAACACTACAGAGCAGAGCAAGCTAATTTTATGACAGTTTGGAAATCAAAATCTCTGCCACCTTATCATTTTTCCACTGTACAACTTAGTTTTTGTTCTGCCCTGCAAGCACGAAAAGAACTTCAATGCATGGAATTGTAACTGCAATAAGTACAGTCATATACATACTTCTGCCATTGTACATTTGAGTCATAAGAAAGCAGTAAACCCAACACTTCCCATGCTGCAATAAACAGAGCTACTACCAGCAAGTTTATTTAAAAGTATTACAAGTATTTGCCTGAAGATCCAAACAGAGAGTTGCTTATCTGAGTCCTAACATGAACAGAAAACCAAGTCTTTCATTTCCTGAAAGTATTAGCCTGCAATTTTCTTCCGCTATTATACCGTGGCAATAACAACCACAGACGTATTCAAAACCCAAGAAAATTACGGCTATAACCTATTTTTACACAGTGGCTAATAATGAGAAAATCTTTACAACTTCTTTTTTTTTTTAACCTTGAAACATCACTGCTAATAACCTGAAAATAATAATTAAAACAAAAAAAAACTGCTCAAACTGCATTAAAGCAATGTCTAATCCACTCAGCATTTGCAAGTCTGTTCACATTTGCATCCTACTTTAAGTACAGAGACAGCACAGGACAACACATTAACTGTATTCTTACCAGTAACTGTTCTTGGTCTTCCTTGGCATCCTTGTAAGAGGTGGATCCAAGCAACCAAGATGATAATGGAGTTTGCAAGTGTCACACAGTAGCAGTAGGTGTTGATCATGGTTCTTCTTGCAAATTCCACAACTTTTCATGTACATAGCAGAAAAGCATTATAATTACAAACTCACAAAGAATAAATAACACAACCCAGCATATTCCCCAGTTTCAATACAAACATGTGGCAACTTCAATTCGAATCTAGCATTTAAGTGCATAAATTCATTTTTGGAGTAATTATGGAGTCATTTTGGAGTATTTATTTTAAGGAGCTTCTAAAAAAGCTCCTAGTAAGAGTAAGCAAAAAATGGCTTTCAGTTAAATCTTTGAGGACTTCCAACAGGTTAGTAATCACTCAATACTTCAACAAAATATAGCAGTTGGAAGTGGAAAAAATACAAAAAATGCTTAAACAGAAAATTCTGCTGCTAGTACCAATCCTAATAATCAATCACACACTTATACAGGTAACCACCTTTAAATATGTCTATGATGCTGCTATGCTAGGCAATGTAACGCATTAGAAATTACACTTCCTGTTTATTATTATTTTAGTGGAACTGAAATTTTAGTTATTTTGAAAAGATAGGTGTCCACTGATTGCACTATAACATGGAAGGAACTGAGTGCATTTGAATGAAACAGAATTGGTGAAGCATGACTCCAATTATCTGTGTACATCGAAACTGCCAAATCCTCAGCCCACTGCCACGTTTAAGATTTCTACCTCTTGCAGCACTAAAATTAACTTTTGCTTGTGTAAAGCATCTTATTCCCTTAGCCTTCTAGCTGGGCAAGACACTACTCGCTGTGGCTGGATGCCTGGCTGCTGCTCTCTAGGTAAGCCATAGACCATGCCACTCCTCAGCTGTGGTGAGAAAAGATCCTAGATGACAGGCATGTATTTTGCACAGTCTGGGATCCTAGTGTGTGTTCCATTATTAAGATTAATAAAAACCCAGTCAGTAGCTTCACAGCTTACAGAAGAGAGGAAAAGGTGGAATTATGACAGAGTAAGTGAATACATTTCATAACCTTGGGAATAAATAAAAACAGAAGTAGGGAAATTTAGCATGAGCAAAAAGTGAGAGTTATGAGAAGTGTTTTGTTGCATCCAGGAATAGTGACTGAACAGCATCATCACTGTTCTCAAAATCATCCACATAGATGACTGCATTCAAAGAACAAAGTGACCAGTTAGTTCTCACATCAAAAAAACAAAGGACCCTTCTACTTCAGATGCAAGGAGTTAGTTTTGCCCTTAAAGCACTGCTGTCAAATTAGCAAGAACACCCAAACTTTACTCATGTGTGGTAGGGTGAAGAACTGACCACTACACAACTTCGCCTTCAAAAAAAAAGGTAAAATGTATAGACAACTTTAAAGCATTTTTTTAAATATAAACTGAAGAAAACAATATTTTCAGAACACTTTTCTGAAAATATAAATTGCTAGATACGGTATCTATTTTGCCAAAATTGAATTACTTGCCTATAAAGTACTGCAGGAAGTGTAGATGCCTTTTGTGCTCCTCCTTCCTTTTTACTTGGTTTCCTTTCCTTAGGAGCCCGTAAAATTGCTGGTATGTTCAATTTCTATTGGATTTGAAGAAATGCAGTACACATGAGTCTTGACACTTTTAAAAAATATTCCTCTAATCTCAATGCATGAAGAACAAGACACATAATGAGTAGAAAACTGCTTAGCCAACTATTTTACAGACTACACATTTATCCCAGTACAATTCTTCCCAGTATAAAGCAATTTTACAGTAATTTTTTCAATTCAGTAAGAAACACACAGAAAGAATTTTTCTTCAAGCTTCCAATGTAGGGATGGACAAGGACGCATTTCTCCAGGAAGCTGAAACGAGCAAAGGCAGATTCATGAAAGTGACAGAATATGGAGGTAGTTTATTTTCCCCAGCATCACAGCTACACTGGTGCACGACAGGTTAATTAGAAAAATTATCTTATTGGACCAAGCCCTTCACAAAGCAGACAAGACTCTCGTTGGATTTCTACTATCTGCAGTACACTGGCTTCTCAGACAGCAACCATCTATCAAAGTCATTTCTCAGCAGCCCCATGGGTCTGCATCTGTTCAACCAACTGGAAAGAAAATGTCATGCAAGCTGTGTAAATGAGTTCTACTCAGCTTTCCTTTCTTTTTTTTTTTTTTTCAAATTGAGTAACATATGCATCAGGAAACATGTTTGTGAATACTTACTCAAAGGAAGGAAAAATAATCTTGGTTTAAAAGATATGTTATGCAAGAATTCTTCTTTGCAAGTAGGAGAGGTAGGCAGACAAATGGAGCTAGTAAAAGGTTGCATATCTTAGGAACCATTACTGCATAAAGAAAATGTAAGGTTCATTTTCAAAACAGCAGCACAAACTCGGCAGTAACAAAGGGCATGCCAAAACTGTGAATAATTGTACATCTGTATTTCCACAGTGAACAGTTTCGTCAATCTTAAATCATAACTGGAAATCATTGCAATCTCCCTCTTACATCCAAAATCTTCACTGACATTTAATATCTCTGACATAAAATATATATTAAAATACTGCAAAAATCCTCAAAAATCCTGTATCAATGGGAACAAAGATAATTGCTGACAACAGGAAGTAATCCAAATCTTCTGTTGTCCTAGATATTCACACTCATTTGATCAAAACATTGTCCTCTGCCTAGTTACACACCATTACATAGATACTGCATTTAAAAGGATATTTATCTTGTAAAAGCCATAAAGCCATTATCATTTGAAGCCTACAGTAACTAAAGGCAACTGGAGACAAAAAACAGTAGTATTAACTCATGCTTCATGCTAAACTGCATCACAAATGGCAGGTCAATCACTTATACCAAATGAAAGAATCTTGCAAACAAGCACACTATTGCAGCAAGAAAATTAAGCTACACATTCCCAGTAGATGGCTTGCAGAAGTCTAGGTACTTCAATCAGGAAGCATTATCCCCTGAGTAAAGCCTGGGTCTGATCAAATCAAATATATTAATTCGGCCATAGAAGTGGCAGACAGAAACAAAAGACCTGTTCTTGGAAAACCAGTTCTGCTGTTTTTTTCTCTAAAGGAAGACTAGGAAACAACCAACCTGTCCAATGATTCTACCCAGCAGAGCCCAAATGCCTTGCCCTTCATTTCGCAGTTTTCCGTTCATATTTTGTAGCTCTTCCAAGGACTCACACAGCTGAAAAGTTACAGAAAGAAAATAGGCAACGGGAATGAAAATCCATTCACAGTTATTAAATAAAATTTACTCAACCTCTTACTTACCAAGAGTGCATTAATTTATTGTGGGATTAGAAAAACAATGAAACTCGTATCAATATAGCTAAGATCAGAAAAAAACATTCAGTAATTTAACAGAAATAAAACAAAAAACCAGAGTAGCCACTTTTTGTTTTAAGACCTGAAGTAATTCAACATGGAAATAAGGTTTCATAAAGTCAAATGGAAAGCAAAACTAAAATACAGCAACATCTTATATGTGCTGTCCACACTACTTAGGCAGTAAGATTATAATAAGCAAACATATAAATGAATTAAAACTCACTTTTGCCACACTCACAGAAAGAGAAAATTTAAAAGTAAAGGCTGAAAGCAAAATAAAGAGGTTTTTTTCTTCTGGAAGTAACTATTAGGCTGTGTATTTTGGAAGGTAACTATTAATTTCGTTAAAAGCCCCAGGCAAAATTCCCTTTATCGTCTCAGGGCAGTTCACAAGGATCTGCTGCTATATTTTCCACACGTTCTCACTTAAAACACACACAAAACAGTTTAGGAATTAATGCTAACACCATTTTTTGTCATCATTAACTATCACTTAATAGGCTGTTGAATTCACCAAGAATTGCAGCATGTCATCTGTCACACAGGGTACAGTAGATCTATGTTTCAAAATAAGCAAATATTAAAATAAATATTTATTTGGCAAAAATACAAAAAGTTAGTTTTTCGTCACAATGGTGAGTTAATAAAAAATTAAATTAGCAGCATTTTGGGGGAGCAAAGCCGTAATTTATGGGCATCAAATTTGTTATACCCTAAAAAAGCATGCAGAGGACATTGCAGAGGTGTGAATATTGATTATTTCTGGCTGAAAAATTAGTCAAGTCATTAAACCCAAGTCCAACTGGAGCTGTAGTTAGCATAAATAAATAACACTCTTGAGTATCAAGTTATCAAGTACCAGCAGAGAATCATGCAAGTTCAAACAGGTCCATGTCCAATTTGTTACTGGAACTCTCAGTAGGGTCAGTTAAAGACACTGACTTGTGTCAACATATCACATTTTAAAAATTTATATGGGAGAAGACAGATTACTGAATATTTTTAAAAGAAGAAATATGCTTTTAAAAGATTAATAGTTTGCATCTCTCATTTCCATCCAAATTTTTTTCCCATGGAAAGAAAAATTCTATCAAAAGTTAACAGCAGCAACACTGAAATGGTGCGAGGTTTTACCATCCCTTTTTCTTTACCTTATTATACTCCACATGAAGCTTTTCTTGCTCATTTTCTAACTTATCCTTGATAGTCTTCTGTTCAGCCATATTCTCCTGGATTTGAATCATGCGCATATTTCTCTCTATTTTAAAGAAAACCACATTATTTCCTATTCCTGAATATACATTTTCAAGTTTTATGCACTAAAAACAGCAAAGCAATCTAAAGTAAAAAACTGTAACAATACAGAGGCACAAAACTATGGCCTATAGGTTTCATACATAGACTGAGTAGAACAGTTATAACATTTGTATTTTGCTGCATAAATACTGTAGTTATTTAAATTCTGAGCTTTGATCAGGATCCAGCAGTCAAAAAGTCATGCCATTCCACAAAGAAAAGGAGGAGAATTTAAGGAAAAAAATATTATACCATAAGTCACGTACTCCCTCCTAAAAGACAGTTTAGTGTCCTGTTTATATTTGAATTATTTTATTCTTTTATGAAGTGTCTTTAAAAAATAAATTTCTGTGGAAACATAAACCAGTAATATACCTGACCTAAAATGAAGTCATCATCCAATTTATCTACTATAAACAATTAAACACAGCAAAATTAAAAAGCCAATGAAATAGCATAGCACAATGTAGCAAAGCAATAATATTTTCATTTGAGAAAAATAAGCCATTTTCACCCTTACCAAGATAGTAATTCACAAAGTCAGCAGTGAGAGCTGGTTGTTTATGTTTTCTTCTTCCATCAACACTGGAACTCGTATCTGAAGTGTCCACTGGAAAAATGTCAGTGCTAATTCCCATCAACTCGGCTTTTCGCATGAGTTTCCGTATGGCTGAAGCGCTGCTCGTGAGCGGCCGGGGCAGCTTCTCCCTGGGAACCCAGGCCTGGGGCCTGGTGGTGCGCGCCAGCTCCGCCTTGGCACGATACTGCTGGAGCCTGGCATTGATTCGAGCCTGCAACGAAGAATCCCACAAAATAAAAACGTCAAGGAACGATTCAGAATTAGTTTTGAGTTATATTTTGGAACACGTTCGCCTTTTTATTTTCATTTTAAAAGCTGTGCAATACAACCAATGTCATTTTCACTCTGGAACTCCACAACTCAAGAAACAGGTGTTGATACAGACACTCCATTTCACCTCAAAGCGCACACAACCAACCTTATCCTTTCACTAGGTTTTGGAGCTGTGTACACATTTCTTGATGAGATTTCCCCATCGATGAAAGCAACAGATGACTGCTGGCTTCGAGACAACCCCTTGTAATAATGATAATTTGATGGGACTATGAAAACTCACTACTGGTAGAAGCTTTGGTTGACCTATCACATATGCACTTAGACACACATTAAATTTGCATTTATGTGACCAACAAAAGTTGATGAAAAGCATTTTAATCATATTTGACATACTTTTGTAGGAACTCCTTTCTCAACGCCGCTTCTCTTTATAAATGCTAAACTTGCTGATTATAATTTGTCAAGAACACCACCCAAACTGAAGTGAAGCAGACAAGAGAAGCTCAGAGTATACATTGTTGATGACATCTGTAGATTTGTGACCATCTGGGAGATCTACCTCAGAAGATCGAGCTGTTACTGACAGTTGGAAAACACTGTCTTGAGGGAACCTATGAAGTGGCAATTCTGGCAGAAACTGACATCAAAATACAAACCTTCAGAGGCAAAACTCCAGCTGACTATCAGTTAGAAGCTGTTTACTTGCCTGCACAATGAAGAAACTAAACTAATGTGACTGCCCCACCATATGTTATAAGATACTCCTGAGACAAAAGCAAAAGGTGTGCATACACACATGCTATGGTTAAGGAATATCTCTGATTTCAAACAGAATCACTGAAAGTTGTACTGCAGACAGTTTAACGCATTACCTTACTAGGTCTTGAACATTAATGACAAGAAACAAAAGCAAGTGTAGCTTACAGGTCAGCTCTGACCTCAATGGCTTTTTTCTTGGACCCACAGCAGCAGGCAACAGGTCCACCTACAGCCACTGCTGGACAATACCAAAGCCAACAACAGTAAAAACACATGGTTGTACAAAATGTATGCAAGTTATCATACTGGTATCAAGGTGCCTATGACACCACGTCAAGTAACTCCACCTGAAGTTTTCAGCAGTCATTCCTTCAGTTTCCAAAAATTTAATCTAAATTATTTAGATTAAAAATTGCAGGGTCTTGGTTTGGGGAAAAGAGAAGAGAGAAAGGGAAATGCTTGGAACTTATCAGCACTATCAGCACTACATAACACATGCCTGAAAACAGAGCTAATAACTCCTTCTGCATCCAAATTGATATTGCACAACCAGCACTTACCATTATATTGGGCAGTATTCATATTATTGTAATGTCTCCACTACAAAGAGGCATTTCACATAACAGAGAGCTGAGTATATTCAGCAAGAATTATGAAACCAGTTTTAAATCAAGCTACATAAAGCTCAATACCCCAAAAACTATTTTATTCATAATTCTTCTATGATATGAGTTTGCACATGCTCATTCTCAACACCATAGGTAATTTTAAATTAATATCCTCCTTTTCAAAGATCTCTTAAGAACTAGAAAGTCAAGATTTATTTTAAAAATAGAAATTTTGATAATATGAAACAATATTTTCTTATCACTACACTACAATTCCCACTTCAGAAAAAAAGCAGATAGTTCTCTCCCATAAATAAATTATATTATTTACAGCATCTACTACTTTCTGCAAATAAATTAGGCAGGTTTCATTTAGGTAACAAGCTGCATTTCTGCACAGGTGTGATTTTTTTTCCATGGACTGCAGTTCAGTCTAAGCAGTGAAGCAAACTATGCTAGAAATTCCTCAGAATCAGAAAAAAAAATAAAGGACACGCATTGAAACATGAAAGCATGCAGATTCCCTCAAAGGGATTGAAACCTTTGTATCAACAAGACATTTATCAGTTGAGCTTCTGCAGTAACAGTTTTAAATGGATCTGTGGCTAGACAGGGATACAGACTTGCCTAAGGCTTTCAGACAACTCCCACACAGTAACACAGACTCACTTCTTTGCATACATTAGATTTTTCTTAGGAAATCTTTACTATAAAAACACCTAGCACAGATTCCACTCAGACCAACGAAACTGGAAATTTAGATAGAAAAAGCATTATGCCTAATATTTTCTGGCCTTTTTTCTTCAGAATCTTGAAGAAAACAAAATCTAAATGTTAAACAAAACCTATGAATTACAATGAAACAGTAATTCCCAACTTTTTACCTCAAAACCAAAGTAGTATTTTTCAACTCAGACCATCAAAGTTATTTGATATGTATTTAAATAGATATATAGTGTATACGAGATATAACTGTATCCTATATAGAGAATTTACTTCGAGACCAAACCCTACAAACAGTTAAGTGCACTGCTAAATGACCACGTGCTATCAATATATCCCACATTTAATTTTTTACTGTAATAACACTTTTACCTTCTCTTAATTTCTGTCTTGTTTAACATGGATGATTAATATAGAGGCATTGGTGTCACAAATACAATACCTGAGCTTCTGGTGAAAGCTGCTTTTCTCTTTCCTGCAAGGACATTTTACAGTAAGATTGTAAAGCCAAGTAGTTCTTCCGCTTCCATTTTCTGTCTAACCTGTCCGCATGCTGTTTACAATAAGCAAAAAAAGGGTCAGCTATATCCTGTTTCAGAAAAAACAAAGGGGAAGGAACAAAAACAGAGTGAGACAAAGTAAGGCCAAAGGGCTCTCAACAGCACAAACATTCTGGCAATCAGTTCACATGTTTGAATGGGCAGCCTTTTAAAAACAACTAAAAAGTTTGTTTCCATATCAACTTTGTCACGTTGATGCAATTTACAATACAAGGCATTTTTCCATTGTTTTCATTGCATGATCCTGAGAGTTTTTAACAGCATTAACGACTTAATTCTCTACTAGTCAATCTCTGTACTATATTTGCATTCCCAGGGAAAAAAACCCAACAAAATAAATTCCTAGGTACAAATCCCTTTAACATATAACATGTATTAATTTCCTGTTGATTCACTGTACCTTTTAAATTAAATCCTAAAAGTGCTCAATAATTGTGAATATACTATCAAAGGCAGTATACTTCATTTCTCCATTTTGGTGGCTGTACCCTCACATGATTTTTTCCCCATTTTTCATTCCATCATATCTGCACACTATCATGGCTAGGTTTATAGCAATTTTTAGCACCCACAAACCTTGCAAGCAGTCTACAAATATCTGAGCCATGAGAAGACATGGTTTGAGAAACACATTTCATTGCCTTTGTACTTTCAGAAGCACACAAACATCATAAATCTACAGACTAAGAAAAACCTAAAGCAGTCTTCCTTCATAAAGTAATACAAATATTAATAAATTACCTGTCTGTCAAATTTCCCTTTATTCCACTTTTAAAACACAAGACAAATAAAATTTACTCTGACTTTCCTCACAAACACATTTTATTTTAATTTAGATTTGCACAGTATGCAACAAGCTTACTTCAAAAATTAGCTGTGCCCTAAAATGAGATTGTGTGAGACCTTGATTAAAAATTTGGCTGCCGAAAACATGTAACAAAATTTTAAGGTGGAAGGGCAAGCAGATACATACGTTCAGAGGGAATTCACACAGGGTATTTAAAGACTCAACTTTGCCTATAACCTATTAAGGACAAGAGTGATAGCAATGTGCTATCTTCCTATTTACTTCCAACAGAAGAAAGTATTTAGTGATTCCTTCATGAATCCCTTAGTGGTCCAGTGTTTTCAGAAACGAAAGTGTCAAGATCAACAGTGAAAGTAATGCTTATTTTTGTGTTACCTGTGGTACTTCCTAAGGCAAAAAGCTCAATTATGAAGCTACAAACATGACAGGCTTAATCAAAATGATACGTATCAGGGTAGAATTGGACAACCTAAAACTACTTATACCACAAAAATGAAACAGCAAGTAGGAACTTCAAATCTGAATTTCTTTAGATCATATTGCAGGGAAAAAACTGTTAAGAAAATATATTAAGAAGTTATCAGGAGGTTATAGATACTTGCTTTTAATTCTGATACCAAAGATTAATGTTACCACAAGGAAGTCATATCTATGTATTACGATTTGAAATAAATGCTGGAAAACTCACATGAAAAAGCGGCATCAGAAATGTCTTTAATTTCTAAAGTCTCCTATTTGGTAGGAAACAGAGGTTACTGTACAACACAAACAACTAGTAAAGTGTGTCACCGTATGTGAAGTTCAGGAAATAGAATTCCTGTCTGTATTAACTGATGGTCTATTAAGCCAACTTCTGTGTTAACTTTCTCTATCCTTTTTCCCAGTCAGTTTCAAAAGATGCTAAGAGTTGTACAATTTGGTGAAGGGCTCTCCCTGTACAGTTCTTTACCCAGCCTAGGCCTTGTTACCCACTTAAAAAAACTTTGTTCAGGACCTGTGAACAAAAAAGCCACCATTTCAGGTCATCTCCATAAGCTTTCAATAGAGGTCTTTTATTCTATCTTTTCCACAGCTACCTCTTCCGCTGCTGCTTCTGAGAGGAGGCCTTCCTTCTGAGCACAGGTCACATGGAAATAAGCTCTGCACATCCCAGCATCACAACTAATGCACACACCGGTTCTGGCAAAACGAGGATCTTCACAAAAGCTGCACTCCTTTATAAAGAAGAATGGAAAATGCCACAGTAAATATTTCAGGTGCATTTTGCCTAGTATTTGATAATTTATGTCAGATATATATATAAAACCAAACTGGTAGGTTAACTCCTGTGTTGTATAGAAACCAAGTATGCTCTCAAAAGCTGACAGTACTTAAAGCTTCCTCCTTTCTCAACTCCCATTTTCAACAATGGTGAAGTGCTTAAATAATCTAAACATCATGTTGGACAAATTTTTATATGAACTTCCATGTATTGCACTCCCCTCCATCAAAACAACTAAATACTATCCAAGCAATTAAAGCACAGTTAGTTGTGTAAGTATGGTATAAAAAATCAGCACTCTTCAGCAAATGTTCAACAAGTTCAGAGGAGAAACAACAATAAAAGAGCAGTGCTCTCAATGACTGGCAACCATAGATAATTATGTACATGTCCTTTGATAAGCAATGACTGAGGAGTAAACATGTGGCAGTGCAGAAGCAAATACTCAAAAATCACAAATATCAGTAAGGAAGGTTGCGATTCACTTAATTAAGGAACTGTGGCTTCAGATATGTGCATTCTAGGCACAGTCACTTGGAAAACAATGAACTGACATTCCCTAATATGACCTGAGGAAAAAAAAATAACTTATTTTTCAGTCAGATCAATTCCTCAGTTTGTTTAACCACAATTTCAAGCCAAATCCCTGTGCCAGCAGTCTACAGCAATGAGCACATAAGCAGGAAATGGAAACATGCACTGCTTAAGCAGTGATGCTATCCAGTGCATAAAGATCACCTAAAATTATGCAGGCATGCATTTCTAGACTCCTACTCAATGAATAAAGCTGTCTATCACCTAGAGAAAATATCTCCATGCAGAAAGTTAAACAGAACAGAATGGTAAGGAAAACTCAGTGACTGAAGAACCTCAAAACATCACATATGCTACACTAGAAGGGCACCCTTTAGCGGTGTAGGTGCAACACCTAACAGAAAGGAATTAAATGAAAAGAAACTATTATATTAAGCTGGTTTTGCAGGGAGGAATGTAGCAAAATAAGCTGTAACTTCCACACTTAATACAGCAAACAGCATTTAGAGCTTTGCAACAGTAATGAGTCGTCCTCACCTGTACAGTTCACCTTTCACTCACAGAAAGAAAAGATGCCCAAATTGTTTAACCTGATCCTATACATCACTCATGTTATTAAAAAAATAAAAAGAGCATGATTCATTTCAACAACGGTTTACAGGGTCTGGCATGCTTGCCCCAACCTTTTTTTACACAAACACTGCTAAACAAGGCTAAATGCCTCAGCCAAGGCTCCTGATACAGGCATGTTGTACATGGACAATCCAAACTGTTTTAATCTCTTTTATGTATTTAAAACTGCACTACATATTTTCAATTAATATTCAATTTAACAAACTGACATTCAAGAAAACAAAAGTGACTTGTCAGAAATGAAGCTTTAGAGCTGCAGACTTACAACCAACCACCTCCCCTCACATTAGCCTGATAACATGGCTTCTCCACACTGTCTCCATCAGCCATACAAACAAGTATTTAGCAAACTAATGAGCACTGTCCTCTGCCCACTGCAATGGTTTTCTGTATGGTTTGCTCAAGATTACTTTTGATCTGGACTGAAAACATTTACATGTAAAACATTTTTAACTTTAGAACCATTCATCAGTTCAAGTTGAGGATCCTACATTGTTGTGGATTTTTTGTAAACACTGCTTTGGAACAGCCTGTTGTATGCATACCAGCTTATATACAAACACTAAAATAATTCTTACTGAATGTACATCTGCCCCTCCCTTTCTTAATCAACCTAACCTCCCATATCTCATAAATCCTCCTTGCTTTTCATACACATTTTGTCAATCTGCCACTGACTTCAAAAGAAATTAGCAGGTCTGCAAAAAATCAGGGAAATTGGGCAAAAACAGTGACAAATTATGGAGAACAGTGGTCAGGGAACAGATAGAAAGGTTGAAGAGCAGGAAGGTTGTAGAGTGTAGCAACTGTTAACAAGCTTTATCTCATTTTTAGTCCTGAACCTCACTACAAAATTGCTGTAAAAAAAGAAAAAATAAAATTGGGAGGAAACGTTTTATTTTATTACATGTAAAAACATAAAATACAACTACTTGTTGCCACTGCATCTCTTCTAAACTTACCTTTGCACCGTACTTGGAATAATTCATTTCAGTTAGTGTTACTGGCCGCAGCTTGTCAATATCTCCAAATGCCACTCCTGGAACATAGAGGGCACAAACAATGTGGACCCACCTAAAACAGCGGACAAAATTAGGTTACTGTTATCAATATTTTGATCCCAAATTATACTTACCATTTTCAGATTTCAAAGTCCCTTGTAAATGTTGACAATGCTCGCTGAAACACTTGAAGTACATTAAAAGCAGGGATGCAGTGCCTATTTGGAATTCAGCTCAGACAGCTGAGCCATAGAGTAAGGCCTTTCAAAGCCACAGGGATTGCTCTGCCTGTCTGGATCAAGGGCTGGGCTACCACCACCTTTCTGTTCTGGTGGCTCTCACAAGCCACACACTTTTCAAGGAACACGAAAAGTGTGTGAAGATTTTGATATTCCTTATAAATCTAAGGCAGACATATATTTTCATGATGTGATAGGAGGTAGGAAGGGAAGGAACAAAATTATACATAAAATTAGCCACAGCAACACTGAGCTCCGAGCATATAGCTATGAAGAAAACAAAGCATTAGTCAGACTTTGCAGTGTTATTTACACCTGTCAGTATCACCAAAACTAACCAGTTTTAAGCAACATAGAGAGGACTTGTATTCAGGAATAAACACATCTGGGTAGTGTAACAGGAAGGCCTATGTGAAACTCAGATATACAGACTGTTACTTAGTTGTTCCTTTTTCACTAGCCATAAAAAAAAAAAACCCTAGAGTAAGAGGTCTAAATCTTCAGCCCTTAGGGGCAGCAAATTAATCTGGACCTTAGTGTATAGTAATCAAAAGCCAAAGAATGGTAAAGGCTTCAACTTCAAGACTGCTCTTGACAGGCATCTTCCTAACCTCCTGAAGCTCTCAGCTACCCCAAAACAACATTGCAGCAGAAGACAAATTTTCCTCTTCTTCTATTGTTCTCATAATGAACACTTTGTAAAAGATCCAGCTCTCACTGTAACAAACCATCAGTTAGTGACAAACTCAAAATCTGTTCTGCACAGCATGCATGACTCAAATTAACTGAGACAAACTACTGCAAATAATCCTTCTGTTTCATCAAATTCAGGAAGTATTTGCTACTCCTTGCTAAGTTACCAGGTGGGAGAAAACTCTGATAGACAGAAGGTCAAGACTGCTGTTTTTCTGCTGTTTTAAGATATTCAAGAAAATGGCTTTTCAATTGCAGAGATTGTCACTAATGCTTTGAACCTATAAAGTCCCACATGATATATAATACAACTAGAGATTTCAGACATAACTGAGCTGAAATATCCTGTTTGAGCCTCAGCAAGTGTGTTAATTCAGCACTTTATAATCTTCCCAGCCATTACTGTTTAACAGTAAATGTATCACTAGTGAAGACCAAAACTCTCTTCTGTTCTAATCAAATAATAGAATCTACTCCCTGTATTCAAGAAGACTCATGATGATGTGAGAAACATTTCTTCCCTTGTCTCTTTTACCAGGGATTCAGTACAGATCTGTTACCACCTGCTTAAATCCACAACCATCCAATCCAATCTTCTACCACTGTTTAGCCTCTCTCTTCTCCCTCCTCTTTCCTTTGTACATCAATTTTAAAAATTCAGTTATACCAGAGCAACAACATCCTGGGTTCAAGTGCACTTAGAACAGCTACTGTTATTAACTAGCTGCTTATAGACGAGAGAAATACTGAAGTTTATGGTTATACTATTCAGGAGCTCCATGTAGCCCTGGTTTCCCAAAGCAGCATACTTCTCATCAATGGTCCTTAGACCAACAACATTGGGATTTATCACACTAAGAGTTATTAAGTTTAATGTTATTTATGAATCATACATCCCAACAAATTCCAAAAAAAGCAAAATATGAAAGGTTCAGTAGCAAGCTCAAAAATACATCTGTATTTCAGTCTTTACAAAAGAAAACAATGATCTTCCGATGCACAAAAATGGTAGACAGACTATTTAGTTACCATTTTCCCCCGAAACAGACCAAGAATAACTGGATAACAGAAAAATCCCAGTAGCAGTAAGAAACTAATTCAAAGCCATTAAACTGCTTCACTCCATAAGATCTAACAAGCCACAACACTGACTGAACCACTATTTCCACTATTTCCACTATTTCCGCTTGTATTTAAAAACAAGCACTTATTCTATGGTTAAATAACTCAGGTCTGAAATGCTGTGTAGTGAATTCCCTTTAAAACATATGAATGTAAAACAATGACAATAATGTATATCCCAAATACACATTTATATGCAAGAACTGCATTGTTTTGCCTCCACAAATTTTACTAGTGTTCTTCACATCCACAAAATAATTTGGTCACCACACTGTAACTATAGATAGATGCAAACAAAAATTAAAGATGAGTTACAACTTTGTCTTTAAACAATGTAGTAAAAATATGAAAGCCTGCCAGCTGACAGAGAACAAGATGAGAGACTCAAGTGCTCTGCCAAACTTCTTGCTTCTCAGAAAGGGAGTAAACCTCATCAATGGTTTTATTACAGCATAGACACTCCAGCATGCCAGCACAACACTCTAGCTTAATATAATGTAACATGCAAAAAATAATATTCTTCTCATTAGTATATGAAAAATACATCTTCTGTCTGACTCCCCACAAAACGAGTGGAGGCACAACATACCCCTGCAGGGGAACAATGGTGCACCAGATACCACCTTCGCCCTTCAACACTGTATCCAGGAATGGCAATAGCTTGGCCTAAAGCTCCTCTACTAAAAAAACCTTATGTATGTGCTTAAATGTGTGTTTTGGTAAACATTACTATTTAGTAAAGTATCTCACTGACATGAGCATACTGTACTTGTTTTCAAAAGGAAATTTAAAAAAATTAAAAGTAAAATAAAACACATAGAATGAGACCTCTAACACTGAGAGAAAAAGACTTCTTGATTGTAAATGCAAAAAAATCTGATTTCTGTAGGGCTTCTTTTCTATACTCTTCCTTTAATTTAAGGTGTGCAATACAGAACAAATCTTTATAAACACAAGTTTCGTATCTCCACAATTATTATTCTCAGCAAAAATTCCATGGGTCTTGTTGGAGATTTTTGATAGTAAGTTTTAATACAACCTACTAAATATACTCTCTGAAGTTCAATATAAAGATACACATCTTCTACAAGCAGCTGCTTTCTCAATTTAATTTGCACAGTTTTTTCATGCTCCACTGGTGTATTTAATACTGCTGCACTCTGTAGGAGTTTATCTATGATAAACCCAACAGCTGGCTGCTTGCTTCACACTGACCTTCTCAAAATGTTTTAGTACATGTCACCCAAGTATTGAAGTACTACAGATTTAAACTGCCGTTTCTGTGTGATTGGCACACAAGTGCCTCATTTCTTTAACCACCTATATGTGAACTCAGACCTGAATCTTTATTAAAAAACATACACAAGTCAGTCAAGTTCACAGCTGAAGCAGCTTCAGCTGATTTTAATACCAGTTCTAAATATTTTCCTGCTCATTTATTTAGCTTCACGTTTTAGAAGCTTGTAATTAAGACAAATTGGGTAATCAAAGAAGAATAATCTTCCTTGTTATTTTACCACCCATTTAGCTTGGAGCAATGATGACAGATGTTGGTTAGAAAGGAAGAAAAACTCTATACTGAAACAAGGATAGAATTTATATTTTTGGATAATAGCATTTTGAGAAATAAAATTTCATAAATTCACATTTATACTTGTGAAACTGAGAGATTAATGTGAAAAGGCTTCTGCTGAGAAATTAAACACATCATTATTCTAATGATTCACCTTTCATGTAAAAAGAGAAATTACTCCAATTTGATTATGAAGAGAAACTGACTAGGTTTGGTTTATATAATTTTCAGCACTGATGCATATGAAGAATTTATTTTTATAAGGCAGTAAAGGGATGAAGAGCAATGGTGAGTTAAAGGATTCTGTTACTCAGAAGTCTCTTCCTGCTAATACATCAAGAAAAGCACTGAATTGGATTACAATTAACTGAGTACAATGGAAACATAATGGACACTGTCCCAAGACCCTACCTCTACCTATAGTGTCCCCTAGCCTTGAGAATTCAAATTTATAAATAAATAATAAAGTGAGAGCACAGGAATTTTCATATTAGTAATGTGAATTACTCAATGGCAATTGGTTGGGGTTTTTTTTCTGATACATAATCCCTTCATCTAGGAGAATAAATTTATCCAGGAGAGCAATATGACATTATCTAATAAATAAAGATAGAATAACAATAATAAATTACTGTGATAATGCCCACTGTCACCAAGGCAGGCATGTGCTTCCGCACAGACAACCAATGTAACAAAGAAAAAACTTCCAAGTTAACCAAAAGCATACCACCATTCCACAAGAAAAAATTTAAGTAATTATTAAAATATTGACTATAGTTCCTACAAAGGTAGTATGGGAAGTCAGATTTTATACACACATATATATATATATATATCTCGCTTGAATTGTTTGCAGAATACAGAAGTAAAAAAGGTTGAAATACAATAAAACTAGCCAGGTGATTATCAAGTCTCACAATTCCTATTACCCAACTGGCTTTTAGTCTTTAAAAATATTTTTCTTACATATAGTAGCAGTATTATTACAACAGAAAAAAACTGAAGAAGCACATTTTGCTAAGTGATGTAAAAGCTTTATAAGGAAGATGCACATGCACTCGAACCTACTACAGACCAGAAACAATGATCTGAACCCTAAAAGTATTAAAAAAGCACTACCACCTTCAAGGTTCAAAATTAACGCACTTGTGTAACTTTTATTTTAAAAGCTTATGAAAAGCCCAGCATCTGAAAACCTTGCTTATTACCACACACCTGCAATTTATACAACCATAAAGTATATGGGAAAAACCTTAACTTTCATGGTCTATTAAAAAAAAAAAAATGCAGCAATACCTCACAAAATTAAGCATAAATCAGACATCACTGAAAACACATCTTTTGCCTTCATACAAATAATTAGTTATAATTAATATGTACATCTTATTTTCCAAATATGACAGGAATTGAAGACATCATGAGAATTAATCTGCTTATTCTCAAATTAGACCTGAATTCAATCCTAAAGAGAAGCAAAGAATAGTCTCAAAAACTAAGAATATAATCTTCATAATTCTAAATTATCACAATAAATTCAGACAGGTCTGTCTGAATACCTTTTGCACACCTTCAATGTAATTTTGTTATGCTGCTTTTTCCCATTACCTGGCATTACTGACCCAGTCCTTTGCTCAACTAAAATAAAAACAAGCATTTTTCCTCCCATTTACATCCTACTTAAGGTCAATAGACTTGAGCAGAGTCTTTACAAGGTATAGGAAAAAACTCGATCTTTTAAAGGTAAGGTGACATCAAAACAAATCAAATCACTTATTCAGTCTTACCTGCCTGCATCAGTCTCCTTGAAGATCCCATCCTGGTTGGGACACAACTCACAGCTAGGTGTGACACCACATTTGCATGCATCACAAAACCAAGGCTCTGTGGAATTTTCTGAAGCTGAACTCATGATAGAGTCACTCTCTCCATCAACACCATAGCAACCTACACAGGACAAATGGAAGATCAATACAAGAAGAGACAATTTGCAGAAGTAGCAGCTTGCCAGTTATGACTTCAGAAGGAAACGTACACATATACAGATTAGGGGGAATGATTTGAGAGAAATACTGAGATACTCAAAGTTTACAACATTTTTGAAACTATTATGAAGAGTGTAAAATGTACATTTTAAAGCGAGTTTTATTCTTAAAAGTCACCTGTTTTATGTGATTGTATTAGATTACAACTGAAAAACAAGAAGAAAGAGACTGTTTTACTTTCTTCTAGCCACATTCGGTACATTCCATTAGGAAGGAAAGTAAAAAAACAAGACTTTGTAACCAAAGATTAAAGAAACTCAATGCATTTTTTGAGTAAAGAATCATATTTCTAGATAAAAGCAACTTGCTCTTCTCCCTGAAAATTAACATTTTTTGGAGGGAAGGGGAAAGTGTTTGGGTTTTCTTCTAGAGGTTCATTATGCCAGTAGAATCCAGTCAACAAATGGGCACTCCACTTTTCCAATTTGCATTCAGTGTACAAACCAACTACAAAAGAACAGACACATGAAATAAAAAATACTATTTACCTACTTTATGAGTGGTAGGACTGACCTTAAAAAAACCTTGTGCAACTTCAAAACCAAAGTATTGCTTGTGGAGCACAAACTGACAATTCTGAGACACCACACTGGTGATTGATGAAATGTATATATATATGTATGTGTGTGTGTGTGCATATATATATATATATATATGTATGTATATATATTTAAGCATTCGCATTTGTACCTGGTTTTAAACTAGCTAGGCTCAATCATTCAGTTTCTCCATTCCTCTTCAGTACAACTAAGGTATTTTTTATGATTGCTAAGGCACCTATGCATGCCTAAGTACCACAAATTTAGGAAAACTGTGTCTTTAAAGTGATTTGTTATTTAAATTTTGCAGAAGAGCAAGAGTTGTATTAGTACTACTGTAAATGACAAAAAACTAAAATACTAAAGCTAATCACTACAAAACTGGTTTTTTTTCATATCCCACATTTTGAACATTTAGCTGCTATTCAATAAGAGAAAAAAAATTAATTGTCAAGACTTAAAGTGAAGACTTTACTAAAAAATTAAATTCAGCTATTTATCAAATGCAGCAATCAAGTCAAAATTTGTGCTTTCAGAGCAGTAATATTACTCAAGTCTGCAATTAAATAACAACATGATTTTTCACTTTGTTTCATTACCCCCTGGCTGTAATAAAATAGCAACAGTGCTCCAACTCTCCTTGCCACAGAAACAGAGGTCTGCCTAATACACTGAAACTACATTCAGGAAATAAGCAACACTGCAGGAACTGCTTAAGAAACGTAGTCTTCCATTACAGAATGAGCCTTATCAATAAGAATTAAAATAAGATGGCAGGATGTTTCTTTTCATAATAAAAACTGTCCTAGAATGAAAGGACAAGCAATATGCAGAAGTGCATTCACAGACAAATTTCATTAGGGATATATAAGATCATATAGCTCATGCATAGGGTCACTCCATTTTCCTTATAATGTGGTATCAGCTTTTAGAAACATTCCACAAAGTAGTTTTTTTCAATTCTAATAACACAATTTTGAATAGATGTCAGCAAATCTCCTTTTCAGCAATAGTACTAATGTACAAACACATGGCCAATTGAAATCATAGAGCTGATGAATCATTAACCTTTTAGGAATTCCTTCAGACTTCTAAACATATTAACATTTTCTTCAAAGTACTTACTAAAAATTTTTTTCATGTTACAGATGCAGCAATAGTGTCCTCAATCCACACCGCAAAATAAAATCAGCTTATTTCAAACATTGATGCTTCTTCACCAACTGAAAGTAATTAGGTTTGTTTTTTTAGCCTAAGCACCATCAGTCTACTAAAATTAGAACGATGACTTCCCCAAACTATCTTACCTTCATTCTGAAATAGCTGCTTTATTATACTTATCAGTCATTTATACCTGATTGTATTTTATCCTTTCTCACAGAAAATGACACAAAGGTGCTGCAAATATTTCCATCCTTTTCACATGTGGTGGCATTAAACATTATTTCTATAACAGTACAAATATATGTCCTTTTCCAAAGTGGGGGGAGGTCCATATTTTTAACCAAATTTTTTGCCCCAATTTGTATATAAATCTTAGTGACAGTTTTAAAGAGTTTAAGATCTCTGACAGATAAGGAGGCACTTGCTCTTCTACCTAACTGACATTTAGCAAAAGCTCAACATTACACTGTTGCAACCAGCAAAAAGGGTGGTCTTTAGCTGAAGAAAACAGACTAGATTACCACTAATCATTGCTAATAAAAACATCAAAACAATCTGGTCCACCACGAAGCTAAAAAAGGAAATCCAGCCTGTAAGACTACTAATGACCTGGTGTACACTGCCAAATAAAGCTGTTGAATCAAAGCTGCAAGACCCCTGAAGATAGGTTTCAGAGAAGATACTTTGTAATTGTTCTTGACTGGCTTGTGGAAAGAGACAATTTCAGTAAACTCCAAAAAGTGTAAATAAATAAGAAATATAAATTAAATATATCATTTTAGGATCCTTAAAAATGCTGAGTACCACAAAGGTCCAACTTACTACTACCTGACTTCTTTTGCTGTGCTTAAAAAATTGCTTTGATCCAATTAACAAAATTTTAAAAGGTATTATTTTCATGACTTCCAAATGCATAGCTATGCAGATAAAAAGCTGCTACTTGGTAAATAATTCCATCCATTAAGTGGCTACACTTAAAAATCAATTTAAAGTTGCTAAATCCAACCTTTCTGAATAAATTATTGGGAATTGCTGGTCGTGGAGCAGAAAGCTACCTAAGGGGCTCACTTAGTAAATGCCTCAGAAGGTAATCTTTAAGTTCCCTCTAAAAGTACCCCAATTGTACAGACAGTGAGAATACTTAAGGCCTAAAAGACAACAGAGGAATGATACAGAACCTTAAAGAAGATGTTTGGTTCTAAGTATTACCACTGCACCTCTGACCAACTTGGCATTAAGTTGTTCTTTGACCAACTTAGCATTAAGTTGGTCTTTGGTTCATTTCTTTGACTAGAAAATACACTGAAGAAAATAAAATAACTTTTAAACAACTTAAGATAGCTTTTGCTTAAAATGCATGCTGCCTTTCCTTAACATTCACAAAAATTCTGAAGTCTGGGTCTCCAGAATACCCCTAAGAGCTCCTTAAAGTCATTAAATCCTTATGTTTGTATACTCTTAGATTACTGTATCGTAACTGCACTTCTGACACCTCTTTGAACAGCATTAACAATGAACAATAAAACCAGTTTAGTATAATACTAACCTATGAATTCAAACACATGAAATTCAAGAAGGTAAAATTTTCACACCACTTACTGTTACTTTAATGACATCTATATATTACAATTACAGCCAAGTTGTCTGTTGAATGTTTGCCATTACATACAGAAAATAAACTTTTTTTATTCCCTGATTTTGAAGTAATTTTACTCTGCCAATAGCTTATATTTTCATGTGACTGTCAATAAAAAGAAATTGCACAGAGTTTAAAATAATATCATTAAAACAACTGCTCTGAAATTTATACCACTAAGGGAAACAGAAACAGAGACCTAATTCTTGTCATGGCTGCAGTTGATCCTCTGTTTCTCTGAGAAGGTAATTTTTTGCCAAAGAGGACATCTGCGTACACCAACCACATCTATATACACTCTGAAACACAAACTATATAGTAAATTCTATGTTTTCAAAATTAAATGCTGTGCGAGCACAGTATTAAAAATATACTTCATTCAATTCTTAACTGGACCAACAGTTTCAAATAAATACATTAATAATTTCATGCATCATAAATTCAGAACAATATTGTTATTAATAAATGGAGAGTACTAAAGTACATGATTTTGAAAAATGGATTTTTATACCAGACAGCAGCAGACCACAGTAAGGGGCAAAATTCAAATGCAAAAATGTTTTACTACACTGTAGAGCATATGGCAACTACAGCATTGCTTTTAGCAAGAGAATTTTACTCTATGACAAACACATCAAAGTACAGTAACAAACATAGATAGGAGATGGAAAAGAAACTGCTCAAAAAATGTAGAACTTTTCTCATTTAACTCACAGCAACTAACCCAAGGGCAACAACTGGCAAGCATACTATCTACACTTGTGACACATGCTAAGACGTGTGGCAGACATCTTCAGACACACTGCAATCAAGATGTCAAAAAAACCGACAACACAGTTGGGGGTGTCCTACTATTACAAGATCTTAGCACAAACACATTTATCCAAAATGACAGACTGGTGTCTGAAGAAGACTTTCATAAAAAGAAATGACAATTATCTTCATAAAGAAGTGAAAAAACTGAAAAGCAACTGTACAAATTCAGTAAGAAAGAGGCTTTTTTCCCCCTTTTTTGTGGGGGAAGGAGAGGGAGGATGTGACAGGGATAGGGTAATATATGAAACGAGAACACATTTTTAACTGATGGACTTATGAATTAATTACAGGCTTTTCAAACTAACAGATTAATACATTGAGCAAGAATAGGTATAAAATTAGCATTACGTGTATGTTTACTTATGCAGTTTTAAAGGCAGTTACAATTCAAAACAGTCACTTATTCTACTAAGCATTGATTTCTGGACACATGTCTGCAGCGCAAAGACAGCTTTTGGACAAGTGATACAGGCCATGCAGGTGATATGAACCTCACACAATAAACAGCTGTACTAGAAAGTAAACTGGATTTCTCACAATCTCAGAACTTATCAGTAAGTCAAGTAAAGGTATTTATTAAGGGTCAATGACTTTAGGTCTGAATGAAAACTCCCCTCTAACTCTTGGCCATGTTGCTGTTTCCATATGAGCTCTGACAGAGTTGCTCCCAGATGAGTTATCATCCCTTTTGCTCCATGGAAGACCTTATGTAACAGCACACTGATGCAAGCAAGCAATCCAACAGGAATACAAGTCACAACTGAACAGGCAGCTGCTGCACCAGGTCCTCAAAAGGAAAAGGTGGCAGCACCAAACACCCAGGAGGGAGCACTGGTGTCCAGAAGAAATTAGTTAGATTCAGAGCAGTATTTTCTCAGCTAATGAATAACTTCACATTAAAATAGAGATTAAAACAGAAGTGGCTGTCATAGAAAAACCTTTTACAGCCACTAGAGAGGTTCAGTGGTGGACAGAAACTTCCACTGCAACAGAGCACCAAGGCATAAGTCGAAGGTGTAAGACCCCCTCCCTGTGAAGCAAAACAGCTTCTGTAACAGTCAACAAGGAGAAGGAGAAAATAAGGTCTTCAGGGGAAGAACAATCAAATTGTCAATATCATCATTATGTGGGACCCTGGGTGGGACACCTGCAGGATGTGAAAGGAGTGCACTCCTTCCATGCAATTATTTACCATGCTACAAAGAAGAAAACAGGCTCATTCACAATACCACCTAAAATTTCATATAAAAACTATGAAGAACCCTGTGGTATTTCACCAGCTTGCTTTAAGCATTTCAGAATAAATCTGATTGCAGAAAATGGGCATATTACTCTTCCTTCACTGCATTGATTTCTATCCAATTCATAAATAGGAGACTCTTTGTTCAATACTGTGCCCTGAAAAACTCTAAAGCTCAAATATTAAAACAAGTTTCTGGACACAGCATGATATCTGCAGCTATAGTGATCTACCTACTAAAGGAAACCTGAAAAAATAAAAACAAATTATTGGATTTCAATGTGTTTACAAAACACACTCGCTCATTACTGGAACTTCTTTTTCAAACTACCGAACAGCTGCATATAAGAGTACAAAGGACTATAAATACAGTCTATGCCTGTGATCTGGGTATACCTTTCCAAAGTACAGCTCAAAGCCAGAACTATTAAGAGTAAACCCTGCCCCTATTAACATTAAAAAATAATTCTCAAGGTTGCAAGCCATGTTTATATGATTAGACAGTAATCACCTTTTCAACTACTTTTCAATTTATTTTGGAAATCAGCTGAGTTGAATGACTAGGCAAACTGGACAAAAAGTAACTGTTGCATTGCATTTTGGTTATGACAGCAACTTTGTAATGATAGGCTACTTGTGCATTCAGAAGTAAATAGTGAATCAGTGACCACCGGGTGGCAATGCAGAAATCTCCAAGTCATTGAACATAAGAACACTAGATCAAACTAAAGCTTCAAAGGTTCCAATTTCTTTTTATAACTGTTCTGCTTTTGGCTGAGGTGGAATTAATCTTCTTCATGGTGGTGAATGTGTGGCTATGTTTTGAATTTGTGCTGAATACAGTGATGATAAAGCAGACATGTTTTTGTTATTGCCAAGCAGACATGCACAGAGCCAAGGACTCTTCTGTTTCCCCTACTGCCACACCAGCAAAGAAGTTGGGGCTGCATGGCAGGCTGGGAAGAGACACAGCCAGGACAGGTGACCCCAGCTGACCAAAGCAATATTCCACACCGTGTGACATCATGCTCAGTAAACAGTGAGGAGGAGGAGGAGGAGAAGGGAGATGTTAAGGGTGATGGCATTTATTCTTCCCAAATAATTGTTACATGTGATAGAGCACCGCTCTCACGGCGATGGCTGAACACTTGCTCATGGGATGCAGTGAATTAATTCCTTGTTTTCCTTTGCGTGTGTGCATGGTTTTTGCTTGCCCTATTAAACTGTCTTTAACTCAACTCACAAGTTTTCCAGCTTTTACCCTTCCCATTCTCTCTTGATCCTGCTGGTGGGGGAGTGAGTAAGCAGCTGTGTTGGGCTGGGAGACTGACAGGGGTTTAAATACAACAGCAATATTTTTATTTGCTGCAAGCAATTATTTAAACAAATTACTGAAAAAAGCTCAGATTTAAAATAGCGCTTACCCTTACTTATCATTATAAAATATCAGGAAAACACAGCAAAATATATTTCTGTAATTTTCATTTCTATTGAAACCATATTCATAAGTATCTAGCAATGAAACATACACATAAAGTGTTAAGTAAAACTCAAAATTGTTCAGCTTCAAACTGTTGCTGTGGAAATTTGCATTTTTATCACAGTCATCAGTTACTTTCACAAACACAGCTTGCTTATTTTCCTCTAAGACTTCACCTAGTCAAACCGAACTTCACAGCTTTTTCATATACACTTTCAAGCAATTATTATTAAAATTAATTGCAAATAGCTATTGCATATTTAGCCACAAATATGAAAAATTAACCAACATCTATAGTCAATTATCTGCTACACACTGTAGAAATTATCAGAACAAGCTAACAAATTAAATATTTTGAATTAATCAATTTTATTTTGTTGCAACAAAAGAAACACACACTGCTCTCTTTGCATCAGTGGCACTACAGGGAAACTTGGCCTGGAACACTGTAAAAAGAATAGCAGCAATTACTTTTAAAGAGATTTTGAACGACTAAAATTCAAGTGACTTTTGAACTATGGAACTACTTTCCTCTAGAGGAAAGCGAGCTATAATCTTACTTGGAAGTTTAGTAAACTAAGTAAAATGAGGACATGATATTTTGGGGATTTTTTCAAGTACTCCTCCTGAATATAAAAGAAATTGCCATAATTTCATTCTACAGTAGCAGAGGATCATTTTTCTATCACAATCATTTTTCACTTTAACAATCATTCCAATCATTAAATAAGTCTTACAGAAGAATTTTCAGGGAGCTCCATAGCTTTAGAGTTTGGATGTATTGACTGGATGTAACATTTGGGGATTCTCAAGCATGCATTTGTAACTATCAGCAGAAGAGTTTTTTTTGTTCCTTGTGAGTTAATATTGGACTGTGCTAGGGGAAAAATAAGATCTATCACGATTCTATAAAACTAACTTTTAGATAATTACTGCATCTCAAATCAAATACATTCTGCACATTACTTTCCAAAAAACTTCATGGATATAGAAGAAGGAATTCTGCAAGACACATAAATTTAGGAACCTAACCCTTCTAGTAGGCAATAAGACCTGACTAATGCCCTCAAAGGCACTTGGAGTGTGATTCAGCTCATCATAAATTAGGTCAACTAAAATGCTCTCTAAGCAACACTGACAGTATGGATTAGCTCTTCAAAAGGACCACAAAAGGTTCAAGAGTACACATGGACACACAATGTAAGGCATGTGAAAAACAGGTCAAAAATTCCATCCTCGGTTCCCTAAATGATGTCAAACAAAGAACTGAACTACATCCCAATGCATGAAAAAGACTGTTTTGAAAGTTTTCTATTTTGTATGAGAAAACTGAAACATGAGTATGGGATTTATAAAACCACTTCCTACTTAGAAAGACATTCTAAACAGGTCCAAAAGCAATTAAATTAAGAGAGTCACAAACGCCTTGTACACTTCTGAAGAATAAAAGCCTATTTTCTTTTTATTTCAATAACTGGAGTAGTTTAATCTCATTTTCTTGGGAAAACTTATTTTAAAAAAAAAAGGGGGGGGGGGGTGAAGTCCTAAAATAGTACAGGATATGAGGAAAAAAGCCCTAACATGATTAATGGAGAAAAAAAGGTTTTGTTTTTTAAAAAAAGAGGTGTGTCTCTCTGTGTTAGTATCTCCCCTACCTTTCAACCTCAACAGAAGGAGAAACAACACACAATACAGTCTCATCTTTCATGTAAAGCTGTTACAATTCCATACATTCACCTAAATTATCCTTCTGGAGAATTTTTGCAAAATCAGATCGCCTACATTTATCACACACACATATTCCAGATTTTGAAGGATTTAGCAAAACAACAACTTGAATATGTTCTAACTTCAAAATTCCCCCGTTTCAAAATGTCAGTGAAAATTATGAGGAAGTTCAAGACTAGCTTTTTCCACTTATAAATAAATGCCATGGGCAATACCTTTCTTATTCCCCTTCTCTCAGCCATTTTGGTATAGCAAAAATATAGATTAAATAACCTTTCCTTTTAGAAGGCCTCCTATTCTCATTATCTTATATCCCAATTATGCAATCAAACTCATATATCGAAATAGGTAAAATGAAACACACTAGTAGAATATCCTGAAGCACTGAAAATACAGTGTATAGCTCCAATATTTACAGACTGTCATTCACTGTATCAGTATCTGTAGACTATGTCCCATCCCATAGGTTCTTATATTTGCTTCACTGAAGTAGAAGATGGGTTTACACCACTAAAAAAAGATCAATCCAGTATTACATAAAAATACCCCCCAGCACTGAAAGGTTTTGTTTGAAGAAAGCAAGTCAAAATTTTATTAAAAGCAATCCATATGCTTTCTTCCTGCAATGAGAATGAAGGGTTGTATTACCTTCATGCACTGTTATTCCACAGTTGTCACACTGGATTATTTCATCAGCATCTTCACTGTTATCTCCAAGACAAACGCAACAAATCAAAATATGGTCCATTTTCTGGGAACTCCAGTTCTGAGACTTCTCAAGGATCAGTGAGTCCTAATATTGAAAAATGGAGACACATGAATTATAACAGGAACTTCAATTTTATTTAAAGCAAGCACAAAAACTGTTATTTGCTCAATTTTTGAACACCAATCAAAGAACCATGGAACATTATTTTCAAAAGGCTAGAAGCTTCTTTGTTGTCAAAGTGCTCGAACACTTCCTCCATGAATACAAGAGCTGGGATGCATGGATCTCAATGCAACCTCTGGACTTGTTAAAATCCAGAGATTAGAGGAGAGCGATTTCCTCAAGACAGAAACACATGTCCTTGAACCATTTATATTCTACAAAATTGAACACCTAAGAAAACATTTAAAATCAAAATTTTAAAAAGGCCAAAAATGACTTTCGAATGTTCCAACATTCAGAAAAGTTGCTTCATCCTCTTAAAATTTAAAAAAACACATAGGTCTGAAAAATCAAAGAATACACAGCTAATACAAGCCTGCCCAGTTTTCACGTACACAAAATAGTTTAAAAATTCTCAACTTTGTTCTAAGGCAAATTTAGGTGAATCTGTGCAAAATCGTATGATTTATTAAAACTTTATTCTGATTATATATAGGAGTAAGGATTTGCCCTATTCTGGTAACCTACAATATGAACCATGGCTCTTAAACAGATTATGGGTTTTCATGGGGAATTTTTCTAGGAAAGAACAGAGAAATGCTTCCTAAACCAAAGTTATATGTAAAATTTGTTTTCTTAGTAAATTAGTTTTCTTAATTAGTTTTCTTAATAAACTTAAAAATAAGTGTTTCTTAAGAAACACTGCCTTCTTACTATTATCACTGTGAGACAGAGCCACTGTCTCCTTTGCAGTTTCATGGTCTCCATACATATTCATTTATTTTTATACTTGAGCTCAAACTACTTTTATTGCTTATATGAATGCATATAAGGAAGTATGAAAATAAGCACAATAGTGAACTAGAAATAGAAAAATAGAATACACAATAGAAAAATAACCATTGTGGTATAACGAAACAGCAATAGTTTCAAAGCAGAGGCTAAGAGTTTAACAGTACCATTCAAAGTGTCAAAGATGCAAAACTATTCCAGAACTTCTGCATCATTAAAAAAAAAAATAGGGTGAAAGATGCCCTCTCAAACATTTTTTTCTAATTCCAACCCCCCATTTATAAAATACAGCACCAATACTATGCCTAAGGGAACATGAGCTCATGTAGAAGTAGAAAAGAACATTCACAGAGTCACACTCTTTACAGGAAGACAACTAATTGTGAAAAACAGAAAATTCTCTGACACAGAGCTCAGACTTATGGAGCATCTCTTCCAACATCCTCCTTTTAGGACAAAGCATTCTGAGAAAGCAATAAACTTGGACATTACTGCAGCCCATCATTACTCAAAATACCCATGTCTGTGTCACCATTCCCATTACAGATAGGAAAATGGCAGTGAATGCTCCCTAACTTGGGCAGATTTACTGTGCTATGGCACAGATTTCTCTGTTGCATGTCACAACTCTACAGAGATCAGCTTTTTCTGACAGTACCTTTGATTTAAACTGTTACTTTGCTTCACTGAGAGAAGTTTAAGAGACACTGGTAATCTCTACTGTTATAGAAGACTGAGGTCTCGTAATTAAGAAACAAAAAAAAAAAAAAAACCCACACAAAGTATTACTTCCAAAGAAGCATCACGAATGCATTGTTAGAACACTGAAATAACACTAGCTGTCTAGGCAGTGAGAACATATGCAAATGTGGACCAAAAAACCTGAACAAACAAATAATGATGAAAGGGCATCAAATTTTTATTCTAATGCTAGGATCCCAAATCATTAAGGCTCACCTCATATGAAGACAGCTACCAGGTCAAACAAAGCAGCTGAGCAACTTACTTTTTTATGCAAGCACAGAGAAGAAATTATCTAGAAAGTGTGCTGCTCTCCTCTGCTTTTAGTATATGTAAGCACAGGAGAGACTTATCCAAAACATGGAAACTTTTATATAATAGTAACTGCTGCAACTCCTGAATAAGTCTTGCTCCCTACTGAAGTGGGATAAACAATTTCAGCTAGATTTCACTATGTAACTCCATTTCTGCGGTGTTAATGAACAAAGTAAGCGTTTCAAGCTATATGCCCATAGACTTCAAAGAGAAAAAAAATTAAAAAAAACAATAACCACCTCACTGAGTCCTATAAAGTGGTAATAATTATAAAAACAGAAAAGCACCATTTACCTACTAATGATGCTTGACCTCAGGAAAGAAAGCCAAGTTTGTATTTTGTGCATAATACAATAGAAAAGCATATGGTATTTAATTGCTGTGCATGTTAAAATAATGTATATGCAGACTTCAAAATATTTCTGTGAAATGTAAACACGTAAGAAAATTACAGGGAAGTAAGAACCAAGCAACCCCTCCCCAACACCCTTCCCAGTTTCCATCCTCCAAAAATAAGCAAAGGAAAAGAAGAAAGAAAGAAAGAAAGAATGCATATAAAAGATAATACAGTATATTCAGAACTAATTACCTGGACATTCTTTCCTAAATTTATTACAGATTTCAACATCTAAGAACTCAGTTTTCTAAGAACTCAGCTTCTGCAATGTGTAAAGATTTTGCCAGATGTGTCTGCTAGACAAGATTTTTATTTACTCTGTTTCCTTTTTCAATAATTTAAAACACTGTAGCTGTGGAGAGCATACTGCTACAATATAGTATCTTGAGTATCAGAAATCTGAAAATTAGTCTATAATTCAGTCTATAGGTACTCACTTTTACAAAACTTCTTGATAAAGACCTAGTGATAAACAGTAGAGCAGTTTACATGTAATAAAGACAAATGATCAATTCCAAAAATTATAATTTTAACCTTAAATTTTCAAATTTTGATTCTATGTTCTGATCACTGTTCTAAATCTAAGGCAAGAATAGAATATGATATCCATGCATATTAGGAAGCTTCAAAGAAGATACAGCAGAACAGCTCTGGGTTTCTGAAACAGGTCTGGTTTTCCAAGCCAATGGAAATTAAACTGAAGAGTATACCACTAAGAATGCAGCTGCACATCTCCAGTCTGATACAGGAAGCAACTCTGAAAGAAAACTGCCTCTCTCTGTTTCAAGTTCTGATCATTAGTATTGATAGAGCAAGAGCAATTTCAGCTCCTGAGCCAAGAAAATACAGGTAATAACACTAGAGTCACAAAGCCTGATAAGGAAAGAAGATCCCTATGCAAAAAGTTAGAAAAAGAAAAAAACCCAAACAAACCATGTTTTTTTTTTCAATCCCAATTATTACTAGTAGTCAAAACAGCACAATGTTTTAACACTTGAACTTTTAACACTAACTGACTTGCAATAATATAAATACATATATGATACCTATCAAAGTATCTAAAATGGACCAAATCCAAATACTGTTAACTCCCTGTAATCTTACACATTTAAACAAAGTTTAAAGGAAACAACAGAACTTGAAATAATGTCATATCACTACCATTTCTCAAACGTTATTTTGACATTGTGATTATATTCTGAAAACTGAATATAGATTTTACAGCAATTCTTTTTATTTTGTTCAGACTTTTGCTATTGCAGAACATGAAGTCGGCCACAGTGACAAACTGGTATCTTAATTTTTCCACAGGCACAATCTTCAAGGCAACTGTAATTGTGCATAGGGGAAAAAAAGTTACTTTATTTAACATTTATATATATAATATTCACGTTCTGCAATCAGAAGATATTTAATATAATAATCATAGCACCCAAATACTTTCAGTATGGTAAGAAATTAATTCATTTGTGACTATTATAAGCAAATCCAACATAAATTATCATAATTATTCTATTTAATTTTAAACCTAGTGTGCATGGTTTTTTTACTTAAAATTCTTCTACAAGTGAACTTTGGTTCAGACTTTTATGTTTGTCACAAAGAAAGGCAAAGAATAATGCCTCATTCCTCTATTTTATGATTATGCCACAGATGCTTTTAACTTTCACAACATTACAGATCCACAATATTTACACTAAAACAGAAATCTCACTAACTTATGTTGCTTTGCATACTGGACCTCCTAGTTTTAGTACTAATCCAATCTCTGTAAAGCCAAGAGAAGTCCCACTATTGACTTTAGTGGCATTAGATTGGTCAAATGGTCCAAGCAAAGTAATTTAATATGCAGTGCCTATTTAGCATAATTTTTCCTGTTTCACTTATTAATCACTTATTATTGTGTGAACACAAGTCCAGCCAATCAGTTTAACTTTTAATATTAACAGAATAGCTACTGGGGAGTAGTTTCCATTTGTCAACAGATATATTATAGAAAGTTGGTTGCACTACCTCATTACTCTTGCTTTGTGAAAGAGCCAGGCTATCATTTGTCAATTCCTCATCATCTGCATTATTCCTGTTAAGAACTTTACTCTTCTTCTTCTTGGATCCTCCATCGCTAGCCGTGCTGCTATTATCTTCTTCATTACCTTCCTCATCATTGTCATCCTCATCACTTCCACTCCCATCATCTTCATCATCTTCATTATCTCCATCGCTCCCCTCTTTTTTCAGTGCATTCTTTCCTTTTCTCTTCTCAGCAGTAGGCCGCCAGTCATTGTCATCTTCACTGTCGTAGTCATCCATATCATTTAGTTCTTCCATCGATACAAAATCCAGCAGAGGTCGGTTCCTGCGCAAATTCCATTTTTTTGGTTCATTTGTTTGCTCATCAGCCACAGCATCAGGTTCAGCTACTTTCTCTTTCTTCTTTTTTGGCTTTTCTTCTTCATCTTCTTGCTCTTTCTTTTCAGTTTTAATTACCTCTTTATCTGCTGTTGGCACTCCCTCTTCAGTGGAGGTTTTTGGCTGTTGCTCTTCTACTTTCTCTTCCGCTGGCTCATCCTCCAAGATATTTTCTTCTGATTCAGTGCAGGAACCTTCACCACTGTCCTTAGATGCATCTTCACTCCCATGACCACTTCCTTCAGAATCTGTTGAGCATATGAAAATTTAAAAAAAGTTCCGACACAAATGTACCCCCAAAAATAAAATCTCTTGAAGCAAGTTGTTAAACAAAAGAATGATGCATGTTCCTCCCTCATAAGGTATTCCACCTATTTTTTCAGCTGGTGTCCAAATATTGCTATTTCGAGCGCTATGTTGAGAATCTGTTAAATATGAATGCATTTTAAGATGCCAAAAAATAAAAAAAAGATGGTAGAACTTATTAAATGAGCATTATATGTTCTTTTGAACTGCAGCTCATATTAACAAAAAGCAGTAGCACAGAGTAATTTCCATGTGAAGTCACATCTTAAAGAAAAAGCATTCCAGTTTTTAATTTCTGGAGGTGTTTTCTATTTCTTCAAAATAAAACAGCTATCCAATAGAAGAAGTTTGAAATCACAAAATGAAGAGTTTACATAACTAGTTCTAATAATAATATGGATTATACTGCACCTTCATTTTTAATACATCTTTGTTTTTCTCGGTTTGAGGGCTCTTAATTTCCATGGTTAGTTCACTTATTAATTCCACAAACTCTGCCTCATTCAGCTCTGTAGCTGCACTGCAATGCATTAACCTTACACCACTCATATGGTACTGTTCTGTGTGCACTCACTACTTCATTAATTAACACATGCCAAAATGAGCAACAGAAAATAATAAAGATTTTTATATTAAATAATAGACATTTTCACTGTAAAGTATATGTAAAAACTATTGACAAATGACAGGTGAACTTGTTAAACTTTATGAACAGCATCCAACTTGCTATCTCTCATCTTATATGCACCTACTGCTTTTCATTCCTAGTATTGTTTTAATGAAGGAAAATTCAGAAAATGTATTTTTTCTTAATTTTAAAAAGAAAATACACTTTCTTGATCCAATGCAAACATCAGTTAGGCAGTGGCTACAGTTTTCAGTTTGCTCAAAGCCATCACCAAGCTCTTGATCCACTGCCATAGACACAAAGATGCACCATGTCGATGCTCACAAATTAAAAAAAAAAAAAAGCCCACATCTTAATTGCTTTAGTTACAACCCAAAAAATCTCCACCACTGAATATCATCTTACACAGAGAATTTCTCTGCACACTCAGCTCTGTATAAATCCCAATGAACAGTCACTGAGGTAGGTGTGCACAGTGTGTCATTTCATGTGGCATTTTTTTCCACCCCAAAGAACATTGCCAATGATTAGCCAGTTGTTACTTCAATATAATCATCAGGTTTGCCTTATTCTGCACACACCTGCATGTGGAAGCAGTCTGTGAGGAGATTATATAATTATTGACCAAAAATTCCGTAAGTGCTACTATTACTGAAGGACATCACAGCTATTCATCCCCTTACACGCTAAGAGAAACTAAAAGTTTCCAACATATGTTCTAATACTTGGACATCCAGAAAAAAACACAAGGGTTTTTTACAGTCTTTGAGAAAAGCATAATTCAGTTATTTCTCCACACCTATTAGCCTCAACTGTAGTAATCGAAGTACAAGATAACTAACTGAAGTTCTGAAAGAGCAGAAATTAATCAGGCATACCCAAAAAATACAACCAGTACTAACTAATATGCAATCAAAAATAATTGTTTTCAAGTTACAATAATTTGTTTGGCTACAGAATCACAGGATGGTTAAGGTTGGAAGTGACCACAGTGGATCATCCCAGAGCACACCCATGCCCAGGACTGCATCCAGACAGTTCTTGAATACATCCCATGAGGAAGACTGCATAACATCTTTGGACAATCTGCCCCTGTGCTCGGTCACCTGCACACTAAAGAAGTTTTTCCTCGCATTCAAGTAGAACTTCCTGTGCATCAGTTTCTGCCCATTGCTTCATGTCCTATTGCTTGGCACTGAAAAGAGCCTGGACTATCCTCAACACCCACCTTTCAGATACTGACAGACATGGATGAGGTTCCCTCTCAGTCATCTCTTCTTAAGGATGAACAGGCACAGTTCTCCCAGCCTTTCCTTGGTAAGAGAGTACCTCCACAGAAGTATCACAAAAAATAGTGAGAAGGCTACAGTACTCCATGATGACAGGCTCAAACGGTTGAAGTGGTTCACCTTGGAGAAGGCTCCAGGGAGAACAGAGCTTATAAGAGAATTTTTTTACCAAGGCCTGTGGTGACAGAAAAAAGAAAACCACTTTTAAATTGAAAGAGGGTAAGGTTTAGATTGGACATAAGACACTTTTCAATGAGCATGGTGTGACAATGGAACAGGTTGTCCAAGGAACTTGTAGGTACCTCATCACTGAAAATATTCAAGGCCGGGTGGGATGGGGCTTTAAACAATCTGGTCTAGCAAAAGAAGTTTCTGACCAAGGCAGGGGGTTGACTTATCTTTAAAGGTTTTTTGATCACAGTTTAGTTTATAGGATACCAGGCCTGCTGACAACAGACAGGGCACACCAGATACAAAGAGGGGGGAAAGGATCACTGTAGATTTGAAGGGGGAAAGGAATAAACCCAGGTTTCCTAGAGATATGCTTGGGGGTAGCACACCACTGTTTGGGGGACAACATGCTAGAAAGTTCCTTTGGTCTGTTGCCTCAGTGGAGGTAGGGAATGGAGATCCATGCAGCAGTAAAGACACAAGTGTTACTATGTGTTAGAAAACATGGACACAACTGAAAATGGCCATAGACTTAGGACTTACTCCCCCAAAAAGTTGGTGAGATCAACAGCCCAGCTGAAGTGCCTCTACACCAACGTATACAGCACAGACAACAAACAGGAGGAGCAGAAAGCCACTGAGCAACAGTAAAACTATGACATAGTTGTTACTCTTGTAGATATGGACAGCCAGAGTGCTGCACTGAATGGCTATAAACTCTTCAGAAGGAACAGGCAAGGAAGGAGAGGTGGCGGGAGTGTTTTGATTGTCTAGGGTGTAATGATGATATGGTTGTTCAAGGGTAAGACTCAGGGGAAAATCCAACAAGACAATACTGGTGGGAGTCTGCTAAAGACCACCCAACCAGGATGAAGAGGAAAGCTAAATAGCCTATAAGCAGTTGGGCGAGATCTCCCAACCACTAGCCCTCATTCTCATAGTGGACTGCAACTTACTAGATGTCTGCTGAAAACACAAAACAGCAGAGAGAAACTGGTCCAGAATGCTCCTGGAGCACTGGAAGCTAACTGCCTCATGCAGACAATGAGGGAGCCTACTAGTGAAGACTCCCCACAGGACCTGTTATTTGTAATCAGAGAAGGATTTGTGGGTGGTGTGATGACTGGAGGGTGGTTTGGGCAGAGCAAACTTGAAATAATGATTTTCAATTCTCAGAGAAGCAAGCAAGGGGGTCAGCAGAACTTCTATCCTGGACTTTCAAAGAGATGATGCCCTGTTCAGAGGCTTGGTCAGCAGACCCTCTCTTGGGAGGCAGTCCAGGAAGGCTGGATATTCTTCAAGGAAATCTTAAAAGCACAGGAGCAGGCCATCCTATGTGCTGAAAGACAAGCCAGCAGTGAGAAAGATTGTTGAGCCTGAACATAGAGCTGAAAGCTTTGACTCGAACTCAGAAGAATAAGGAGAATTTAAGGCTTTTGGAAGAAGAGGCAGGCATCTCAAGAGGACTACAAGGATGAAGTGAGGGAGAATTTTTTTTTTTTTGCAGGGAGAAAATTAGAAGAGCCAAAGACCAACTAGAACTTAATCTGACCACTGCCATAAAAGATAATAAATACATTATCAACAAAAAGGAAAAATGAATAAATAAAATTAAAATAAACAGTAAATATATTTGTCTATATATAAATTCTATAAAAATAAATAAAACAAAAGGAATGAAAACAAAACTAAAGGAAGGCTAAAGACAATCTCCACCCTTTACTGAATGAAGAAACAGTGCCAAAGGATGAGGAAAAGGCTGAGGTACTTAATGCCTTCTTCACCTCAGCCTTTAACAACAAGATCCATTGTTCTCTGGGTAACCATCCCCCCAAACTAGAAGATAGACACAGGGAGCACAATGAGCAGCCATAATCCAAGGGGAAATGGACAGAGATCTGCTACATATCTCAGACACACACAGGTCTGTGGGCCCAAATAAGCCACATTCAATCATTTACCAACAACCCTGGCTAACCAGGGAGGTCCCAGATCATTAGAAGCTAAAAAAATGTGATACCCATCTGCAAGAAGGGTCAGAAGGAGTATCTTGGAAACTCCAGTCAATCCTGCCAGCCTGACCCTCGAAGGTCAGAGTAGATCATCCTGAATGCCATCAAGATGATGGAGCACTACAGACTGCAGGCAGAGGAGCCAGAAAACTGACCAGTAGAAAAGGGTGGGGAATGCTGGTTTGGCTGAACAAGACCCAGCATGTACCCAGACCAAGAAAGCCAGTGGCAGCCTAGCCTGTACCAGCAGGACCAGGGCAGTGATTGCCCCCCAGTATTTGGCACTGGTGAGGCCACACCTCAAATCTTGTGTCCAGTTCTGAGCTCCTCCCTTCAAGAAAGACACTGATATGCTGGGGTGTGCCCAGGAAGGACAATGGAGCTGGTCAAAGTCTGGAGCAGAAGCCTGGAGAAAATGAGGCTCAGGAAAGACCTTATCACTCTCTAGAACCGCCTGGAAGGAGGCTGTAGCAAGGGGTGGGTCAGTGTCTCCTCCCATGTAACAAGTGATCAAGCAAAATGAAACAGCTTCAAGTTGCAAAACAGGTGGGATTAGGTTGGGTATTAGGAAAAACTTCACAGAAAAGGTTGCTCCTCAGGGAGGTAGTTGAGCCACTGCCCCTGGAGATGTTTAAAAGACGTGTAGATGTGGCACTTGGGGATATGATTTACTGGTGGGCTTGGCAGTGCTAGGATAACAGCTGGGCTCTACTTTAAAAGGTCTTTTCCAGACAAAACAATTCTAAAATTCTGTGATACTTGCCAGCTCTCATAAACATTTTACAAGTAACTCCTGAAGCTATACTCTCATACTACACATATCACAGATTAAATGCCGTATGTATGCTCAAAGCAAAATGTATTTTGCATCTCATTTCACAGGTGTTAAGTGCCTATGTGCACTGTCTTACTGTAAGTAAGGTGATACAAGACTTTGCCACGTTAAAATTAACTGAAATTTATAACTTAGCTTTCATTATTTCTCCACCATAAATCTATGACAGATGTTTGTTTTGATGCTTTAACTGTACTGATGCATTTCTAAATAGTCTTAGACTTATTGCCAATTTAAGCGTTCGTCTTTTGGAGGGAATCTTAGTCCTGATCTCTAACAGCGCTTTAATTTGCTAACACTGATTCTTGTACATCACTATTACACAATGCAATAATTTAAAGCAGAGAGAAATAAACACTGTTTTCACTTGCTTCTCTCCTTCAATTTCTGTTTGCCTTCTGCCTGCACATTTTGCTTTCTACTCTCCTTTATACATTCATATACACACCAGAGATATCTACAGTACGAGATATCTCTCCCTGATCTAAATGCATCCACTGTGATAGGTGCTTTTCTAGAAAGAGCTATTCTGCAATAACAGCAATTTTTGCAGGCCTTTTTCTGTCCGTTGCACTTTTACTGAGGAAGAGGCTGCAGTACACAGTTTTCTCCTTAAAAGAAATGCCTAAAGAATGGCTCTTTCAAATTGGCAACCATATCATGTCATTTCCTATAGGAAAGAAGTAAAGCTATTCTAAGTGAAAGATGGGGCCAGATACACCACCAAATAGTGAAGAATGCAGAGTTCCATTGAGGACAAATATGAAAGATAACAGTTGGGAGAAAGACATCATTTATCCCTCGACACCTTGTTTCTTTAACTCTACTGAGCACAACAGAAGGTGGCACTCAAATCTAAAGAGGATAATTCTGAAAAGAACAGCATGTTATGCTACAGAATTAACATACAAAAAAAAAGTGCAATAAAGAAACACTCCACTCAGCTGTAGAGTCTTGTATAATATGTATGATGCACAAGACTTCAGGGTAAACCTACTGAAATCATTACATAAGTCAACGAAAAAATATCCTTGCAGGGATTTTTGCAGGACTATTTTGCAAACAATTTTATACATGACACCACACAATTTATTTTTTTTTCTAACGTTCCAAGAATATTCATGTATAAAGAGAGCAAGTGCTGCACTACAAAAGTACCTGGCCAGCCTCTGACAGGAGACAGTCTGGTTCTTGAATGCAATATCTAGCTTAATAAGCAGCTTTAAGAATCAACTTCATTGATTGTTTTAAGTGAACTCTAAAGGATAAGCTGGTTAAAGGCAATCATGGACTCAATTTTGGACTTGCCTCTTCCACTAACAAATTTTAACAAATTGCAAATAGTAGACAAGAAGCATTTGGAATTATTTTACAAAATTCTTTTATTCACACCAAATCCTATCTGGTTGAGTCTTTCTGAAGTGCTCAAAGCTACCTACAACGAAACAATCAAGGATCCTGGAACACTGAAAAACTGAGCATGCAACAGAGAGTGCTACTACCAAGTTATCACTGCTAAATAATGTTATTCAATAATAATTTACCCATCATGTGACAAAGAGCCAACAATGGCCTTTACAACATCCTCTTTTTGAGAACAGTAACAAAAACCAGGATGCAGGTGAGGTTAAATGTCACTCAACCACCATCATCTTATCTGCTGGTCCTTTACCCTCTTTTTTTCCCCCACCACAAGGCAAACAACTAGCCTTTGACATGATTGTGTGAAATTACCTAGCAATCTGTGCTAAAACATCTTAAGCACCATGTACAATCCCTTACCCAGGGTGTCTGCATCCTGATGGATGGGAAACATGGAAAGCACTAATAAAAACGTTTGTCAACAGCCTCTGGCCATAAATTTCCTTACGGAACAACAGCTCCAGTACCACAAAAAATCCTTGGTACACATGCTATATTAAACATGCAAAAGCAGCTGTACTTCCCACATATCTGATCTTACAGATAGATATTACAAATAAAGACTCCATAATACCTTAACAAAATGATTAAACTAACTAGAAAGCCACAATATTAGTAACTGGATGTAAAAAAAGAGGCAGGAAAACCTAGATCATTTATGAAAAATAATAATTTAAAAATTACAAAAGGCAGAGTTGTGTAACTGGTAAAATTGTGACCACATTAATTATTAGACACAGAGGTCAATTATGCCACAATCAATAAAACTATAAGCAAGGACTAAAGGCTTAATACCTCACTCGCAACATAATTCCAAAAGAAGAGACTCTAACACACCAGTTAGATATATGCCCTTGGTTTTCTATGCTATTTTGCTGCATATGATGATTAAACACTGGTAGACTACTGGCAATTCAACATTGGCAGTGCTGGCAGTTAAAATAATTGAACTGTCCAAAATAACATGATTAAGAACACACCAAACCAAACCAATATAGATTAAGATGCTACAGGTCTACAGAGAGAAACTGTCTTCTCAAATAATGCTTTGAAAAGAAGTATTACTATGTATTAACTGCAGATGGAGACTGGGCAGAGCAAGAGATGAAACTGACCACTGATTCAAAGTTACACATTTCAGTAAACAAGTACTTATTTTAATAGAAAGAATGATGGAAATAGAACAAAGGAAAGTCATTTAGTAAGCAGCTTACTCACTCTTACACTAGCAACAATTATGTCATAGGACATATCAGTAGATGTCTGTTCACATTTGAAAAACCACTCAAAACTAAAGATTGTCAATTTTGACTTGAGTGATTAGGAAGTGTCTCATTTACAAGGTTAGAACACTGATTAAACTGGGTGCTCTACCAATTGCTTATCAGAGAGCACCTGGAATAACAGAAATCCCAGTGTTTCAAAAGAAAACAGAAGTTGAAAACCTTGTCAGTGACTCCAAAGATTTACTTAGGATGGCAGACATCTGTACAGACAAAAGTTTTACCTGGGATGAAGATACTCCAAAAAAACATACTGCTAGTATCTTCCATTTTCTCAAATAGAAAAAGGCCCTGAGAATTCCAGTCTCAGGAACTACACATTAAAATGGCAATACAATACAATTTAGTAATGATTAACCAGTCAATATTTTCTTTTACCTTCACTGTCTACTGAAACACCTTACAACTTTACTCTTGCCTACCATTTAAGTGTAGTCTAAAAACAAACATATTTATTTCTTCATCAAGATTTCAGTACTGTTAAACACTTTGTTTAACCTCCACAAACTTTTCTTTATATGACAATATCCTGTATAGGAAAGCAAAAGTGCAATCTCCATTGTGCTAAGAGGAAAAAATATTCATAAGGGTAAGCATATTTGCAACTTTTTATTTCTAGATCAAGTCACAGTTTTTAAGAATAGGTAATGCACGCATTTATGTAGATCACTACTTGTTTTAAACAGATCTACTAACTACTTCAACTGCAAGAATAGTACATAATATATATGCAAGTCAGACTTCACACTCAACACCAAAAAAAAAAAACAACAAAAAACAACGAATGTATGTAAAAATTTGAAACAACAAGACCAGCAGCAGAAGTAGTGACAGGATTGAGCTCTTCAAAGGCAGCATTCAGTTATTTTCTTCTTAGCTACATTGTGATAGGACCCGTCCTTAAATTCACGCACAATTCTTGTTCAGGAACCACTACGTTCCTCTGTATGATTTCAATTTCAGTACATGCGCTGACAAAACTGAATCCATGGATGAGAGAGAAGAAAAGTGGTAAATTCTTGCTTTGGAGTCCTGCTGGGAGTTACTCTACACCCATACTCTGATTTGTGACATCAGTGTATCTCCAGCTGCTCCCATTGCAGAAAAAAAAAAAAAAACGAACAAAAGGACTCCCCCAAAGCATGCTTTAGTTAACTTAAAAGCAAACCTTCAAGCAATTGATGTGTATTATGAGAGATAGTACTAAAAGCCTTAAGTTGAGTATATTAACAACACCATCATTTCAAGTCACATGTTTGTACATTCTGACTCCAAAGGGACAGTTTTTTTGATGGGTTCAACATTAAGATTACATATGACAGTCTTTCTCATGGAACAATTGCTTAAAAATGTTTACAAAAACCAGAAGAATACAGTACTTTAGAATATGGCATTACTAATAGAAACAGAGAAGCCATTAAAAATTACTGTGTTCAGTACAAACATAATGAAAATCCCAGAGGCCAGAAAACTATTTACATAAAGTAAATTTACAAGAACGTAACAGTTTTAAAATCAACTTCTCTAAAGAGATGTCAGAATGTTGAGATCTATTAAGTGGAAAAGGCCAACTGACTGCTGGTATGACCTAAATTCAAAAGGAAAGAAATTAACTGCGCTGTAAGTAAAAGCCCATGTTGCCTGTGGATTTTTTTGGTGGAAATAGAGGTTAGATGATTTGAAATGTTTTTTTATAATAAAAAAATTTACAAAGGTGCCAAGACTCTAAAAAAAAAAATCAGAAATGCCAGCTGCTTCCTAAAAGCACTTAACAGCAACTTCTCAAATCCTTACTGCATTGCATATTCCCAGAAATCTGACAGAACAATGAAGGTGTGTAAAAGTTTAGGTGTTCTGGGTTCAGTCCCCATATATCTCCACAGTATCATCTACTAGTACATATCACTGGAGATCCTAAAGCTCACACGTACAGACATAACATAGTTATCAGGGAGATAACAACTTCAGAATTCTTTTAACTCCATGTTTAATATTTTAACCTAATTTTCAAATTTGTTTTGTTATTCTAAACACCTATACATGCATTTGTGAATGAAATAAACATATGTTGTGAAGCTGTGGAATTACCATACTAGATTTTATGCTCATATTCAATGCAGACTGGTTCTTACTTCTGACACACTTAATTCCTTTTATAAGCAAACTATACAATGCTATTTTGAATTCAAGCAAATACTAAATACTGATTTGCAACAGGCTGCTCATGATTATATGTATGTGTGTAAGAAAAACCCTTTACTTAATAACTTCTTCCAGCCAAACTGAAATGGACTAAGTGCAAACAAATTTAACAGCATGTTATACCAGCTTCATTTTAAACCAGTACAGATGTTCTGCCTCAGATTTCCTGAAGTATTCATTTAAACATGTATTACATGTAAGAAACTCTTGCTTGTTGTAACTTTCGACTCCCCAACTTCTCCAAACTCTCACAAATTGCTTTTTCCACACTGAAAATCTTCAAATAAAGTATAAGATGTCAAATCCTGTTGCTTGTGAAACACTTGTTTCAAAGTGTTTTCACAAGATTTTAAGTTTTATTAAATAGAACATTAATTTCTCTGACAATTGATAGATATAGGTTCAGAAATGCTAAAAAAACACTTCATGGGATATAGAACACAAAGCAGCAATTAGAAAAAAAAACATTTTAAGTAGAATTTGGGTTTTTCCTCATATGCTTGTTTCAATTCAGTTGCATATTTAAAGGAAAATCCATTCAACTTCCTCAAAATGAAACTGACTTTGAAATACACTCAAGGCTAGATACTAACCAGTCCCGTTTAATATATATACAATGTCCTAAAAGTCAAAAAGAAAGCAATTACAAGTGAATCTTCTGCACCCACACACTTGAGCCAGGAAACTATATTAATTATTTTTAATAAATGTCTGTCCTTTGACCTGAGTTATGTGTTCATCACCCGGACTCCCTTTCCAATCCTTATTTTCCCTTCAATCCTGCCTACATTACTGCTCCAAAATAGGGAGATTTTCTTTGGTAATTAAAAATAATTTCCTTTTATGGCAAATTATATCCTTATTCAAAAGAAAGGATCAAAAAGCCTCAGAACACAATTAAAAGAGTAGATTAAACAAGCCCCCAAAAGTCTTAAAATGAAATTGGTAAGATGACATCAGTTTTACTCTCTTAAACCACTGCAGTCTGCTGTACCAGAACAGCCAAGGGAAATATGTCCAGGGGAAGAGGTAGTGAGAAGAACAAAACCAACCAACCAAATCAAAATAAACCACAAAAAAAGGAGCATTAGGGCATATCTTAAACCTGACTCTGGGTGAATTATTATTAAGCATGTTTAAATTCATCAACACAGAGGAACTTGCCAAATGTTAAAGAATAAGCCTTCAAATGGGAATATTTCTGCACTATACATTCACACAATACATACATCAGCATCCTCAGTGCAGAAATAACAAAATCAAGTTATCTGATAAACTGCCGTAATGCTTCCCTCACATCTTTTACATCCTGCATCTTCTTGTTTATTTCTCAGCATATGCCACAGAACATGCAATGTGCTTATTGTGTTTATTGACCAACATGGTCCTATCCCTTCTTCCCCTTTCCTTCAGCATACTTGAGTTTACTAATTTTATTTTGGCCATCTTGTCTATTTTCAGTATCTGTGAATGTTCACCGCAGATAGAGGAATCTGCACATAAAAAAAGACTGCAAAGCAACAACACTCTGTAGTATTTCTAGTATGAAACATGTACACTTTTCTGTATATTTCTGTGGACACCTTAAATTTACCTATTGTAAAAAACAATAAAAATCAGAACAGATTATCTTTTTGCTTCAGGTTCTTACTCACCAAGTAGAATTAACCTTGAGAAATAGTCAAGTTCATAAGTGCAAAACAAACTATTATCCAGACTTGTTCAAAACAAAATGGCTTTAGATTCTTCTTATTTCAATACCAAATACAGTGAATAGTCCAAAAATTATCCCTAAACTGAAAAACTCAAAAGCAATAAATACAGTTGAGGCAGTCTGCACATTTGCTACTCAAATGTTTCTACCAAAACTTGTTTCACCATCATGAGACTTCTGTTGCAAAAGAATAATCACAACTGAAGTACTGATTCCCAGTAATCCAACCAAGTCACTCTCTTCAAGAGTCTCCAAGTCCCAGCAGACTCACTACAAGCATTCTGCCTCTTATATATTAAATGAGCATCCACAAACCAAAAATGAGGTAATTCTGAACCGAGGAGATGAGAAAGCATATTTACCTGAAGCATCTCCAACTTTAAAATCACTGTCATCAGAGCTATCATAATCTAAAGCTTCCAGCAGCGAAGCTGCCAAAGGCTTCACCTGTCTTCTCTTCGAACTGCGGTCCACTGTAGAGAAAAAAAAAAAGTGTTGTTACTGAGTGGCATAAAGAGAATTCAGCATCGCTAAAGGCATTTAAACTACAAGGCAGCACGGGCGTGACAGGCAGGGGCAGTCCCGAGAGCAGCCCACAGATGCAGCCGCAGCGGGGTCCGGGGACACCCGCTCCCCCAGGTGAGGCCGGGCAGGGCAGGGCAGGGCAGGGCAGGGCACGGCCCGCCCTGCCCTCCCGGCGGAGCGCTGGTGCTCCCTGCAGGCGCCGGCAGCCGCACGGCACCGCGCACCGCGGGCTGCCCGCAGCCCCGGGAGGGCTGGGCGGGCGCTGGGACCGCCAGGAGCCCCCGGGACAGCCGGCAGCCCCCGGGACAGCCAGGAGCCCCCGGGACAGCCGGCAGCCCCCGGGACAGCCAGGAGCCCCCGGGACAGCCGGCAGCCCCCGGGACAGCCAGGAGCCCCCGGGGGCGCGCCCCAGCGCGCTCCGCCAGCCACCAGACGCAGGGGAGACGCGCAGCCGGGACCGCGGGACACCCAAGGGAATGCGATGCGCCCGCTCGCCCGGGGGCGGGGGCGCTCCGCGGGAACAGCGGCAGCCCGGCGGGGCAGGGCCGGCAGAACCGCTGCGGATCACTTACTAAAGGCTGCGCGGGAGGGCGGCGGGCGGGCAGGGGCCCTCGGGTGCAGCGCCGCCGAGCCCCGGGCCCCTTCCCCAGACAATGGGCACGGCGGCGACCCGGATGCAGACCCGCGCCCGCCCCGCCGCGCAGGCGCCGCCCGTGCGCGTGCGCACGGCGAGGGGAAGCCGGGGGGTGGTGGCGGCCTGCGGGGCGGTGGCGGGCAGGTCCCGGTGCGGAGCCGCTCGTTCTCACGGTACTGCCAGTGAAAAACGACTCGAAAAACCACTCCGGCGTTTTTCCCTTTCCCCGTTTGGGAACGAGAAAGCGTTACAAAGCTGTTCTCATTTAACCCCTGCTCGAAGAGCTGAGTTTCGCGTAGACTCTGTTGCATTGTCGAGCTCGTTCCTGCGCTGTAAAAGAACAGTAATCCACTGCGTTGGAAGAAAAAGGAAAGCAAAGAAAATGGGGAAGAGATGTTCGAGGCCAGGTTGGATGGGGTGCTGAGCAGCCTGGTCTAATTGAAGGTGTCTGAGCCCGCTAGGTGTCCCCGGTTAGAACTAGATGACCTTTCATATGCCCTAAAACCCCAGACTATTCTGTGATTCTATGACAATACACATCCCAGGATTATTGTTCGACCACATCGCAGGAGTCTGGGAGCTCACAAGCATAAAGCCGAATGGTGAGAGATGGACAGTGAAGAGGGCGATGCTGGGCCATTGCCCATGGAAGGGTCCCAGCTTTGCCTCAGCTGTAAGGGCTGTCCCTGGCCCCTGTGTGCACACAGATTTTCCAGAGTTCCCTTTGCCTCTCTCCCCGCCCACCCCCCACCAAAATGAGCCACCTGCACAAAAGTTTTAAAACAACTGATGCTCTGGCGCACAGGTAAGACTTTAAGAGCTTGAGAGTGAAGGATGGTGCTAAACAGGAAAGCTTTCAACATAATTTTAAGAGCTTTAAAATTGGAAAATGTGTGTTTAATGATGGATAAATGTAGCGCCAAACTCATTCTATGGTTGTACAGAAAATCATGCTATGAAAAGCCTGTGTTCATAAAGGAGACAGGGGAATCCTGAAACTTCATTCTAATAAAGAGAGGGCGTACACTGGGATACACACACGGGGGTCTCTCTCTTGGGGTTTCCAAGGGCGCAGCCTCCTTTTATCCTAAACTCCCAGCCACATGTTCCCCTCTTCCTTTCCCCACTGGCTGAGGTACTAGGAAGGCACAGCCTTCCCAAACCACCTACCAGATAGCCCCCCCTGAATCTGTCATTTTACCCCAGGCTTCTGCTGACCAACTTGTCTGTCTCAGGAGTCAAACTGGGATCTGTAACAAACCTTCTGCCCAAAGTTCAGAATGTTTCAGGAGCCAAGCTGTCTTGGCTCTCTAACAAACCTGCCAAATGAAGATCCATTTCAAAGACGTTAACACCCGTACCTTCACTCATGGAATTGTTTGTAAAGACATTAGCTCGTATCTTCCCTATCATGGTGAAGACTGGAGAGGACATAAAGTTTGGCAAATATGCATTCTGTGCCCAGAGCCTGTGCTACGTTTAGCATAGTGCTGCATGTACCAGAGCTAAAACTCATCCTGGCATTGCAAAGATGGGTAGCTTGGTGGTATGTAAGTTTTTATATAGAGTACAGAGATGGCTGATTGGCATATGATATAATTATGTAGCTGAAATACTTTCAACAATAATTTTCTGTGTGTCTGATGTTGAGTGTTTTTGAAGGACAGAAAATTCCAAAGGTAAGTGTGAATTCTGGTTTAATTCTGTGATTAAATTTCCTGGGGTTTTTGTAGCATCACATCCATAGCTGATGTGTTCACACTGACTGATCCTGTTTCCTCCATCAATTCTTTGGCTATATAGGAATTTTATAAGAAAAAGTGAATTCTTTTCCTGAATCTGATTTTGCCAGCCCTACCCAAATGTGCTATTGGCCCATGAACTCTAGTATTTTCTTCCAAACTCTGATCAGCTTCCCTGTTCAATGAGGAGTTGGGTAAGTCAGCTTTTCAATACCTGGTGGTTTTTTCCTTTTGACTGGCAGTGCCTATCCTACTTTTTTCCCTAAACACATTATTACAGTCTTAAACGACAAGTAGCAGGGCTCAGATCCCTTCATTGAGACTGTAGATCCGTGATAAAGTGCAGCAGCAGGTTCTGCTGAACCTCCTCCCTGCCAATGGACAAGCCCCTGCTCTTGTCCCATCCACAGTGACAGCCCAAATCACATGTAACAGGAAGGAACCTTAAAAAGAACTGCCTGCAAATTTGGTCCAATAGAAGATCAGGCTGAGCAGAGCAGACAGCTTTGAAGAATGAGGGCTTTCAGCACAGACAATGGGAGAGGAGCACCGTGTAGAACAGTGGAAGAATTTATGAATCCTTTAAATAAGAATGTGAAAGTAGATATATGGACTATCTGACTTTCAGTTCAGCCCTCCGGGACAGGCTGCAATGCTAGGATTATTCCAGTCTCTACATGAATCGTTCTGGCAGGAATAGGTGATCAAACAGATGTTAATGAATGGCTTCCTGCCCTGCTCCTCATTAGCACCTCATATTCCTCAACTGCTCCTTCCTCCTTTTCTCTGTACTGTTTCCCGTGACTCGAGCCTTCTCAGCTCTTCTGTCTTACTTCTTGTCCCAAACGTGTTTTTTTCCCCCTCTCCTTTTTTTTTTCCCTTTCCAAAGGTATATTCACACTTTCATTTCTGAAAATAACATGCACGAACTCTTTTGTTATCTCCTGTAGTCAGCTGCATACTCTGCCCTCATTCCTCAACAGGAAAAAACCCCACATCAATAAAATGAAAAGAACTGTGAAGTGCCTAAAATTTATTCACCGTTTCTCTAGCCTTCTGGGTACTGCAAAGATAGGGCTTACCAACAAATCCTCCAAATGTAGTAATTAGACGTAAATAAAATGTACAGCACAGAAATTAAGTAGAACTACCAGTTTATCTTTTGTTCATCTTTCTTTGGAAGTTTCTGGCTATTAAAACATCTATTAAAAGGTAATTCCCCCTTTGTAGATGCTAGTAGTGTCAGATTATTTCAAGTAAGGGAAAAGAAGGGAGAATTCATGCTCCAAAAGAGCATTTCTTTCCATGAAAGAAATTTTCAGAATGTCTAATCTCCTTATTTCTGCAAGGCCTTTGCCAGTTTTACCAGAAAATCAAGGATGTTGAAATGTTCTGTTGCCTTTTTGGTAGAAGAAATGTGGTATTATTGACACACTGCTGGGAGCTGGGCACTGTACTGACATTGCTGTATCCATTAAATAGATTTTCAGTATTGTCAGTTTAGCACCTGCAAGTACTACCCTCATGCACATACAAAAATCATCTTAAAAAGTCATTTTTAGTGGAAAATTGTGAAGAGCTGAAATAGTATATCTAGTATGAAAATGTCATAGCAGCTCCATCACTAACATAATACCTAAAAAATGCCTAGAAGTATTTCAGTATTTCAGGTCATGTCAAACACATCAGGTCTTTGAATTATCTCGGTGTTCCAGTAGTTCTCTTCAGGCTGAGCCTTCAGTGTGCAGCCTGTTGCAAGAGTAGGTGTCTGAATCTCCAGTTCAGTTCTGCTGTTCAACTGCAGGAAAAGGAAAGAATATCTTCTGCCTGTACTTTTGCCTTAAGAAAAATGGAATCTTTGTTGTGGCTTGATAAAGACCATTTTAGAAGGACTTACAAAATAGCAAGTCACCACAGAATACAGTCACACTCAAATAAATTATTCTTAGTTTAATGAAACTGGTGAGTTTTCAAAGGAAAAAGTGCAGTATTTCCTCAAGTAGGGAATAAACTCAAGAGTAAGTCTGTTTGTAACTTATCTGTCAACTGCAAATGGAGAATAATAGTATGAAGTCTTGTATCTATTTTTTTTCCTGTCAGTGAGCAGACAGTTAGAGCCATGACCTACCTGTCTCAATCCAAATGGCAGACTCTTTTTTGTCTATCCAAACATCATCATCCTTAGTATGGAGACTGACCTCTTCAGATATCTTTCCAAAGAGAAATCTTACAGCTTTTACGCTTTAACTTTGTCATTACAGCCAACTCTTTTAGTGATCTCTTTTGTCTAGTACTATATGGCAAAATATAAAAAGTCTGAATTAGATGCTCTTGCTTTTTTTAAATTGCAAAGGGGAGAAAATTCAGTGTGAATGGTCTCTGAACAATAAGACTTTGAAATAAAGTGCAGACTACTACAAGGTCTACTGCAGTCAAACTGCTGCCTGGGAAACTTCCCATCACACATTGAGAGATTCTTGCATTCCTGAGGTCATGCTTAGCCTCAGTCAATTAATTGGGGGGGGGAGGGTTTGATTACATGGTGCACATGTTGCAAAAGAGTCCAGGAAAAGTGAGAAACAACAGTACAAAACAACAGCATGTATGTTCAGTAGAAGAGCTTTCTAACTATATATAGATATATTTACATACATATTCCCACCATTACCTTGGCTGTATATGCCTACCTCCTTAACCACTATGAGACCACCTCATGTTACTCATACCCATACAGAGGACATCATCCTCAACTCAAACCTGACTGCAGATTCTGCCACTGAAGTCATGTCTGAAACCTTCAATGTAAAACATATCTCACATGCAGGTTTCCTGTCTGCCCCTTCAGCTAAAATTCTTGTCTAGGTTTAGCTCCCTTCTCATTTCCATCAATCATCTCTTTTTCTGGTTTTCGAAAATGCAGCTCTGATGTTGCAATATCTATTGCAATGATTCTCCTCAGCTTCTACCATGTTCCTTTTCCATTTTTATCTTTCTGGTGAATTTACCTCTGCTACATTGCTCATAAACTTACTCAGTTTGATTCAGTACATTTCACAGATTACTTTTTCTTTCATCTGCCATTTCTTTACAGCAGATGAAATTTACCGTACAAATTTGTTTAGCACAATATATTGGCCTCTAGTTTGCTGTTGAATTTTCAGACAAATTTCAGGCTTTTTTCCAGTCATCCTTCATACTTAAAATGTATTCCATGTAAATACCTGCAAACTGGCTTTGTTTTACTTTGCAAATACCCTTCTACCACCATGCTCACTAAAAATTTTGTTCAACCAAATGAGTGTTGTGTCTCGTGTTGTCTCATAGTTTATTTGTACAGCTGTTACACAAGTGTATACCAAGCATATGCTGCCATAGCTGTGTCTGTTTCTGTCTGTTCTTGTTCTATGTGTGTATTACGTTATTGCACAGAATTCCACAGATCTACTATCTCCTGTACGAAAACATTGTTTTGTTTGCTTTTAGCCTCGCTCCTGTTCTTCTATACCTCCCAAGTCATCTCTTTCCCAAGCTAAAGAATCCCATCTGGCAAAGTAAATTCTTAAAGTTCATCTGAGATAGAAGATTGAAATTCCTCCAATGCCTCTTGTTTTCCTTCAATGAACTTTTCCCATCTATCTAGATAGCTATTTTGTAATGGGAGGACAGCACTGAAATGCAGGCAAATAGTGCATTTATTCAGTTTAATAATGTTTTCTCTTTTGTTCTCTATTTTTTGTTCTCTATTTCTTTCATGTGATTTTTAAGATTCTTTTTTTCTTGGGCCGTTAAGTGAACATTGACTGCACAGAAATGGCACTTCCATAAAACTATCATGATCCCAAGGTCTTTTTCCTAAGTCAAGGAAGTCAACTCAGAGTTCATTTTATGTGCAAAGCTAGGATTTCTTGTCTTCAGAAGCACTGATTTCTTTACATTATTATCTGTAGCTGTTTCCACAATAACTTACAAATTCAGACAGATTGTCCACTGAGCCCCTCTGCCCAGAGGACTGCATTTTAGCATGGGAGAATCTTCATTTCTTTGTCATAGAAAATATTGATGGAGAAAATTCATCTCTCTGAGTAAATTTCATACAAACTATCTGCTGGGCAATGAATGCTGGCATTTTTTCTCTGTTTTAAATATATCTGATTACTAATTTTGATGCTTTTATTGTTGATTCTCAAATTATTTGTCCATTCTCCCAAATTGATCATATTTTGATATTTAATAAATTAAAGCTTATGATACTTTTTGTTTTCTTGTTTTAAATAGAATTTGAAGGATTCCTTCCTGTTCATAGTATTCTCCCTAACTTTAGGGAGAATAGCTGAAAAGTGACTTCAGCTTCCTTTTACATTTCCTCTTCCATTTCCATAGGTGATAAACACTAATGCTGCAATTCCAGTATAGTGTCATCCAGTAGCTTACGTGCCCATCAAAATTTAATTCCTTGGACTATCCTTGGAGAGGGGAATTGGAGGCACAAGAAGTAAAGATCATGTGTTGAGATAAGAACAATTTGCTGGAAACAACAATGAAACAAGAAAATTAACAGTAACAGCAACAATATTAATAAAAACGTGTACAGGAGAGATGAGTGGTTCACATACAAAATGTTCACCATGGAGCCCAAGCTGACCACACCATACTCCCCCAACCTGGAAGTGAGACACTTCCCCAGTCTCCAGAGAATGATTTGAGGTGTTATAAAATAACCTTCAGGTCCTAGCCATACCTCCTGGCTGCTTCAAAAACTAACCCTGGCTTGGCCAAAACGCTGTCATGCAAACCTGAGTCTTTAGCTTCCTTGTCTGCTTAAATGTTCTTCCCTTTTGTCAGTCGTACTGGTCCACCACAGCCAGTTACACCTTCCCAGAGGGTCTTAGGAGCCTTTGCAGACTCCCCAAGGGTGTTTGCCAGCTGGTAGTCACAGTGCAACCCTGAAAGTCTCATGGGATCCCAAGCCTAACTATCCATAAATTCCATGACAGGTTCTTCTGCCAATACAACCTTTTTCTTCCCCACTGTTGGAGAAAGAAATCATGTGCAATACAAATAAAGAATGTAATTCCATTCTTTTTTAATAATCAAGACTTACTCCTTCTTAACAAGATATGAAAAATGTGAACATAAGCCAGTGATTCCCACTGATTTCAGTGGGCTCTGCATCAGGCTTTTAATGACGCTGACTGATAACACTTTTTCCAGATGTAGTCTTTCATCCATCAAACCATTCTGTTGTTCTGAGGAAATTTGGGATGTAAAGAACATCTGCCACAATGAACATAAAAAGCATAGACCTGCTGTTCCTAATGGGAAGTATTCTAAGGGCTTGGAATAAAAAAAAAAAGTTAATTAATTTTACAAGAATAATTACTTTGAATGTGAGTGTCAATGGCCCTTCTCACATAAAGCTTTTCCAATACAATCTTGTTTTGGTGTTGCTGAGGACAAAAAAAATGCTTCAGTTGTTCTGACAAAAATCTCTGTGAATTGTTATAAAATAAATTCTACTGAAGGGGTTTCTATAGCTTCATTTTAAATTCTGTTTATTTATTATCTATAAACAAAAAAGCTGATTGGTTTGGATTTGTATGATAAAATATAGTGAAATAATAAAACCTGTAAGCAATCAAGAAAGGAAATAACTGCTTTTAATGTACTCTGTAAAATGTAATTGTGATATTTAGTAATCAATTTGCTGCTTTTTCTAATATTCATTATATCATTCATTAGCACAAGGTTTCACAAACACAGAAGATGTCTTTTACTGTAACATTTTATAGCACCTAATAGGTTTTTAATCTGGTTCTGCCAAATTGTGTAGGTTTTTTCTTGAAAATTGTTTTTTAAGAATTTGAGCTGATTTAAGTTCAAATTTATGGCAAAAGAAAAGACAGTTATGCTAGAGCTCCCCTTCATCTAGACATATATACAGTTTCCTTTGTCTTTTAAAAAGGAAAAGCAATCGCCAAGACATGTCTTTGTTAAGGTTCCCTGCTGGTGGCATATGGCAAAGTTACTGGCACCTTGCCTGGAAAACGCAGCAAGAACTGATAGATCTGATCTCATTCTGGTGCTGGGGAGAAAATAGATTACAGTGAAGGCCACCCTTACAGCCTGCAACCATCAGTTGCTTGGCAAGAAGCACAAGTTCCTGAAAACAGATCCAGGAAGGTGAAAGAGAAAGAGCTTTTACCCTTGTAAGTGATAGCAGAGCCCCCCAAACAGTCCATGCTAGAGCAGGACCTTCAGAAGTCTCTGTGTAATTGTTTTATGTAGTACTGTGAAATAAAACTCTCAGGGTGTAAATGTTTAGGAAATAATAGTGTATAAATGCATACATATGTTTAAGAAATAATGCTCTAATAATAATAACAATTTTATTATAAATAATAATAATATTTTTACAAGTTGATTTCAACTTTTTCTTGAAAACTGTGACAAAATCCTGCAGATGCAGAACTTCTGAAAAAAAACCCAGATTTTCTTCCATACTGTCATATTGCTGGAACCAGGCATTAAGAGTGATGACCCATTTGATGTAAAAAATAGACTTATTTTTTCTTATTTGAAATTAGCTTGGCAGTACACAGTTTTGAAGGGTTTGGGGGGGGGGGGGGGGGAGGAATCTACTGTAATTGTGATAATTTATAAAGCAGAAATCCTGAAGAGACTTGGATATCTCCAGTCCCAAACTTGGACAAGACCAGCAATAAGATTCTACTCCATTCTTCCATTAATATATTTGTATGCTAGATATCATCCTATAGCAAAGATCATTTTTATGCTTATACAGATTTAGTAACCGTGACAATTATAGGGAATGGAATTGATTTCCGGATTGCTTTCATTATCTCTAAGACTTGACAAATGCTGTAAAAATTAAAATTTAAAGGTTGTTTTCAATTAAGCTGGTGTGATTAATACTTTTTTTTTTAAGAGAATGTCCAGCCACAAAGATGTCTTCTTAGTCCCAGTGATGGCAGGGTGCAGTTTCATATGAAGCTTGCCATTTTCCATTCTCACAACACAACCTCATCACCCCCTCCCATTCACTTATACCATATACTGAGCCAGTTTCTGATCTGACAGACACCTACCCTACCAAGAAGCCCTGTGGTTCCAACACCAAGTGATCAGTGCAAGCCAGGGGCATGGACACAGGGTCAGGAACATGAAGGAGAGAGGGAAGCAGCCATGAGTGCCCAGTTCAAGACCAGCCAGTGTCACATCAGGTGTGACACAGCTGCTGGCAGCTCCATGGGCAGACCAGTCGGGCCTGGAATGAGACAACACGAAACCATCACCTTCTCCCATTCACTTCTCCTGTATGTTTTCTGCAGTTACATCCTTTACAATTGTAAATAGCACTGACCTGGAACTGGTCCAGATAAAGCTTTTTTGTCCATCTCTTTTGCACAGCCTTATGTGAACTGATACTGAAACATGAGTATCCAAGGTCAAAGGATGGATAAAACCATCTCCAAGTAGTACTTTCAGCTTACTGTGAATTAAAACAACTGTGCTACTTTGGCCTAGACAATTCATTACATCCTTTACTGTTCCATGTAATAAAAGCATACCTGTTTGTGTTCTCACTATTATTTATTTGTATTCTGTGACTCAAGGTGGCTCTAAAAAAAATTGATTTGTAGAATCCACAGTGCAGAGTCTTTTCTGTTGCTCCTCAAATGACTCTTCTTTCTCTTCCAGATTCTGCAGTTTTGAAACTCTATACCAGCAAATCAATAAAAAAAAATTACAACAGTGAAAATCATTCTATGTCCCCTTCCCAGTCAAATAGGAGAACAGAGAGGTAGAGACAGGGAGCAAAAATTCCTGCCATACTGATTTGTTTCTTTAAAAATGCAATGTGGATTACTTATTTTAAGACACATAGCACTGGAATGTTCTGATTTTAAAATCACAATTAATTTCAATTTTAAAAAAAATTTCAATTTTTTATTTTGCCCAACAAATAAATAAACTGAATTCAAGTTTGATTTGATGGCTTGTCCTTGTAAGGACTTGTTTTAGTTTTTAAAAAATAGTTCATCTCCAGACTGGCCTCTTGCAGGATTTTTTTTTTAAATTAGTAATAATTCTGCTGATAAGAGGTTGTGTAAGTATATCCCTGTATTGACAATGTTATTACCTTTCATAGCTCCAGCAGTTTAAATTATGCTTGCAGAAGATACCAGTTTTAAAATTTATTAGTTTCTTCTGCATCTGTTCTGCATTCACAGAGAAAAGACATCAGTATGGGATGCTTGAATACTTTAGGAGTACTACATGTGTTTTTAAGACAGCTCTTTCACATAAGTGCTACTGTTATGCTCATTTCTCTGTAAATAGGATGGCAGCCTGAAAGACAGTGAAAGCCTGGTGTTTCTTTAGGGCAAGTCCCAAAGTGGAAAAACAGATGGGCAAAGGCAGCATCGATGGAGTAACATCTCAGAGTATACAAACTTGTACATTTGTGAGGCAAATAGGTAATTGAAAGACAGGAGTTTTGGACCACGTATGTTCTGAAGCCAGCAAGCAAACAAAACATTCTGTTGTCTTTAATCCGATTTCTTGTGTAATGTAAGGAGAAAACAGCCTTTCACCACAGTATGCTATGAAACTTCTTTTTAATTAAATATGCCAACTCTTATGTTCTGCCAGTTCTCAAAGAAAAATATTGATGTCTTAGTACACATAAGAAGAATTATCCAGAAATGCTGTAGTTTTCCCCTCCACATAATTTTCATTTCAGTCAGGAATCTGCTGTTCAAATAAAATAAATTCTGCTCAGAAGTCTGATTATAGTTATGTATTTCATGCAATCACACAATGTGAATCTTACAGATATGCTGTATACATTATTCAAAGAAGGATGAGCTCAGTCCCACATCAAAGCATGTTATTATCCTTTTCCCAAAAATATAATAATACAATTCCCTACATTGAAATGAAGATGTATTTAAAGAAAGGATAGCATGGGAATACTACTTCTCGATAAGTGGTACATCACACAATTTTTAACCAAGTAGGAGTTTCAAAAAAGAGAAAACTCAAGAATAACCAGAATAATTACTTTCATGCAAAACTTTTTGGATAAAGTTTTTGTGATTTAATAAGGAGAGATATTGGGATACTTTGTATTCTTAAGATCAGAACACTGAGTTTTTTGCTAATCTAGACAAAAGCATAGACAAAAAATGCCATTCTTCAAAATGTGTGGATGCAGCACTTTAATCTGCATTCAGGCTGAAACATGGTCTATCTCCCTTCTCTCAAATAGAGAGCACAGCATATTTATTTACTATTTACCCAGAAAGGAGACAAGCTAGATTTCACATTCAGCTATGCTAGAAATTATCTGCGTAAAGTACTAATGATTCAAACAAATAATAATTTGAGATATTGAAAAAGGACAATGCCTTAGTTTCTTTACAAGAACTGGTCACTGCCCTCCCATGACAATTTTGTTTATGTCTGAATTATACTTCATCTGGCAAACCCACAAAGAGGTTTAAACCATTGCTAACATTGCTTATCCTCAGTTATATGCCACTGTCTGTAAAATCAGGCCACTTACAAAACTCATCAGCCCTTGCAGTGTCTGTCTTAGCCCTCATAGGTGGAACCCCAAGACTAATGTTTTTGCACAGCATGAACCATGTGAAAATAGCAAGAAACAGATATTATTAAATGTTCTGCAAAAGAACTCCAAGTCTCCCCAGATTCATATCAGGATACTGCAGATATCTTGGTTTTGTTCTGAAGGGTAAGCATAAGATTCACCTAGAAAGACCTTCTCAAATGCAGCTGAGGTCTATCCCTCAGCTTTTATCTCCAGTGATTTTGGCAAAGGCCAAATATGACATCCTGAAAGAGTGATTTATTCTAGCTCTAGCTTAGATTGCCTCTGGGAACCACCCATATCTTTCTACTGATTTCAGAAGCAAGACTTGCTTAAACTAAACTCCTAACTTTTGCATTTCTAAACTTCTGTGGAATGCATTACCCCCAGTGCATCGTCATTCACTGAAACACGTGCAGAACACACTCCACACCCATCCTGTTCAGATGGCTCTGTGTTACCCAACAGTGACATTATCCAAATACTCCTAAAGTAATCAATAATAATTCTGTTGTCTGGTATTAGCAGCTGGAGTGTTGTATCTCTTCTTACTGTGATGCATAAAACATACTGGATTTCTCAACTACCTGAAAAACATTGCAATTTCTGTTCAGTAATCCTTTCTACTTCGCAAATGCTAACCTTCTTCTAAACGCTACAGCAGAAAAGGGAGTCAAATAATGTACATGAATAACATCCTTACTTCCAAAATAGCAGTTATCTGTCCTGTTCATAAATCACAAGAATCCCTTGTTACCCTTTCCATAGAGAAAACAAAAGCATACAGCTCTTGTTAGTGAAAGACAGATGAGTTTTTTTCTCCAGCTTAGGTTTGTGGAAAATAGCTTGATCAGAATTATGTCTCATTCTGTCTTCTAAAGGCTCTACTGCTGTCATAAATGAGAACAAGTGTTTGGCTTATTGAAACTGTTAGATTTAGAAGCTTTATTCTTTCTACAAATCATACTTCCATTAAAATACCAGCTTTCTCCATGGCATTAAAAAATACAGAAAAATTAATTAGAATACAAAATCTATTCATACTTTTCTAACGGTGTAGTCCTTTGTTGGCACAGCTTCTGCAGATAGCACCATAGCAATAAGACTATACTTTATAAACACGCATAGTTTTCATGTTTCTTTGTAATTACTATATTGTTCTCTTTAGTATTTGGAATGTATAGTGAATGTGAGATCTCATATATCATTCCGGTTGCACAGTCAATTATACTTTTTATGTGTGTGTATGTGTGTTCTCCATTTCAGAAGCTGCCTATTAAGCACTTTGCTCTGTTCCCAGATTGTCTGCTTGAGTCACTCCTGTGGCAGCTGCAGCAGCTTCTCCTAAGCAGCAATATGTCTTGGGAAAGGCTGTCAAGACCAAACTATTATTTTCTGGCAAAGAAGAACAGCTTTAATCAAAGAGCAAACCCTGATCAAATTTTTATAAATCATTAGCCAATAGCTGATGAAATATGATCATTTTTATTAGTGTGACTCTGTCATACCAGACCTGGAAATCCATTACTTGTCTCAGTTGGTATAGATTCCTAGCATTTGAAAAAAAGTCAGCTGAGATGTGAGTACATTTTGCTAAAACTATGTGCAAACAAAAGATTAACCAGAGGCTAGCATAAATTTTGAACATCAGAGCAGACGACTCATAAGAACTATCTATTTCTTCTTTAGCATATGTAAAAGAAATGACACAGAATGGTCTTGAATTATTATTCAAGTATGTTTCTCCTTGCTCCATAGCAGAAACTAAAAAACATACTTAAACATCCTTTATTAAGATGAAAGATCAAAAGCCTTGAGACAATTACAGGCATTAGAAACAGAAGCACCTTTAATTTGTCTCCAGTAAGTTGTTGCTGAATAGTTGAAACAGTCGAGTTAAAACCAGTTTCAGGTACCAGTCCTGCTTATATTTTTAGTGAAGATTTTGAATTTCTATTGATCCATTGCACTTTTATTTATGGAGTTCAGATAATTTTTAAAATCGAACACAAGAGCAGCTCACAGAGAAATACCATCTGTGGGTGCAATTCCACGAAAGAGATTATTTGTAAAAAGGCACCGGATCAGCATAGTTTTTAGGGGAATCATTCCAGTAACTTCCTGTGATCATCTGGTCAGATTCAAGCCATCCAGTTGAATGAAAGCTGTGTGGGGCCTGTATTTCTGCATCCTAAATTTTGGAAAATTATATAACCTAAACCAAACTATATTTTGAATATAAATGCCAGCTGTTTTCATTTGCTATTTTGAACCTAGAAAGTAAGCGGGGACAGGGACCACAATTAATTTAAGTACTTAGTCCTTGGCTGTTATGCTTTTTCCCTGTCCTTTATTGTGTACTTTTAATGGAAATGTGCAGACAGTAACCTTTATAAATGCATAATTTTGACTGACATAAATGAAGTAGAACATTTCCATACTATACATCTCAGTGCCATGAATTTTAAATTTCTTCTTTGTTAGAGCCCTTGTGCTGTTAGTTTTCAAATTTCCAATAGTTTACTACCTTTCACCATGGTTTCTTAAATGCTAGACATATTTTTGTTACAGTTTAAAAAAAATTTCATTTCTAATCTTAATTTTTTTCTTTCTAATTTTTTTCCTATAAGCATAACACTTAACTAACTCTAACATTATGAAATTCTTAAGGCTTTTTTTTTTTTCAGAACAGTTGCAATGTTTACATTTAATGGAAGATTTTATCACAAGCTGATATAGAAATATTAGTGCCCCTGTCCATCCACCTCATGTCCCCCATGTCTCCTTATGGACATTAGACCAGGGACACAAGAATAGAATATGCAGCCACTCCATTTCAGAGTTAGAACCAAATATAAGTCAGATGTTAAGGAAGATGTAAGCGAACTACTCCAATGGGCTTGGCAGAGGTCTGCACACATATATCCTGTTCTGCTGTTGCCCCCTGCTAAGCACAGAGAAAGGAATACAAGGATGTACAACAGAGGGAACAGACAGTAAAAATAAAATAGAAACAGTAAAATAAAATTATAAAAAATCCCTCTGTATTTGTTGCATGCAAGCTACACTTTGCATTTTTAAGTATTCTTTCGAGGTTTTTAATGTATTTTGCTCTCCTATAGTTCCTTTTCTCTGCTAAGAACTGTTTTTAAAAGTTCCTGCCTTTTTACCACATCTAGTGAGACCTACAGAAAATCCTCAGTTTTTACATTCTTTGGATTAACAGAGAAATGTCCTGATGCTATAGGACAATCACAATGAATTTAGTTTCTTGGTAAGCGACCAGTTGGAACATCTCCAAATCTACTAATCTTTCCTTCCTATTTTTCTTCAAGTAAAATATGTAACATCAAATTGACTACAATTTTGTCTGTTTCTTTAGTCTTTTTTTTTAATTAACTGACTTTGACAAACCTTAACAGTGCAATTTTTCAAATAACCTGATTTTATTATGACTTCTGATTCTTGTTCTTCAGATCAGACCTGGTTATATTTGTGGCTAAAATCAGTTGTTTTAAATTAAAAAAAAAAAAAAAAAAAAGATACATACCATACTTGATGTTGAACAGATTAGAAATCTGGAGATTTCTATGAATCAATTCATATACACAGATAAGGTTTGAGGAATTAAGACTTTAGAAACAGGAAACAAAAACTAAAACAAAGTATCTAGAATAGATGAAAAGTTTCTGAAATCAAAAGCTCAAATGAGCCTAAGGACAGGAACAAGGTACAGTAACAATCAAAGAGGGACAGTGAGAGACAGAAGCCAGGTGAGGCTATACAGGGGAAAAAAAGACAAGAGGAAAAAATAAATGACAAAGCATCAGAATAACCTGAGGACTTAATTTTTCAGCAGTGCTGAGCACTGCTGCAAGTCTAGCTCCTAGTTCTTAACGGACTGGTTCATCACAAAATCTTGCCAAAATACCTGAAGGATTATGCATTCATATTCCATGCATTTCATTATTTAAAAAAGCAAAAACCTACACAAAAAAATCTTTACTCAGATTAAATGAAGCAATGTATCTAACTAAAGGATCATAAATTTAATTGTCAGGTGTGAACCCAAAGGCACCAAACCTTAAGAGGGAAAAAATGTGTTTACTTTCAGCTTGAATAACTAAGTGACCGTAAAGAGAGTGGCAAAATTATCCACCTTTATCCAGTGTTTACTGTCTTTCTGGGAATGAGTTGGTAAGTTACAGAAAACTGTTAGTCATCCAGTATAGCCAATAAATTGGCAGCATTACTATAAATTAACCCAGACAATTTATATAACTATAGCACAGTACAAGCACTCAAACTTGGCAGCTGAGTAGGTATTTCTCAGAACCATGGATCCATCATCAATATGCCCTGAGGTACTTTGAGTTTATACTCAGAATTTTGCCAAGTGATGCAAATGAGGGATTGCATTTTTAGCAATGCTGCATTGTGTGAAATTTAAAAATAATAACATGCAATTTTCAAAATTAAAATGAAAAAATTTGATTTCTGATTGTTTTCAAACTTTTTTTTTGTCTGCAAAATTCATTCCCATATACAAAATTCCAAGTGTTATAAATAGTAAGGCATGTGTGTGAACAACAAAACAGCTGGGCCATCCAGGCACAGGCAATAAAACCTGATGTACAAAATGAAAAAAATTTATGAAAGCCCATGAAATGCATGACAAATTTTGCAAATTGATCAGGTACTACGCCTCTTTAAATTCATAAAAGCACAGGACAGCAAAAACTATAAATTATTGTGAAAAAAATTATACTGAGAACCATGTAAAAATTATTATGTCTTTCCTAAAAATATGTGCTCAAGACATAGTCTAGTGGAAATAATGTACCTCTGATGATCTTCCCATAGTATTGTATTGTAGAATCAGGATACTTGTAGTCTCCCATTTTTTTCACTTAGCCACATGTTGGCTATGTACAAGGAAGCAGACTTTCAATCTGAGCAGAGTTTTGCTGAGCAGCCCCACATGGTTTTTGGCTGTCTATCTACCCTTTGGTTGCTCCCTGTTTTTCCTGCAGCTGCTTAAGCAACTGGCATCTCCTGTAATCCAAGTATGGTGAAAAGTTCAACTACTCTACTAGAAGGTGAGCACTGTAACCTTCCAACTTACTCTTGGAGGTTTCACGTATTTATCTTCTATAGAAGAACACCAGCAATAGTATCCTTTTTCATAGTTTTAACATAAGTAAATTGTCCTTTCCATCTAAAAAAATGGAGAAGTACTGTCTTCATGACATAATGAGTACTGGAACAGTTAACAGACTCCTGAAGCATAGTAATTATGGTTTTTTTTTTCTGTTTATCAACTCTGAAACAAATGAAGGAGACAAGCAATAGGATTGCATTGCTCCAAAGGAAACATTATTATAACTATTTTTTTCTTGCACTACCCAATGACATCAAATGCATCTGTACAAATTACTGAACTTAGCTGACATCCAGGTTAAACTGGCTCTGGCAATCTGAAAAAAAAATGGACTTTTTAATGATATGCAAGGAATTTTTTTTCCCCCTAGAATTTATGATAAAAGAGATAATTTGAACAATGGTTGAAAATAAGCAGAAGCCAGTCTGTGTAACTAGGGAGTGAAATAGCAGATATCCATTCCTTCAATACATTTCTTCTCTGCCACTTTGTTATCTTTTACTTAGAATTTTACTTTGTTATACAGCCACAGAAACTAAGAGCATTCGTGAAAAGTTCTTTTGCTTCTAACCTATGAAAAGGACTATTTCTGTCTTAGGTTAGTAGCATGATGATATTCCCTTTACCTAATAATGAATTTTTTAAAGCCTAGGGACAAATTTACCTTTTGGGCTACCTTTTGTGAAAGAAATCACACTTCAGAGTGGCTGGTGATACTATCTAAAGATAGGCATTAGGTTCCCAATTCTGTGTAAGACAGAGAGTAATGGAGAAAAAAATAGGACAGCACTTGGACACAGTACCATACAATAAATAGCCATGTTGCTTATTTAAAATTATATAACAAGAAAAAAAATTGAATTCAAGCCATATTTAAATAATTAAAGCAACCTTGGCCAAAATATAATAGAATCATAAAATGGAACAGGTTGGAAGGGACTTCAAAGGTCATTTAGATCCGACCCCCACCAGGGGTACCTTCCACGAGACCAGGTTGCTCAAAGGCCCATCCTACCTGACCTTGAACACTTGCAGGGATGGGGCATCTACAACTTCTCTGGACAACCTGTTCCAGTGCCTCACTATCCTCCCTCTAAGTTAAGAATTTCTTCCTACCCTCTAAGTTTAGAGCCATTCCCCCAGATTCTATCCCAATATGTCCTTGTAAAAAGTCCCTCTCCTGCTTTCTTGTAGGTTTCCTTCATGTACTGAAAGGCTGCAAATGGGTCACCCCATAACTCTTCTCTATTCCAGGATGAACAACCCCAACTCTCAGCCTTTCGTCCATCCCTCTGATCACTTTTGTGGCCTCCTCCAGGCTTGCTCCAGCAAGTCCATGTCTCTCCTGTAATGGGGACCCCAGAGCTGGATGCAGTACTCCAGGTGAAGTAGACAGGGAGAATCACTTACATGCAACGTATCATTATAAACGGCTTTTGAAAATCAAAGGGCAGTCTCAATGCCATGTACGCACCCACCTTTTGCCAACCTGACCATAGCAAAAGAACTAAGTTGGAGGTTCTATGATGAATTTCATTCCCTGCATCCTTTTCAGGACAATGAAAGTCTTAACTCTCTTGCCTCACCTTTAAACCACCCCTCCAAGTTTCAACCCAGGTTGCTGAGTGTTCAGGCCTGCCCAGCGAAGGGCGCCCAGCTGAGAGGCAGACACAGGTGTGCACATACCCACCGCTGCCACACGCCTTCCCAGCCCCCCAAAGCACAGGGAGCACACAGGGAGCAGGCAGGCGCCTCTCGGCAAGGCCTGGCAGGCTCTGCCCTGTGGCTCTGACCCAGCAGCTCTTGGGTGGTGTGAGGGCAGTGCCAAGAAAGTACTGGTGGACAGCAAGCTGTCCATGAGCCAGCAGTGTTCCCATGTGGCCAAGGGGACTACCAGTATCCTGGGGAACATTAGGAAGAGCACTGCCAGCAGGTTGAGGAAGATGATCCTACCCCTCTATTCAGCCCTGGGGAGGGCAGCACCTGGAGTGCTGTGTCCAGCTCTGGGCTCTTCAGTACAACACAGGCAGCTCCTGGAACGGGTCCGACTGTGGAGGGTTGACAAGGACAATTAGGGCAATATGACTCTTAAGAGGAAAAGTTGGCAGAGCTGGGGACAAAAGGGAATGACTCAGCCTCAAAGGGGAATGACTGAAAGGGAACTTTATTGATATCTGTAAGGGATGTCAAAAGGATAGAGCCAGGCTCCCCTTGGTAGCGCCAAGCAATGGGATGTTAAGCAACGAGCAGAAACTGATGAACAGGAAATTCCACCTGAATACGAGGGAGAACTTCTTTCCCGTGCAGTTGACTGCACACTGCAACAGACTGTCCACAGAGGATGGGGAGTCTCTCACACGAAGAGATATTCCAGAACCGTCGAGATGCAATCTTGTGCCATGTGGTCTAGGATGAGCCTCCCTGGGCAGGGAGGTTGGACTAGATGACCCACTGAGGTCCCTTCCAACCCGGCCCGTTCTGTGAGGGGGGCAGCAGGCGAATGACCCCCGGGCCGGGCGGCCGCGGCTCCCCGGCCCTGCCATCGCGGGCAGCCCGGGCGCAGGCGCTGCCCGGGCGGCAGCGGGCGGGGTGGGGCGGCACCGCCCGGCTGCCCGGGGTGTCCGGGCCGGTGCCTGCTGCCGCCCGCGGCGTCCGCGCTGCCGGCGGGACCGGGCCGCGCTAACGCGGGGCCGCGCAGGCCGGGGAGCGCGGCGGGGCGGGCGCGGGGCGGTGCGGCGGGGCGGCGGCCGGCGCTGGGCGGCGGAGGGCGAGCAGGCGAACGCCGCAGCTGCTACATCCGGGCCGCGGCGGCGGCACCTGCCGCGGCGGGGGCCTCGGTGACATTGGGGGCACGGCGATTGAAGGAGCAGGCACCGCTGCGGAGCCTGCAGAGAGCGAGATCTTCGCCTGCGCTCGCCGCCACCGATCCTCCACCGCCTCCTCGGCGCCACCGCCATGGTGCTAGGCACTATTCTCACCCACGCGAAGAAGCACCCGGCCGTGAGTACCTGAGCCCGAGTACCCGGCCTCGGCCCCGCGCCCGCCCTTCTCTGCCACCGCTCGGTGCCCCCGGCCGCGCCGGTCGCCTCCTCCTGGCACATCCGTCTATTGTTATTCCTGTGTATGCCCGGCCCCTGGGCCGCCCGGAGCTGGTCGAGCAGACACGGCCAGGTCCCTTCTTTCCTCCGGTTTCTGCGGCCTTGCTTGTGCTGCCAGGCTCGAGGTGGCCCTTCCGTTCTTCTTGCCCGTCGATTTGCCCCCACGCTCCCACTCTCGTGTTTTTGGTTTGTTGTCTGAGTACAGACGGTAGGGGCTGTTTTGGCAGTGAAGGAGCGGTTGTTTGTCTCAGAAACGCGATGCAATTGAATTTCTGCTTAGGTTTTTCTATATGTAGGACTGTTTTTCTCGTACCTGCGTGTTCATAGCTGCTGTTCCCTCAGTGACCCCAGGGATGTTCTGCAAACAGGGAGCTTATGCCAAGGGTTTAGAGGGACACGCATTTATGGCTCAAAGTCTGTAAGATTGTCCTCTGGTTTGCCATAGCTGCAGTCAGAAGTGCTATGTATCAATAATACTTTGCTGTATTGTAGGATAATACTTGTTATTTTTATGTTGCTATTCCAGTTGATCCCTCTGTTTGTGATCATTGGATCTGGAGGTGTTGGTGCAGGCCTGTATCTCATGCGTTTGGCGATGTTCAACCCTGATGTCAGGTATGTATTCAGTAATACCCAGTGCCAGTCCTCTTGCTGCATATGTATATGTATGTTTATGCACATGCATAAACACTCCACTGCCTTGGTTTTTATGTTCCTGGAGGCCTTAATGTCTTGGTCCAGTATCAGCTGACATTAAGTATGTGGAGGTTTCCTTGATTTGGAGATCTCGGTTTATCATGATATTTAGAGACTGCTGACAAAGGACAATGTCTTTTTCCTGTGGAAACTTGCTTGGATGGGTGACTGCATGACCTAATAACCATAGTACATATGTGATTTTTAGTTTTTTTTATTTTGAAGATAGTGTTAGTATTCTCTCACATCTTCCATTTCTCTCAATAGCTGGGACAAGAAAAATAACCCAGAACCTTGGAACAAAATGTCTCCCAGTGACCAGTACAAGGTAAAATGAGAAATGAGGTTTTTAGAAAGTATCATATTAGAGGTGTCGCCTATTGCTTTGGTTTGTTTGATTATATGGGGAAGTAGTTGGATGAGTGATGTATTCCTTTTGTTTGTCTCTAGAACTCTGAGCAGAGATGGCTGAGTTTGAGGTTTAAAACTCTCCTAATGATGATTGATAATGGGGTGAAAAGAGTCTGTATGAAAGCAGTAGTATTTATTGCACTGTAAGGAAAAGAGGAGCTAGAAGTGAAAGGAAGAATTTACTGGCTAATAATACTCAGAAATAAACTACAGGGATAAGAACAGAACACCAAAGATCTGAACTACAGTTTCTTAAGCTCTAAGTTGTTGGCTTTACTGCAGGAAAATGTCAGTGTTTAACATAGCCATGAGTTCAGGTCTACAGTTGATTTTTTTGAGTACAAAACAATACTGTAAGTAACTGGATGCAACAGAAATGTTCTTTAGTTGATATTCAACTAAATTCATTGAACTAATGAGGAAGTGTGCAAAGATGTCTAAAACACTTGTTAGTTTATGGAAATCCTAAAATCGTAGAATCATTTATGTTGGAAAATACTTCCAAGATTACTGAGTTCAACTTTTGGCTGAACACCATGTTGTCAACTAGACCACAGCACTAAAGGGCCATGTTCAGTCATTTCCTCCACACTTCCAGAGATGGTGACTCCACCCCCACCCAGTGTTTTAATGTATGACAATGCTTCCAGTGAAAAAGGTCTTACTGATGTCCAATCTAAACCTCCCCTGATGCAGCTCGAGGTTGTGTCCTCTTGTCCTATTGGTGGTTGCCTGGGAGAAGAGGCCAACCCGTTCCTGGCTGCAGCCTCTTTTCAGGGAGTTTGTAGAGAGTCAGTCTCCCCTGAGCTTCCTGTTCTTGAGGCTGAACAACAGCTCCCTCACACTCCTCATATGACCTACTCTCTATAACTTTCACCAGCTTCATTGCCCTTCTCTGAACATAAATCATATTTTAATCATGCTCTACAGAAGTGTTGTGTTAATAGATTGTTGTCATGAATATTTTAAGATCATTCTCAAGATACCAAAAAAGAAAACCTGCTGTGTTTTCAAAGCTAGTGTCTTGTTAGGTAACATATACTACTATTCCAATCATTAAAATAAGTAGAAAAACCCCACACTTCCAAAATAAAACAGGTTGTGGTTCCCTTAAAAGGCCCAGAAGTATATTTTATTCTTTGTTTTCATTGTCAATTCTGGAATGTTGCTGGTTTTGTAAATATCTAAACTCAGCAGATCCTGCATAGTGCACAGCATAAATTCTTTTAAGGAGTGCATGACCTGTGTAGCATTCCACTTCTGCCTTAACATGTGAACACAGTCTCAGGGTTTGCCATATTTGGGTATGAGTATCATTGGGCACATTTTTTTTCCAAATCTGCCCTGTGGAAAATGAAAAGGATATGTACTCAAATTTTAAGGATAACTCTTTAGTAAAAAGTTCTTGTTTTACAAGTCTTAGCTTTTGATGAGAAGTTTTTATTATATTGTAAACTTCTCTTTGTCTTATTAACTTCCTCAGTCTTTTTCCAAAGAAGAGTTGACAACCCGAGCATTACTGTAGGAGTTGCACAGAAAGCTGTAATTTGGATGTGCTGTGGGCTGTTGTGTTTTCTTTAAGAAAGTATAAAAAAATCTAAAAATTGGGTATGACAAAAAATAATCAAACTAATAGTTAAGGTGTTTTTCAACATTTTGGGGTTTTTTTTGAGAAAAATTACTATCAGATGCTTGAGGTCAAGTCAGGCTGGGATGCCAAAATATGCAGTTAGTCTGTAAACTCATTGTCCCTCGTCACTTTTTGAGTTGTTCTGGATTGCTTGGAACAGGATCCAATTATAGTAGTATAAGCTGAGCATGTTAGCAGATCTGTTCTGACTTAATTCCTCCTTGATATCCTTTGCAGTTCTAGATGCAGCTACTTAAACCAAACCTGCCATTTGTAGCAGTGCCCTGAATATTCCTTTGTGCTGCTGTCTGTTTGCAGACACTGTACTTTGGCCACGTGGCAACCTGGCTTTTGGCTTCAATATATAGAAGCCATAAATTTTGAGCAAAAATGGATAAACTCAGCAGTACGGTAAAACGTTCCTCTGAATGGACTTCTAATTCTGGGAGTTAAGAAGAGACACTGTGGGTTTCCTCTAGTGGAAGACATGACCACTGCCTCATTTTAAATGCAGATCTTCTAATACTGGGTGTAGAATTAATATTAAAAAGTTACTACTTGTTAAAAGTTTTTTATTTATTAGTGCCCAGTTCACAAACTCAAAATATAATTTCAGTTTCCTGACATGAGTTCAATGATGCATATTTTTAGTAAATATGGAAAATGTGTAGTCAAACTTCTTAATTAATATTTTTTCCTTTCTCTTTCCTAGTTCGTCTCGATTAATATGGACTACAGTAGACTCAAAAAGGATCGTCCTGACTTCTAAAAACAGACTCATGTCCATAAGCTGCACAGAAAGGTCTTCCATAAGTCATCCGCACAAGTGTCATGCTTAATCATCCAGGAAATAATCAAATTTGCCTCACACAGCACTAGGTCGTGTTTGAAACTGTTTTGATGAGGCTTAATAAACATTTAAAACTTGATGTGTCTGCTCTTTTATTTTGCAAAATGACAATATCCTCCTTTTAACAGTTTCTGGTGTGTGGTTTGTTGGTAAGCAAAAGTCAGTTCATGTTTCCTCGACAAGAAAGCAAAGTTGTTGTGATGGCCTTTATGCTCAGTGTGTTGATCTCAGAAAAATAACTGCATACTCATGCAGTCATATTTATATGTGTGCATATATATATTTTAAATTATGTCTCAGTTTATCTACTTGTCACTTTAAGAAGTTTTGTTTGCAGAAAAGTCAATGCCAACAAGTCGTTATCCATCAGGGAGGGAGCAGATGTTGCCATATGTTGCTGGGGGGAAGGGTAAAAAAAAACAGACTGAAGCTATCAAAAAGGTTTTGTTTCTTTTCTTTCTTTTTTCTCTTCAAGTTAACCAGGTTTTTTTAATAAATAGAGAACTTTCAATATTAAAAAATTAAAATTCTACAAACATTCTCAAGAATTCCTGTGGATCACAGTTTTAAGGAAGGGAAGCACATAGCAAAAGAGGGTACAGGTTGTGGGAAATAATTAGCTATTCATGTAAGGACAAAAATACCTTTAAGAGAGGACAGAATCTTACACTTTAGTACTTGGCTGAGTCTTGCTATGGGAAGACTAAAAGAAAGTATCTTTGCAAGTCTGTAACTTATGGTAGGTTCTTTGTGCTTTACTGTGAACATCTGGCCCTTCCTTGGATAAGGGGTATTAATTCTGGACTGTCTGACAGAGCACAGCTGTTCTTGTCTTGATGCTCTCTGCTTAAAGTTAACTCCAGGAATGCAGATAACTATAGCAACTATTGCAAGTAATAAAGTCAATTCAAGCAGCAAGAACGTAGAGGAGAAAGACTGTTCTGTGGTAATTGCAAAATAATGGATATTTGCAAAGACTTTGTATTTTATATGGAAAAATCTAGGTAAAAAGATATTTATTTGGTAGCAGTTCAGATTATCCATTATGTACTGAAGTGGTGGATTCACTCACAGTTTACATTTGCCTGAAAGCCTCATGAAGTCTGAATAAGAAAATGTGTATTATGCCATGAGACATGATTACAGTGGTGGGCAAAGCCTATAGGTGTCCTTGGGCAGTGGTTCCTTTCTGGACCCAAGTAGAACATTGTCTTGCAAGACTTCAGTTTTAGAAGTATGTTGTATAAAAATGGGAAGTGTGTTACGTAACTTGATACCTGGCAGTTTGTTTGGATTTTATCTCTTGAAATACAGATTCTCTGGACATTAAGAAAGACCAATATCCCAGAAGAAAACCCGATTCTTAGGTGAGACAAGGTTATTCCTTTTGTGCACAGCTGACAAAAACGTGAGCTCATGTATTTCATAACAAAGGCCCTTCAATGCATTTTTCAAATATATTTAACAAGTGCTTAAGCTCTTTAAATCTTTAAATATAGATAGACTAGAAAACAAAAGGCAATTAATTCTACATTACTTATCTTTGCCCATTACATAGTACTTATATGCATACTTATTCCTAAAAACACACAGAACTTAAAGTCTTCTAAGTTTAATTATTATAGAAGTCATCCTGAGAGGACACTTCCTCCTTTTTCTTTTAGGGATATATATCTGTCCTATGTTAAATGTAGTGGACAATAGTTGCCATTATCTGCCAAACAAGTAATAAATACTGTAATTCTCTCTCTCTCTCTCTCTCTTTCTCTCTCTCTCTCTCTTTCTCTCTCTCTCTCTCTTTCTCTCTCTCTTTCTCTCTCTCTCTTTCTCTCTCTCTCTCTCTCTCTATATTTGCATTTATTTGCATTCTTGTAGGGTACTGTTGAAAGCAGCTTTGCAGCTTGGCAATGTTTTATCTGTATTAAAATATTCAAGGATCTTTAGAGCTGCTTCTTTAAAACCATCACCTACCTCTTTCTTCATGAAGCCAAAGTTGGTATTCCCTGAAGACAGCATGAAGAAGCCTGAAAACTGCAGTTTGGATTCTTAGGATTCTGTCTTATATTTATCTTTGGCTATTAACTTATATGAAACAAATCCCATCATTAGTCAGAAAGGTGAAATCCTTCATAAATGCTGTGGCTTACCATTTTTTTTAAGCAGATGTGTTATTTGAAAGAGGCTGATATTCTGCTCTCTTAGGTTTCAACTGAGGTGGATAAAGCCACTCAATTTCCATTTGTGGCATATTTTTTTGGAATGGTCAGTGTGGACCTGGTATTCATGTCCTTCTCATGAGCCACATACAGAAGATTCATCTGTTATTTTTGTACTAAAGCATTGTGCATGTATCAAATTTCTGTCAACAGAGTTACTCTGTGCCTCCTTCTCAGTGGTTCTGATTATGCAGCAGGGTGATTAAATCTGAAATTCATTCTGCCCATCTAGGACAGAAAGATTTACAGGTTTCTGTAGTTCTGGCACATGAACACATACTCCATACAGCATGTTGAAAATTTTTTTATTTGCCTGCAGTAAGAAAGGCTTGTGGGTATAGAATATCTAGCTGCCTCTAAGGAATTAGAAGGGTGTGCCTGATATAAAAAAAAAATTACATTTTCTGTGGGATTTATAGGCAAATATGCTCTGAGGAATACATTTAAGATCAGTTTTCAACATCTGCTTTACCTTTAAAATTGGTTTGGTGCGTGACTATTGAACGACCTTTAAAATAAAGAAATGTATGTTTAATGCTGATTCGCTTGTAACATTTTGTCAGGAAGAAAGATTGAGAAGTTATTACAGGACTTTTAGAAATGTATTTTGAATGAGATAATTGAAAAAATTAGAGATGTGCAAGTGCAGACAAAGTTATTGTTTCTGCTGACTGGCCAGCCTTATTATGGATGCAACTGGATGAGCTGCACAACCATTTCTTCAGGACAAAGTGAAGTACAACAGGTCTGTGACATCTACAGAAAAGAGGTGTTCACTAGCATCATTGCCACAGTAGGGTTTTTTTAATATTACTTAATAGAGAACTTACTCTTCAGTGCTCTCTTTTGAAATCCAAAAGTTGTTTGACTTCATGCTAATATGATCCATTCACTTTTCCTTAGAAGTGGTCTTGACATTTGGTCAAGAGAAGTTTCTGTGAAGCTCAAATCATTTCATGTCCTCTGATCTTTAAGCTTCTGAAGACTGTCTCTGGACACAGCTCTGATGGCATATTTCTCAAATGTGTGCTAATTCTGCTACTGTGCGGTTTTGAAGAAATTTGTGTGGTTTTGGTTTTTTTTTCCCCCCAATAATTTCAAAGTGCTACTATTTGTGGTTGGTAAGGCTTAACACTTTATTAGTAAGGATGACATGAGCCAGTACAGTGCAAGAAGATACATACCTCTTCCATTCTTGAGAAGCAAATCCATTTTTAGCATCCAGAGCAATGTTTATCTGAACCAGAAAAACAATTTGCAGTTTTTTGTTATTCTCCATTTTGAAAGATTCATTTAAATTAAAAAATAAGGTAATTTTTAGAATTTCTAAGCCAACATAATTCTCACAGTTACAAGGTACCTAGGTTACCTAAGAGATTAGCAGACTTCAATTTTTTCTATTTTCAGTCAGAATGAGTGATGTTTTAGGTAATATGAAATGTGAACATGAATATGCAAGTAAAGGCAAGAAAAATGTATTCAATCTTTTGATAGTTTGTTATCAACATTTACCTGACGTTGATTTGCTACTAAAATTGACAAAAGACTGGCAAGTGGAACTCCTGCAAGAGACAGAAAGTTTCTGAAGATGATCAGAAAATAGTTTATTAACACATAGCAATGCATGCATTACAAAGAAGAAAAGAAATTCTGATAATATTCATGGGTATTGTCAATGCTTTATAACAGTCACCTAAAATAATATTTCTAGGGTCATTAATTTGAATTACTTTGGACAAAATAATGCACTGCACCATTTACAGTTCATCACTATAATGTAAAGACAACTTTACAAGAGAACTGCACAAGCCATAATCCAATAGACAAATTTATAGACTTGTTTTTTTTCACATTGGAAGCAAACTAACTATGAACATGAAATGTTTTCTAATTTTAGTTTCTCGACTGCAGGCAAATGAAACAAACTGCTGAGAAGGTAATGAAAACAGATTACTTAATGGTGAAAAATCTGAGTGCCATTCTTTCTCTACCAGTGGTGCCACTGCTGGAATTTAATGGAGTGGCACCAGTGTATCTGAATGAAGATTTTGATCCCAGCTGTTTAAAAATAGGGTAGAATCTAATAAGATTTCCTCAGTACTGATAGCTTTTTTCCCCTACACTGAGAGCAGGAAGATAGCAGAACTCATTACTAACATGAAGAAAGTAGAATTTCATCCCAGTTTCAAACTTCCTGCTCTAGTTCCACTTAAACTTCATGATAGTCTCTAGGATTTTCTTATAATGTTAAGGGGATAATTTGCTTCAGATGTTCTTATCTTCATGTTGTGTCAAACAAATTTAACTTCCTAGCTTTTTTTGGAAGCTTAGGGGAGGAAATTTCAGCCCAGCAATAAAGATAATGTGCTTAAAATGACCAGGGATTCTTGAAGCTTTTTAATTTTTTTTTTTTCATGTGAAAGTAACTTCTCTCCTGCCCCTTTATAAAAGCTCAGGTAAGTTCAGAAAATATTCCAGGAGAGAAAAAAAATAAAGCAACAGAGGTGATGGAATAGACAGATGGAGCTGCATCGGGTTTTACATCAATTACAGTAAGTTCTTGGATTTAGTGCAGGAGCTTTCTTAGTTTATGTCCTTCAATTTCTGCATATATTTGGCAATGCAGAAGTTGTTTATTACACCTGCCATGAATGCTTGGCCTATTAGGATGCAGTGAGAATTAGGCTGAGAGTAAACACAAAAGCATGATATTCCAATGGGTTTAAATTACTGTGCAAAATAAAAAAGCAGTAGCACAATAGCTGCAGAAGAAAGTCTAGTGCTCTGTCTTCTGAATTTAGATTACAAATGACAAGTTTGTGTTAGTGCCATAGTGTGAAATAAAAATAAAAACAATTTTATGGGTAATTTTGAATATAGCATTTTTTCTTTCTGTATTGCTCATAGAAGCACAGTTTCTAAAACATTCCAACAGTGTAAAGTAAACATGTGAACGGTGTCTGAATTGTATGTATTTTAATTTATCCTTTCTCTTTATGGCTTAATTCTCAGCAACCATTTATATTAGTTTAAACTCGTAGTACTTTATATCTCACCTTATTGTTTCTGAAAAAAACTTGTCTTACATTTTCAAATAGAAAAGTGTTTTGGAAGATCTTTAATCTTAAATGTAATTTAAATTTTATGTATGAAAATTAAAACCTCCATCACCAGAAAGAGTTTTTCTGCAGATTTTTACTCAAAGCATTGGAACAGGTACCCTGACACTTCTCCTGTAATTAAGCATAGCAAAGTAGGCAGTTGGGTATGACTGTCCCCAGAATAAGGAGAGACAAAATTTCCAGGGGCTGTTTTATGCTGGTGGCACAGCACCTAAATATGAAAGTACTCCTTTTTACAGATGGATGGATGGATTGTGAAGAACGACTACCTGACCTGCTTTTTATCCAGGTCCCTGGCAACTGTTTGCTTTTGTCAATCCCTGGCAGAGAGGAATAAGGTCAGGAGCTGACTAATGGCCCAAACTACAACAGCTGAGTACTTAAAAGTGATCTAGACTGCCAAGCATTGTTTACAGAGTGAGGATAAAAAAAGGTGACTCAAAACTTTCCTGTTTCCCATATCAAAGCAAATCTTTCACAGTTGGCCTGGTAGCTGGAGCAAAGATTAGTTGAGTTTTTATAAATTCTACAATTTATTAACCTGCACTTAGGTTGATAACTCATAGAGAACCATGGGCAAAGTTAAAATGAGATCCTCAAATTTAGAGCATTTTGACAAATAACTATTTCCACCACAGAGCACAGTATGCAGTGGTCAGGCAGTAGACATGATTTATATTGTGCATTGCAGTGCACCTCCTAATCCTGAAGTGTAGGTGCTTGCCCCAGAAGTTGAATGAATCATGTAGCTGCATTCAGTGGCTCATGCAGCTTAAACAGTCTGCTTCAGGTACAGTGGAGCTCTTCTGAATGAAGCTTAATATTCCATTACCTACCTGTGTGGACATCAAATGCAAATAAACAGTCCAGTAGTGTATCTGAAATTCTGTTTCTATATGTTTTACTCCGTCATTACAGAGAGCTTTTATGTGAAAGAAGAATGGAGACCCCAGAAAGACAGATTTGTTATGTCCGAAGCAAGGAGAATGGAGAGACAGAAACAAGCAGCCTACTCACTCAGGCATAGGAAAGCAGAGGATGTAAAATGTGCAGTGGAAATATAATGAATTTCTCCATTACAAATTATTGTCACAGGGAAATGGTTTTGTACATTATTTCTGACATAGAAAATTGGATGGATTTTTTTTGTTTGTATGCTGCATTTATAGAAAATGAGAAAAGCAATATACAAATGTGTATAGGTAGGTTGGTTATGGTCTCCATTTTTCTTATCTTCAGTCTTTATTCTCTCATCCTCTCCTCAGCTAGATAGCCAGGGTTTCTGCTTACTAGCCTGAGAAATCTGCTTCACTCATATATCTTCCTCTTGTCAGGAGCTTTCCTTCTGTGAGGCTATGCTGTTTCCTGACATGCTGGAATCACTGGCTACTTTTGTGTTAAAAAGAAATAGCACCTTTCCCCATCAACATCCCATTACAGCTGTGTCACAGGTTTCTGAGTAAGCAGAAAAGTTAAGTGATCCAAGTAAAACTTTTTAGAATTCGCAATAGAAACCTCACTTGACACCAGTGGATGATCTGATGGAAGCCTGATGTCTCTGAAAAAGAAGAGATCTCATATCCTGGGCAGAACAATATCACTGTACATTAAATAGATAAAATATTGTTACTTCTTCCAAAATTGTATGTTATTTGGTAACATAAAACCAAATAAATTTAGTGCCATACTAGAAAGAGTATAGTAAATATTCAACTTAAAAACACAACTGTAAAGAGCACAAAGGTATTTGTATTCTGTATTGTTTTGTTTTCTATTGAAAGACTGTTAATACCAAGTAGAGATCTTTGCAGATCCAGAAAGGACACATATGGTATTACTTGCCTCAAACCAGATTTTGTATTATTGTACTAGGTACCCGTTGAAGTTAAAGGAGAGTTCCCCATCAGCTACAGCAGGCTTTGTATTAAGAGCCTGTCAACTACTTTAGGTTCCATGAGAAAGGAAGGAATGTTTGTGATGATATTTTCATGTCACTGTAGTCAAATGAATTTTTTTGATTGCTTACAATGGCATCAGCATTTCCCTTTAGGACTGGATTTGCAGTACGGTTTGGTGGGGATACAGTCGATTTTCTTCACAGTAGCTAGTATGAAGCTCTGCGTTGGATCTGTGCTGGAAACAATGTTGATAAAAGGGATTTTTTTTTCTGTGGCTGGGCAGGGCTTGCTCAGTCAAAGCCTTTCCTGCTCCCCATCCCACCAGTGAGCTGGGTGTGCACAAGGAATTGGGAGTTAACAGAGCTGGGACAGCTGATCTGAACTCACCAAAGGGGTATTCGACACCATATGGCGTCATATCCAGCATGTAAAGCTTGGGAAGAAGCAGAAGGGGTGGGATGTTTGGAGTGATAGTGTTTATCTTCCCAGGAAATGGTTATGTGTGCCTAACCCAATGGTTAGTCCTGCTCTCGCTGCATGGTTGAATACCTACCTGCCCAAAAAAACAGTGAATGAATTCCTTCTCTGTGACTTCTGTTCTGCTTATTACGCTGTCTGTATCTCAACCCATGAGTTTTTCTCTCTTGTACTCCTCTGATTCTCTCCCCCATCCCACCAAGGGAAAACGAAAGATGTGTGGACTTGGCTGCCAGCTGGGGTTAGGCTGTGATAGGTAGAGGTTGTTTATAAAAGCTGTTTTACAAATCCAAGGGCTCAGAGAGGACTCTTAAAGCTACTTCATATATTTACTGTTTTGTACATGCACAAAAATACATTTAACTTTAGCAAGTTCAGTTGTCACATGATTTTTTGACTCAGTGACTTCAATTCTGTAGAATGCATACTATTTTGCATTTTATCTCTGTTTCCTAAGCCAAAAAAAACCTTGCATTTTTTAAGCAATCTTGACTATATTAATTTTCTAAGGACTAATTAATGCATGCAACTTCCAACAGAGAAGAAAAATTAACTTCTGATTTCTAGTGAGAGGTGTGCTTGGATGTTCTGGCTAATGCTGTCAGTTAAAGGACCACATGGCTTGCTTTCAAGTACACCCTAAGCCTTAAGGAAATTTGTTCAGCTAAGTCTTTTGCCCCACAGCAGTGCGACTTTGGGCAAACCAGCCTGTTTTTTTCACACTAGTAGCAGCCCAGCCATGACCATAGCACACAGCATCTCTTCAAGCTAGCAGAGGTACCTCACACTGCCATAAGGCCACAGCTTCTGGTGTCCAGGCTTCCTGAGAGCCATCTCAATTACTGCAGTGCAGCACTGCCCTCTGTCTTGTGAATTTATGTGCTCTGGAATGTACTTTGTGATTTTAAAGGGAAAGGCTCAAGGGATTTAGATCATTTCATGGGAATGGGAATTCTGTGGTTTTGTGCTTGCAAACTGCAAAATTCGAACAGGACAAAGAACATTCATTAGAAGTAAGTGATTTTTTTGTACAGCTGTGAACACAAAATACTTTCTTCCAGAGTGTGCACATATTTGCATACAGTGCATGTCTTATATACAGATAGTTCAGTACAGTACACGCATGGAATACTTTTTAATATTCGCCCTTCAGGTGATACGTTCCACATTAATATGGTGACATTCACACAGCAACTACAGAGCTTACATATCCTGTGATAGTTAAATGGCGTATGGTCTTCTCTACTTCATGAGCATGGTATGTCCTTCTGCAGCTGAATCTCTACAGGGTCACCAGTTCTTAAGGAAGAGTCCCTCATGTTGGGGAAGCAGAAGGCAGGATTTCTTGGCTGAGCTCTGTGTTGCCGGGGCTGGAAGTGTTCCACCCAGCGCTGCGCTGCGCCAGCCCTTCCAGCCCTTCCAGCTGCACCTACATCTGTGCCTCATTAGAGCAGCAGAGCCTACTGCAGTCACCCAGCGGCTCTTTGTCAGCAGCTCTCTTGCCATTTTATTGCCTGGAAAGGAAAATTTCTCTTTTTCTTCTCTCCACTGGGTTCCCAGTTGTGTGAGGTTTGTGAGGTGCAATGACAGTGATTATGGTCATAATGCATATCAGGCAATAAGCCTGTTTCTTAGTGTGTTTTAATATTCCATGTTGGTTTTCCAAAATGCTTGGAAAGCAAATCTTGATGGTGTTTGTTATTATTTATCCATTCTTGCATGAAGCTTATTATTTTCTAAGGAGGACCCTTTATCAACATTCTTTTAGGGACAATGTTGCTAATCTGTTGAAATGTTTTTCATCTTGCTATAAAAGGTGCTTACTTGAGAGCTGATCTATTTCACACAACATTTTAGGGTGTGGTGATGTTATGTTATAAATGGCAAAGCTTTAAACCTTAGGTTCTTAAAGTGAATATTTTCTATGAACAGTCAATGCAGGGATAAGTATGGATTTATCTGTATGAATTTTAAGGAGATTTTACTTAATAGTGAAAAGCCCTATATCTAGGTATTTTGGAGTTTAACAAATGTAGCAAAAATAGTTATCAGCATATTCAGTGCACTGGGATGACATATAAATTTGCAAGGTTTTGTATTGTGGCTAAAAGATAGAGGTAAAATTTACTATTGCTTTAAATGGGGCCAAGATTTCTTTTTGAGTTATTTAAAATCATTAGTGGAACCTTTTGGAAACTGAACTAGTGTTTGCTTAATCCTTGAGTTTTCAGTGGAGAAACACTTATGAAACATGCATGAGATGTCTGATTCTTGGCAGGAAGAGTTCTGGCTGCTTTTTTTGCTGCAAAGCATCTCAGCCTTGGCAAAACAGGAGTAACAAGCTTTAAACAGATTAATAGTTTATCTGATTTAGTGATCATCTTGCTTTAGGATAGAGTTAAAACCTTTCTTGATCTTGCTAGGAAAGCATACACTGAGAAGGGAGAAAGCTGATTTTAGTGCAGATGTGCTATCACTGAAATTAATGCTGTTGGGTGTTACTGTGGTTTACTTACTGGTTGTTCTAGAATAGCCCTATTTTTGGCAAAGTATCTATACAGTATATATATATATATATGCATGTATGTGTGATGTTTTATCTTGCAATAGCTTTTGAATATAATAAATATTACAAAGGAGAACTTTGAAATATGACTTTTCTATCATTATCTTGTTGTTTGGTTGGTGGGGGTTTTGTTTGTTTTTATATTCACAAATAAGACCTGTTTAAGAAAAAATAGCACTTGCTGTCTAGAGAGAAATATCCAGTTCTGACTATCTCAATTTTTGTATGATTTTTTTAGTTGTTAATTGTTCTTTGGGTACACTCATGGTCCTTGAGATCAAAGACTTAGAGGGCATGTATTTTGTGTAAGTTGCTGAATTCTCCTTAATTTCCCCCCTTTTTATGTAGTGAACTATTCAGTTTTAGAAATTCCACACTCCACCAGCAGCTGTAAATCTCTAACCTTGTGTTTATTCAATCTATTATTCAAAGACTCAGTTTTAAACATTTGCACTATGGCAGCTCCAGGATCCAATGCATAGTCTTAATACTAGGCTGACCTTTCCAAAAGAGTATACAGTCTGAATAAATAAGATAGAAGGAGCTGGAGAAGGAGTGCACATTAATCTACAAATACAAAAATAAAAGTGTCAATTTTGTAGAACAGCACACAACCATACATTTATTGAATTGATTGCTTCACTTTCATTTGCTTTCATTTATTGGGCCTGCCATACGGCCACACTTTTTCTTCACAGCCAGTGATATTATCTGCTTTTCTGTGCCAGTGTCCTAGCCCTTGAGGTTGTTTATCCCTGAAAAAAGGGAAGATCAAACTTGTAATCCACTGCAGCAATAGTCTTCCAGACTCAATCAGATTTCTCCTTAATCTCCTTGACAAGCATGAGTGTAGCTTCCTCTGCCTGAAGAAGAGCTTAGAGTTCACCAAATCTCTGTTTCCCAGCATGGATGGTTATAATTCTTGGTTTGGAACTCTGACAGCTGAAAACACCAAGTTGGTCCAATTTATTTTAACATTGGAACTGATAAACATTGTAAAATTACCTCACCCCTAAACTCAGCATTGTGGACATACTGTGAATAAAAAGAATAGGAAAAAAAAATTAAAATGATGATATGTGTAGGCAAGTGTAGTGAGGGCAAGGGTGGGGGGAAGAAATAAATGAGTATTTTATTATTTGTACTTGATTTTAAGCATTTTTTTAATTACCAGACAGCAAAAATCTATCTGATAGCATAGTTGTTGAAAAAGGTTTTTAGACTTGCAGAGGAATAAAAAGAGGTTCTATTTAAGAAACTGGGACTGTGAAGAGCACTTTTGCATGAAGATTATGCTCAGCACCACCCCTACACAGTGCTAAGTCCTGTACAAAACTCATATAGACTTCCTTTTCTAGTGCTGCATTATTTCTTATCCCAAGCAACTCCTTCTGTGAGGAAAAAGTAAACTATTATATTGGATTGAGTACAAAATGTTCAGGCAATAACCAGAATTGCATTGTTATATTACAGAGAAAGCCAGTAACTACTGCAGAAACAGAAAAACTTCTAGTTCTTGAATATGAAGTTGGAAAAATGTCTTCTGACTAAGAAAATATTTAAAACATTTCTTCTAATGTCTGCATCACTTACAAAATATAAACTAGGGTAGCAAATAAATTGTGAGTAAAGCTGACAATTATTTGTCAAGGGTCCAACAGAAATAGGAAGTTGATTGTTTTTCCTCTATCCTTATGTACCTTAAACAAGGTACATGAAACCAAAGTTACTGTAAGACGTCCCAAAAATTTGTAATTGCCTTCAGATAGTCTTTGCCCTTATCCACTCTTGGAAGGGAGACCTGAGGAGAAAACTGCATGATAAGCAGAGCTGTTGGATACCTGGCCAGGCTCAAGGGCTTGTTTTTCATTTCCAGGGGCTGCCAAGGCAGGGAAAAGTGCAATAAATTTCTGTTCAATGAGTCTTTCTCTTTATGAGAGAAATGGAAAAACTGAAAGATTCACTGTGAGTTTTTACTCCTTTAAGTGAAACCCCAAGGGATTATATATTGAATTCTAATTAAGCTGTGATTTCAGGTGTACTTTTTCCTGATAAACTTAAGGCAATATAAAACTTTAAAATCTGATAACTTATTGCAGTATTTTAAAACACTCCATTTTATACCATGCATAAGGCAAAACAGGAAATAAGATAATATTAGCACTCAAACTTACAAAATTGTCAGAAATGTGTTATTTTAGCTGTGATACAAACTAAAATAGTTAGATGCTAAAAATAACTGTGTTCTTTTTTTAACGGCAGTTACACTAAAATGTAACCAATTAATTAAAGTCAATTTATTAAGGAACTCAATAATTTTGATTCTTTTTGATTTCCAGAATTTATTGATAATTATTACTTGACTACATGAGTATCCTGTGAACCATATCTGCCTGGGTCAGTTTTGTGTGTGTCTCCCTTAGCACCATTCAGTTCACTACATGTTTAAACAGCTTAGTGTGGTTCAATAAAACATTACGCAGCTTAACATTTTGAAACTTGTGGATCTACTAAATACCTACAAGGTCAGTCCAATCAATGAAAGGAATTCACTTTATTAATTTCACGTCTGAAATTAGGAATAGCATTTATGAAAATGGCAAATGGATTCTGTTAACGTTCTCTTTAGAATGCTAAGCAAAAATATGTACATATATATTTCCATCAAAGAATACACTGTATATTCAACATTTGGGGCCCTGAATATGTGCAGTTAGCTGAGGTTCAGGTGAGCCTCTCTACTAGAAATGTATAGAGCAAGTATAATTTCATCCAAAGGAATAAGATGACATTAAATAAAACAAGTTGCCAACTCCTTAGAAGAAATATATTTTTTTTCTTTTTTATTTTTCATACTTGGGATAACACAACTTTCCATCCTTCTGCATCTTGGTTTTCTATCAGTGCAATTTCCTTTCCCTGCCTACTACACCAAGTGCCCACATTGCCCAGATACACTTTCTTTTGATAAGCCTAACAGATCTAGAGCAATACAAGGGCTCTGAAGGGTCAGCACTTAAGGTCTGGAGGCACTGTAAAGCCCTAAATGGCTTCTGTTTTGCAGTTTAAAACCAAGTAGGAACAGGCACATCCTTCTGGCATGAAGTAGACTGAGTAGCCTAAAAATGAGGAGATGAGCCAAGTGGTCTCCAGCATCTTAGATGCACTTACACTATGAAAATAAGTTTAACAAGGATATATTCCAAATAGATTTGCTTCACTCAAGTCAGCTGACTTGCACTGAATCGTTGGGAATTTTGCTTAGCAATCTGTATTAAAACCAATAATGAAGTTTCAGTTTTCACTTAGCTTTCTGACCAAATTAAAGCATAGTTGCTTTCTTTTCAGTGCAATTTTGCCCGTTTTGCTTGTTCTGAGAATATTTTGAGTACCCACATAATTAGGCCTAGACAACTTTTAACTTAAAAGCCTATCATATGAAATGAAACATTTCTCTAAATGCTTACAAATTATTTTAAGAATTGACTATGGTGGACTAGAAATGGAGCAAATCTATTTGCCTAGCAAGAATGAAAAAAGGAAACATTTCACAGATTTTTAACCCACTTTAACATAGAAAATTACATGTTTTCAGGTTGTCACTTTCTGAGGCATGTGCTTCTGGGGTAACACATTTTACTGCATTTAGTATGTAAATTGAGCCAAACCAATTTTGTAGTAGTGCTTAACTATAAGGAATGATGTGGAAAAAATAAGGTGATTTGGGAAATAATTTAGTCAGTGAAAAGCAAAATGAATACAAATGGAAATAAATGTCAGAATGTAACTTACTCAGGAGGAAACACTACATTTTGTAGATAAACTCGTTTGTTTAGTCATGTCTGTGGAGCTAAACTGACAGTTTTGTGACTATCCATCTGCACCAATTAAGGCATCTTTTTACCAAAGCTTTTACCAAAATACATAAGCACCCATATTATAAGATGAAACATTACAGAAAAATTAAGTCCAGAAGCAATGCTTTCTGTTTGTTAGTTTGTTTACTTATTTAAATGACAAATACAGAAGTGAGGAAGGGAAGCCAGCTACTTGAAAATTAGCTGAATTATAAAGATGTATGTGGGGACCTTTATTTTGTAAAGTGTTTTCTTCTTTGGTTTGTAAAACTAATAATACTGATCAAGAATATTAAGTATATTGCATGAAAAAAGAAATAACTGAGACATGAGATTCAAGTTAATATATGCAAAACAACATACACAGCTTTGTTTATGTGACTAGCCTCTCTGTAGCCAAAACATGCACCCTTAAATCAATAAGCAAGTCATTTGCTTGGGTGTGTTTTTGCAGGATCTAACCCTTGAAGTGTAGCTACTGTTCCTTTAGTTCCAACTACAAATTTCATGTAACGGTTTGACAAAGAATGTGTTTTGCCATGAAGCACAATGCAGTCTGTGAATCCCATCATTCAGTCCATGAATCCCAGCAGCAAATCAGCAGTGCACTAAGTATTTGTAGAGGTTTGTGCTGAGTTACAGGTTAGGGAACAAGGTTATTGAGTAGGGAAACATTGCAATGGTTGAAACTCGTTCATGCTAATCACCCAAAACTGTCTTCTCTCAAATTGCTTATCACAGCATCCTCCACAAGACATGGACTTTTAGAACTTTACCTGTGTCACAAAATACAGCTATTTTAAAAACTGGTGTTAATAAGATGTCTTCCTAGGAAAGCTCAGAAAAAAAAGGATAAAGGGTATATTTGGGTAATAATGTAATGTTCAGGGTTTTTCTGTTTCCAGATGTCTGAGCAGTCAACCAAGAAAATTTAGTTTGACTGCAATCTCTTCCAACTATTTTACATGTGAAATTCACAGTGCAGTCATTTAGTGGCATAGGAAACTACTGGCTTGGATTTTTTTTGTTATTTCAGACAAATCAGTCCTCTTCTGTGCAAGTTTTTGTAGGAGCATTGGAGCTCATAATGCTTTCATCAGAGAGAAGAGCATCTGAACAAACAACATCATAGCAGTCGTGGCCTTCTTCAGTATTTGCGTTTTCCTCAGTGCCATACATACCCCTCTTCCACTGAGGAATCACAGCAGGTTTTCTGTTCTCTATTTCTGAAGGCTTCAGAAGGTCCTGAAGCTACAGATTTCTCAAGAAGTATTCACAGATGGGCTATTAGAGGGAGATGCTAGGGACAAGAGCAGGCAGAGATGAGCAGAACAGAACATGGATACTTAGCCTGTTTTTATGCTCCCCTTGCTAATTGTGTATTGGGATCCACATTACTTCATTCCATGCTGTAGTCAGATGTGTGCATCTCGCTGCAGAATTCCCATTGTCTGCATACAGAATCTCTGATTCCAGACTTCCTAGTGGCCATGGCCTCCTCTCCTCTCAGTTATCATAGTAAAGGCTGGCATTTATTTTTCAAGATTTGTACACTGTGGCTTTTCACCCCAATTTGGTGGTTTTTTTTTTTTTTTTTTTTTTTTAGTTTGGGGTTTTTTGTAATTATTTTCATTTATAAAAAATTATTACTCTTTCTCCACCAATTTTCCCAATGCCATCCATATTGTAACATTATAACATTAAGACAAATATTGTATTCTTAGAACTAATTCACCATTTTTTGTTTTTCCTTCATTATTTTTCTATCTTTTCAAAGTTCAGAATATATGTATGTATATATATATATAAATATATACATACATATATATACACGCACACATGTATGTTCTGGAACTGACCATTGACTGTAATAACACAGTGACAAACACTTAAGCAATAGCTATAATAGCTAATAAGAGCTCTAAAACATTTACAATTCTCTATAAACATAAAACAAAAGAATGCTTACCCATTTCTACAGTACCAATAGAGTAAACAGTACTACCGTGGGAACTATTTGTCATGGTGATATCAAAAAAGAATATTTGAAGGAAAGACAAAGTAAAATTCCTTTATGAATTATTTATTTAAACAAAAACTTTCATGATATTCTGGTGACATGCTATGGTAATATTATTTCAATTGTTTTAATTTATTTGAGTCTAACTAATGGGATCAGTATTTCTAAATCCCAAGCAATTCCTCGGAAGCTTACTAATTATTTCAGGTAGCCTCATCGTGAGGATGATCATACTGGAACACACTGGGGAGACAGTGGCAGCCTCATCGCCAGTCTCAGCATTTGGGAAGGAAGAAAGGAAATAAGTCAGAGCTGCAGCATACAGATCAGTTTCCTGGTCCAATTTGAGTAGATAGGTGTTCCATATATAGTGATATTAAATCCTTTCTTATCTTACACGTAGGAAATGGTGTAATGATTTGAAAACAACCCTGTTTAATAAGGTTTTCTTCCCAGAAATTGCTTTACTATCTATTTAGCTCTTAGAAAGCATGAAGCAGCTATAAGAGCAGTAATAGTAATAATAATAATAGTCAAGCAAACTTGCCACTCCAAAGTTTTCTCCTTTTTTTCTTTAATTCAGTGTTTATCTCAGGAGATTTTTATGTCAAACAAGAGGATCAGCCTGACTCTGTGTTGATTGTTGTAATGAACTAGAGAGAAGGTGTTGTGGGAAAGGTTACAGTCAGAAGCTTTGCAGTGAGGAAAGGAGATGGAGAATTTGTTTTTGAGAAAATAACATCTTTTCTCTAATACAATTCTCGACTCACTGTTAAAAATTAATTTTTCTGTGAATCTGAAAATATCCCATTGAAATCCACTTATTCCTGGAACATTTTATTTGTTTTGCTATACACGTGTAAAAAAAAAAGCACATTTAAATTAAAAATTCCCTTACATTTTTGAACTTTCAAGTGCACAAATAAACACAATAAAAGCAAGTTATTTTGTGAGTTGTAGAATTATTAGTAACTCATTTCCTACAGATTTTAATGTTGTCCCCTAACTCTTCCAAGAAAAGCAAGCCTAAGTTTTCCATCATGACATGTACCAGAAGCACGTGCTGTGGCTAGCCACAGTCTGAGATGTGTGCTTGTGCAGCCATCTGTCAGATTCCAACCACAGTCAATAACTGTCTCCTTCTGCCTGAATTCCCATCTCCCTTGCATCAGAGATGCTCGTTTGGGTCTCCTCCTTCCAGCTGATGGGTTTCATGAAGTTTGTAGTAATCTAATCATTGTAGAAACTTAAGCCAGTCTTCAGCCTTGTAAAAGAGGATCAACAGATCTACATGTTAGCAGAGGGGAAGAGATGGGCAGATACAGAAACAAAGTCTTAATTTATTTTGGATTAGAAACCATTATTTTATTTCAGAAATTGATTAGGAAAAAAAAGCACAATTGATTACCAGACAGATTGCATTTATTTAGGTACAGTTTCAGTTGAATCAAGCATGATAGTATTTCTTAGCACTGTAAGAATAACAAAATGCCTCCCAGCAGTGGGAACAGTCAACTAGATTTGGATTTTAAAGTAGGAATAGTAATAAGAACATACTGCTGTGTGGAATTTGCTATACTGGAGAATAGCTTGATATTTCAGAGTTTCTGTTCCAATAAGCCTTTACCTGGAGTCCTTTGTCATTCACTCAGCTTTCAGGAACTGGTGTAGCATTATACTGTTCATAATCTATTAGACGTTCTCCTGGAGACCCCTGATTCTAATTGAGTCATGATGCCATCCGTGGGGCATCAGACCAATATACTTTGAAGAATTTTGTCAGAGAAAAAGAGTTCCTATATCAGCAAAATATTCTTTATTTTATTCTGATGGATCATTGCTACCAAGCATCCTATTTCATGTCAAAGTAGTACTGAAATAATTGATCTTTTGATTATTTTAATTCCTTTGCCAAAATATGAATGTTTAGTCTGTGACCCAAACTACAAGTAGAGAATTTCAGCTGCCATTGTTCAGGGAACTACTGATTAATTTTTGTATGAAGGTCTCCTCTCTAAGTACAATATAAAACATAACCAATGTGGCATCTTACAGAATGAAGGACTCCAGAATGTCTTTCTCAGAGCAGCTCAGAGCTTTTGATCCTTCTAAACTCCTTCTTTAAAGAAATAATGAAAAACATCAGGAAAATGTGCAATTTAGATCTGGAATTAGACATGCACCTTGCTACAAACTAAGTGAGAGAACTTAACAAACGTGTGGTAATACCATGATCAGGTAGCTTTAACTTCCTTAGCCCACTCATAAACTTAGTAAGTGCTATTGGGTGAAATTCAATGCTGGATTGAATTTCAAATGAATTTGAAACAGAATCATTGTACTCCTTCATGTTTTTCATCAGGTATAGAGATTCTAGAGATTGTGCAATATAAATGTGAAGTCTACTTCAAAAATAAATAATAGAGAAATGCTTCTTTGTATTGAAGCTTCTATCAAAATATATTATTTTAATAGTCTAAAGTAAGCTGGAATTAAACAGGTATTTTCAAGCAAGTGCAGAGCTCAATACCAGCTAAATATGCTGAAGAACCTCAAGGCTGTGATCACTCCCTACACAATTTTTAGCTCAGATTCTGGCATCCTATGTCCAGTCTGACATACACACCATAACAAAACCGTCAGCTCTCAAGTTATGCTCAAAAAATGTGATGTGCAGACCACATCCACAGCACCATTCTCACTGTTATCCTTGCCCTACATTCATCCAAAATATGCAACTCCTCTTTTTTAGACAGAGGAAGGGGTCATGCCCAGAAGATTTGTAATCTATATAAAATACATATGAGGGACAAGAAATTACATTTAACAAGGACAGTAATCTATCCCACTGATCACATTATTATTGATTTTTAATATGAATGTTGTCATTGTTTTTTAATACTCAGATGATAAGTAGGCTGGTTCTGTCTTGTTCTTCTAGAAGAAATAATTCTACATATAAGGCAAGGAAGGTATTTCACAGACTTAGAGAAACATAGGGAAGCTCTGAGACAAATTAACTCAGGAAGCCTATAGGCATTAAAAGCAGGAAAACTTAATAGAAAAAGAAAAATAAAGATGAAAGTAAGAATGAAGAGTTTTACTCAAAGACTCTCACATATCTTCTAAGTGTTAATTAGTGTGAATGGATGTGTGAGTAGTTGCCCTCATTTTCAGTTTTTGTCCTTATGGTATTACATATTTGAGCTTTAACAGAAAATTGTGTCTGAAATCACAATCATCAAAAATATATCTGGCAAGAGCAAACCTTGGGATTGCATCCAGTGTGCATTTTGAGTGTCAAACGAACAAAGAACTTAATTCATTTTAGCGGTCCATTCTCCAAACATACAAGTCTAATCACTAGCCAGTGGCTTAATGTGGTATAAACTTCTTTCTTTTTCTGAGTGCATTGTGTGGTTTTCTTCGCCAAGGTTACTATAGTAGGACAAATACTGTAAAGCCATAAGGATATACAAGGTAAGTCATAAGTCATATGGGCCAAGAAAGCAGAGACTTGGCCTTGCCTTTGACAGAGGTTGTAAATTTGACAACATTGACCTACACAAATGGGCACAGCTATTATTTAACTCAAGTACATTTCCCGAATGCTCTGCAGGGGACCACTGGCTAAAGCTGTTCTTTTCTGGCAAAGTTTTTGGAGCAAGGCAGCATTGCTGTTATTCTTCTAAAGGTAGTGTAAGGTACAGCCAGGCTGAAATTCACTCTGAAGCTTGCAGCTGTGCAGACACAAACCCAGAAACATTTTAATAATTTTAACATTATGACTGTATTTATTCTGCACCAGTGAATACTATTACTCTAAGTATGCTCCCAAAATCCTGTTTATAGGCAAAACCATGGGCTGGTTTCTGCTGAAAATTTCTAATGGAGGAAAAAGAACTGCAGAAGTCAAATAATGAAAAACCCAAATAGACATCTTGTTTATTCTTGGTATAATTGGTCCCCTGTAGTGTTGCTAATAAAAAAATTACAGCCAGAAAGCAAGTGACAAAAGAGAACATCCACCCTTTTCTTTGTTGCAGCTTTCAGGAGGCCCTAGGCTTAGATGATGAACGGTTGCTAAGTGAGAAAAGAGATTTCCTTTAAAAGACCAAGCCTTCCCTTAAGCTTTTATCTGATATTCAGGCAGAAACACTATGTGCAAGCTGTAAACGAAAAAATTTATGTAAAGCACTAATATATTTGTAGACAAGAAGAAAAAAATTGGATAAATATGTAAATACCCTGCCACTAATTACAATGAGGAATTTACTTTCCTGTTGTGTTTCAGGGCTGCTACTATGTGACAAGACTTGTTAATTAATACAATGCATCAAACAGTGGGGATACCAGTAGAATTTCATCCTACTTGAGAAACAGAATACATAATTTTATCAAGGCTTCTTATATATATTTACATAAAGCTATTGAATAAAGGATTAACTAGAAATAAAACTGAATAAGGACAAAGTTTTCATGTTATAATTCTGGAAGCAACATAAGAACACTTAGAAGTCTTGGATTGCTTCTGATGGTTTGGAAACCTGGTGGCTGCCTCATTATTCTCTTAAGAAAAAGTTACTGAAATAAGGCTTCACACAAAGAAGGGTGTTTTTCAGAAAACTTGTTATAAGCTTAAAGCATTGTTTAGCAAAATGAAAAATGAGTTGCTTAGACCATATATCCAGCAGACATTGACAAGTCTAATCTTTCTGATTATCTCTTCAATAAATCTTAATTTTAGAAGAAAACTGCTATTTCAAAGTATTTTTTTCTTAGCTAGCAGAACAATAAAGAGGATGATGGAATTCCTGTTCCATAAATCATATTGCAGAACATATATCCAGCTCAGAAAGTATGTCTTCAGCAATATTTTTCTGATCCTGTTTCAGATGGATGAATCCTTTCTTATATCTTGTAATAATCTAATGGTTTGCCTGTGTGTTCAATAATTCCTATCAATACTGATACCTCCCAGACCAGGCCTTTTTTGCCTGAACATTTATGATACGGTGTTTTTATGAAAAAGTCTGGGGCATGACTTAACTGTCTGCTACCTACCATAAGTCATGCCTGGAAACCTGTAGAAGAGACCATAGGTGCATCTTAAATGCCTTTATTACTGTTTTCCTAAAACTTTCATCTTAAAATGAAGTCCAGAGTAACCACATTGTTAGTGATATCACTCTTATTTACCTAATTTTGAGGTCAGCTGCCAACGAAATTTCTTAAGCCTCACACATACCACAGTAATGAAACAGTTTCTTATAGTCTTTCTGTATTAAAAACCACAAAAAGTAAACAAACAAATAATGAAAAAATCATGAAGTAGTTTACACAAAAATTCAATCCTTGCAGTACCAGGAATTTTTCAGTATGGATGGGTTCTGGTTATTTACCCAGTCTGAGTCCTTATCTTACTTGCATCATGTGTTCGAACATTAGAAGATAAAAATGTAAGATTTGAATGTCTTTGAAGTAACTGTATCTTGTGACCATTTATTAAATACAAAACCCCCAAAAAGAATCAAGGTATCTTCACGGTACTCAAAGCGACACCATGACCAAATGTGGTCACCAAAATGTCAGCCAATGACTCAAATAGTGCATTTTCTTTCTTCTGTTCCTTGAAAATGTTTAAATGCTAATATTCTGCTATACATTAGACTAGTTTCTGATGAATATTGCCTGGATATCCAGGTTGCTTATATACCCTCTTAGTTACCTATTGCCTAATGGACATTAACCTTCCATGGAATTTTATGAATACTCTGGGAGAACTGATCCTTTGGAGTAGGTCTGATGATATAAAAGGTATGGTTGTAGTTTAACTGTACTTTTTGGACTACTCATATATTTTTTCTGAAACCGCATTGCATGAGCTATTAAACTCTAAGATTTAAGACTAGAAAAAAAAATTTCTTAGTCATTAGTAGAAATATGGAAATCATCTTTGGCTTACACATAAGTTTACAGGTTAATAAATATTAAAGCTAAAGAGAAAAATAATTCTGATTTAGTAAATTCTAAACGACAAAGCATTTTTACACCTAGGTTTTGTCCTGTACCTTGAGAAATATTAATATGGCATATTATGCAGGGTTATTTTGTACTGTCAATTTTAAAATACACTGGTTTATGACATATTATGTCCATTTGCAAAGTATGATAGCTATGAATCAGGGAATTACTTAAGAATATAGTTAAATTCAGATGGTACACCTGGCTTCAATGTTACTATTTTGGATGCAAAATTATTTTATAGAAATGATTATTATGTACAAAAATTATGTACAATTTTGTAACAAATTTATTTATTTTGTAACAAATAAATGCAAGAATCATTTCTATTTAGGCTTAACTCCTAACTGAAGAGTCAATGCCAATCTTTTTCTTACAAGCATGCTGCATTCATTCTAGTATCTGATGCACAATCTAAGAAACCCTTAATGATGGAAATGACAATGAATAAATGTCAGTTTGCATACTTAGGAGAGGAGATTGGTAAATCTCAGTGCAGAAGCATTCAACTTGATACAGAACTGTATGTGAGAGACTATACCTTTGAGAAGGTGTCTGCAACATCTCATAGTGTTCATATTGCAGTTCTTCAAGAGTGCAAATTGTAAGATAATTTTAAGTGTTCTGACAGTTTGAAAGTTCTTCTTCAGTCTCCTTTAAATGAGCTTATCTGCATTTTCACATTCTATTTCCTGAATGTTATTTTTCTGTAATATCTGTTTATATGCTGTTTGCTTAACCTTTTTATTTGCTTAATAAATATAAACATTAAAACACACTTTTCATTTCCTCTTTTTGTCTTCTCTAATACTCACTCTCTATTTCTCATCTGTATGGCATCTATGCATGCAAATTTCAACTGCCTTTTTTCTATAAAACAACTCATGATTAATGTAAATGAGCTCAGATTGATTCAGATTCAATAGGGGCTGGAGAGTGATGGCTGATGCGAACAGGAAAGGAGATTAGCATTGTTCTTGCTGCATGATGAATTGCACTACATCATGCATTAAAACAATGAATTGTCCTTCAGGATATCAAAGACATTAGCAAACAACATGATGGCAAATATAGAGTCTTTTATCTGATGGAGACAGTATTCCTCATAGGAGAAGCTAAGGCTGGAGGAGCATCAGCAGGATTGCCAACAGGATTTTTGGAATCTGCCTGCATGGAGACAGAGCAGCTGCTTGGTCTGTGAAACATACTGCCTGAAGTAAACCTTTCACAGTGAGCTCTCTTGCTGCCTTTTGAACAGTTGTGTTTTAATGATCATCATCATCATTGCTGTCTTCCTCAGATGAGTGAAGGTCCAATCAAATCAGTCAAGGGTGGAGATTGGAAAAAAACCCAGTAATTGTCTGGTGCCAGTCTCACAGATGAAGCCCCTTGAACCTCACTGGCAATGAAACACTAGGCTTTTGGTTTAGAGTCACAATTTTCTACTGCTATGGCAGTTTTCTTGTCTTAAACAATAATTTCTTCATATGCAAGACAACATTTAGCTAAATGGGCTATGCTGTTAGAGCAGTTTGCCTTTAAACTGTTTCTTCTTGGAGTTATTTTAGTAAATTTCCTTTTTATGAATGTATCACACATGTGTGCATGAACATTGCAAATCACATTTGTATTGGTGAATAGCTGGTGAGGAAATTTAATTGGCAAAATACACCTCCAGTACAAATAGAAGAATAGAATAGAGTAAACAAAATCTTCCACCTTTAACTACTCTTTCCAGTGATCTGGTGGCCGGTTTACAGAAAAAAATACTTGTATTATTACCTCACAGTCAATCAGACTCCTCCTGGGAGTACACAGCAATTCTAATTGTATCACTCTCACCATTTTGGAGAGTTCATGCACCTTTGTTTTTATTTAGGCATTATATGATGGATCTGTTCATCAGTGGGTGTTCAGAACTTTGTCAGGAATTTAAGTTCACCTGCAAATGTAGGGAATCAAGACTTCAAATAATGAGAAATGTAAAACATGGTTGTGAGTGCACAGTCTTCACTTTACATAAAAATAGCACCCAACACTCTCCAACAATTTTAAACCTCTTTCCTTTATTCCTTCTGAACAGATAATTAACTTTAGGCAATTAGTGTCAGGCAATTTTTTGCCCAATCCAAACTAATCATCCCAATCAACTCTAGTGACATTACATTTGAAATAGGAATGATTTACTTGATCACTTACAGGGTATTAAAAAATCATATTTCCTTCTAGGATAGACTGCATTAGTTCCTCTTTACTTGATTAATTTCAAGGGAAACTCAAAGGAAACAGGCACTAATTTTCATTTAGTTGGAATGCCAGTATTTACAATTCTGTAGTATTTAAACCTCTCAAATTTCAGCAGTAATTTTCAAATTTGCATAATGACTTATGTTGTTTAAGAGAGATAATGTTTTTCATATTGTTCTGTCTCTAAAAATGGGGATTTTTGGGTGAAAACATGCTTTCAGAAATTTTTGAAATGTGATTGAGTGATGCTTTAAAAAATTTCAAAGTTCTCTCAAGTAAATCTGAGTTGTCACATGCATACCAAACCCACAAAGAACGACAATAATTGCCATATTGAATCCCTGAAATGCACAAACTACTCCAATCCTTGTCCTGCAGCTTCCAGATGTGGTGTAGTTTTAAAACCCTATGTTTAATACTCAAACCTTCTTCTCCATTTATCCATTATGGATATCTCTTTGGATTAAGGAATCCAGGGTTGGTCCTGACTTTCCTCCACTGCTTTGAAGTAATTTACTTTTATCTGTCTTTCCTGAGACAGCTGTTCCATTTCACTGTTAGATGTTATGTCACCTTACGGCTATCTTGGGCTTCTTTCACTTTATGAAGGGTGTTTTCATCTACACATTTTCATTTCAACTCTTGTCTTCTTATATAAATGATGAGCTCTTCAAAAACATACTACTGTAATCTGTTGGCACAGATCAAGAAGTGTCTGCAATCCACAAATGAAACTGGTGTGTGGGTTGTGGTTATCTCAACTCTATTCTATTCTAGACATCAGAATCGTAAACTTTGACATTTCACAGAGGAAATGAAATGGTCTTCTATTTTATCTGGCATAACTATACCCTCATTTGTTTCAATTGCCTCAAATTACACTGGCAATATATACTGTTTATAGCAAGACCAGTTATATCAAAGATAATAATAAAAATATGTTTGCTTCAGACTGAACTGCATTTTCAATTTTGGTTGCTCTCGAAAATAGAGCAGCAGTAGATGTAGGATATTAATCTGCACAATTTAAGCTTTAATGGGCTAGGAAACATGCTTTTACATTAATATGATTTAAACCTAAAGTACAGCAGTTCTATTAAAAATAAATCAACTTCTGCATGGATGTCTGAATAACCAGAGATTTTTAAAGCTAGCGTTGCTTTTTCTTTGCTCTAAAAGGCAGAGACAGTCCTGAACAGGCTGACATGGAAATTTCAAGCTGCAGTGAGTAATGAAAACCACACATGAGAGCTGAGGCATAAAGCAAGTGCTCTAAGTTTCTTTATCAGTTTTCTGTTCTCAAAAAATATAAAGCAAGCAACATTAGTGAGGGAGATTTATCCTTTTTAACACCCATCGTGTTGCTGTTCACATCAATGCCCAGTCTCAGTGTAGGGTCAGCCCACACCAGCCCAGCTCAGCGTACGCACACGTCTCCAGTTCTGTGTCTGTGCAAGGTGCCTTCCATTTTCTCTGTGTTCCTCTCTCTTTGCTCAAAATCCAGTTTGAACCTGCTGGTTTTCTCTGTCTGCTGTAGTTACAGGACTTTTCCTTTCTGCAGGGGCATGAAAATTTCTCCAAGGGCTGTGGCAGAAACCTGAAGAGGGGTGATCCCATTTGCCAGGTTGTCAAAGTCAAGGGTGATGGAGAAGAGTGTAAGCAAAAACAGCAGGAGGGAGGAGAGCAAATATGAACTGGGCACTGGAGTTCCATTTTGGAAACGTCATAAATTTTCATTACTTTTTTTTTTTTATATGGCTTTTGTGGTGATACAAGTAGGAAAATTGCTCCTATGGTGAATAGTGCAAAGCAGTAAAAGATAGCAGTGGGACTTGGTTTCCAGAAATCAATGGAAAAGAAACAGGCTGGAAGTTTATCTTAATGTGACACTGATTGTTAACTGTATATATCAGAGAAAGTAAAGAAATATTCAACTTCACTTTATGAGCAGAAATCTACTCTTTATTAACATCACTGCACGGGGAAGTCGAACAATGAAATGCTGATTTTGATGTAGTAGTATATTTTTTGGTGTCTTATTTGAGGGTTATTTTTCTACTTCAGCAATAAATAATTTTATTAAATAATTTAATTTTTATTTAAATTAAGCTTATAAGAATAGATACATTTTGTATGAGAGTAGTTTTTACTAATATATAAATTATATTGATTTTTTCCTCTCATATGGACTTCTTAAAAGTGTCAGTTTTATAATGATTTGCTTTTACTGAACCTTAAGTACTTGTCTTCCACTTGTAGAAATGTGATGAATATAGCTGTAGCCCGAAGTATACCTAAGTTTACCTAAGTATGCTCTAAGTGATTATGACAAATTCTAAATATTCAATAAGAATCTTCATTATAAAACTCTGAAGGGGAAAAAAATAAAGGTATTAAGACAACAATGCTGAGATTATAAAGCCAAGTGTTTGCAAGTAAAGACACTCCAGTGTGCAGCAGGATTTATCCCTCTTTCAGCTGTTAGTCACTTATTAAGCAATTGAGTAGTTACATTTTCTAACAGTCAGTAGTGATGCTATAATCTATTGCTTTAGAAGTCTCTGGAAACTAAAATAATTAGTAATAAATGCAACACAGTTCAGTCATGGACACTGCTAATATTCATTCTAGAAATTTAGCCAGGTTTTCAATTAAAGTGGTAGCAGTTTTGCACCTGAATTAGGTACTGTTTTAACCACAAGAAAGAAAATAGATTCAATTAATGAATATTCAGTAATTACAAGACTATCCTGGTTCATGAATGACATCTGAATTTGGATTTGAGGCTTTGTACCAAGAGCAAGCAAACATACTAGGAAGAAAACCTATTCACTACGTGGTCACTTTTAACAACTAATGGAAGATCCATGGTATGTTCAGGACATCGAGACTGTTAAAAAATTCTTATGAGTATGGCTTTTTAATATTTAGTCTCTAAATTTAACTATTAGATAACCTTTTCATCTTCAGAATCATGAAATCATTAGGAGTTCCCTTGCTGGGTACTGGCTTTAAAATTCTTCAAAAACAGTAAATGTTGCAATAATTATCACTGTAACTTCATGAATAAAAAAAGTCCATGAGAAAATAGGACTTCCAAGTTACCTCCTATCTACTCAGATACTGTGAGCATCTTGAAGAGATGTGAATCCAGTCATTCGATCTCCAGCCCAGGTGGGCTAAGCACTGGGGAAGGAGTCTGGCTGGGACAAATTTCTGATTAGTTTGTTGAACAAGAAATGCTAGACGTGGCCTGAAGTTCTGTTTATTGTTCTTCAAATTTTGTTTCTTCACCCCTTGCATGGTTTAGTGCTTGGCAATAATGGAAGAGTTGAGATTTCTCTTTTCTACTACTTTCTGCTAATAACATTTTTCATGTTTTAATTATATGACTGTGTCCCTACTCTGGAAATTCTTGATTATAAGACAAAGAAGCTATGGACAAGTAATCAATTTCTTCTTAATGACTACATGTGGTAAATGACAGCTATTTTAAGTGTTACATGTAAATAAATGTGCAGAAATAAGTAGGAGGTTTAGGATTTTTCATAGGTAAAAATATGAGGATGAGTTAGTCTGAAAACCAAAGAAACTGGGTTTATTTTGTAACAAATGTGACAAAAGGAGGTTTTTAGACTGGGAGAGGGTGTTTTCTAATGAAGCCTCATTAGCAGTGTATTATATAGCCACACTGAGATTGAGGATCCAGTCCTACGAGTGACTGAGCAGTGATAATTAATCTGCATTTTCTCTGGCTCAGGCCAATTGTTTTCTTAGGCAGTAATTAATGAAAGATCTATTTAGGACTCATGAGCTTTTACTATAACAATGAGTAGGTATTCCACCTTAGGGTGTAGCACAGATGACTAAAATTAATTTGCTTTAACAGACACACCTAGTCTTAATAAAATCATTTCAAATGGAATTACATTTTAACCTATGCATTTAGAGAGCTCCTTACACTTTCATAGGATACCAGAAAAGTACAGTGTTTCCAGTGACATCAATCAGGTTTGGATTAGGACTATTGGATGAGCAGTTACTCTCTTTCTCTGGGTTTGGGACATGAAATGGTGGTTGAACATAGCATAACATTTTAATTGCTTAAAAGCTCAATGCATGCTTAACATTAGTTACAAAATGTACATGGGAAAGTTTTTTGTTTGTTTGTGGCAGGATAATTTCCTGCAGCATCATATTCTTTGTCTCTTGGAATATACTAATTCTATCCAGTTAATTCTTGTCATTAAACCCTGAAGCATTTACTGAAAGGAAAAAATTATAATTCTATCCCTTGCACAGAACTGAAAATTTGCAAACCTAAGATTAGGTAGAACACATTAGCATGTGCACAAGTACTTAATTACATTAGTGATGCAAATGTTTTGCAATATTGTGGTTTTGTAAACAAAATAATCTTGTTATTATAGAGAATTTGTGATGTGAAGGAGGCTCAGAGGCTATGAGAACTGAAAGACACTGCCATGTTTAGTGCCTGAAACAAAGGTTTGTTTAAAATCCATTGAATTCCCCAAAACAGTATTTTAAAAAAAAATCACTGTTCAATTTTACATGGTAAATTTTGTAAAAAATCTATTTTATTTTATTCTTGTTCTGTATTGATTACTTCTACTTCAGTTGAATAATTACTTCTACAGCAATATGTTCAACTGTAGCAATTTTTTCCCATCTAAGCTTCAGAATATTCTAAATCCACAACAATCAAAGCCATGTAAGAATAGAGGAATAATTTCACACCTTCAACACTACAACTAAGGATACGTATTCATACATTTATTTTGCAAAATATTAGAAAATATATTATGAGACATGAAGTACGTTGCAAGGAATAGCTACAATTTTTAGGAAATAGGGGATCGTTTCACATTTACACCTGCTAGATTATAGTCTGCATCTTGTAAAATGATTCATACCTGTCTAAAATATTAACATTATTTTGTATTAGCCTTAAGGTGTTCACTAAGTTTGTTATCTTAACATTAAAGTGTTGATTATAATTTGTTCTTAATAACAATTTTTTTCCTTTTCTTTCCTTGGCCATATTTCTTGAAAGTCTCCATGTTTTCATTGGGTTCCATGGGAATCTGAGTTGAACAAAGTTAACAGGTTTAACTGCAAAATAATTTTATTACTCAAATACAAATAATTTTGCTTGATTATCAAATGAGAGAATCTGAATGTAATTCTTTTTTGATGACCTTTAAAGCTCAGCATGGTTTGTTGCCAGAGGCATCCATCCCAGTTTCACAGCTATCAATACCCTTTTGCCAGGGCACAGCGTGGGCTGGCTGCTCCCTGAGGTACAGGGAGCCAGGAGCAAGTCATGATGTGAGTTGCATTTATGCTGTGAAACATGTAAGATTATGGGGAAAATTATTTAAAATTAGTTAGGTCGCAAAATCACGTTCATGGAAATTGGGATGCACTAAGATATTTTAGCTGTTTCTGTTAGGCTCATTCCCCTTCCCTGTATTGTGCATGGAAGACAAAGTATTATGCAAAAATAATGTAAAATTGATTAACCCATCATTAGATTTTTGCATAAAGAAGCAGAAAATGAATATTCAGCACTTCTTAAACATGAAACAGTGATTTCAAAAACTACGCCTCCATTGTTTACAGCAGAACTTAAAGCCTTTTTTTTAGTTTTTTAAAAGGAAAGACTTCAATGCACAGCACAATCCCATTTTTCCTCATTTGGCTGTGAGCTTGAAAGTTGTGACCCATTTGGGCTGAGTTTCAGTATTTCAACCATGTGCCAAGGGAAAGTTAGTATTTCACTGTGTTTTTGCAAAAAATATGTCAGGATGCCCAGAACCTTAATTGGCACCTTTTATCACTTTATATTTAAAAAACCTGAATTTTTTCTGAAAGGATAACAAGCTTGGATTTGTGTCCAGAAATACTGTACAACTTCCAGCAGTTCATGGCATCTCTGGTAGAGCATATCATGAGGGGACCACTTCTGGGACATTTATTGGGAAGATAGCCTAAAGTTTTATGAGGAATCCAGCCATTGCAGGACAAAATCTGATTTTAACCATGTTCAATAAGTATAGAAATAGACCCAGCTAAAGATTAATGTTATTTCAAAGCAATCTCCTTTTTTTTTTTTCTTCCCCAAGGATTTTCTCTTTGCTTTTTTGGTATTTTCATGTTTCATCAAAGGAGGTAGAAGATACAAAAAGGCCATAGAATAATTTATAATGGAAAGAGATAACCTAAGCTGCTCGCACTCCAAGCTTCTTTATATGTTTCTGTTCTTGTCGCTGTAGATACATCCATATCTGTATAATCTATATCTATATATAGACATACATGTATGCATGGATACAGTACCAGATCCTTGGCAATGCCAACCTGATTTGTCACAGGATGTGTCTGGTAAGGACTTATGCAGGGTCATGAATATAAATAATAAAAGTTAAACAATGCACTTCTATTTCTGTATTAAAATGTAAATATAAATGTGCATCTGTATATACATGCAGACATATATAAATATGCATATATACAAATGTCCAAGAAACTGCTTTGCAGCTATCTGTCCATTTATCTATGTAATTTCAAACAATCCTGTAATACTGTGATGCTTTACTACCATGAAACTCATTTCATATTCCATCAGTCCCTCTGAAAATGATGAAGTGAGATCATTTATCCCATTCTTGTTAAAGGGCTGGGCTTTTTATTCTTGGTATAACAAAATGAGAGTATAGCTTGGCAAACTCATATCCATTACAACAACAGATGTACTGCAGTGATATTAATCAGATCCTTTTTAATATTTGTGCTAATAAAGAAAAATATTCTGTCATTTGACAAAGTCTGAAATGAGAAAAGTTGGCGTATTTTCTTTCTGTTCTGCAAAGGCTCAGGTTCTGACTGAAAAGTAAGCCTGACGTCCAAATTTTGTATCTTTTTGTGAATGCTGCAAAGTTCAAGAATGATTAGGCATGTATGGCCTTGGGCTTGTGTAAGTCTGAAGATACCTGCTTATAGCATGATGTTGTAATTAATGATGTTTTGCAGGTATCCAAATACCTCAAAGTCTTCGGCAAAATTTCATTAATACTTACAACAACCTGGAGAAGTAGTCGTGGGAGATAATTTTTTCACATGAATTGAAATGCAGCTGTCCTTAGACTGGCAGGCAGCAGCTGTTTAACAGGAGGTGGAAGCACAGATTAAGGCACTGGAGATGAGCTAAAATCAAGAGGAAATTTGTGTAATAAAAGTATAGAATTGAAGGTTAGATGAAGGTGGACATTAGGTTGAATCCTCTGTTGAGTGTATCATGATTTCATATGTGTGGCTTATGATTTCTGTATTTTGTTGTAGATTGATTAGAAAAATAGACAACTAATAGATGCCTTCTATGTACTTAGATGAACATATAATCAATTAAAGTAATAAAATGCAAATTAAATTTTATTTCAATAAAAAGTGTGCACTTAATAGGTGCACAATATTTCTGATTTCCCTAATGAGAGAAAAGAATCATGAATCAGAATAAATCTATTCCAGTGGTTTTGCAAAAATCTCTTAAGGATGTGTGGAGGAGCAGAAACAATATATATTTGAAATAAAGCTGTCATCTTACTGTTCATATAATAAGATGTCAATAAAATATAAGGTAATTTCCTATCATAAGATCACTATTGATAGAGGTATCTTAAACATATTGAAGGTCTTGTTTGCAGTAGTGACTGGAGGTCTTTGGGCTGGTAAATGTTTTCACAGAACAATTCTCCATAATTTGCAATTTGGAATGATGAACTTGTGTTGGGAGTTAGCAGAATCATCTCTCTATATAGAATAGTCCCTTTCCAGAGTTTCTGGCAGTGAAAGATGGCTTGTCATTATGAAAAGACAGTTAAGAACCACAGTTTTCTCAGTGTTAGACCCCTCCTCCCACAGCACTGGGGAACCTTTGGAGATTTACAACAAATTAGCCCCATAGCCTGCACCTTTGGATGACTCTGCCTAGGAGGTGGCTTTATTAAAACATCCACTGCAGTTCACTTTCATTAGTGCCATGTTAAAGACTTAGAAGTTAAAACAAACTCCAGAACTCTCCATTTTCTGCTGTTGCAGTTCATACAATATTAATATTTTAAATATAATTTCTTCAAATGACTTGTGATAAAGGGAGTCAGTGATACTCCCCTGAGTTAGTTTCTTTGTTTAAAGAGACAAGCTGCTGCAGAGCTTTAGTGGCTATAGTATTTTGACAAACTGCTATAAAATGAGAAAAAGTCCTGCTTTCCAGTATTAATCCATCAGGAAGCTTTTAGGGATTCATCTTGTCTGAAATATTCATAGGCAGCAAAATGTCCTGAATGCCCTACAGAATTTGTGCAGAGTCAGGCAGGTGATTGATAGTGAAGTTCTGCTCTGAGTCACTCACAGTATGTAACTCTATTTGTCTTGCCAAACACTAAAGAGCAACCAGCTCATAAAATGTAAAGGTAAAGGGGCTCATATTTTCCCCAATTTAAGAAAGAACATGGTGTCTCCACTTCACTGTACGTCACTGAAACTAATTTCCATTAAATCAAAGGGGAGAGGAACAGTGTTCCTAGCAGAGAACACAGAAGATGAATTAGGCAAGTGTCATTTACTGTGCTGTATATATTTGTGTATATGATTTTTAGAAAAATTCTCCACAATTTTATATCGCAAACAGCTGAATTACAGCTGAATTGTTGAACTTCTGCCCCATTTCACCAAACCAAGAAATTAAGTACCAGTGAGAGTCCTCACTGGCTTCCAGAGGAATTCATATCATTCCTCAAGAAAGTGGACTAGCTAACACTTTGCTTTCCCTACTACTTTAACGAGGTGCCCAGAGACACTGTGGTTTGTGCTGGGTATTGTATATTACTTGGTATAGTCCACAGTAGGAAAAAAATGTTTCCTGATTCTGGTGAGCAGTCTACATATCATGGATAAAATTTTGGGAGATCCAGATCTCAAACTGATTGAAACTGGTGACCCATATAGTAGGAACATAATGCATCTCTTCAGTACAAATGTGTCCCACATTTTCTAAACACGGGTGCTGCAGGATGTGGGGAGGGAAATCGACATGCTCAGGACCTTGTTTTTATATTAAATGAGTAAATTCAGCTATTTAACCTCTTCTGTAGGAAACAGATTCTGTGAAAGCCTGCAAGATTTCCTATCTTGCTCTTAGGAGTTGTCATCTTCAGTTTCCTACTTAACACTACAGCCATGTAGTGCAAGTGCAGCCTCATTTGTTTGAGAATGAAAATGCCACTATACGGATACAAAGTAGGCATTAAAAAGTGCTTACACTTGAAAACTGATCATGTAATGAGGATAAATCGAGCTGTATGCTAAGTTTTGATGATAGGAAAGGAAAAGTAGAGAAAAAATTAAAGAAGCCACATAGGGCTTATCCACCCTTTACATAGGGAAAGTCAGATTAAAGGCAGGAAGGAAAAAGGGAAGAATTAAGGCTAGGGGGCTACTCTCTCCATAAACCAATTTTTTACTCAGCAACACCTTTCTGCTGCTCTATAATACTTGTTCTTAGATAATTAATGTTCATCTGTTTGCTTGTTTATTGAATCATAGCCTGTTTTGTCTTTATTTTTTAAATTATTATTTCACTTGGATTCTTTCCCCATTTGCTTACTTTTGCCTATTAAATGAGTGGAGAAGAGCATGAGGCTTTCTACCTCTATATATAGAGCAATTCTATCTGATGGCAAAATTATGCATGGTTCAAAATGGCTCACAGAATTACCCCAAATTACAGACCAATTCACCTCCCAAATGTAGTGGAGATGAACCAACAAATATACTATAAATTCAGAAGCATGTACACATGTCAGCCTGTCCTGTTGCATCCTTATTCCTTTAAGCCTTATTGAAATCAATAATGCAAACACCCTCTTCCAATCAGCATCAAAGACAATTGAAAAAAAATTATAAAAACAATAAACTGTAAAAGAAGGCTTAATGCCTTCTGGCAAGATATTAATGGCACTGATTACACTCATGTCTCAATAAAGAATCAGAGGCCAGATTCTCAGCTGACATAAGTAGTGTCAGCACAACTGTGTTGCTTTAATATCCCATGTGAAGATCACACTCTATTTAGGGAAAGCCGTATTGCATCCTTAGTTACAGAATATAATTAGGTAGAAATACTGGGGAAGAGCAGAAAAGCATGTTACTTAATAGGTCTATATCTGAGCTGGTGAAGGGTTTATTGTCTGCTTTAAACTGCACTGTAGTTAAACAGAAGGATAGCTGAGGAAGGTACAGTTGGCCAAAAATTACTCAGCTGCTTCTCTGTTTTAAATTTGAAAATAGAAAAAGGGATAAAACTCACACTAGGCATTGTCTGGATTCTGGGTGCTTCATGAAGCCCATGTAACCTTTGCTCTGTGATCAGACTGATGGATGAAACTTCAGTGTGACTACTACCATGGTGTGAGAAGGTCAACAGAGAGATCCAGGCTGTGATTTCTGTGCTCTGGGCAAGTGTAAAATAAAGAAGAGTAAATGCTTTCTGAAGCTGTTTTTGTGGACAAAACTGAATGGCAGAAAGGTTAAATATGTACACTGTCTGCCAACAGTGTAAGAACAGCATGTGTTCAGGATGGGAGTAAGATTCCTGCTGAGGAATATGATCAAGATAAAACAAATGCCAAGAGACTGATAGAACAATGCAAACGAGAACACTTGCCTAGCTTGTTAAAGCAGATGGAGCAGAAACCCTAATAAGGTAAGGTCATTCTACAAGGATGTCACTGAATGGAGGCAAGATTATCAAAAATAAAAGTATGATAAAGTATGATATAATTATCACATGAATAGAATTGCACATTTACACAGAATACTGTAATAGAGAGGTGGTGCAGTATTTTGACAAGTGCTGTAATGAAGAGCTCACTAAGGGTGAACAACTATTGGTTGAGCTCTGTCTTGAGGAACCGAATTTTGACAAATTCCAAGAGGCATCAGGGACATTCAAACAAAAAAGCTTCTGGTGTCAATCCATGGAATTCCACTAAAGTATTAAACACACAAAGGGAAAAGTCAAACTGACTCTCTACACATTGATTTTATGCCTTTTGGAGGCTTGAAAATAAACCAGAGGACTTCTCAAAAAGAAGTGGCTATATACTCAGTTCTGAAAAAAGGGACGATAAAAGGGAAGAAGTGGGGAGGCATTCCATTCCTGTTTATGCTCAATAACAGCCACTCTCTGGAGTGCTTTTACACTGAGTGTTTCAGTCTAGAAAGCCAATATGTCATATCACTGTAAAATTAATCTGAATTCCAGCAAAAGATGTTCAAATTCAGTAACTACTTGAGAACAGTAAGTATAACCAGAATATGCACATATTATTATATAATTTTCAGAAAGACGTAGTAAGGTTCCATTCTGTAACTTGTGACACACACAAAAAAATTAGAATCATGTAATAAAGGGATTAAATTGCCAGGGATTAAATATAAATTGTGTACTTTTGGCTCAAAAAAAAAAAGATGCAAAAGCAAGGGAAAACATTTCTGTTTTTTTTGATGGCTGGTTGTCAAATTATGGATGAGCCTTATTATATGATCATACCCCCCATTTTCAAAAGTGAGATAGTTTGCTATTAATTACTGTTAATTACTTCTAAAAATTGATAAGTAAGGAAGTTTAAGAAGCATGGATAAAACTCTTCTCATTCTCTGCCAGTGAAGAGTCATATGTCTATTTAAATACTAAAAATGGCACTATTTCAATTATGCCGGGCCAGATATTTCATATGGACAGGACTTGGTCATTTTACTAAGGAGAAGTAAAAATACAAGCAAGTACACAAAAAGAAAATAAAGGAAAAAAAAAAAAGGGACTTGATTTTTTTTGGTCTTCTTAGTCAATATGGGAACACAAAGTTCTTATAAGAAGAGATAGGAAATTATGCAAATGCACACACATAGCCAAAAAAACATGACCCAGCTTAGCTTGAATACTGAAGAGTTTATAAATGCCTTTAGATAGGGTCTTCTGATGGTAATTGGACCCATTGTTCAATGAAGAGTAGGATGGAGAACAGGACGATATCTAAAAGCAGTTGTCCTGGTTTACAATACAACATACATATTCTATTACCATCTGAGAAGGGTGATCATCCTTATCTCTGTGGGAAATGTCTTCTGTTGATGGGCCATAACTGATAAGGGTGATCATTCTTATCTCTGCGGGAAGTATCTTCTGTTAATGGGCCATTGAGTCCTACTGTATAACTGATAAGATTACATCATCCCATTGGGAGATGCTCCAGCCAGGAGGACGAGCCAAGCCTTTCCTACCTAGATAAAAACTGAGGTTTAGAACGCCAAAAGCAGCCTTTTTCCACTGGATTCCAGAGGAAGAACCAGGTTCTTATCCACATCATCGCTGGACCCTTTGGAGGAAAACTGCACCAGCACCCTGACTGACAGGGTAGCAGGTTGTATTCTGACTCTGTCAGTGGTTTTATTTTTATTATTGCATGTATTTTGTTTTTTCTTTTTTTTTTTTCTCTTCCCTATTAAAAATTGTATTACTGACTTGAAGTCTCACTGGTTTTGCTGTTCAAACCAGTACAGCAGTGAATGTGAATCACCAATAACAAAAGCCAGGCTGATGAGGGAGGGGGCTGCAGCAAATGCCCAGAGTCATATGAGGAGTCTTCTCTAATAAGGACCTTCCTTGAGACAGGAAATGAATGTGAGTCTACTGGCTGAACACTGAAGTGTTGATCTTAGCAAAAATCTAGCTAGTTCCTGAATTATTGCTAACTGGTTAACAAAATATGTGTGATGGTTTATCCTCAGATGTAATTTCTAAGTATTTTTCTGGTACTGTCTAATCAACCGACGCTGATGTGTGCATCCTTGAGGAGCAATATTCTTCCTTTGTTCTATCATCATAACCATCGCCATCCCTATTCCCAGCCTCTGTTACAATACCTTTTTCACTGCAGATGTACATATCAGACGTATTCCTTTGTAGACCTTATTGTCCCTTGTATTTAAAAAGAAAATGTAGTCTCTCATTTCTCTTTTTGAACAGCTTCTTTATTCTGGCAATGGCTGATACAGAACAAAAATTCCCTTCTCACAGAGCTTTTTTGTTTTGCTTACCGCATTATCCACAGCTTCCCTATTTTTCACCTTTGGTATTTTAAAAGGCAGAAAGTGAACTCTATTTGATACATTTCACTTCATCTGAGGAAAAAGAAAAAAAAGAATAAAAGGTAGAAAGCTTAAAGATAGACAAAGGGTTATGGGAATCTATGGCTTCTCTAGTAGCTTTGTCTTTTCTAAGGTTTTCCTTCAAAATTAAGAGCTGTTTATTCAGGAAAACGTACAGAAGAAAAAAATGCTGAAAAGTCTCTTGCTGCATTTAAGAAATACTACAACTCTACAATGTGCTGTCATTTTATAAACCTGTGTAGAGGAATATTTTGACTACTTTGATATATACAATTTGATAAATTGATGTGTTTATAACACTGTGTATACAAATGGGTTACAGAGTATAATGTAAAAAAATAAATACATTCACTTGCCAGATACAGGGTCTTTGATATAAAAGTTGCTGCTTTTCTTAACACTGTGGAGCTATTTATTTTGAAATTGTAACAAATAGAAATAAACCTTTTTCTTTTTCTGATAACTTGAATTTTGTATTTAGTATCTGACAAGTCCCTTTCCAACAGTTTTTCTTGATGTTATTCTGCCTTCAAATACAAAGAATCTTACAATTTTGGTCTGACTTACAAGAGTTTCGGAATGTGTTTTCCCTTCCTTCCCAGGGGGCATTGTTAACGTTTAGCAACTCTATTGTCTGGTGCAGCAGAAGGAAGCTTACCACTTTGATGTGAAGTCTTATTAAAGTAGCACAGAGTATTAAACTAGTGATCCAGAGCTGCAGAGAGTTGAAAACAAACAGTGCTGTTTCAGAGAGCATTCATGAATTCAGCTTCAGGAAAAAAAATACCTGAAAAACCAACCCATGGCCAAAGCATAGAATAGCAGTATTAAATGTTATGTTTTGATGGGTAACTTAAAAATTAGTGGTATGTATGGCAGCATTACTGAGTACATATTATCCTGGTAATTAAACTGTGATTCACTTGGTGAAAAAAAAATCCCTTATTTTCCTAAATTTCATCTAAATTATCTACTTCAGCTTAAATTTGAAAGAGGAAGATAATCGGAGCTACAATAACACTTTGGTTGAGATTTAATTAGGTGGAGCCATCATACATTTCATTTTGCATGCAGTTAATCTTTTTATACTGAAATTGTTTTACCAAATCACATTTCACATTTTTCTGCTTGTGTTTGGCAACTGAATCCAAATTCTCTGGAATGAAACTGGTTGCTCTAGCTTACTCTCACATGTGGATGAGAAGTTAAATCACACCCAGTTACCACCTACTTTGGCACAATTGTACATGAAGAAGAAAACCAGAATTAACATAACTACAAACCAGGAATTAAATCAATTATTTCTATAAAGATACATATTGGCACAATTGTGTCATTGTGCCTTGCTTGGACTCAGTAGTAAGTCTTAAATTTTGAAGATGTATGTACTGCACCCTGAAAATCCTCTTACTCTACAAATTTCTATGTAGAGTGCAGGAACCTGCTTCTAAAAACCTACACTGAGAACATCCAGTGGTTATATAAATCTGGCTGAACGGGGTCAGGCCCAGGGAGGCCAGGCACCAGTGGTGTGCCACAGGGATTGGTACTGGGACTAGCGCTGTGTGACATCTTCAGCAGTGATGTGGAGGATGGGACAGCGTGAACCCTCAGCAAGTTAGTACATATAAGAAATCTGGGATCAGTGGATGATACAGCAGAAAGTTGTGCTGTGATCTGGAGGGACCTCAACAGGCTGGAAAACTGGGTTGACAGGAACCTTTTGAAGCTCAACAGAGAGAAAAGCAAATTTCTGCATCTGTGGAAGAATGTGTACCCTTGTGTCTTGGGGCCACCAGCTCGAAAGCAGCTCTGCAGAGAAGGAATTTGGGCTCATGGTGACATGACAAGACACATGGTGGTCTGTGAGCCAGCACTGTGTAGTAATGGCAAAGAAAACCAGCAGCATCCTGGGCTGCATCAGTAGGAGTGTTGCCAGCTTGTCAATGGAGGCAATCCTTTCCTTCTACTCAGCACTGGTGAGGAAACATGCCAAGCTCTGGATCCTCTTCTGCCTCCTTGGTACAAGAGAGACATAGATAAGCTGGAGACAATCCAATGAAGTGCCACAAAGATGATGACAGGAATGGAGCATCTATACTGTGAGGAAAAGTTGATGAATCTGGAATTGTTTAGCCTAGAGAAGGCAAGGCTCAAGAATATTATCAATGCACAAAATAACTGGTATAAGACAATGTAGAGGAGAAAGCCAGGCTCTTCTCAGTAACAGGGTTAGAAGCAATGGAAAAAATTAAGAGACATGAAATTCCAACTGAACACAAGAAATGAGTGAGTCTGGTCAAACACTGACACAATGGGGAGACAGTCAGGAGCTGTCTGGACATGGTTCTGGGCTACCTTCTCTACTTAACTCTGCTTAGGAAGGGGGGTTAAAGTAAATGATATCAAGAGGGCCATCCAATCCTAAAAGGTTCTGTGTTATTCCTTGTGATTTGATAGCATATTAAGGATTTTGCATTCCACCATTTGTTCAGAACTTTGGATCAATAACAATATTTGCTTCAAAACTCAATTTTATGTTGATATTTCTGGACACATTTCTTCACACTCTCAATTGATATCTGGCTTTACAGACAATTCAATGGAATCCATTGATAGAGACTCAAAGACAAAGCCAACACTAGATGTCTGAAACCATGTCTCATGCCAGGGACAACAGACATTACTTTTCTGAATGAATATGCCTCAGAGCTGAGCTAGTGCTGGTTTATGCCCCTAGTCATAGGCACAAACCCTGTGAACAAGCTGCAGATATGATATTCCTGGCTGAGAAAGCAACAACTGAAATGAACATTAGAGATAATATCCCATCTTTTGGCTGCTTAATCTCATACACATCTGTTATTGTGGCAATATGCCTGTTAACAGTGCTGTATGCCAATTTTTTGGGTCTTGAGATAAACTGGAGATACATTTAGGTGGGAAGCTTGAGAATGACGCTAAAACATAATCTCTTCTGTAGAGGTCATTGCTTGGATGATGTTATGAAGATGTCTATGCCTGCCTCTTGGGATTTTTACTTACTGGAATAAATGCCAAAGTTATTATAGAAAAGTAGTCAAAAATAAGAAATTAGGATCAGTAGGAAGGACAGTTGGTATTTTGTGGACAGTGTGAAACATTCTACAAGAGTGCAAGGAATGCAAAACACAGGCTTGGGAGTCCAGGAATATTCAAAGTATTTTCTTCAGAAGCTAATGGCATAGGCTATACTTCCATGAAAGGAATTCGATATGTGATTTCAGCTACATGTATTCCACACCATCTCCCAATGCCACTTCGTGCAGCTGAGAACTTAGGCTTCAGTGCAATGAGTGATATCAAGCTGTGATTATTAAAAAAATATTTTGCTGCTTAACTTTTTTGTCATCTCTTTATACAGATAAATTTCAGTCTGCTCATATGCTGCTTGCTATCAATAGTATTCCTGTAGTGTGCAGTGTCCTTTAAAAGAGGGAGTTTTGCTTTTGCTACTTGGAATTAGCTCTGCTACAGGAAGGAAATTATGTTCCTAAGATGTTTTACTAGAGATGAATTTGAAGTTTGGCATGAGTTTAAGTGTTTTGTTGAACTGAACACTGTGAGTATAATCTTCATAAATTGCTTGCATTAATCAAAAAGTGCTAATTAGTAGCTAAGCTTCATTTCTGGAAAAGACTGCTTTTATTCTTTATGTCAAATAAAAAACCTCTTCCCTCTGAGTGGCCCATGTAAAGAGGATTGCAGATCACATCCCAAATAGTGAGTGGAGCTAAAGGCTTCTTAATAACAGTTCCCAACAAGTAGATCTCACTAGGAGAAGGTGGAGCTGCCTAATGTTTCATTATGTGTTGAGTGTTGGATATCTGTGGAGAAGCAGGACAAAACAGCTTTTGAACCAGCAACATAAATATTGAAATTCAGGGAGCATTACTTCTTTTTTGGTTTTGTTTTTTCTTTTTTTTTTTTTTTTCACACTATGGGGCTATAGCTGAGTGCCTCAGTCCTTGTGTATCATGATTAAATGGATCATATCCATGTGATCCGATGGTCAAAACCTGTTGTCTGACCCCACTGGAAAGGAAAGACTTTATTTTGCTTGGGTCTGTGGGCATGCAAGTTCCATGGAAGCAGCTATCATCATGTTCTGCAAGGCTGAGACAGTGGTATGTGTCTGGTGCTCTTCCATGCATAAAACAGCCCTGCATACATGGAGCTGGAGGAAAAATAAGGAAGCACCAGAGGTGCTTCCAGTGCTTGAATGTATTTACATCAAAAAGCTAAAGATAGATGACTGGCAGAGAACTGTAACCATGGAGATGCTTACCTGTTTTTAAATTAAAAAAAAAAAGGGAAAAAAAGAAAAAAAATGTATTTCTCTTTTAGGAAAATTGACAGTAACTGTCTGCTGGAACTAATCCATCTTCTTCTCCTGTGTATGTGTATATTCGTGTATCTCCATACATGGGGCAAGAGCAGGTTGTATGCACAGTCTCTGAGCCCTTGTTTGGTTTAAGCCCTCGTCAGCGTGGTTGACTGCCACAGTGATGACTGATGCAGAACAGGAGCACAGATAGTTCCATATGTGAATTATGATATAGTTTAGATACATATAGATAGATATGTATTTATGTATAGATATACATGGTATAGTTTATGTGACATGGTATAGTTGTGTCAGCAGCATGGGATTTCAGCTAAGGAGTGGGCTTAGTCCTACTTCTTCAGTAATCCCAGACTCCTCATCTCCTGTTTACATAGATCCAAGTAGTTGCAGCTTCACTCTGATCGATGAGTTTTGTCAGGGGATATGTGGGAATTGGAGAGAGGATGCAGTACTGTAATAAGGATTCAGGTAGTGTCATGAAAGACACCTTCAGCCCACCACAGGAAAACTGTGTCTGAGGAAGAATGAAATATTATTTAATTTTCATTGGAAGAGTAGGTACTTCTCTGCTTGTCCATCTACCTGCAGGTTGCTCTTATGCGGTCCTAGTGAACAGTAAGACAAATTCTTCCTATATCCAATACTTGAATTTTCACATGCACCCTCTCTATCCTCCAGTGCAAAAATACTCCTAGTCCCCTTTTATAGATATGAAAGCTGCCCTTCACACTGGAAAGCAAAATTTGCAGTAAGGATTTTATTTTTGCACAATTTTATCTCTTCAGGGAGTCCAGCATTTATGATTTAAGTGGAGCAGTCCACTCAGATAAGTACAGATCTCCTAGAAATATTTGTAATGAAATGAGTGGAGAGAGAAATAGAATTTCTTTCTGCATTGTTCATGACATTGCCACTCAAATAATTATTGAACTGTTCAACTTGAGACTTACCAACAGATTTAATGGGAAAAAATCTCCCAGAAATTTTATGAGATCTTTATTCTTCCTGCCAGAATATGACTATTGAGTACATAAAAGTAATCTTCTGCCTGTAGTTTTAGATAACTTTAAGTTTTATTTTTTTGTCTTTTATAGCTCTTTGAGATGCAAATTTACTTCCTATGATCAAACTTCTACTGTCTTTGATAGCAGTTTTCCCAAAATAAAACTGTTTCCCCACTGACCTTGACCAACACAAATTTTCATTAGAAACAGCTGAAGATGTTCTTTAAAAAAAAAAATCTAAAAAGGACAGTGTTTGAACATATGACATCTGCAACAGTTTTATGAATAGCAAACAGAATCACTTGAACAGAAAAAAGTAATATTTTAACACCAATGATGGTGATAAAGAAGGCAGACTTTTTATCCTGATGTTAAAATGTATTTGTTTTATTATTTTTTAAGATCATGCAGTGCAGTTAAAATATTCTAAACAGTGATACAGCAATAATATAGCAATGCAAATATATTGGGTTTTTTTGTTTATGTTTTCATCATAAAGATGGATATTTTTTTCATCAGTGACTGATCACTTTCTGGTTATTTATTGCAGTTTTCTGCTTAGTGTCTTTGGAGGATGGGTTTAAAAATACCGTAAAATTTGAGTGAGACTAGGTGAGCCTTCAACTGTTGTATATGTCAGTGGCACAAACAAAAATTAAAAAGTCAAACCACATTTGCGAAGGAATGCCAGAGAGCTTTCCCTGGCAGCTGGCAGATACATAAAGGCATTATTTTGCAGATATTATTGTTGATAGGTTTGATATACAGCATGGTTTGTCTGAGCCAATGGGATATTGTCCTCTTAACAAATCTCATCATGCCAGCAGTGTTGCTTCTATAGGATGGCTTATCAGCTCCAACCAGAGTCTGCTACACTTGCACTTGCCTTCATAGCCTGAGAGGAAAATAAATTGTTCCCAAGCAGTTAATAAGAAAGAATTATTGTGAGTGAGATGCATGACATTGTGAGAAAGCATGGTGTTTTACTGACTAAATGTTTCTTTGCAACCATTCCTATCTTCCTTCACTTGGCAGCATTCCCTCTTCTCTCCCCCTCCCTCCTAGCAAAAAAAATCCAGAAAAACCACCTCAGGTTTAGTGTAAATGAAATGAACATTTCATTTTTGGAACAGAGGCTCTTTAAACACTGTTAGTGATGTGCCATTCTATTTCAAGAAGTGTATTTCTCCTCTGCATTTTAATATAAACATTGGAGCGAGCTGGAGAAATATTCCAATTCTGCCACTGTTATGGCAACATGCATCTTCATTTTTGATATCTATGCAGCTAAAAATGAACATATATAAATCTATTACATAGAATGCAAATATTAAATCTGAATACAACTCTCTTTTTTTTTCTCCCTGTGTGTTAGTAAAGCCACTCATGGAAAATTAAAGATTTATAGTAATGAATATAAGCCGTTTATGGGCCAAATGCTTCATACCTTACATATATGTAAGTGTGTCCATTTAAATTAATGGAGACACACAGGTAATGAGTGACATTTGATCTTCTAGTGGATTCCTCACAACCATTGTCTGGGAATCAAAAACAAGAGGTCTTTGGTAAACTGTGAGTTTGTATGGAGGCTGATAAATGCAAAGGGAAATGTAGGCATGTTGTTGTACAGCTTTATTGTCTTTTATTGTGCTATATACCTAATGTCTTGCTTAGCCAAGCAATTAAGCAGCTTTTTAGCTTTATACCCCTGGTCAAATCCCCTTTGGGTAAGGAGAAATGCAAGCTATTTTCTTAACTGTGACTTTGCACAGAACACATATGAAAATCAGTTGTCATATTTTTAATTTCATTTATACAACTCTGATTGTTCACAATTCAGCCATCTGCCATTGCTTATCCCAGTGCTGGCTGTCATGCAGGGTGTCGCAGAAAGAACTGAGAATTCTTATGCAGAAACCACCATCTGAGGGAATTGTTCAATATTTTATTGCTTTGAAATGGAAAGTGACTCTGAAGATCAAAGTACAAGAGGAAAACACTGATAAATACAACGCTATTACAACTCCTAAATGTTCTTGACTTCTTCAGTACCCACAATCCTGGACCTCAAAACGTTTTCAGATATTATTTGAAACTTTTGACATGTTTGCAGGCAGAGTTATTTAGGTTTATATATAGATAAAATTAGAGACAAAATTGATCACCTAGTCTGTCATAGGCACTAAATGACACAATTGCCTAGGGTAAGAGGGGACTGACTGAAAAAGTACCATACGATTATTCATATTTTTGAGACCACACAGTTAGTTTTTAAGATACCTGGAGATCGAACTTGTACACTCCCTGGCAATATTCCACTTCCTTTAACCTGACTTCTGTTGTGTTTAAATTTAGAACTTGTCAAACTCAATGGAAATTGCAAAGATAATGAATTTAAACTGATTTAATTTTTTTAATGCAAATCTGTATAGATTTTCTTGGAGTTTTTTCAATCAAAATTGAATTTGTCAAGCCAATATGAAATATTTCAATCTTTTGGTGCTTATAATTTCACTACAACATTTTGATAACACATAGGCAAGTTTTGGAACTTCTTTCAAATTCAGCTCAACAACAGCTTTGCCTGACATCAATTTAGCAGTACAAGAAGATTCAGGCCCCTTTTGCAGTGAAGCATCTCACATATGTATAGGATGTGTATATTATTGTATATGTATATGTATATGTATATGTATATGTATATGTATATGTATATGTATATGTATATGTATATGTATATGTATAATATTGAAGCATTGCACCAAACATGCTCAAGTTCACACACTTTTCCTAGGACTCCAGTTGAATCTTATCTTTTCTCACTATATGTAAGGAAAGAAATTATTAGGTGTCTGAGATTTACAGAAACAATAATCACACAATGCATCAAATCTGCATGTGTTGGCAAAAATAGTCACAACAAAATGTGTTATGCAGAACAACCAGTCGATTTGATTAATTCCAATTCAAAATAGAAAAAGAGTAGGAAGATTTATTTCTTTTTATTATTCTGCACTACTGAAGCAAATAGGAAGAGAAGGGGATAAAGGATAAATTGAATTCAAATTGAGATTGAGACAAGCAACATTCATAAATTAATATCCATGCTGTTCTCCCAGAGCTTCACAACTAATTGCTTTGAATTTTTCTCTTGTTCTTATCTAGGCCATCCTCCATATGGCTCCATATGCTTAGGTTTTTTCACCTTGAATTAGCTCTTCGTGTTTTCACCCCTCCTAACCATAGCCTGTCTCAAAACTCATATCTGAGAACTTTACACTTATCTTACTTTTGCTAACAAAGCACACTTCCTTGTGTTAATACAGAAAATATATTTAAAAAAAGGGTTTTAAAGCACTTTCTAAGTAAATTTTTGGCTAAAATGCCTGCTCAGTTCTAATGTAGCAATTTGCAGTCCTAGTCAGTATATATCAGCATATCTCTAATGAATTCAGCTCCATGCTGATTCTTTAGTGTTGCCATGTCCAGTTCAGAAGTTTGAAACAAAATGCACAGAGTAATTAGGAAATCAATGTCTTTCTGAGACTATTTTCATGCAGAGAAACATCTGGACCCCTAAAAGAGACATAGGGTTAAAAACAGGTGGGAAACAATTTCCACTTTTTTGCCATGTTGGATCAGAGGAACATCCCCATAGGAAGTTTTTGAAAAAGATAAAAACCCAATTTCCTAAAATGGCTTAAAAGCCATAAACCTCAAATAGTTAAACAGATACAGACTTCTAAGTGAGAAAGAAGGAAGATGAGAGAACAACTAGTGTTCTGAGAGGGCTTCAGCTCCAGCCAGTGAGAGGAGCTGGGGAATGACAGAGGAGTCCCGTGGTCTCTCTGTTTCCACATTCTTGTTGTCAATATGAAAGTGTGTGCCTGTCTGCATGTGTGTGCTTGTGCCTGTCTGTGTGTCTGAGTGTCTGTGTGTCTGTGTGTCTGTGTGTGCTTGTCCTGTCTGTGTGTCTGTGTGTGTTTGTCCTGTCTGTGTGCGTTTGTGTGCTTGTGCCTGTCTGTCTGTCTGTGTGTGCTTGTCCTGTCTGTGTGTCTGTGTGTGTTTGTCCTGTCTGTGTGCGTTTGTGTGCTTGTGCCTGTCTGTCTGTCTGTGTGTGCAGACACTCATGGTTCCTCTGCTCACACACTAAGGGTGATAATAGTACATAGGGAAAATGGAAGGGAAAACAACTCATAAAGGACTGAATACAGTTCTTTTAGTCATATTTTAAGGCAAAAATGTTAACTTCTGGTTAAGCTGGTGATAATCCCTTGTCCTAGAGACATAGCTGTATTTAGCAGACTGTATTAATAGTATACCTGGTAGAACCTGCAATACTTTCAGGCAGACTTTATATGTTACTCTTGGACTGGAACAATGTTACAACATTACTTTGATGTTCATGAGACTACAGTTCTTTGTCTAATTAAGTCCCAAACTTCCCTGAGACAGAAAGATGCATTGTACCAAGCACAGGATACAAAATTGAAACCTTCATTTGAATGCTGAAGAACCAAATCCAAATAAAAAGACCCCAGTTTAGGTCCCTTGAGTGTTTAGACCTACCTTGTTAAAGTCTTAACTGAAGTGTTTTTATCTGTGCTTAGTGCCAATGATACTTAAGCTTAAAATTAAATGTGTAAAATTTTTTGGACATGCTAAACATATAACACACTGTACAGGTGCAGCTGATGAAAGTATATTCCAGTGCTGTAAATCTGCATTTCAAGACTACAGAGCTGTCCAGTAAGAGGCTGAACTGCAGGATGCATCCAATGTAGAAGGAGAACACTTCTTCCATTCTCTACTGGATGAGGGGATACTGTGAGAGCTAAGTCTCAAAACTGATTCTAACTTCTTGAAATTGTAAGTTCCCATCAAAACATGGACCAATGCATCCATGCATGCAATTAGGTAATTTTTTATCAGGCAGTACCAAAAAAGGTTTTACATTAAAAGCAGTCTAAGGATATTACCTGGGTATTTCCTGAATATAGGCACTAGCCTACATAAGGCTCAGATCTACTATATAAATGTACTAAATAAATCTATTATTTAATAGTACATAACCCTAAGTTCATGTCTTCCTTTATCAAGAAAGGTGGGTTTTGAAAAAAAATTACACTATGATTTAGAGCTTCAAGTCGAAGATCAACATATTTAAACTTTTATTTAAAGCCTACCTTTCTAACATGGAGTTTTAAAACAAAAGGAACTCTTTGAGTATTGCAAAACAAGTATAAAACATTTAATATATATTTTCTAATAAAGCAACAATTAAACCAATTGAAGAGATGTTTCAGAAACTTCCTTTCCAGTACTTGAAAGTGGGTAGAGCAGCATAAACTATTAATACTACTCATCAGATGATTGGCATCTCCCTACAAGGCCACAGGAATGAAAACCAGGGAATATGCCTTGTCTCATTTAGTACAGTGTTGGTCTAACCCACTGACAAAAGCGACAAGCTGACCTTGCTCGTTCTAACACCATGGGAGATTCTACCCTGTTAAAACACATATATAATATCTTCAAAATGTAGCAGAATGAATAATGTCAGCAGCCAGTTCTGGCATTCACTTTGTCAGTGTAGAGTAGGTATTTGATGGTAACTTTATAGTTTAAGAACTGCTGTTTTTATCCTTGCTTCTTCTAGACCTTTAAATCTCAAAGCATCTGCTCATCTGCTGGATTTGGCACAAGGTTTAATGGTATTCACTTATTTTTTTTCTTCTTGCACAGCTCTGGTTCATGTACAGGTAAATCAGGTCTTGAGTCCATCAGTCAGTCCTTCTCATATTTTTAAAAAGGGTTAGGTCCCATGGGAAAATAGTATGTGGTTACCCATTTTAAGATTCTGCAATAACACATGCTCACTGTTATAGGAAAATTCAGTCTATGCTACTTTCCAAATTAAGGTTCATATGATACTTCTACACAACTTTTCAGCCTACAAAATGTCCTCCTGGTGAGGTAGGCACTGACACTAACCAGGCTAAGCCTTAAGTCTATAGCACATGCAGGCTGAATTAACAAAACTAAGTAAAACTTAGTTTTGCCATTTCTTGATTTCTGAATTTTTAGTCAGAATATTCTTCCATGTTCCTTTTTTTTTTTCCATAGTAATTTCCTTTCAATCTATAGCAGTAATTGCATCAGTCAGTTGCCCTTGATAATAATGCCTGGTTTCCAACTGTTCAGTTGCATTGAGAATGACTGGATGCCTCTTTACACCAGCTTTGAGTCTGGTCTCCTTCTGCCAACTGGGAATTGACTCATGTATTTGTCCTGGCCTGCCCTCTTTGCTCAATAGTACCCTGGTTCAAAATACAAATGCACCACATCAAAACCTGAAGCAAAGCAAAGTTGAAGCAAAAACCACTTTGGCTCATCAGAAATGTGCATCTGTAGCCTTCTGCACAGATTGTTCAATGCAAGGCCTACGGCACCTGAGTAAAATATTTTTCAACTTTTCTCTGTAGACAATAATCACGTATTCTCTTTGCTTAGACTCCTTGCTTATCTCAGGCCATGATAATTTAAAAAAGTGGTAAAATAGTAAAGTATGAAGAGAATAATAAAAATGAAAAGCAAAAGAAAAGGTAAGTAAAAAGAAGAGGATATAGAAGAGCTTGGTCATATCAAGAGCAAGGTGAAAAAAGAGGCAAAAAGAGGACAGGAATGAAAAACAAAACAATTCATTGTGCTATTGGGTTTCTTACATGGAGGAACAATATATAAAGCTCAACAGTGAATATGTTTTAAATATTATGAAATGAATGTCAGAATATAGATTTATGTATTTAGTACAATGTTCTCCTACCCTGGGATTTGGAAATGTAGAGTGATTATTAGCTAGGTTTCTGTTTTTGTTGAATAGGTATCTTTTCTATTATTACTCTGTTCCAGTGTATGCTCACATTTTTTGCATAATTTAGATCTGATATATGCAAGTGCCTCCATTTTGAACAGACCATATGGAGAGCTCCATGAGTGCCCAGGGAACCAGAAGTATGCAATGATTAACCATGGTTTCTGTTATTTGTTAAGCAGATGTAAAGAGCTGTGAAATAAAAGACATTTCATGATGGTTTCTGTGTCTTTGTACTGTCCTTTGTTTGGTTGTGGAAAAGAGAGCCAAGTTTTAATATAGCAAAGGAAATTGCATAGCCATTCACAAGATCCAAAGCAAAAAAACAAACAAAAAGAAGGCACTGGAAGAAAAGGCAAGGATCTATACAATAGGTCAGTGATGATGAAGTAAAGGAGGAAAATATATATTGGACATGTATATATTTTCTGGATCTGCATTTCACTGGATCTAAATTATGAACAGACAGATAAAAGAAAAAAAAAGATTCAAAAGATATGAAGCATAATTTCAGATTCTAAAGAGAAAAAGCAATGAAATTATTTCTAAGGATATCTCTGACACCTCTGAAATTTGTTAATCTCTATTTAGTTGAGACTTTATATAAGGTAATTTTATTAATTTTGCCTTTCAAGAGAGAGAAATATAGTGTACTGAGCCTTTTACTTCACAAAACATAATTTTGTTGAATATAAATTAATATGTTTACATATTGACATATGTAGCAGATCCTGGTATTTAAAGTTGGAATATTAATTTGGCAACAGAAAGTTTAGCATTAGATAATTTCCAGATAGTCTATGGGTCGTATTTGTCTTTACATAATGCATCACAAAGGATGAACAGAACTGAATATATTTGATGCTGAAGAGATGAATTTTCACTTTTGGATGTAGTTAGGGCACCATATTATGTTATCTGCATGTAAACTATTTAGTCTGTTGCTGCTAATCTGATACAGACACTTTGGTTTATGCTTTCAGAATGGGAGATATAAATCTCTTGTAAAGAGGAGGAAATACAGAAATCAGTAGCAAATGATACAAAGAAAATGAATGAGTAGGGTAAATTAAATTATTCAGGTTAATTTTAAAATTGGAGAGAAAATAGAAAATAGAACAGAAGATGCATAGAAATTCATTGTGCTTTCTGATATGAGATAAAAGGAGAAATTATTCTCATTTTTTTCAGCAGACAGGAAGGCTCAATGATCATTTTTAACAAAACGAGAGAGTAATTATCTGTTGTCCTAGAGTTAGCCCTTGGTCTGAGGTCTGATTTTTAAAAAATATTCATTAAACATTTGAAAACTGCAATAGATGAGACAATAGTATTTAGCTTCATTAAAACTTCAAAATCTTGATGGAAAGATTTGGGGCTGATGCAAGTCATGTGGGTTAACTTGAACTTGTTCATTAATAAAAAAATGTGCATTTATTTTTACTCTCTTTTTTTAAGAAACATTTTAACCAAAAGCATAACAATTATTGCATTTTGGCATAGGTATTACCCACCATGTGGTGTATTTCCCTTGAGTAATTCCATGGGCTGGAAACCTCCAAGTATTTTGCGGTCCTTCTGTGAAGCTTCCAGTTCTAGCTTTTTGAAAGGATCTAGGCACCCACACTAGAATAATTTAATAAAAGTGCAAAAGCAGAATTCCACTGTCCAGAGAACTTTCTAATCTAACCATTTACTTAGTGAGATTTGGGGATGATGTGAGAAGTAATGGTATTAAACAAAGGTTTTGGAAACATAGTTTTGGCACATGGTGCAAGAAGTGCACGTTATGACTATTTTTGATGTCCAAGTCTTCTTTTTAGATCACTTGTTTCAACAATTATAAACAAATTCATCCAGTGTCTCTTGTTACATTGCATCTGATAGACTTGGTTGTCCAGCTTTAGATATTTAAACACGATAGAACAGAATTGTAGGATCATAGGAACATTTCGTTTGGAAAGGATCTCTAATAATTTACAGAGCACTGACACATCCACCACTAAACCATGTCCCTAAGTGCTACAGCTACACTTACAAAAAAATCTCAGAGGGACAGTGACTCAACCATTTCCCTGGGCATCCTGTTCCAATGCCTAACAAGCCTTTCTTAGAAGAAATTTTTCTTCATCATAAGGAAATGAAGAATGAGACAGCAAAAGGAAAGAGATTTTATGTGTGACAGCTATACTGGACTTGTTTGTTATAATTGTTATGGAAATTTTTAAGATTGCTCTTTCTTTCTGTATGTGAGATCACTGTGCATCATGTTCTAGTTGACCTAAATACCTAACTATGAAGCATGTATCAAAAAGAATGGAAAATGCTCCTCTCAGGAACTGGTTATAGATCTTGAGAATTTTAACTGTAACAGAGACAAAAGAAAAAAAAGGAGAGATCCATAAACACTGACAGAGAAAAGAAGAATGCCACAATTCATCTTGTATGACATAAATGCTAACTCTGTCAGTACTGGGAGAGAAATCTTTATTTCCTTCTGAAGCCAAACACATCCTTAAAAGACAAGACTACATGTAGGATCTATGATACTTTTTGAAATGCTCAACAACTTGTTCTAAAAACTTGTTGTTTGAGAGATTTTATTAAAAGAATTATATGTTTAAGAAGAATTCTGTCAATTGTGTCATAATACTGCTTATAGTCTTGTGGTTTTAATTGGTATTACTTTGTGGATTTTTCGACTGAAACCATATTTTATTTAGCCATTGAGAATAACTGAAGGAGATGAAATTTATTTTCCAGTCAAAACTGAAGAATAATAAATGGTTTGAATTGGAAGGGACTTTAAAAATTATCTAGTTCCAACCCCCTTGCCATAGGCAGGGAAACTTCCACTCAACCAGGTTGCTCAGAGCTTCATTCAACCGAGTCTTAGCACTTCCAGGGTGGGGCTCCACTACTCCTCTGGACAACCTAACCATTTGGTGCCTAACCATCATCATAGCAACTATTTTTCTCTGAATATCTAATCCAAGCATACTCTCCTTCAGTTTGAAGCCATCTCCCTTGTCCTGCCACTGTATGCCCTTTTGAAAAGTCCCTCTCCACCCTTCTTGTGAGTCCCCTTTAAGTTCTGGAAGGCTGCTCTAAGGTGTCCCTAAATCTTTCTCTACTCCAGGAAGACAACAGCTCCAAAACTCTAAGCCTTTCCCTTATAGGAGAGGTGTCCAGACCTGTGATCATCTTAGTGACCCTCTTCTGCACTCGATCTAAGCGGTCCATATCTTCCTTGTGTTGTGGGCACCCAAGCTGGATGCAGTACTCCAGGAACAGTCTCACAAGAGCAGAGCAGAGGGAGAAGAATCATCTTGCCTGGCCTTCTGCTTTTGGTGCAGCCCAGGATGCAGTTGGCTTTCTGGGCTGTGACAGCACATTGATGAATTATGTTGAACTTTTCGTCCATGAATTCCTGCAAATCCTTCGCCCCAGGGATAATCTCAATCCACTCTCTGCCCAGAGAATACTCATGCCAAGTCAGGTGCAGGACCTTGCATTTGGCCTTGTTGAACTTTGTGAGGTTGCCACAGGCTCACCACTCAAGCCTGTCACGGTCTGTTTGGATGGCATCCCTTCCCTCCAGTCTGTTGTCAGCAGCACGCAGCTTCATGTTGCCAATCCCACTGTCCATATCCCCAACAAAAATGTAAAAATGTGCCAGTCCCAGTACTGGCCACTGAGGAGCACCATTCAGCAAAATCCTTGTAACTGCTTTAAATCAAAATGGTGGAAGCATATCTACAGCACCTATGCAGATAAGAATTTTCAGAGACCATTGTTATTCCTTTTATCCAACTCTTCAAACTTCAGACTTAGCTATGGACAGATGATCGTGACTGATTCTTCAGTATCTATTTTAGATACCTACTTTAGGAGTAGAAGTCTTATAAATACAAAAATCTACATTTGGTCTGTTGAACCCTGTCTACAGTGAATGCAAACATACCTTAAAAAACAAGAGGCTAAGAGACAATAAAAGACATGATTATTTCTAAGAACATATCTTTTTCTCTAGCTGAATGACCAACCTAGTATCCAAATCCTGAGATATGTATCTTAGGAAAATTTGCTTTTCCTTATGGTCGGCTTTTAGAAAGGAAGAAGGAAGAATTGTTTCAAAGAGTGGATAAATAATCTCTATTTAAAAGGTTCTTTGTACTAGGAAGAGCAATCACACCTATTATAAATAGTTATCCTAAGAGTCTGCTTTTCCCCCTTCTCCTTGAGAAAAAACTCACCTTTGTAAACCTTAATAAAGCATTTGAAAATGCTCTTTAAAAAAACTTGACAAAGAATTTCAGGTCTTCATTCTTCAAAAGTCTTATGAACACACATATTACTCCTGCTTTCAGGAGAGATAAAACACACAAATCTGACCTCATACTCTATAATGCGTGCACTTCAAAGTATCAAGTTCCATCAAGGCATATTTGGGGGCAACTTCATAATATATTGTGTCTAACTGAAAGTCTCATAGTAATTTAAAAAACTAAAATCTTAGCTTTGAATGGATTGTGAGATCTTACCATGTGAGACAAAAATAATATATATAATAATGAAATATAATATAATATAATATAATAGTGAATAATAGTACCCCTGTATGTGCAGAAACTGATCACCGATTCAAGCACCAAATTGCTGGTTCTCAGATTACCCCATTACAACATTGAGATGCTAAAAGGTGATATTGGTTAGCAAATTAATCCTGTCAAGACTCTAAATGAATCTTCTATCTTCAGTTCTATTCTCAAGAATACTACAAAGAGAGACTTGTTTTCTCTGAACTGAAATTCAAATTATATTATTATTCCTATTATTGCTGCATTCTCACTCTCATCCACCATCTCTTTTGTACATTTTACTCATTTCAGCTCTACAGGAAACAGAAAAACAATACCTACAACAAGACAATGAAGAAGACAGAAAAAAAAATCCCAACATACAATTTCAGGATGCAGAAAAATGTCTACCATTACACAGTAGAGCAAATATTGTGTTTTTTTAAAAAAAGAACACTAAGATCCTTTTTTTCTACAGCAATTTTAGGAACAAATGGAAGTACTACTGTCATTGCAAGTACTACCAACTTTTGAACTGTTTTAAGTGAGGATTTGTGGAGAGGTGTTGGCTGACTACAGTTAGGAGAATAAAAACATGAAGAATTGGAATCCGCTCATTCCATGGAGGATCCCATACTTACTGGAGTCACCCTTGTATACTTTCTTCCTCAAATGCCTTAAACAAAGAAACATGCAGATCTTTTAAAAGATAATTTTCTGTTCTTACCTATGCAACATTTGATGTTCCTTTGTGCAAATGATATGATAATGTTTTTACCTTTGGGAGACAAGTTTCTAAGAGTTGGAGGGAAATACAGTCTCTAAAAGGAACTGATGCAAAATCAGTTCAGGTGCAAACAGATTCAACCAATTGTTTCCAATGGAGTTGTTTGAATTTTGAGCTAAATTAAACCTATGATTGGTCCAATACTATAATCATCACGCAAAATTCCCATTATTATAATCAAAGTTTGTAGGACGTAACTACAAAAAAAAGATGACTCAGAAAGCTGCATGTCCCATTTGTCTTTCAAAGGCAAATTGTGAGCATTTTGCCCTTTGATCACCAGGTCAAAAGGGTTTTTGCCACTTGACACAACATGAAAATACAAATCATGAGCCAAATCTGTAACTGGTGAATGTAAGTCCAAATCCAGTTATGCCCTATCTGGATTTAGCCTCCTCATCTTTTGACTGGAATTACTAGTGATGATGCAATTAATTCTGCCACTCAACCTTAACGTGTAAAGAAAGCAGACATAAATCAAAATAACCAGTCATGTTAGCTCTAGTCTCAGGGTTTGTACGTATCACACTTCATCCATGTCATTTAACTACTGAGTGCAGCAATATATATGATCTTTTTGCCTGTGGAAGCAACTGCAGTATTCTGGTCTAATAGACTGCACCATCTTTACAAGTTAATAACATTTCTGTAGTAGTGTTGTTAGTATTCATGATTTTATTCCAGCTCTCATGGCTTTCCTTATCTTTTTTTTTTTTTTTTTTGGAAGCTCCAGCTTCCAAAGATGAGAGGCTATGTAGAAATCACTTTTTCTTTTTCTTTCAAACTAAAATTCTTGTTCTCTTGATTATAATCAACTGTGTGAAAATAGGACCCAAGTGAACTTCAAAATAAATAAGAAGAGATAAAATATTTTAAAGATCTATATAAAAATACTTCTATTTTTTAAAGCCAATTTCATTTCTTATTAAAACCACACCTGAGATTTTTTGAAGATTTGAAATTGGTGGACTTCTATCTCCCCATAGCTGCCAGGTTGAAATTCTTTCCTTACCTATGACTGGCAGATTTTGAGAGAGCAGAAAATGAGTATTCAGTCTCCCAGTTGGCTTTCTTTGAATTATTTATAGATGACAGAAACATTAGAGAAGTCCAGACAGCTGGACTGTGTGCAAGACTTTCAGAGAATGATTTCATCTAGAATGTTGTTTCAGGGAGATAATGTAATTAATGTAGTTGGGAGACGAGAAATCTCACACACTGCATCTGGAAGTTTCTCCTCAGGAAATCCTTGTAGCTCGCTGTTTCTGTCAAGCAGGGTAATAAAACGTTTTTGACAGAAAACACATTACTGCATCAGCAGAACCAGAAAATGACAAAACATACACAATGTGGAATAGTGAATGTCAATGCCTTTCCAGCAAGAAAACACACTCATGTAAGGGAGAGAAGCTGAAATCAGCTGGAATCTTGTAAAGGGAATGGGAGAAACAGCCTTAGCAGAGATGTTCCACTGGTTCTCTCACTAAGTAAACAAAACACTTAGAACAAGTGAGAAATATCATTATTAGCACTGTAAACCCCTTTTTTGCACAGAAAATGACAGAAAGCCACTGCAGTAGATAGTAGGTTTGGGTTTTAATTTATTTTTAATTTTTTGTTTGTTTGTTTGTTTTGCCATTGTAGCTGCAAGGAAGCAAATAAATCTGAGGGCAAGATCAGATTTTTCAGATCATTAAAATGGCAAATTTATAAATCTGTGTATTCAAAAAGTTCCAGGGGAAAAAAAAATCTGTATTAAACTCTTATTGTGGCTATTGACTTTCCTGCCTTTCAAGTCACATATTCAAACTTTTACTATTAGCCATGAATCCAGAAATTTAACATGACTGTAAGGAAACATTGGAAGTTTGAAAGAAAAATCAAAATTAGAATTCTGTGCTCACGGGCCAGTGACTCTCTTCCTTCACAACAAAAAACCCAACCCCTCATCAAATTCTGGGCTATTCTGAAGCTAAATAAATGGTCTATGCATACAGATTTTTAAACTATGAAGATGATGAAAATGAGCAATATAATAGTCACTTACACAGACATGTTTCTGATGAAGGTGGAGTTTGAACATATCATTAACTTGAATTACACACAAAGAGAAAAAGAATCATCCTTATATGGAAAGAAAAAGGCAAAACCAAACAGATGGAAATCTCCTTGAAAAATATGCAGCTTTTAAAAATTAACTTCTATTTTTAATATTTTTTACATTTTTGATATGTGTCGTGCTTCAACTTCTTCAACAAGAGAAGAAATATTTAATTGCTTTGCTTACCCAGATCTCTAAAAGAGCAAAAAGTTAAAACAGTGATCTAAATGAAAAGATGCATTTTTTAAGCTGCAGTCTCACATTTCAGACTGTCTGTAGTAAAAAAAATTGTCTTTTTAGTAACAATAGCAATTTTGTTTAATAATACTTGGTTTATATATTATGCTTTCAGACTGTATTCAGCTTTCTTATACATATTCAGAACTTTATTGAAATAATCCTAATTTGTTATAACCAAAAGATGGCAGCACTCCATGCAACATACACTGCCTTCCACTCTTATTTATATTCACCAATGTCTTTGCAGATTCTGTTTTATAGTGGTGTAGTTTAAGTTATTCTAGGCGAAGAACTATTTAGAAAGCTTTCAAAAGAGAACACATGCTTATTAATTTGGGAAGGTTAACATCATTTTGGAAAATGATAAAATGATAAATTAAAAATCAGTTCCTTTATTTTCCTTGGTATAGTTCCAGACTAGTTAGCCATCAGTATTATATAAAGGGGTTTGAGAAGTTTCCAGCTGAAGTCTGTTTTAGGGAAAACTACTCTCATTTTCTGGGGACTTAAGAACCAGATAGTTTGTCTCATCTAGGTCTCCTGACTCTTTTCAGAATGATTTTTCCTTTTTTCCTTTCCATATCTTCTTTTTGTTCTCCTCCTTCTCCTCCTTGTCCTGTCTCATTCTTTACTGTTCTGTGGTCTCCTGTTGGGCAGACCTCAGCATTTGTACCCAATACCAGCTCTGTGGTGTAAACGCCTCCTTTCTTGTATATCACTGCTCATCTGTGTTATCTGATGTCTGCACACTGTTGTATCTACTGTTGTCTGAATTCATGTTCTTCTGTGAGACCCAGCATAAAACAGGACACCTCTTTCCCAGTGATACCAGAGTTTGATGGGGGTGGATGTTTAGTGGCTGTGTGGCCTTGACCATGTAATACAGAAACATTAATGAAGAGGCTGTCAACTTCAGAGCACACTCCTTGCTTTTTAGAATGAAAACAAAGGGGCATATACAATGGTCATGAAAAAAAATGGATTTTTAGTTTGGTTTTAAAGATGAAATTAAGAACTGAACCGGTTTACTGAACAAATCATGGGGTAAAAAAGGAATGTAGAAAAAGAAACCAAGTCTTTACTGTGCAAAAGGTGTGGAAAAATATGGAATTGCTAATAAATGAGCAGCACAAATTCTGCTGTTAACCCTAGAAAGTGCCAAAGACTTGATGAGTACTGTGATCCTAAGTAAGAGGATAGACCAATGAAATATGTCGTTAAATGGAGCCTTTGACAGAGTGGAACCTTTAAGCAGATGGAAGTGAGAGTCCACATGCAAAATATGCACGAAGTTAATAGTAAATGGTTCTGGTCTACTTTATTCCCACACAGGTATGTCCGAACAAAGGAGAGCTCTCCCAGATGGCACAGGCTGCTAAGCTGTAAAATGAACATGTGAAACAACTGAGAAGCTGAAGCATGGTGCAGGATAAGCCCATCCGAGACAATCCCAGAGGCAAGACAAAGATAGGCCACTCCAATACATAGTTCACTGTACACATGGGTAAGTGGATGGAGCAATAAAAATGTATGGAAAATGATCTTCAGTGCAAAGAGTATGAAAAACTGGGTTTTCAGTTCCTTAACAGACCAAAGAGAGCCACACAAAGTAATATTAATGTGAGAGACTCCAGAATGTGTAAGGTTTGGTTTTTAATTTTTTTTCCTTCTTGTTTTGTCATCTACAATTTCCACTGACTCTAATTAGACTCAAGACTAATATTATTATTTTCTGATACTTATGTTTATTATCAATACTTGTGGATATTGTTGATTTTCAGAAGTGTTACCACACTCATTAAGTGAAGATTCTCCTCCACTCGGTTATAAATTTCTGACTTTTAACAGAGGGTATGCTAAAAAAGTGGGATTTACTTTCCATCCCACGTTGAAGTTGGTTTCAACAAGCTTCAAAATTTAATGAGTGCAAATTTTGTGACCTCAAACATTGTTGCATGGCTGACCTGAAATCCCAGGCTTTGATAAAGGCTAAGTAGACAGAGGGCTAACCATGGATACTCTGTGACCGTAGTGCATGTTAATGTGTTTCAAGTAATTCCTTTGCTACCTGGAAAATGTGTTTCATTCCATGTTTTCTAGTGATACAGTCTCATGGGAAAACAAAAAAAGCACCTAACAGTATCTTTCCTGTTTATACAGAAATAAGTAGCAACTAATCAATATAATTTAACAGATTCATTTTCCATATAATATATAAAAAAAACTAGCAACAAAATTGAGTAGAAGAAAAATCCAAATGGTGAGATTTTAGTTATGTTGACTAAGAAGATTCTGAAGATAGGAAGTAGATACTCACTGGCAGGAGTCTGCTTTATGTCACAAGATGTTACAGGCAGTAGTTTTGATAATAATATTTAAGAATAGGTCTCATCCAATTCAGAGTAATCCGTGAAGCTGTGATTCTGTGAAACCATGTTCTGCTGAGTTACTCCCCACTCCCTCCCTGCCCTCCCCTCTGGTGAGCTGGAAAGGAGAACAGGAGACACAAAAGAAAAAGGTGGAAATACAAACAATTCACTGGAAACAGAGATGAGGTAAGAAAACAAACAGTAAAAGCAACAGTATTAACAAAAATAATGCACGAGAATGTCAAGTACTCAGCATTGTACTTGGCAGTTCCCAACTGCTGCCACACTGCCCTGACTTGGAAGGGACCCCTCACACTGCTCCTGGAAAATGATGTGGTATAGAATTTCTATTCCTAGCCATACCCCTGGCTACTGCTAAGACTAACCCTGTCCTGGCTGGAACCTGGACATCAAGGTAATGCAATCATAGTGTGTAAAAAAGCAAGACACCTTGAGAGATAGATATTTACATGTGTCTTGGGTGAAAATACCAGTTAAGTGCTTTACTTACCTAACCCGGAATGCACGGGATTATCAAAGCACCTGAATGTAAGTATAGAACTGAAAACTTAACTGCACTTTTGAGAAATTTGCATCTGAGAAATTATACTGATTACATAATCCTGTGAGAAAATGGTTTTAATAGTCATTAATAGTCTATGACGTGCTCTACCCTGTGTAATTGTGATTACACTATGAAATGTCAAGAATTAATCTGAGGACAAAAAGTAGAGTCTGCTTTAGTAACAAATTAAATTATTACTATCAGTAAGTATGAAATCCTGTGAATTCCAGCTCTGGAAATTTTCGTGTGCTGGGGCCCAACACTTTTTTGCACAATACCAATATAACACTATTACACATTTCTATGAAATCTACAGAATAAGAAATAATTTCATTGTATTACTATACCATAAGAATACAGCAGGTGACCTCCTGAAGGGAATATCAGAGAACCAAATGAAGCAGTAGAATGTTCCAGTCATGCTCCACGTAATAGTGGCCATTACCTCGGGGACCAATTATATCTTTTAATCCTTAACATTTAAATTTGCAGAAAATAGCTGGCATTTAAGAATATCAGCATGTGTAAAGAAACCAGAGAGCAGACTATGATGAGAGAAATGGAAAAGACTATTTCATTTATGCAGCATCACTTTACTATTATGTTGAATAAAGTGCATTTAAATTTTTAATCAAGTTTGAGTCTGCTTGCAATTGTAACTCAGCACAAGATAAATGAAACAATTATTGTAGTGCAAAGTGACCCCCTCTTGAAAAGACAATTGTGCTATAAATCCTGAGTATTGCTATGCAAACCTACTTTTGTTCCTGAACTCACCCCTTTCTATACTCTGTCTATAATACACCTTTCACCAATTTACCCATTGTAGTAGCTGTGGTAGTAGTAATCAGAAAAGACCATTCCTTGTGAAGATATTCAGATAGGAGATATTAAAAAGAGGGCTTAGCAAGAATTCATTAACATAGGGAATTTGAGTACCTTTACATAATCTCTGCAAGTTTGTCTGCATCCTGCAACACTTTATTCTGGATTTTTAAAGTAATATTACAAAATACATTTGCACATCATGTTGTGTACACTGATTTCCCCCTAACTGCCCTCATGTGTTTCAAATATAGATCTTAGCAAAGATCTTAGTGCACAACTCACAGAAATGAACAAAAAATCAGCCTCTGTTAATGTGATCTCTTTTCTATCTGCCTTTCAAATAGAGAAACTTAAAAAATGGAAAGTAACTTGTTTTAGTTTGGGAGTGAATGAAGATAAATACTTCAGGTTTTAAAATTAAATAACATCTTTGTAAAAGTTACTGAGCTCTCCTGTGCAAGATTTTCTAAATTTCCCTTGCCTGGACTGGGGATTAACATGTTAATATGGAGTCTTTGTTTTACTGCATATGTAACTGTAAGTATTTTTAATGTAAAATAAAATTTCCGAGAAACTTTAGTTTCAACACACAGTGATTTTTTTGTTTTAATGTAAGTATTAAACAAATTGTAAAAATAGTTTCATGAACACGTGATTGGCTTGTGGTCTGGGGGATTGAGATTTAGAGACAGACTACAGCTCTCTGTGAAAATCTGAGAAAGTCCATTGAACTGTCTGGGCTTCTGTTTCCTGTTTGTACCTTCTGGATAGTAATTGCAAATTTTTCTGTGTTGACATATTAACAGTATAGCAAAACACCAAGTTTTTTAAAAAAGTAAGTATAGGCAAAAATGAAGATAAAAATCCACACTTTTTTTTCCTTTATTTTTTTAGCAGTTGTGCTTTTTATTTTTTTTATTTTTTTTAATCTTTAGATTGTGAAGGTTTTGTCTGTAGTCAAAAGGCATGGCAAAACTCATTTTAGGTTATTTCTTTCTCAAAGAAACTAAAATCTTGAACCTTCACATAACTTCAGACACCAGGGCTGTAAAAACCCACTATCTGTGATTATATTTACAATGAAATTTTATTGTTGATGTCAGTGTTACTTGTTCATGATGTCTCACATACAGTCAGACTGTCATCCTCATTACCTGTGAGAACAGCTATCACAGAAAAAATGTGTTGAAAGTACTCTGCATCAAACTGGCTATGGCCATAGAGCCACTGAGCAAGTCCTGAAATTTTCTTCCTTTTAATTTAGTTAGCAGAAGCAGAATTTTTTTTTTTTTTTTGGCAGTAAGATTACCCTTCAAGCCTTCAAAACACTCAGCATTATTTAGAAACAAACTCCTCTCATGGATAACAATGTAGCAGTTCTAGTAGAAAAAAGCAACATCTCCACCCAACTTAGGAAAAGAAAAACAAACCAAAACAAAACAAAACCAACCAAACACCCTGACTTTATTTCTGTGGGGTTAACCTCGCAACAGCAATATGTGCCTTGTGTATAAAAGGCAGGTTTACTGTAAATCTCTCATAGATTATGCAGTGTTTTCTGTTCCCTGCAGCTCCTTGGAATGCAGAAACATGTTTATTTCTTTGTCTGAGCAGTTCTGATACCACAGTTTACTACCAGCACTCTCGAAATTTGCTTCCCATAACAGTAGAATAATTTCAAAATGGTGCTGTTACTTTTGATAAACTTTTAAAAATCGTTCTAATGAGGTCTTTTAGAGGCTTCCCTCCTCTATGGATGCGCTCATCTTCATAGGAATTTTGGTGTTGCCTCCTAAGTTAGAGCAGTAAGAGCACACTTTAAGCATTGCAAGCCTGTAATTGAAAGCATATTTTGTTTTGGCATTTTTCACTTCCTGCTTGTCCATTTTTTGCACAACATCTGTCAATTTGTCACTTGGAAGGTGTTAAGAAACTGCTATTTTAGTTGGGTTATTCTTTTATAAACAGCATCTTAAAATCCCAAGTCCTCCTTTCTTTTGTGAGACTTGATTGATATTGTTTTTACTATATACACATAATTTACTGACCACATTTAGGGCTTTTTTCCCCCTAATTCTCCTTTATATGAATGTAGTGAAATGACAAGAATTTTTTCCACATCAAATGTCTGTAGCAATGCAGTGCAACTCTTCACACTGAGTATCCTCAGACAGCTTCAATATTGTGAGCCCAGAGATAAATAACCAGAAGGAAAAAGAAAACATATAGTGATGAAAACAATATTATATACTTTACAGTAAACTGGAGAATTCCTATTTAAAGGCAGCATCTTCTTTCCCAACTGCCATCAAACAGATGCAGTCTGTAAGAAATACCAGCAGAAATGCTACTCCAGAGGCAGATCTAATCTAATTTTTTTAAGCACAGAATATGGATACATGGAAGCTCAGCTTCCATGAAAGTTTTGAAATGCATAACTGGGATTCTGAGTTCTGAGGAGGCTGAGTCTTGATCCCAGCAAGTCCCAGACGCACAGGCAAGATTACACCTACATCACTTGCATTGACCTGCTCTGCAATCAAAATTTCTTTTGCTGAGTAGCTAAGCCAGAGATGCTGGAAGGAAAAGTAAATATACCAGACTATGGAGTTGCTTGACAGACACAAGGAACAGGCCAATGCTAGTTGGCAAAGAAAGTGGAAAATGAGCCTAAACCAAACTGAATTTGAAATTGTGGTCTGATGAGGTAGTGGCAGAAGGGGTAATATTTCACACAAAGTCTACAGCATGGATACAACAACATAATGTTGTGAATGCTAGCAGAAACCGTGCAGTTGATCAGTGTAACACAAACCTTTATGGCCTGAAGAAATAAGTTTTAAGGGCAATTATTTTTCTCTTGCTAATATCTCCAGACATAATTGTGTCCATCTCAACTGCTTGAAGATTCATGTAGCATGCTCTGATCTTACTCCATTGCTCTATTTAGGGAATTTGATCATAATAAACAAAAGGAAGAATTATGTATTTTTTAGAATGCATTATTAATTTCCATTCCATTATGAAAAAAAACACCTGTACCCACTCTGCAGGAAGAAACTGGTATTTATTGTGGTTTTTAAAAATGTTAAAATAAGTATTAGATAATATTTTTGTCTAATGTGAATTTAGACTTGAGAGTATAGAAACATTTCATTTGTTGCTGAAAACCTAGCCTAAAAGATATTGTGGACATACTATGTACACATGACATAGGTATTGTATGTACCTTATTAATATTTATCTAAAAGGTTTTGATGTCTGTACGTCCAATAATGAAGTTCAACTTAATTATTAGCTACGAAATGAGCATGTAAATATCTAATCCATAATCTCTGAAATTACATTCATCTGAAAGCCTTTATATATAAAGCCTAAATATACTTAATTCTATGCTCATAAATGTCAGCCTTCAAAATTTTTAATTTGTGGGATATGAGGTAATTTGATCCCCAGTTGAACCCAACACTAGATGCTAAAGGAAAACAGCAATATTTATTATGCCATTTTGCATCTATTGTTAATGATCCGTTTTGCTAAATGAAGAGCACACTTACTGCATGTATTGTCCTGAAAATGGAAAATATTCCACCATGTATAGACCTAACAAATTAATTCAATCACTATGTATAAAATGAATTAAATGGACCAAATATCTTCCTTCACTTGGCAGAAGCTGCTGAATTGTGCCCCGTAGAGAGAGGCAAGGTCTTCTGTATGTTGTTAGTGCTTATGCTTCTGCCCTCTCAAAAGTGAAGATTTAGTCACTAAGCTGCATTTAAGGTGAAAAAAAATGAGAGCTGAAACTTACACTATATTGTCTCTTATTGTCATATCAAAATGAAAGTAAGTAGTACTATGGAAAAACTTGAGAGGTAAAGAAGGAATAAAAGTATTTTTATAAGACTGAAAGATTAGGGATACAAATTCTCTACCTTGCATGCAGTGGTACAAAGAATAAATTTGCTCTGTCCCTTGAGATCTCAAGATGTACTGAGATCTCAAGATGTACTGAAGTTTTGAAAGAAAACAGTCATGCCATTCTGTCAGACCAAAGTCCTTCCTTGCCTCTTCTATGGCTGTGAGGAGGCACAGTTACTCAATCTTTTTCTGTAGGCAAGTATTAATTGTAAGACTAATGCAAAGACTGACACAAAATTATTGCTAAGGAAAATTTAGGGTCTTAAAGAACATGCCCAAACCGATTGCTAAGTACAAAGGTTCTGCTGGACTTATTAAATTGGAGTTTATTTGACACAACCTTAAGGAAACCACCCTTATCAAGATTGTTTGGAAGCTTTATGAGGTAAGATACAAGAGGAAAACTGTCTCTTTAGAATGACAAGTGGCTGCAGTACCAGACAACGTTGGAAAGAAATTAGGTGGAGCAGAATAAACATGAAAAAGTGAAGAATAAACCATGAAAGAATACAGTTCTGATAGGAAAGGTGTAAGGGTGAAATGTGAATGAAAGTATTGAGCAGAGTGAATTTTCACAATCATGGGAGAAGAAGGATTTAAAAAGTGCTGATGAGTCAATCTTCAGACTCACCAGTACAGTAAAATTTGGGGTTCAATATGACTTGGTGATGTACACTGGGGCTGTGGCAAAGTAAAAGTGGTTCTGCACAGCTGCACTGGAGCACATTACAGCTAATCTGTGGTTTATGCTTTCAAGTATATCAGAAGAAATTTTATTGAATAAACAACTCTGAACCTCTTGTACCTTTATTTTGTGCTGTGATTAGTTCAACGCTTATTGCAAACCTATCTGATCTCAATTTTTGTTTACTCTTGTATTTTGTCATTATGACACTTGTAATTATAGGCTCTTGAGTTCTCTCTCTTGTTGTTTACTCTTCTGCTAAACACAATATTAGCCCTTCAGAAATCCATTTATTTCTACCAGCTAGCTATGAACCACTTATTGGCCATGTCACAAACGAGTAGTCTCTAATTAGCCCATCCATTAATTGTTCAGATGTACTGAATGTACTGAAACTTCATTTAGACTACCATTGCATAGTCTATGGTCAGTGATACCATCTCAGAACACTTGAGTTTTGTGTGAAAAAAAACCAGTCTTGCCCAAGTGGTGTAGAAATATTACACAGGAAGAACCATTAGACAGGATTAGTACCTTGCACTCCCACAGCTTCCATCCCCCTTCCACCATCTGCTAAATGCTGCCAGACAGCTGAGTCTGGCACAAGCAGCTGCAGGGTGACAGAGGCTGTGGTGCCATGCAGAGTATGTTCAAAGCAAACAGAAAAGAGGTTCTGGGGCCAAGACCCCAGGATCTTATAACTGTCACTGGTGATCCAAGGCATAGGACATTTCTATGCTGGGAAAAAGAGGTGGAAAAATAGGCCTTTTACAGAATCTTGGTATTTTAAAGTAATACAAATAGTTGAAATTTTGTAATATGCCTTGTATTTTTGCTGAAAACCCCACAACTGCAAAGATAAAAACTGTTTTCTTCTATTGTGAAATAGAAGACTCAACAGGATCTTAATTTTTGCCCATAGTATTTCTACCAGAGCAAATATGGAATTACCTTGACTCTTTCCTTCAGCTTCCTTTCAGAGCAAAGGAGCAGACGGCTTCCATATTTTTCACATTTGACAGATAACTTGACTATAGCCATTCAATATCATCAGGCATATAAATGGTTAATAGATTGCCACATGAAGTTAAATGTGATAAATTTATTTGAGGTAAGTAATAAAAATAAAGATGCCACAGATGTAATGGCCATGGAGAGCCTATGTGAGCTCTCCAGAATTTATATAGTTGTTTAGCACTGATAGTCCTGTTTCCCTTTAACTTTTCCAGGTATATTCTTTATAACAGATAAAAAAGATAGTTTACCTGTCTTGAATTATCTGCGTATTTATGCTGCATTTAATGGAATTAGGTTTCCAATCTATCTCTTTGTTGTTCAGACTAGTCTTTTCTCACTTGCTATGGATCTCATGTTAGCTTTTCAATTAGAGATTTCAGAGAATGGTGGTTTATCTTTGAATGTGACTCAGAAATCCATGAATATATAACCTTGTCAGAACAGCTGGAGCATGTCTCTTACCTGCTCTGTGGGATGCGCTAACGAATTTTATCACAAAGTGAGAATTTATTAAAGTGTTACTCCAATGCAATAAAAATCATCATACAGAACTGACCTTTGAGGTGGTATTTTTAAGAATATTTGAAGTCTTTAATGACATATCTTGTTCTGAAGGCCTTTAGAAAAGACTGCTAACCTGAAGGTAACCACAACTCTGCCTTTAACTGAGCTATTCAAAATTTAGTAACATTTTGTTTAATAGAAAATTGAGAACAGCTGAATTGAGAACATTTCACAAGGAAATGTTCTAATTTTTCAGGAGTTATTTTGGTATTGTTCCACAGCACTTTTCCTTTCATCAGTGAATTTGCAGTGGATCTGGCACAAGATGTTGCTTGCACTTACCCAGTAGCTGAATCCTGAACTGCCATGGCTTAAAAGTTTGAATGGCTTCACTGCCATTCATACCTGAGCTTGCTGCAATTAAGACCAAATGTTTCACTTGTACAATTTCATGGTGTCACTGTCAACTATCAGATGTATCTGTTAATAAGGCATTCCCAGCATTTCTTGCAATCTACCATTGTTATAAAAAATGAACTTGCTCTGAATTGTGAATCTCTTTCAGTCACACTTTGATAGCTCCACAGACACATCTCTCAGTGTAGGTGAATGGCAAGAATTTTCCAGCAAAAAGTCTGTCCTGCTGAAAAGTTGTCTTTGGCTATTTTTGCAGCTGTTCTTCACCCAACTGCAAAAACATTCCTTCTCATGAGTTACCACTGCCAAAAAGGAATGCCACAGAAGGCAGCATATGCCAGATTTCACTCTGGATAACTTACACACCTGTCGTCATCATCTCTCTGTTAAAGGAGACAAAAGTGACTTCTGCCCTCCATCATCACCAACATCACCAATACCAGTATTGGTATTGTCATCACTGCAGCTTTTCAGAAGGTCAGGTTCAAATCTAAGCTTTTTCCTAAGGTAGTAAAGCAAGTTGGACTGTTGTCTCCTGCAAAACCTGGAAATGCAGAATGTCTAGTCTTAGCAGGATGTCCCTCCACTTTTGTAGATTTGGAGTCTGCATACAAGCCAAGAATCTCTTCTCTGGTGGGAGACGGCATGGTAAGCATAGCAATGACAAACTGACAAAATATAAATAATATTTGGAAAGTTATAATAATTCTCAAAACCCAACAATGAATGAAAAATAAATCTGCCCATGCAGGGTACTTTTTACACCTAGCAATTTTTAGGCCAAATTTTATATCATTTGTGAAGGTTTGGGTTTGCAATGCTATTAGTATTTTCAGCAGGTCTGCTAACATTCTAATTAAGGGTAGAAGTGTGTCTAAGTAAATTGGTTTAGGTGAAATAGTAGCAGACAATACACACATGAGAGACAAAAATATGACTTTTAGACACTTACTCCAGGAAACTTTTCTGTCCATATTTTCTTTGGAAAAACTAAACACAGTTTAAGGTTTGGATTCCTTGATTTTACCAGCATTTTTTTGTCTATATAATCTTCCTCTGTGAAATTTTATGAGTTTTTTTCTTTTTCTGACTGTGAATCTATGAGTGCATATAGGAGTAACAAAGCAGAAAGTTAAGATTTATATCAACTCTTAACTGGAAGCAAAAGTCTCCATCAGGCTGGGGCAGAAATAATGCAGTAAAAAACAATTGTCATTTTGTTGTTAAGAGTGAATATACAAAGATTTAGTTGTGAATAATTTCATTGAGCAAGGTTTAAAAATACTGTATATTTTTCCAGGTATAGATATCATGACTATAGATCTCATTTGTTTCTGTTTTGGCTCTCCAGCAAAGATATAGCATATTATTAACTACTTCTAAAAATATTTCAGAATGGAAAACCTATTCAAATACTGTGTATTTATATGCCCCTTTTTTATAGAACAAAGTCTTACATCCAACACTGGAGTACATCAAGTAATGCCTGTGATGCCATTAAAGCACATATTTTAATTTAATTGCAAGGTAGACTAAGAGTAGCAGAGGGCATGCATTAGTAGAAGTAGCTACTGGAAACAGCCCAAATAATAGAACACCTAAAGGTAATTGCAAGAGAAATGTATCCATGTAAGAAGTAAAATACTGAAAGCATTCCCTGGTGTGAAAGTCCTCTTTAGCTGTAATGGTGCTAGCAAGTGCTCCAGTAGTACTTATTCTGTATATTTTCTACCATCAGATAAGATAAATGGAAATGTCTTTTTGTTCATTGACAGTATTGTCCCTTCTGACTGAAACATTTTATTCAAGTCTGAAATTTTAACCCTACTGACACGAAATCATAGTTTTCTGTCATCATGTCAGTGACCCACATTAATGTTACAGAAGGGTTGTAGAGCCACAGCACCTGAGTTCTAGTTTTTGTAAAATAAACCCTTGTGAAAATTGGGCCAACAGCATAAATTTAGCACAGACCTTACTGCTAATGCTTTATCAGAAAAATGCTTATCTTGAAAGCATACTGTATGCCTCAGACAAGCCATGAAATACCTGGAAGGATTCATTTTTTTGGTAACGCAATTCTAGTGTAACAGCATGATGTGAAAGGATGCTCTGGGGAAATTTATTTATGTTACAAAATAATTCATTTTTAACAATTTGAATTACACTCTTTGTAGAGTTATATTATATTTAGTAATGAAGAATATTTTCTGGTACTTGGAAAATTATGAGGATTATTTTACTTCCTTTGGTCACATGAAGTAGATCTTATACAAACCAACATTTCAACAAATACCAGAGCAGTTATTCAACTATAATTGTTATTCAGATGAGCAGGATACTTGAACACAGGCAAGACTGGAAAGTTCATAAAGGCCTAATTTATAGTTTTCTTCAAGCACAGATTCTTAAGGTTCAAATTCCTAATTTCTGCTCTGTCTTGCCTTGCATCTTATAGCAAACACTACCCTCTTCACACTAAAGTGCAAGTTCATAACAATTAACAACAACAACATTATTTTAAAAATCCCACATGAAGAGAGTTGTTATGCACTTCTTATTTACTTGTGTATGAGTAGAAATTGGTTCACTTACAGAAAAATGTTGTTTATATTTGGCTTCCTCCTTTACTCTTCATCCAAACCTCTTCTCTACTGCTAAAAAAATTAGCTCATTGTAGTATCATTTGCAATAAAGGTGAATTCTTGCAAAAATGCTGCTTTTCTACAGCGCATAGTATATCTGCTTAATATGTTGGTCGTACAGAAGTTCTGACAAGTTTAGAATTAAAATGATGAAAAATGAATAGTCAATTTTTATATTCTTTTGTTTGCTTTCTTAATCCAAGTGAAATGTTTCCTCATCACACATGTGGAATTTACAGAATAAGAATCATGGAATGGTTCTTGAACCTTTCTCTAGACCAGATTGCTGAAAGCCCCATCCAACCACGCCTTTAATGTTTCCAGGGGTGGGTCATCCACAACTTCTTTGGCAATCTGTTTCAGCACCTGATCACCTCCAAAGTAAAGAATTTCTTCCTAATATCTGATATAAATCTACCCTCTTTCAGTTTAAAGCCATTTCCCCTTGTTCCATCACTACAAGCCCTTGTAAAAAGTCCCTCTCTAGATTTCTTGTAGGCCCTTTAGGTGGGAGAATTAATCTACTGGTAAATGGAAATGTATTCACATTCACAGCAACAGAGGAGTGGCAAAATGATAATACTTCTATAAATTTTCTGGTTTAAATTCTGAACTTTGTTAGCCTGTGTCCAGAGCTGAAATTACCATGAAATCCTACCGAATCCTTTCTATTTTACCTGTTACAGTTGCTTGAAGAATCATCCCCAAACTGGAAATTGTCCTGTGTCAATCGGACTTTGTTTGCTCTTTAAAGGGCTAGAAAAATTTTGTCTAAATCATGAGGAAAAAAAGCAATAAGAATCTTTGGGTGAAAGGGGTATGAAAATCAGACAACTTTTGTGACAAGTTTAAATTTGTGGAACTCCACTGTGTTTTGGTACATGGTTACAATTCCCCAGATAAAATATACAGAAGAGTTCCTCTGCTTTGCCTAGCTGAACATCTGGTCCAAGATTTTGGTTTGTAGGAGTGACAGACTAATGGTGTTTCTCTTATTACCATTTGTGTTTCCTTAGTGCTTTATGAAACAACACGAGGCTGAAAGTAGTAACTGCTTTTAAAAGTCACTCTGTGCACAACAGTACAATTTATATTAGAATTAATGAAATAAAATGCAAATAACAAAATTAGTAAATAAACTTAAAATCCAGGTAGTTCTAACTGTTCTGTGTATGTAATTTTGCAAATTTGTTTCTTTATATATACAGGGTAGGATAATCAAGAGTGAGTTAACAGCAGACTGTGAGGTGCTGAGGGACTGGGCTGACAAGCACGGGACTTGGAGTGGGGTGAACATGAAATCACCAAGACAGAGCTCCAGCAGGTTGCCTCCTGCACTTTCAAGTAAGCAAGGAAGTGCCCATTCTGGGGCAAACACCACCACCATGCCAGCCCTTTCTGACAGCCCAGCATGCTGGGGTGCCTCTCAAAGTGTCTGCACACTACTGCATACAGCATGGGGAGCAAATATGAGGAGATCCATGTGCAGCTGAAGGGCTGTAATCTTGTTTGGATCTCAGGATCTTAGTGGGATGTCTTCTGTGGCTGGAGGGTTGCAATGGAGGGATATACAGTTTTCTGGAGCAATGGCCCTTTATGTGAGAGAACAGCTGAATGCATGGAGTTCTGCCTCAGGACTGATTGTCCAACTGAAAGCTTATGGGTAAGGATTAAGGAGAAGATCAATATGGGTGTAGTGTCTGCTAAAGCCACCTGATAAAGAAGAATAAGTAGCCAAGACAGCTGGACCTCATGGGTAACTTCAACATCCATGGTATGTGCTGAAGGAGCAACACAGCAGGACAAAAACAAGCAAGGATGCTTCTGGAGAGAAGCCATGACAGCTTCCTGACCCAGGTGATAAAGAAACCAATGAGCTGAGATGCTCTGCTGGATCTCATGCTCAGAAACAAGGGCTCATTGGAACAGCAAATATTAGAGGCAGCCTTGGCTGCAGTGACCATGAGATGTTGGCATTTGGGATTCAGAGAAGAGAGAATAGAGCACAAAACAAGTTCACAACCCTAGAGTAGGGAGAGCAGAATTTGGCCTCTTTAAGGATCTGCTTGGGGCAGTCCCATGGCATAAGGCGGTGGAGGGAGCAGGGCCCTGAAGCTGGCTCATATTCAAAGCTAACCTGCAAGTCCTGTCAGGGTGATTGGGCACTGCAACAAGTTGCTCTGAGAAAATGAGTATCTCCATTGTTGAAGATATTCAAAAGGAGTCTAGACACCTGCTTAATCAGTGGTATAAGAAAAGGTGACCTCCAGAGGTCCCTTCCAACCTCAGCCATTCTTTGTTTCCACAATTCTGAGGTTCTGTGAACTGATACATAAAGATTAAGAAACAATTTCCTTGACCTACATTTTGAAATATACTCAAGATTTCATGCAAGATAATAAATTTAATAAGACAAATATAAATCTTACTTAAACTGACCAAACTCTCCTTTAATACTATACTTGATATTTGGGTGGTTTTATGCTAAGAATCAGTAGCTCTTTCTAAAAGATGAAAATATATTCATCATGTGCAGCATCTAGACAACATGATCTATTCTGTTTTTAACACAAGTTATCCTCCAAATGAAATTGAAGCAGGGAGATAATCAGAAAGTAGAACTACAGATGTGTTTGGTATATGGCTAATCAAAGAAAGAAACTGTTTGCTTTGATTCTTATCCTGCTGTCCTGTAAAGAATTAATGTGGGCAGCTGACACTCTGAGCATTTACGTTGTAAATGGGAAAATCAAAGAAAAATACAAAAACCACCATAGCACAACTACAAATGTCCCTGAAAAATGGGGTGGCCTAAACAGCAATGTATTTCCTCAGGTTTCCAGGTTTAAAAAAAAGAGAAATTACACCTTAGCAGACTTATTAGTGCTCTTTATTATATGTTCATGCCAAGATATCTCATATGTAAAAATTCACCTTTAAATTACATAAAACTTGCCTTCCTGGTGCAAATAATTCCAGAATCCTGACAGCAGTATCAACGAATACCTGTGTCCCACTTCTGCACAGTGGACATATGGATAGATACTGATAAAGTCAACCTGAACTCTTCTCTTAAGCCTTTCTGAGACATTATATTGTTATTATTCAGACTGGAACTGTGCAGTCTCCTAGGCACAAGGGTCTATTGTTCTGTGCATATGTTTATGTTTGTGTATGGATGTAAATATATAAATATATAAATAAACCTCACAAGAAATTAGGGCTCACTGTTCCAAAGACTACATGTTCCAAAAGACCTTGGCAGTCAGCAGACCAGATGTGTGTGCTTCTAAATTTTTTTTTTTTTTTTAAAGAAACTAGATGTTTAGAAACAAACATTTTCACTGTTTGGAGAATATGATCCCATTTCCAAGGTGTGGGAGAGAAATGCATATATCTTATAAAACCTATGTTTGGGCACTCAGATGCTGCTGTAGATTGTCTATATACCCGTGAAAGGTATAAACTGTGCATCCAGGAGGAAATTAGGGCCCTAGTGCAGACAGACTAACAAGGTTTTGGGTAGAAGTAGCTCCATATCGTTGTGCACTCTGTTCTATAAACTCTATTGGTTTTGCTTTTTTTTTCATCAAAAAATGCCTAATTTTTTCCCACAAGTGCAATAGATGATTAAGGCAGTATATACATGAAAGAAGACAGTATCTAATAAGACACTCTGAGGAAGAGTTGGAATAGAGAGATTCTTGCAGCCTGAACTCCCTCCACAATATACCTGGCAGGCTCCTGAGGGCACTATTAGGCTACATTAACCCTGATCACTACATATAATTGTCATCAAAATTTACAGGTTTTTCAGTGACTACAAAGAAAGTTCTGACTTCTTCACTGTTTCATACCTATTTTGGAAAGCCAGAGACCATTTGGCAGATCAAGAAAACAGAGAAGGGTGTGACAGGGGCTGCAGACTTGGGCTCTGTCTGTCTGTCTGTCTGTCTGAGATTGAAGAGAATTTAAGAGCAAGGCCAAGTGCTCTTTATTTCTAGCCCAGGCTGTGTCCATGGCTGAGCTCAAAGTGTTGCACTCATCATCAGTGTAGGCTCCTGACGCACCTGACACACAGGTGTCATTGTCACACAGCCCCAGAGCCCTCTGCCTGTGCACCAGAGGGTCAGGTCCCCACACCAGGGTGGTGGCTCCAGCTCCACAGCTGTTCCCCTCTGGCAGCCAGGGCAGATCACAGCCTCCCTTCCTGCCCCCCAGTCCCCCCACCATGTCCTGCCAGGGTGCCAGTGCTGTGGGTGGGAGGACAGTCTTCATTCTTGGGGAGTTTGGAAGCAGCTGACCATCCCTCCTGGAGAGAAGCTGCAGGATTCCACAGGTGAGCAGTGCCAGGTGTGTTTAACCTGGGCACCCAGGCTGAGCTGGTGCTGTGTGTCACCCACAAGGACATGGCACAGGCCTGGGGATCAAGGTGGGTCAAGACCCAAGTTCAGAGTATGGATATTAGAAACAACAGCCTGCAGAAGGTCTGTGGAGTGGAATGGGCTTTGGGAGACAGTGGCACACGCTGCCTTAGAGCTGAGTATTTTCATACTTGTGCATGCTGAGCTGCCTTGGAAAGTGAACGGTCAATTGCTCTTTCCTTCATTTATGGGCAGAAAAAGTCACGACCAATGTAACTGGATTTGATTATTTTTTTTCTGCTAGAAAACATAATAAACCTTCTGCAGTAGGTTAAGTGCAGATCCTGAGTGCAGCTCCTGGGGCTGGCTCCTGCAAAGCCTAAAAATTTTCTCTCTCAGCAGTGTGGTCAGAGCTGCCTATCAAGCTGTGAAGCCTCTAAGACCCTTAATACACAATAAACAGAGAAAAATCCCCCTTTAAGATCTGTTTTCATGCTTTTTTGCCACAATGTAGAGACCTGTTAAACATCGCAGATGACTCAGAACAATTTGTCAGGGATGAAATTGTGATTTCCAGTACCTACACCTCCATTAATATGCTTTTAAGAGAAGCAGAGCTTGAAAAGTATGTGAAATGTTTTTTTTGCTGCGCCATAAAATGTCTTAGCTCACATTTAATTTTATCCATGATTATTTAAAATAAAATTGCTTTCATCTACTTATAAATCCTTACCTGGTACATTCTTTTTCCAAATTGCTTTATTAATCCTTTGTTATTAATAATTAGAAATGGCACAAACAGCACAATTATTTCCTTAACTCTGGCCGACAGCTGAGCTTTAATAGACCACAAAGCATGACTTTGGTATCTGGATTTTATTTCTCCTCTGCATTAGCAATGTCACATGGGTTGCAGAAGGCAAAAAAAAAAAAAAAAAGAGATCTATTTCTGAGTGTCGTTTTTAACTATATAGAGACAATGTTTTATTATAACTATAATGGATTAGAACTGGTGGTACATTCTGAAATAATGCAGGCAGACAAAGCAGTTAGAGCTTTGTATTCACAATTATTAGTTGGGTTTTTTTTAATATTTTTTATAATTGGATGTGGCATTTTTCTAATGTAATCAGGATAAAGGCTATACAACTGCACAAAATAGAAAATCTGTCATTTAGAGAGATATGAATATACAACGCAAATGTAAGAACTATGGCCCAAGGACTATGAAAATGATCTGATGAAGGAATTATAATGGAATCTCTTATAAAGGGGTTTGTGTTATTGACATCTTAGACATTTACATAAGCGTTCAAGAAAGGAAAATGAGGTCTAGTTCATGCAAAAAGAGATCCATTTCATGAAAAACGAGAAAACACAGTAGAAAAAAAATTATTAAAGTCTGATGAATCACCAAGATATAGGAACTTACTATCAAAAGCTGTATTTCTTTTAAGCAAGGAAACTTCACTCTTTTAGAATAATTTTTAAAACTTTCCCATTTCATCAATTCTTAACTAATCTAATAATTTTTATATTGGTTCAAGAAGCATGTTTTTGGACCTAAGGCCAGAAAAAATTTACTGTTGCCCCCAGCTACCTCTGTGACCTTGAACAATTTAATTCTTATCGTGTTTAAGATTCTGATTCCTAAGATCTAAGGGGACATTTTTAGTGGTAAGGTAAAGATTGTTGGTGATTTGTTGAAATGTTATAATAATGGGTTACAATACAGCTCACACAGTGGATGAAAAAATACTGTTTAACTATTGTTAAAAATGTTAGCATTGAAAGTTAATTTATGCAGTGTTTTAGTTCTTCCCGCTCTTTAACCATTTCATTAATGCAGTCTTGGAAAGGTAACCTCTCTAAAAAAATCCCAAGCAAAACCAGCTTCTTTCTTCTACCTACAAATTGGCAGATTGGCTTTCACAGAAGTCAATGGTATTGTTGGAGTGCCCAAATAATTAATCCTCCCAACATTCCCCACTCTGTGTTTTATATTTTGAATTGCACTTTAAAAAAAAAATTTAAAACATGTACTGCAAATTGAGAGAGACTCACTTAGGGACTCACTCAGAGAGCTCTCTGTCTGCTGTAAGTATCACCATTCTTGAAGAACTCAGTCCTTGAACAAAGCATAAACACTCATGGGCTAAAATGCGGTTACTCAGTAGAACAGTATTTAATTGCAACCTGCATTCATGTGCATTGTGTACTTTTTTGCTGATTAAATGGGTCTAAAAAGATTGGCTTACACCTTAGATGGGGCTCTTGTATTAAATTGGTCCATTGCATCTGGAAAGGACCAAATATTAAGAGAGAAAGGTAGGATCAGAGGGGCTGCAGCTACACATCAAATTCCTTTTCAGTACATACAATACCTTTTTCTTGGATACTGGGAATAACCTTGATGCTTTCAACCAATTATTGCTGAGATTAAAAAAGGGAATTTTTCTCCAGTTTTATTAAATCAACCCAAAATATCTAGAAGAAACTTCTTTTTTGTTTGTTTTGTTTTTTTTTTTTTACAGACAGCCTTGTGCAGAATGCTGTAAATTGTCAGAAACACTTAACTTCATGCTGAAATGTTTTATACTTACTCTGTCTCTCTCTTGATATTTGCTACTGTGAAAAGGAAAGGACAAGTAAGGCAGTTGAAGGTTACCCTGAAACCACCCGCACACACACACAAAGAAAAGGAAAGAAAAGAAAAGAAAAGAAAAGAAAAGAAAAGAAAAGAAAAGAAAAGAAAAGAAAAGAAAAGAAAAGAAAAGAAAAGAAAAGAAAAGAAAAGACAAAGAAAAGAAAAGAAATGCTTTCAATTATAAATAGTGAATTCTAAGACACAGCTGCAACATGTTTCTGAATGTTTTGTTTCTGACTGCTTTCCCTTCATGCCTTGAGCAGTCAAAAGGATTAATTCTGGGTAGTTATTTAAATATAGTTACTTGCTAAAAATCCTCTGTCGAGATCAGAGAAAAGGGATTAGGATTAAACTGTTCTAATCAAAAGTAGTGTGGGTTGGTTGATTTCCCCCCCCCCCCCAATTCCCAATAGGAACTCCATTGCTTCAAGAAACAAGTATTAACACTGTAGGGACTTCAGTGTTGTATACTGCATATGTATCAGTGCTAATAAATACTAAACACAGAAAAAGGGTTTTATTTATTTATTTATTTTTCTAATAGATGTCAGTGGATCTATTAAGAGATGTTAAGGATAGTAGTAAAATGACATGTTGGAAAATAACATCAGCACTAAATGTGTTTCTATTTTTACCAGTTTGTAGAATGACTTTGATGTGTTTGGATTCCTTGCAGGAGTCATACACACCAAGTGGGCAACTAGCTTCAGTTGGAGCTCATCCTTGGTGTGACTGTAATTGTAATAACATCACCAACCAGAATGTTTTCCTGTCCTCTTTACTTTGTTTTTGTAACAGATCAGGTACAAGAACATTTTATGTACAAACGATGTCAAAGTGAGGATAACATCTTCAGATCACGAGTCCCTCTCAGTCTTAATTTCCATTATTTTAGGTAACTTCTTTCTATTTTTTTTTTATTTGAGAATGACTGCTAGTCAGTATTTGCAGACATAATGATTCTTACTATGTTTAAATCGAGATGTTTAGTTAATTATTATAATTTATTGTGCATGGATGTAAAAACACCTGTTTTAATGAGGCATAATGGATATTTTAATGATGAATAGTGTGACATATTGGTCTAAGCCATACTTCAGAAGGATATACTGCATCTTACAGGGGTCACAGTAGGTTGCTAGCTTTTATCAGTTAAACTAGTTGACCTGCTGCAGAGATCATGTGTTGCCATTCCTCTGCAGCATGAAAATCAGGAGCAAATCTCTATTTCTGGTACAAAGAGAAATTTTAATGCCTGGCTACAAAATGTTATCTTCATTTAGTGCTCCCTGAAAGAGGTGTTACTGCCTTTAATCTTCTAGTCTTCTGCATGATCTTGCACTCACAGATGCAAGTATTAAGGATGCTTCAGTCAGTTCTTTTACACTTGGAGAGGGACACTTACTGAAGATTATTTTCGAGTATTCTATTGCCCATTTATAATCAGAGAATGAATGGTCAGTAGATAAAAGTGCAATAATGGGGGTAGCTGAGGGGCTCTCAAGTGTGTCCATGGAGTCAGGAAGGTCCTGGAAGGTACTAGGATGTAGTCCCTGCTAATGTTTAGAAGTGCTTTGTGTGATGGTAGAAGGTTGTCTGAGAGAGCAGAACTTGTGGAAGGTAACTGAAAGTATTTTTGTTGAGCATCAATAGGAAAGAGAGAAATCATGCATCTCAGTGTTGTTCTTCCTTAATTTAATAATTTGTATGGCTATAAGGCTGTGTGAGTACACTCTAAAATTTATTTCTCCTTTCAGAAGAAATTAATTGTAATCTCATTGAAGATCAATATGAAATGTGTCCCATCATGTTGCTGAAACATCTTCTAGTAGTAGATGAAAGTTGGTTCAGTTATTGTGGAAAAATTGATTGCTGGGATCACTATTGATGAGGAAACAGATGGGAAATGAGGTTTGGAAAATATTTCTACAGATCCATGCAGCCATCCAGCAGTAGGTTGGAGATAATTAGATGTTGATTTCTTGGGGGCAGAATCTGTCTCTTTCACAGCACATATGAATCAGAATTATGACTGGGCAGCACTAGCAGTATTACAAGCAGTAATAATGCTGTTTAGCTATCCATTCTGTCCTGTAATAGTTGACTAATCTGACCGACCACATGATAGCTCAGTTAGGCAGAGAAGTAGAGAAATTGATAGAGGAGCTTTTTAGCCAGTCTTTTGTTTCTCTGAATTGGAAAGTTTCAAAGAGAAAGAGGAAACTATTTGCATTTTTCTCTGAAGCTTTGTTCCAGCGATTTTTTAATGTGCTTTCTTGTTCTTTCTTGGGCTGCTTTTTTAAAAATTTTTTGTCCTTAATTCGTGCCTTGTGCAAACTTAGCCCTTACCCATGATGCTTGGGTGATTTCATGAATCCTGAAGATATCTGTTTACTGACTTTTTATTTTTCAAGGTAGGCACTAATTAATGTTACTGTAAAGATACCCTTTCGAAAAAAAAATAGGTCCTGATATAATATTTTCCTTCTTTCAGCTTGATAGGAAACAGACTCCAGTTTCTGATTTTTAGATAATGCTGCTTGATTCTGTACTGATGGGTTCTAAACATATAATTTTATGTGTGCCAACTCTGTGGAGTAAGTGCATCTCGAGGTTAAATGACTGCATCATGATTATTTTGCTCTAGTATCATCTAGGTTTAGCACTAAAACTAAATAAAAGTTTGTGTACCAACACTGTGTGTACAAACCCAAAAAGGAAGTTTAGAAACAAAAAATTTAAATACTTGGTAGCTAGATACCTTTTCAGTTATTTAACCTGTTGTCTAAAATCCCATACTTTCATCCTTTGAACCAGTATTTACCACAAAACATCTTCTTATCCTCCACTCTGAATAATCTTTCTGGGCATTTCTTAGGGAGGCTCTTTCTGAGATAGATTTTGGGATACAAATGCCATTGCTTTTAGTTGTTCTTTGGGAAGCCATGTGCTCTGCTTTTGGGGTTCCTTTCAGTCCTACTGGGCAAACAGATCACAAGCAATAGAAATTTTTGTTTATTCTTGGGTGTACTTTGCTTCTGCATGAGTGGGCACTTGATATTTGAAAGTGTTCTGATTCTCAGAATCTATGGAACAATACTGGCACAAGTAGTAGAATTTAATTTAACTGACTGGCTTAGTTAATGTTAGGTGTGTTATTTGGCAAGGGTATGAAGAGGAAATCTGCCTTTCCCATCTTTTGTTGCAGATCCATTTCACATAAACAGATATTTTGTTTGCTGTATTATGCCTTATGTCAGAAAATGGCTTCTTGTGATTGTCTAAAATGAAGGATGATACCTTAATATATGACTATGACCAGCACTATTCTTCCTCCTCTTTTCTGTATAGTACAATTCTAACTAAATTAAACAAGTAAGGTGTCATTTATGCCTTCATATTTGTAACCAGTTGGGTGAAAGAGAGTTCACACAGAGCAGTTTTTTTTTTTTTTTGCTTCCTGTTGCCCTCTGTCAAAAGGCAAAAAAAAAAAAAAAAGTCCAGCATTACCCTAAAGAATTAAGTGTTATCAGTGTCAAAATAGCTGGCACAGGCTCCCATTATTTGAATTGTTGGCACAATGCTCTACACATACAACAATTCTCCTAGAGAAATATATGGAACCTAGTTCTAGTTTAGCTGCTATGGTCTTCCTTTGACAAAGTAATTGATCTCAAAATGCATAGAAGATGATGTCTGCCCTTTGGTGGACCAAGCATATCTACAAAAGGTTTTCCTTGGGTCAGGGGGTTGGTTGTACCTTGCCATGAATTATTAACAGGAAAGTATCAAAGTATCTTTGGTCTTCTGGCTTATGCATACATTTTCACTGCCTTATTTAGAAATTAATTAAATAAATTTTTGTATTGGATATGGTGTCAGCATTGCCAATTGTTTTGTTTTGTTTTTCATGCATACAGATGTTTGAGTCTTAGTGCCATTTTGCTTAGAGCCAGATGGAACTCATCCAGGATATGACTAGTCCTGCTCAGCCTTGGCACCTGACTGCTCTTATATTGTCAAAAACCTTCGTAGCTCTAGGTCCCTTGAGAGCATACACTGCTCTATTTCATGACTTTCTGGCAGTGTTTTTACTTTGTGTAGTGTGTCCCTAAAGAAAATATTACTTTTTCCTCTCTAGGAATGGAGACATGTAAGTTCTTCTACCCAATGTACTTGTGTGATTGTTTTATATTTATTTGTGGTGTGACAACTTGTATAAAATTAGACATGATGGGGAATTGTCCTATAATGCAGCATTCCCTAGTTACTGAATAGGTCCAATGTGGATGCCAACTAACTCTTGAGAGTGTTTCTATCACTGAGTTCTAAAAATTATCAATTCAGTGCAGGTCAGACTAACAGATTGTCTTTTTCACAACTCAGCAAGGATTTGGGATTTTAAAACAGGTGCATAAAAATATTTAGTAGTCTAGCTGACTCCTTCAGGTTTGCTTTTCTTCTCTTTTAGCCAGACCAAAGATGTATCAGGAGTTCTCAAGAGGTTACTCAGTGTATTCAAGCCTCACTGAAACTGAACAGATGCTTTTCAGCTTTGTTGAAGTCAGGTTCCTAGGAAATTCATTAGCATTTTTTGTGAAAATCCCTTATCTTTATACTTGTATCCAGGTGACAGTGGCAAAAATAGGAAATGTAGCCTTTGTTTTGTATTACTTATTACTTGTTTATTTAAAGCTATATTTTCCTCTTCAGATTTTCTATGCTTTGATGGCTACACACCTATAAGCTTCTACCCTTGTGACATATATGTAGATTGTATGTGAGAACTTATGAGAGAATGTTCTGCAAGATCTTAATGGTGAATCTCAAGTCTTTGGAACCTATGTTGTAGAGATTTTTAGCTGCCCAGCATGGAATGCCTGCTGAAGGATAAAAAGAATATAGCAGTTTGTATGTCCTTATTTCTCAATTTGCATCCTTGTTTCTCCATAACATGATTTTTAACATTCTAAAGATATATATGGTGGTACAGGTTGGGCTCAAAGGAGCTGGTCATTGTTGAGAAGAGTAAATCATGAGATAGTTAATTTTCTGGACAAAGTGGCAGTGTTGCGGCAACGGGGAATACTTTGAAGCTGTGAAAGCTTGTTCTGAAGTGACAGAATCAATGTCCATGACATAGATTTGAATGCTTTCCTATTAGGCAGTCAGACCTGTTGCTAGAGTACCAAGGGATCATCTTAGCTAATCACTGACATTACCCATGACAGGAGTCTGTGAGGCCATAAATAACTTACCCAAGATATTTATGTGGGAAATGTTGTTGGACAGAATTGTTCTTTCAATGCTTTATGTAGATTCATAGTGCTCCTTACCAGAGCATCAGAAATTCAGGCAGAGCAAGGGCAGTCTGGGAAACCATTTTCACTGTTGAAATAAATCTTTTCTTCCTTTATCAAATGCTGCTCTCAATTACGTGGTAAAAGCCGTAGGGAACTGGTGAGAACAGACCAAATGTCTCATGTATGGTTTCAAAATACCATAAGGCTTTCACTACTGTCTGAACGGTGTTTGACCTGCAGTACAACAATGCTATGTCTTCATCTCATTGCAACAGATATAAGTTCCAGCTCATTCACACAGATGTATCAAGTCCAGTGCTTGCTGTCATTGCTGTATTTGCTGTACCTGCCCAAATCATGTACTTCAGTGTAGATGCACATACACAAAGCACATCCCACTCCCCAGGTTCTGCCTGAAGGCCGATGGGGTGCTTTGGCAATGGAGGCATAAGCTGCCTCATGTAACTAAACCAATGCACAGAACCTTCCAGATCCTCCTCTGAAGCAGGGGGAGAAGGGCCATACTAGATAAATTGTTGTGGTGGGTGTAGCTCACTGTTATGCAGTATCTTTCCTGAGAAACCTGGGGAGTTTCACTTGTCATGACCTGGTAGATTATCAGATGGATGCACAAACTTGGAAAATATCACACACTAATCTGTACTCATATGAAATGTACAACTTAACAAAAAAAAAAACAAACTGGCCCCATACTCCAATGAAAAGAAGATTTTGTAAAGCTATTTTAACTTTATATGATATACAACAGAATTATAATGTTGTGCTAACAGAAAAAAAAGGAAAATTATGTTGCACGCTATTTAACTAAAACAAGTTAAAATTACTCTAGGAACACCATTGGATAGATTCCCAGTTGGGTTATATTGTTTAGTTCCATTGATTTGAGTGGAATTATTCCATTATGAACTGAGTGAATAATTCACTAGGATTTAATTTGTGCATTAAAATCAACACACAAAGAAATTATCATAGTTATGTTCAGCCTATTGCTGTAACCATCCAAAAGCCTGTGCAGAAGGAAGGTAGGTAGATTTTCTTTGACACTGTTAAAGCAACATCTACGCAGCACAAAGTTTAGTCCATGTATTCACATTGAAAGGTAGATCTCTGTCATGAAAAGCTGGTTATCTTCTTTTTACAGAGGTTTTCCAAGACTTCTGAAATACTAGCATCTTATCTTTATGAAGACCTTGAAAATTATAAAAAACCCTAAAAGATGCAATAAATATTTATATTTATACCAAATCAACATAATTTGAATTACATTTATTAAAAACTATATTTATACAATTTCTACTATTAATATTTATACTCAATAGATACCCTAAATATATAATCAAAAGGTTTTAAAAGTTTTTAAATTTTTTTTTTTTGGATAAACGTATTTCCTAGCAGTTATTAAGGTTTCATTTATTTTCAAAGGAAAGAAGACTGTCAAAATACATAATTAAAAATATGTATGTTCCTTTATGCTTACAACTTCCAAATGAATTTATTCAACTATAGGTTAGATCTTTTTCTGGTAAATTTCAGACTTTTTTGGATTCTACCCTGAAGCCATACATTTGCTTTTCATTCCAATCTTTCTGCCCAGATTAATCAAACTTCTTAAGTCATGGGAAAAGCTTGCCCCAAATGAGTCCAATTTGACTGATGTGCAACATGCCTATCCCTTCTTTTGTGATTGATTATGTGGATTACATATTTAGGTCAGAAAAAGCTTTCCTCCATTGGTTTCTAATGGCTAATTTAAGGCCCAGTCTGTCCTGAGAAACACATACAATTCAACACTAGACGTGTCTGTGCTTAAAATACTCAACAGTTATCTGCAAACTTCTGAGGGAAATGAGTAGGAACACTGGCAATAGGACCTGTGAAATCTGGCTTTTGCAAAGTGTCTTTTTTCTATCTGTTATCTTTGTACCTAAAGTTGTTACACTGAGTTTTTCTATTAACACCTTTGGCAGAAAATAAACAAACCATATTTTTAACAGTTGCATTTTTTCAAAAGAGTGTTCTGCATTCTTCAGGACAGATGGCTGCTCAGCAATGGGTAAGGTTGGAAGGGGAAAAGGTGGGGTCGTCTGGTCCAACCTTGCTGCTGCAGAAACTTAAGAAGAAAGCAAAATTCCATGTCTTAGGGAACTGAGGTCATGCACAACTTACCATTCTGTGTAAACTAAGGGGTTGGCTGAGTTGAACCCCAGTCCCTATTATTTAGGGAGGAAATATATATTTAGCTGTAGCAACAGTTAAGCTACAATGTATGTTTAAACTAATACCTAAGTGCATATTTCTGTAACAAATGTTTTTAAGTAATAATTTATCCTGGATCATCTTAAAAGATGACCTTAAAAACCATTACTGATGAAATGTTAAGCCCATTTCTGGACAGAATCTAACACTACCACACCACAAAGTACCAGTGAAGCCATCCAGAGTGTGCACTCCGTATATCCTAGATCTCTATACCAGTTTCAAAGTGTTAAAAAAAAGATAAAATCAGAGGAATTTACACATAAAGCTGCTCCTTTCAGCCCAGTGGAAAAAAAAATTGCAGTCTTTTTTCATGATTTACATTATCATAGATTTATTATTTTAAAGTACTTATTGGCCTTTGAGGTAATTGTTATTAGTGGTGAAACTATCTGATTGTCTCTAACTTCCTTGTCCAAGTGGACATTTTTCATGTTGGCATCTCTTTATATAGGCAGTGGGAGCCTTTTTTTTTTCCTCAACTTTTTGACTTCTGTCTGGTGTGTGGTGTTTGTAAAGTCTGCTGGTTTCCCAACAGCCCAGCAGCTGTCTCTTTTTTCAGCTGCTTGCACAGACTCATGGGATGCAATTATTTCAGAAATGTTCATTCTAATAGAGTTGCTATTCCTACCAGTGTATGTTTATTTGAAAGCATTTGAATGTAAAGGCCTAAATGTGTCATATGATCCATACCACTGGAGTCCAGTTTTCACATGTTTTTAAGCCTATGGCATTCTGAGTTTTATCTTTGATGCACTTGAGATATCCTTGTCTTGTCAGGTTATGTTGAACTTTGCAAATACTGATACTACAAAAGCAATTCTACTTTTGATTTCTGCTTCAGACTTCGCTTTGTGATGGTAATTCTGAGATATAAGAATGAATTCACTCATTCAAGTTTCTAAACTTTGATGTAAATTTCTTATTGAGTATGAGAATTTTCCATTGTCCTTTATGTATTTTTTTACTCCTGTTTGATCATCAGTCCATTGGTAGTAGCTTTGTTTTTAGATTTGCTAGCTATGGCTCTTTTTCTTCCAATCAAGTTGATGCAATCTGCAAAGTAGACATTATAGATCTTTTACCACTAGCTGAAAACTTTGTCCTATCAGAATTTTCAAGCACTTTGGATTTGCTACATTCAAGGAAAATATGAATAGACATGCTGCCAGCAGAAATCTTTCAGTGAATTCTTGTCAGAATCACTTATTTAATATGTGCTCTGTGAAGATTACACTTTTCTAAAGCTTTTAAGTTCTAATACAATCTGAACTTGCAGGTGTTTAGGAGGGAAACATTTGCATTTGCTTGTGAAGTTGAAGGAGCTGCCTTTCTACCTTCTGTGTTGATGGAATACTACTTTACATAAGCATTTCTAATTTTACCTTTGCTATTAATTTATTTTTGAGGCCTGAAGTATTTAATAGAGCTGTAGTCCTATTTTTACTACAAGGAATTTAGTGACTTGCAATATGCTTTTTGTCAGCATTCCCTTCAGACTTTTGTTGCTGTTTGGTGGAACCTATGCTCTTATCTAACATGTGGAGCAGGTTCTGAGATCCACATCTGCTTTGAGAGAAGGACAACACTCTAATGAGCAGGTTATAAAAACACTTTCAGCCTATTATGTGCCAGGACATATATTGGTAATTAATCTACCTCACAGGAGAGAAACAAAGTTGTCACCTCAAAATAATCTGTACTTTTATGGTTGGGGCACACTTGGGCAGGTAGGCAAGGGATGTGATTTCTAGTCAGTGGAAACAAAAAATCTGGGTTTAAGCCTAGATCTCTCATGGACTAACTTAGGGATATTTATTGAGTAAATAAGGAGGCAAGAAAATGGGGCAATGATGCTGTTTACTTTTTCTCCTTTCTTGGAAGGTCTTATTATTTAATTTAATAATCTCAGGAGATGGTTCATGGCTGTGGTTCTTGGAAAAGGATGGACATCCAGCATTTTACACATGCTGAGTTTACAAAAATTTTTAAGTATGGTACAATAGAGGAGTTCAAGCACAGCTGGTGCACAGAGTGACTCAGAGATACTTGTATGTTCTAGATGAGATATTTATTTTAATAATGAACTGCAACCAAACTAATAAGTCTTGAGTGTTAGCCAGCTCTCCTGCCTAGTGATGCACACACATGCACTACATACTAATGTGGTCTAAAATACATGCCTTGGTCTGGTCTTCTTCATACCTAAAATTCTGAGTCTTAAGTTTCCTGTTGTCCAGATCCTAGTATTTGCTATGTCCTTTAAAGACTCTACAGCAAGGCAAGTTCTGTCCTGCCTTTGGAGACCATGTAAATATACTTAAATTGATGAATCTAACACTAGTCCAACCCCCCACTCCTATACTCAATTTTATATAGGCTTATTTGAAATTTATTCAGTTTTTCATGCAGCTGCTACCCAGATTAAACATTGGACGACAGTGTCCCTCACTATCAGTCATGCTTAGCTCCTATTTTACAAGTTGTCATATGCCTGACCATGCAGTGAGAAACTCGCAGATTTTAAAATTATTTATTTTTAGTGAGTAGTTGAGAATTCATATACCTGTGGCTTAGAAAGAAAAACAAGCTATTGCAAATTAAAAATCCAGAACTCATCAGGGGAACAAGTGAGAAAAAATATTAAAATCAGTGTGTTGTAATTCAGTGCAATCCCCCAAAACCCATTCCAAAATATGATCTCAGTTCTCTTTCTTTAAAATTTGCTTGTTGACTACCTACTTTATCACATGTTTAATAATCACTAACTTACTGAATATAGTCAGTGATCTGTTAGTTGATGTAATTGGAGCAGATGATGGAAAAAATAGAAAGGATTGGATTCATCAAGGGTAGTGCTTGTGCCCTGGGCTCCATTCATAGTCAGTGGAGATGTAGTCAATACAGTGAGTAGAGTCTGAAGTGCAATTTGTCTCATCCTAAAACAGCTGTCTAAGAGAAGTGAAATGAATCAAACCTTGAAAGTGCTCATTACTTTCCACTGACCTGAGAGGGAGCCAAGGGGGACTAGCTTCCAAGCTTCCATGTAAGTAGACAGATATCAAGTATTAAAGAATTTGAGCCCCATCCCACACAAATAGCATTATTTAACAGACGTGGAAAAATGACCAGGTCTGTAATCCCATTTTGAACAGAAAGTGTCACACATGCAATGCAAACTGCTTGAGTTCAGTGCACAGTTACATTCCTTTCTGTTCAACATGTGGATGGTCAGCACTGATGTGGGAAGAGGTAAAGAAGGGGACAAAGCAGAAAAAGTGAATATTTTCCATGTATTTCAGTTGCAACTATGAGATTTCATTAATATTTTACAAGTAGACAAATGTAGCTAATACTGCTTACAATTATGGCTGCTCTGAATGCAGTGCCAGAATTCTTAGACATGTAATGCTTCTCTTGCCATGCAATGTGGTTTAGAGCTATAACATTAAGATTTATCTCTTTGTGACTGCATTCCTAAAACTGGAGTTTAGTTTAGTATTGAATCTTGTGTATCTGCTTCAAATTCCTCAAGTTAAACTTTGAAAGTTAGAAAACATGCTTTCTATATGGAAATCACTTTTCCCACTGCAAAAGCAGAAAAAGAAAGAAAGGTGAATGTCAAACCCTTTGCCCCTTCTGGTGGTCTTAGGTAATCTGAAATTTGTGTCTTTTTTTCTCCCTGACTTAAATAAGAGGGAGAAAAGGAAAAAGTACCCAAGCCCCTTGATTTTATAAAGTTAGGAAATAATGACAGGAAATTAGGATTTCTGATTGTTCTTTGGTGTGAATTGACAGACATAAAGTTAAAATGCAGAGCTTAACTGAAAAATGTGGTAAAGTAAACCCCTTGAAGGTCTCAGAATAATTTTGCCTGGCAGCAGTAGCAGTCTACTACCACTAGGCACTACATCTACTGCAAATTGCTGGAAAGGAAAGGAAAGGAAAGGAAAGGAAAGGAAAGGAAAGGAAAGGAAAGGAAAGGAAAGGAAAGGAAAGGAAAGGAAAGGAAAGGAAAGGAAAGGAAAGGAAAGGAAAGGAAAGGAAAGGAAAGGAAAGGAAAGGAAAGGAAAGGAAAGGAAAGGAAAGGAAAGGAAAGGAAAGGAAAGGAAAGGAAAGGAAAGGAAAGGAAAGGAAAGGAAATGACCCTCCCTGAAGTTAATTGTCTTTCTGTTCCTTCCACCTCATTTCAGTCCAGTTGTAACTGGAAAAAGTCATTCTGTCTAATTTGCATTAATACAGTTCTGGAAAAATATCCTATACAATGAATTTGATTTTTTTTTTGTTCTCCTGGTTTATTATGGAAATATTTATGATAAAAGGAAATATGGCAGAGCAAATTTCTATAGAAAACCCATGGAAAATATTCTTGTTGTTTTTTTTTTAGTTGTTTTGCTGTCAGATAAATTCTAAACATTTAATGTTAGACATGAGTAGAGAGGTTTTAATCACAGGACAGAAAATGTTGAAATATCTGCTGCAACTCCCTAGCCCTATTATTATTTAGGCAGAAAATTTTCTGAGGTTTGTGATAAATTTAGCTCTTTGCCAGCACTTGTATGTTTTTCATAATAGCTTTATGAAAAGCTCCATAAATCCACACTTATGCTGTGTTTTGAAAAGAAGCCCAATGCATGATCCTACTGTGTGTAAAGTCTAGTGGTGTAAAAGAACTCAAAAGAGTGTCTGGCAGATTCATATGCAGCACTATGTTTCCACGCAGCATTTCAATTCGCATTTTAATAAACACATTAAGGTGGCTCAGTTGTTGTTGGACCCAGGTTATGCCTAATTTCTCATCGAGATGGTGAAGAAAAACAGTATGTTTTGCCCTAAATTGTCAGTCAGTATATGAGCTCAGTCTACCTCTTCTCAGTGCCTTTTATATTAATAGGTAAGATTATCCACACAGGCCTTATTTACAATGTACTGTGTATATACTCCCTAATTTACATCTTGCTAGAGCTAACATTTTCATAATGATGAGGAACAGCTGGCCACAAACTGTTGTTTCTCGTTAAAAAGATGTTTCCCAAACTTCTGGGGATTCTTGATACTAAGACAATACATACTACTGACATTTTGCCCATTTCATTTTCCTTTCGCTCTTCACTTGTGGGATATCTAGAGTTTTCTAACTGAACATCTGAAGTGCTTTTGAGAGAGAACCAAGGAGAAACCTACTTTGGGTCATTAAAAGTCCCAGTGAACTCTGAAAAACAAAAGATGTGGCCTGGACAGATTCCAGCTTGTAAACTGCACTGTTATCTATTTAATAATGTATTTTCAACAAGGTAATCTCCCCTTAAAAGGCTACTGCACGATGCTACTGAACCTATGATGACCACTGTATTCTGCTCCAAGAATGGCTTCACTCCAGATGCGGTTATAATTTCTTCATAGTGACTTCAACTAGGAGAAGATAAATAATGAGAATTGTACTACTTATACCAGAAGCTTGTTTTTTGTTTATACAGTTTAGTAATTGTAGGAGGCCCACATGAATTATTAGTTTTGGTTTTATTGGTTAAAAGATTTGATGCTGTGATGTAAAAGCATTTGTGCTCACCTACTTAGTCTAAAACTGACTGGTTTTGGTATTCTGTCATTCTGAAAAGAAGTGGATCTAAACTTGAAAGCATGTTCTATTATTTGAAGGGTTAAACATTGTGGAAGGTTTCTGCACATTCCATTCAACACCTGATTGAAATCAGTAACCAACTAGCAGAGGGTATGTTGCTGCATCAAAAGACCAACTAAGTCTGCTAAAAATTCAGAGGCCACCCCTTACTGTTCTATGAACTGCTGTAAAATTCCAGTGATGGTTGCTTAATGCTTCCCAAGCTTGTAACCATTTCTATTTTTATGTCTAAAAAGTTCTAAGTGGGCAGTCAATGTTCATGTAGCACTGGGATGCACCAAATAGAAATACATATTTCTGTGACTAAGTGAAGGTATTGAAAGTATTTTGTAGTCGTATTTTGTGTAGGAAAATACATATTTCCCAAATAAAATTTAGAGATTGAATAAACAAAAGATATGTTTAAACTATATTTACAGCTGCAAGGAAGTAGACATTTTGCACAAATTATAGCTGTGCACGGAATCAAACCATGCAGTCTGCTGAGTGTATTTTAAAATAGGAAAATATTAACCAGCATACATTGACATAAGAGAACCTTTCCATATTATACGTAATTTAAATAGGACTTGGGCTCAGTGACTGTAGACTGAAGTTCCTCCTTGGTGCAAATAAAGGTAACATTTAACCCAAAGAAAAACTAAAGATGTGGAAGAAAATTTAAAAAAAAAGGGATAGTAAATACTACTTGCAGTCTATTATTCAAAGAGGCAGGGATTGGAAATTTAGTCAGAATTCTTCCCAATAATCTGTTTGCAACTGCCATTTTATGTCAGGGCATTTTTTAGTCTGAGCTATGGCTTATGCTCATTGCAATATGAAAAAACACATTCTAATTTATTGCCATTTTCTAATCCAATATATGAATGCATTCAGCTGGATGCCTGAAAATGTTATATATATATATATATATATATATATACACACACACACACATATATATATATATTTATATATTTATATAAAGATTTTAAAATTGCAGTTAATGAGGAGTAAAATTTAACAAGTAACAAAATATTCCATTAAGATTTATGCTCTTGCTTTAACCTATTTCTTTTGTATTCATCCCATTTGGCTTTCAATTCGCTTTCAACTTGAATTTGGTCGACCTTGAAATTCAGAGCTATGGCATTATCTTTGCTAGTTTCCTGAAAAAGTCCAAACGAAACAAATAGATATTTGAGTTGGTGTGTCATCATCTGAATAAATCTTTAGTATGCCATTAAGGGAAGACACTTGAGATATGTGAGGGATCTAGGGCATGTCATGTGTAGTGTCTGAGGGAGTTGCTCAGCCTGGAGAAAAGGAGGCTCATGAGGAACCTTATCACTCTCTACAACTACCTGAAGAGAGGTTGTAACAAAGTGGGAGTCAGTCTCTTCTCCCACATAACAAAGGACAGGATGAGAGGAGATGGCTTCAGTGTGCACCAATGGAGGGTTAGATAGGCATTAGGAAACATCACTGAAAGGGCTGTCAAGCTTTGGAATAGTCTGCCAGGGGAGTCACTGTCCCTGGAGGCATCAAAAATGTGTGTAGATGTAGCACATCTGCAGAGAGTTGGGAACATATTTCTGCTCAGAAAAGCGAACACTCAGTCTGTAGTTTGTAGTAAGTTTCTCAGTTTGTATTTACAAAATGTTTATGAATGGTAAAAAACAGTATCATTACTTCCCCCTCCCCTTCTCCCAGTCAGGACATGGGAGAAAAAAGAACTAACAAAGAGCAGTAGGAGGTGCCTCATGCTGGAAGAGGTACATCCCAGAAGAAATTGTGGCTTGTGGGCAGCCCGTGCCAGAGCAAAGGAAATTACTTGCAAGTAGCAATGGAAGAAAAGTGTGAGAAATAGAGGCTGAAGGAAATCCCTACACCCTCAGCCCACCCTCCTGCTGTGCATGCTGCCTCACAAAAAGGGACTGAATGTAGCCTGTGGCAATAACACGGAGAATGAGCAAGTGGGGAAGAGAGTAGGTGACTGCAGTGAAGCTGAGACTGGGAAATGGAGAAAAAGGGTATTCCCCCCAGGTGTTTAAATGTTTGCTACTTTATTTCCAAATACCCAAGTCTATAACTAAATGCTTAAAATTAAATTAAATTTTCCAAGTCTGTAACAATACTTGGTCAGTGATTTCCTTGTATTTTTTTCCCCAAAAGCATGAGTGTACTCTTTGCTGTTATTCTTTTCTCCTCTGCCCCTTTTGAGGAAGGAGAAGGAGTAAGTAGCCCTGTGGGTTCTTGGCTACTAGCTGGCACCAAGTAACCACAGGCTCTCCAGAATACAAAATTAGATTAGGACTTTCTATATCCTGTTGTAGTTTTATGTGTTAGGGACAGTACAGCAAAACCTTTCCATTATCACTTGTTTGAAGTAACTAGGAAGGCTCACTTATGTCATTAAAATGTGGCAAGTTTTCTGTACAGGCTTGGATCTTGATACTCTGCAGCTATAACAGCAAAGGGAGGCATTTTTGGCAGGCACACTAATTCAGCTACATTAGTTCTGTTGCTGACAGGACTGTAGGTTTTCAAAATAGATAAGACTTAGGTCTAAAACTCTGAAACATAATATGCTACATAATCTTGAAATACAATTCAGCTTCTAAAATATGCATATGTATAGGCACATGGTTTCTGGTGATTGGGAATGGGGCTGTGGCCAAGCTTCAGCCCTAATGAGCTACAACTGTGTAGGACAGGTGAACTATGTAGGACAGGGGAACAGTGTTGAAGGTAAAGAAACATGGAATGCTGAGGTGTACTGACCAGTCACAGAAGGGGAGAGGGGGCACACAGCTGGAATTCGTGTAAGATGAAGAGTATAGAAAGTTGTACCGGAGAACAATAAAATGCTGATGCTTGAAGCCTTCTTTGGTGTCTGTTGTGTCTCCTCTGTCATATATGCTATATATTATGCTTACCTCTGGAATCTTGATTAAGTTTTTTGCTGAGTTCCCTTCTGTTACAGATGATGTATTTTAGATTCAGTAACAAAGAACATCCAGCTCTGCTATTTTTCTCTGTAAACTAAAGAGCTTTCCCTTTTTTATCCAAATCTGAAGGGAACTTTAAGAAACACTGTGCTTTTGTGTGTGTGAGTATTGTTTTTAATAATGGCACAATGAAGGCTGAGGGAGAGGAAATTTTTATGGAATCAGAATATGATTTGCATGTCTTATAGAAAGTGGCTCTGCATTTAAATGTTTTAGTCATATTTGTTTTCCTGACTTCACTCACAATGTGGATTATCTGAATACAGATGTCTCAGACTTTCTCATAAGACTTCTAAGCAAATAATGCCACAAGATCATAGAAATGTTTTCTTTCTCTGAATTTAGCTTATTTAAATGTCTCTATTATTGCTGTTTTTATATTTTCCTTTTCCCTGTGTTCTCACCATTCAAGCACACCCAATGCTACAACAATGTACCATTTTTGTCATGATGGTCAATGAATTGGAAGCCAAGTAAAAAAAAATATTGCCGAAGAAAGAATGACTGTTAATAGTATATGCACGTTAATTGCTATACATTAGTTTTATATTCTTTTTGTTCATCCTTTTTCCTACCTTTCTGTCTGTTAGTTCTTCAAATTCTGGCATAGGTATATAGTGACTGGAAACAGTCTTAGGTTGATATCTAACACTAGGTAAGATGGTGCAAACTGGTATGGAAATAACATGTGATCAATTATATACTGTACTTGACCCTGTTGTCAAAAGTTTTATACAGCAGTCATAAACATGTTTGTGTGGTAGGTAAATGCTACCTACTATCTATTAATGATATTGTTGGGGGTTAGTTCTTTCCGTTTTCCCTTTGTGGAATTTTCCCCATTGTTATGCTAACATACCTAGTGGCAAGGAGAAGGGGAGAAAAGAGGAAAACCCCATGAAATTCAAACATCCAGAAGAGCAGATGGAAGGCTCTGGCTTGACCCATTTCTCCCGCAGAGTTCGGACGAGAAGGACGATCGGTGCCTCAGCCCCATCCCTGCCATCCCAGCACCGGGAGCCATCCTCACTGCTGTCAGACCCTGTCCTGCTGCCTTCTCGCTGTGAACTACCAACATCCAGCACTCTGCTGAGCACCAGGACCCACACGATGAGCGGAGAGCTCTCTCTCCATCTCTCTCCCCCTGGGACAGCGCTGCCATCACCCCCAGCCCTCCTGCAGCTCTGCGGGACCCGCCCGCCCCCAGCACCGGGAACTGCAGCTCAGGGAAAAGGTGCCTGCAGCCAAAAAACACTGGGACTGAGTTACTGTTCTGTTTGTGGGTAATTTCATAGCTGTTGTTGTTCTTGTTTGTCTTGCTAGATATACCAGTAAAGAACTGTTATTCCTACCCCCATATCTTTGCCTGAGAGCTCCCTCAATTTCAAAATCATAATAATCTATAAGAAGAAAGAATCACATTTTTCAGTTCAAAAGAAAGCTTCTGCTTTCCTTAACAAACACCTGTCTTTCAAACTAGGACAGATATCAAGCCAATGGCAAAATAAATTTCCTTATTCAAGTGAGAGAAGTAAACTTCTAGGTGGTAAAAATGACATGGAAAAACCAGACATTCAATAAACCAGTTACAATAAAATAATGATATTTTAGCAGTCTACAAATTTATTTCTAAGACTTTGTTGGCCCTTTTTAAATATACAATGGCAGGGAAAGGACTCTAAGAAGAGTTCTCCTCTTATTGAGTAAAACAAGCAAGTTAGAAATGTCTGTTTATAATCAAGTTCCAGGTATGCACATGTAGAGAAATATATGTAATGCACTAGAGGGTTATATTTTTCCTGTATTTGACTATAACACCTGATGTTATACATTTACTTGATTTTAAACATAGGAGTAACTTCATCACTTTTAGAATTGCTTCTGTACTCATTAAGCATGTATACTTAATTCTGTAGATGTTCACTTAAGCAGTGATGTGAGGTAGCTAGATCTTAACAGTTTAATTTGGGAAACAAAACATTTACATCTTCTCTGGCTGTGTCATAAATATATACACCTTAGGAATGGATAGATGGATACTGTCTGTAAATCTCCATTTTAGTTTCTTGACTAGTGATTTTTCTATTGTACCATAAAGTTATGTTTGTTGGAGAGATCCGAGCTCTTGCTGGGGTACTGAGGGGTGTCAAGAGGTTAGTTTTTAGTTAGTTAACCAAAAATGGAGGTGAGGGTGTCAGGGCTGAACAGAAGGAAGTTATGATAGATGTCCTTGGGAAACAGTCCAGGTTTGAGTCATTTTCTGTTACCATTAGCCAGGATGACAGTTTGTCTATTTTGGTTAAAATGTCAGAATCTTTTTCCTTCCAGGTCACTGTCCTTGGGAAGGTCTCCAATTGAATTGATGAGTTTGCAATGTGTATTCTGGCATTTGCATCAGAGGCTTGGAATTATTTTGTGAATTTTCTGTTTAAGCCCCATGAAAACCACAGTTAAAGAAAGGTAATTCTTAACTGCTCCATTTAGTAAAACTACTTGTGATTTGGGGGTTACATAAAATCTTTAAATTCTTCCTTGATTTGGCATTCAAACTCCTGTAATAGTTTTTGTACCATAAAACTTCTTGTGGTAATTCTAATTTGCTTGCACAGTCACTTCAGATATTCTTTACACAATTATGTTAAGCAGCTTGAAAGATAAGAGACATTATTGTAGTGAGCAAGTCAAGTCATTAAATCAACATCAGGTTAGCAAGGAAGGTGAGATGTCTGTGATGACATTAAGGTGAGAAGTAAAGTAATGACAATCTGAAGAGTGACTGTGTAAACAATTCATATTTTATACTGTACTGAGGAAACCAGTACAAATGTAATGATATCAGTGATAAAAATGGAAACAAATGCTAATAATAAAAAAATCAGATGTATCTCAATAGAAAGAGAAAATGAATGCTGAAGCAGAGACGCGTGAACTGTAAGACTCTCATGCCCTTTTCAGTAAAGATTAATTTTATTTTCTTTCAACAGAGCTCTCTAGAATAACTAGATATTTTATGAAGTAACTCTTGACAGAGTTCTCTGCAGATTTCCACACAACAGGGAATTAAAAAATTTTAAGGTGAAAGCTTGTAGGTGAATGATTAGAAGAGTGTCCCCCAGAGACTCATTTTTTGACTTTAAACTTTTTCTTCTACTCATTTGCTCTTTTCCTAGGCAAATAATTATGGAAAGTCACCCAGAGCACCAGTTATTGAGTTTTTAGGTGAGTTATAAACTCCTATTAATTTTAGCAAACATTGGGTCCTTATATGCATGGGCCTGAAGATATTTAGTAAAAGACACTGGATTAGAAAATGCATGTTCTTTGAATATTACTGAAAATGTTAAACATACGTTGGATGGCAGGGCTGGGTGCTGGGTAATTTTGGTCCCTGTACGTCTGTTTCCCCAGCTTTAAAACACTTATGTGTAGTCAGAACTCCTGAAGGATGATTACAATACTCAAACTATCTCATATCCTCAGTAATTAGAGTGCAGTGATTTCAGCTGACTTAGAGCATAAAAGTGAAAATGAGAACTGAGAATTACACTGGTGTAAAACTGTTCAGAAGATAAAATTCCTTAGGAATTTTTGGACAGGTTCCCCTTATTTTAATTGGTATTTGATTGAACCTGACAATTTTTAGATTTTGGGGAGTTGTTCATTGTTTCTTGAAGGTTTTTTTGGTATACTAGGCTAAAAATTTCAAAGCAACTTTCACTTAGTGAGGTGTTAAGGGCAAAATCTGTTTCTGGTCAAAATGTATTTTCTGGTCAAAATCACATATATGCTGGTGATAAATATTTAAAAGCTATTATTAGATGTTGACAACCAAAATTCTACTCTTCCTTTTGTCATGCTTGAAACAGGTAGAAAGTTTAATTTGGTCTCTGATGGAATGAATTATTTCCTTAATCATTTGCATAAATCTGTTAGTCTTGCTCGATTTTTTTTGGTTATATTTTTTTTCTTATTTTTTTTCCTACACAGTTGTAGTGGGTGTTTTCCCTGGATGGAAACCAGGCACTTGCCAAAGCCATTCTATCACTCCCCTCTGCAACTGAACAGGAAGACAAAATGTAATGAAGGGTTCATGGGTTGAGACACAGAATGGGAGAGATCACTCACCAAATACCATCAGACACGAAACAGACTCCAGCTGCGGAGATTAGTTGAATTTATTACTAACAGAGCAGGGAGATGGTTAATGGTGGTTATGGTCAGTCCATCACACAGCTGTTCCTATTGCTGGTCAGGGAGGAATCATTCCCCTGCTCCAGAGTGGGGTCCCTCCCATGGGAGATAGTTCTCTATGAACTTCTCCAGCGTGAGTCTGTCCCACAGCTCTCCACAGACTGCTCCAGTGTGGCTCCCCCATGGGATCACAAGTCCCACCAGGAGACATGTTCCAGTATTGACTCCTCTCTGCACAGGTCTGCAGGTCCCTGCCAGGAGCCTGTTCCAGCAAGCGTCTCCCATGGGTTCACAGTCCCCTCTCAGGTATCCACCTGCTCCAGCATGGAGCTCCTCTAGGGGCTTTGGGTGGATCTCTGCATAACCCATGGGCTGTGGGGCACAGCTGCTTCACCGTGGGATGCACCATGGGCTGAAGAGGAATCCCAGCCTGAAGCATCTTCTTCTTCTCCACTGACCTTGGTGTCTGTGGGGCTGGTCCTCTCACATGTTCTCACTCCACTTTGGCCACAATAATTGTTGTACAATGTACAGTAATTGTTTGTTTTCCTCCTTAAATATATTATCACAGAGGCATTGCCTTCATTGGCCCAGCCTTGACCAGCAGCACATCCATCTTTGGAGCTGCCAGGAATTGGTTCCGCTGGACATACAAGAAGCTTCTCTCAGCTTCTCATAGAAGCCATCCCTGTAGCCTCCCCACTGCCAAACCATGGTAACACAATACACTAGTAAAAAGCACTGAATTTCTTTTTCTCTTGAGTGTTTAATAGTGCACATAAAGTACACAAGGGACAAGATGTAAGGCATCCTGCAGAATGGTTGGGTTTCGGGTCATTGGATTCAACTCTGTTCGAATTTTCAGGAAAACTTTTTCCATAACCCAAGTAAATGCCTTAACAACTATCAAGACAATATGATCTTATTTCCTGAAACTGTTCATGCTTTACAATTTGTGTGACAAAAACACAATTACCAAAAAGACATCTGAAGCTAAGAGAAACATCTAGCCCAAATGGTAAAAAAATCATATTTGCTGCTTATAATTTTGAAACTTGCTAGTAAATAGATTCCTTCTTTCACTGTAATTTTACTGTTTTTTTCTCACAACTAATTTAGATTTTTGGTTGTGTTTAAAAGTCTTTCTCTGCCTTTTTCTCACCTTTGGGCAGTTTGGACATCAAGAAAAGAAAATCTCAAGATGACCTACTTGATAGCACCATAACTGTTGAGGTGAAATTTTCACCAGTGTGATTAGTGACATCACTGAAATCTCCCAGAGTAGATGTTCTGTGCAGTTGTAATGTGGGACTTCAGATGCTGACAATCTTAAATGACATTGATACGATTATTGCAGGCATGCCTTAAATGTGTCAAATCAGTCAGTGATTTCTGTAGCTTGAAAAGACATGCTTGGGAAATGATGACTTGAGAAAGGAAAAGTAATCATTTGCTAAGCCTCAATGGCTATTCTGGTGGCCCAGATCAAGGTGACTAAATAAATGTTCTTAGAACAAGCCTTTACCTAAAGTTGAAGGTAAAAGTAAATGTTCTGAAGCAATAATTTTGCACTGAATAGTTAGCTCATTCTCTAGTATTTAATGCTAAGATGAAGTGTGGTATTTTTTAAAATACAATCTGAATATTTATATAGGTTCACACCATTCAGAGCTCAAGGACTTGTCATTTGAAGTAGAATTGATTGATCTACCCAAGACAAATATGCTTTTCTGACAAAGTGCTAATAAATGCCTTCTGGCAGTCATAGAGTGTTTCTTTAAAGATCTTACTGTTTGTTTTTTGAAGTGATGAAATTTATAGGGACCTGTTATAAGGTTCTAATTGAATTTCACAGAAGTAGTCCTGGTGTGACCCAAAATAGGGAAAAAAAAAGTCCTCAAAGCTAGTCTCTGTGGAATCAAAGATTAAGAACACTAAACAGGAAAGAGAGGTCCAAGCTAGAAATAATTGTGAGACTTAATGAAGGTTTTTGAGAGAAGTTAAGGTTGATGATTTCTAACGATATAAGGAAGATGAAAAGATTCACAACAGAAAAGTGTTTATTAAAGCACTTTTTAAGAAATCTTAGGAAATAATAAAAGCTGCTTTAAAGCTTCCTATTAAAGTGAACACTAGGTGAATTGGAAAATTTTACCACCTGCATCCCTAAAATAACTTTTTGCTTAGCTCTTATTGCGAGGTTTAGCTGACTTTGAAGAACTTGAACAATTATTGTCACAAGGCTTTTTACTAAGATTGTGACTAAAGAACTACATAAATCCTATATTCAATAACTCGAAAAATGAGGTAACAAATTCTCCTGGTTATGTCAGAGCAATTTATAAGTCACAAACTAGCTTTGTTATCAAGCTAGATAAAAGGCATGAAAGTTTCTATGAAGACTTTCCCTAGTTTTTGGAGACCTGTCATTTTGGTTTCAGGTTCATGATACAGCCATTGCTGCACTTTAAGTTCATCATTTGATAAGAGGTGAACGTAGGATAACTTTGTTCTCCACCACCTTGCTTTTCTAGGACATATGAAGAATCAGCACAACTGACTGTAACAGCTCAAAAAATACATGAGAGACAGAAGTTCATTGCTACACTTCGTGAAGATTTTACCTTTATATTGGAAGCATTTGCAGATAAGAGGAAGTCAGTGCTGAAATCTGGAAATATTGTTAGTTACTGGAATAATGATGGTATCTGGGAGTCACAGCCTCCAGTCAGGTGTCTGCTTTACCATGGGCAAACTACTGAAGCTGTCCATCAATGGGTCAGCAGTGCCCTGGCAGCCAGGAGGGCCAGCTGTGTCCTGGGGGACATCAGGCACAGCACTGACAGCTGGGCAAGGGAGGGGATTGTCCTGCTGTGCTCTGAGCTGGGGCAGCCTCACCTCAGTGCTGGGGGCAGATTTGGGTGCTGCAATGTAAAAAAAGCATTAAACTATTGGAGAGTGCCCAAAAGAGGGTGACAAGGATCTCAAGGGGAGGCCTTATGAGGAGTGGATGAGGTTACTTGGTCTTTTCAGCCTGGAGAAGAGGAGGCTGAGGAGGTAGATCTCATTGAAGTTACAACTTCCTCACAAAAGGAAGTGGAGGGGTAGGTGCTGATCTATTCTCTATGGTGACCAAAAAGAGAACCCAAGGCAATAGCCTGAACTTGTGTCAGGGGTGGTTTGGGTTGGATATCAGGAAAACATTCTTCATCCAGAGGGTGGCTGGGCTCTGGGACAGGCTCTGCAGGGAAATGCTCACAGCACCAAGCCTGGGAGAGTGCACGTGTGGGCAGTACTCTTGAGTCCATGGTGTGACTACTGGGGATGGTCCTGTGCAGGGCTGGAATTGGACTCGAGGATCTTTGTGGGTCCCTTCCAGCTCAGAATATTCTATGATTCTATGATCAACTGTCTGTAATATTTATATTAAACAATTATCAGCATAACCTTCCTGTAGGTCTCTGGTCAACTGTACATTTTTGGCACAGTCTTTAAAAATGTCATTCAGTCCTTGACTTAAGGCTTCAGTAGCTCCAGTACTCTGTTTTTAAGTCTACCTCTTAAATTATCTGGATATTCCTACTGGTGTAGAGATGATGTCTGAGCTACTTTCTGAGCTACAAAGAGATGTATGTTCTTTTAACTCTGCAGGTTTTGCCTGGCAGTTTCTGACAGTAGATTGAGGAATTCGGTTTTCAGCTACAACATCCTCACATTTCTCAGGCCATAAAACAGGACTTGCTGATTTGAAAAATGGATTTTGGATTTTGTTCTCAAGATTGGCAAAGGAAATAGCATATGTATGCTGACTTTTGTGACAGAATGTGAAACTTCTGCATTTGAGCTGATGTTTGAGAAAAGCTAAGGTGAAGAAATAGCACAGGAATGGATTTTCAGTCTGGCAAAATAAACTTTGTGGGTGGGAAAGTGGAAAATGTTTCTGAAAATGCCCACTCATTTGTTTTTTGTGCTTCTATTAGGCTTCAGTCTAATTACTTTGTCAGACGCAGCTAGACCCTCGGACCTTCATCCTAATGTTTGGTAGGCTGTCATAAATTAAAAATTAACACCATTTTGTTAATTCTGAATTCTCCAGTATTCTCTCAATCCTTTTCATGTCTCGAAGTTTCTACTTCAGCAACCACAGATTATCACCACCTTTCGTCTTAATTTGCATCACACCTATTGAAGCCATGTAACTGGGGGAGGCTAGAGGGGTAACTTCACAGCACTTTCAGCATCCCTCACCTTCATTTTACCTTCATTTTATGTAGCTCGGTCACTCTTCCCCTGACAGCGCAGCCTCAGTGTAACTCAATATCCAACTGGGTAGACATTCATGATTTAAAAGATTTAAATGTTTCAATGATTTAAATTTTTACCCACTTCAGTACATTTTAACAGGTCTATGGGAATCCTGTAGCTTTTTGAAGGCAAACCTGGTATGCTATTTGTATGTGTGTTTTAGGAGATGGCCCTATAAATCACCATCCAGTGCTGCTGAATTGATATGCATGTATATTGTGGGTATAGATAGTCCATTATTCACACAGTAAAGCTAAAATGCTTCTTTAGAAATTTAGTTGTCTCATAAACCAAGAAAGTAAATCTGATTTGAATTAATTAGTGAAAAACTAAATTAATTTAAATATATTTTACACTAGGAATGTAGACTACTTGATGGCTAACTTCCTCTATATATCTTGTTTCATGTCCTTTAGATACCCATTACTACTGCTACATTACTTTTATATTTATTATTGTTGCAATTTTGAGGATATTGTGATAGCAACTGAATTTTCTGAGTGGATTAAATCATAAAAAGGGTCCTTGGCAGTCAATTGATTCTTACTGTACAATAAATGCCTGTTAACTGAAGTGCAAATTAAATACTTATTTTCAGAACATCCTATAAAGCATTAAGTATATTTTAAAAAATTATATTATGGACTCACAGTGTGGAGCCAAAAATAGGCAGCTTCAGAGTATGTTAAATATCCTTAGCAACCTGCTAAAATATGACATGGGAAACAGTTTACACTTAAGCAATTATCTGATAAGAACCAAGCCCAGTGAGCTTATTGCAGTATGTGTACACAGATAGGGTATACAGAATTGAGCATGTGCACAGACCCAGAGAAGGGCACAGAAAATGACTGCTTCAATATGTACATAATAAAACAAAAGTTCATAATATGTATCAAAATTCAGTAGGCATGTAAAGATTAGAGATGGCAGATATTAGGGGATTTGAATAAAGAATGGTTTAGTTTACGGTGATGTAGCTTTCTTGTAACTTCAGTGGAAGTATACTGAAATGCAGCTGAAGTAGTACAATGGTGAATTAAGGCAAAACATTCCTGATTATTGGGATTTAGACATTTCCACTAATTTAATGCAAATAAAAACTAAACAGAATTCTATATTTAAGCATTTATTCAGCTTGTTTTGGCTGTCTTTTCAGACTAAGAACATTTTCTGTTCCTTTGGCACATTGTGAGAAGGGGTGTATGCCTTCCCTTTGAGATGTGTTGAAAATGAAGTGAAAAGTGTATCTGCTATCTGTATTTTTCAGGTAGTAAGAGACTATACAGATGATGGAGTTGAATGAAAGCTCTTCTAAATCCCCCTAGATTATATGACCTGTGATTTAAGGAAAGTTTTCAGAGTAGACTGATATCTTTGATTATCCAGCTTTTAGTGCCAAGCCAAGTTCTCAGCTGGCATAGATCAGTTTAGACCCTCAGAAACACAGTGCAGTACTGACTTTCATAGCTGCACATCTGGACCTCTGAGATCTGTGGGTTTATTATTTTTTTCCCTGCTCTTAAATTAAGCACAAACCCCTGCATGTTTTGTTGTCCTGTTTATATGTCTGATTCTTTGTCTTCAAAGAAATGAAAATAAGATCTTTTAATTGAAGGAAGTTGTATCACAACGAGACATGGTACTACCCACTTTGCTGCTACAATATTTGATAAACTTCATTGAAAAAGTGGAAATTATAGGCATTTCTTAAGAAATAATCAGAGGAATTCTGAATGGGTCATTATATTTAGGGGGAGATAACATCCTCTTATAAAAAACTGGAACAATTGTTAGGTGATCTGATTATGTTAGCTGCCAAAAACCCACAGGGAAGTCCTTTCACTCCATCTGTGCAGACAGAAAGATGAGAATTAGCATGGGAGCTGTTAGTCTGGCTCAACATCAGTTCATACTGAGACAAACCTCTTGCGATTATTCAAGAAGGTTGGAGAATAAACTGGATGGGAAACTATTTTGTGTTCCCAGTATAATTTAAAGGGGTGGGGAAATGTTGTCACAGTTGGTTGAGAATTTTAAAACCTGGAAATAACAAACTGAAATGAAATTGGAGCAGTCTGCTAAGCAAAGCTAAAAAAGTGGCTGTAATTTATTTTTATTTGAGTATAAACATATTAATCTACAACTGACAGTAGTGGTAGGTATAAATGGCCAAGACTTTTCCAAATGACATATGCTTTTTTCATTAAACGTCCAAAAGTTTCCAAAGGCAAAGACAGATAAAGAAATCTTTCATTATGTCATGGTTTCAGCTAGGATAGAGTTAATTCTCTACCAGTAACTGGTAAAATCTGGCATAATTTTCTTCCAGTTGCTGTGCTTCCTGGATTTAGTATGAGGGAAATGTAGACAACACACTGATGTTTTAAGAGTTGCTAAGTTGTGCTTACCCTCAGCCAGGGACTTTTCAATTTCTCCTGCCTTGCCAACAAGGAGGTGCACAAGGAGCTGTCAGGTAGCATAGCCAGGACAGTTGGCACAAACATCTAAAGGGATTTTCCCTGCCACAGAATATTATAAACAGTATATAAACTGGGAGGAGGTTGCCAGGAGGGACCAGTTCCTGCTGGGGGGGCATTGGTCAGCTGGTGGTGAGCTGTTGTATTGTAAATCACTTGTCTTCCTTGGGATTTATTTATCTGTATTGTCTCCTTTTTCATTACAATTACTATTATTGTTATTATAGTACTATTTTACCTTGTTTCAACTATTCAACTGTTCTTATCTCAACCCAAGGGCTTTATTTCCTCTGATCCTCCTCCCCATCCCACCACGGGCACCATGGGGGAATGAGCAAGTGGCTGTGTGGTACTCAGTTTTTGTCTGGGGTAAAACCACAACATATTACTGTTTAAATTCAAGATTTTCTCTAATCTCCATGTAGTAGGGACATGTAGACCGACAAGTTTGAAAGAGTCAGGATGCAGGCCAAGGACTTTGCCATTTACTTAGAGGGTATTCCCAGTAACTGAGATGAGGAATATCTATGTTTGTATTCAGGAAAATATATATATTTCATGTGACAAAATAAAGAACAGCAGGGAAGTGGATATTAAAGAATAACATCTTGAGAATAATAGATATTTATCCTTCCAGAAAATGCTGTTTTGAAACGTGAAACTTGTTTGTTGTATTAACAACTCTCGAATGTATGATTTTTGTTTGAAATTTCTTTCTGAATACTGAACTTGATCTCACAGATTGCATATATCCTACCTAAATTTTTGTGCTTTCCTGACCTAAATAAAATTTCCATTTTACGTGATAAACAAGGAAAATATTCTTAAGGCATAATATTTACCCTTCCTGGTTTAGTATGTACATTAGCATCAGTCTTTGGAATTCTCAGTTAAATGCCATGCGCTATTTTCTGGGTGAATGGTACAATAATTGCATCTTTATTTGTATTTACATAAATATTATTTCACCTTGTGAAAAAGTCATCCATAAAGAAGAGAATATGACCATGTATTTCCTTTGTAATTTCTGATTCAGAACAAATCAAAAGAAACATTTTTATTCCAAGGGCATAAAAAGAAAAGTGCAGTTTGGGTATTAGTTGTGGGTTTAACAGCAGCTAATCTCACCCATGAGGTTATCAGCTTCTGGGTGATCCTATTTAAATCACTTTTGATACCACAGCAGGCCTTATGAAGCATACACTGTCTAGCTTTGCCAGTGAGAATTAATATGATTCACAGCTATCAAATGCACATTAAAACAATATAGTTCTATTCATGCAAGCATATTTTCATATTTCTGAGAAGAATTTATATCTGTATTTCAACAGTGTAAAGAGCAAAGCCCAAAAATAGGCTAATTTGTAAAGGTTGAATGTTGCAATACTTGCTCATGGGGAAGTCTGTACTCAAATGCTTCAACAGCTTCATTCTAAGTATAATTACCTGAGTTAAATTAGGACATTCAATACTTCAATAAACTAATAAGTAAGTGAAACCTATTCAAGCAATAATGACTCAGTAAATTTCGAAATATATCTTGTTCAGCACTGGAATCTTCAGAGACTGAAAAAAACCAAGAATTTAGAAACCTGCTGGTTGAGTTTAATTGTATTTGTGAAAGCACCCATTGCAAGAGGATTTAAAGAGCTAGTTAAACTATCAAAGAATCACAGGATGGGTAAGGTTGGAAGGGATCACAGTGGATCATCTTGTTCAGCCTCTTTTCTCATTCAGGGCCATCCCAAAGCACAGAACTGTGTACAGACAGTTCTTGAATGTCTCCAGTGATGGACACTCCACAGCCTCTCTGGGTAACTTGTTCCAGTGTGTGGTCACCTGCACAGTGAAGAAGATCTTCCTCATGTTCAGGTGCAATTTCCTGTGCCTCAGTCCCCTCTCAGTCCCTCTTGTCCTGTTGTTTGGCACCAAGTAGAGCTTGGTACATCCTCTTGGCATTCTTCCTTCAGACACTTGGAGACACTGATGAGGTCCCCTCTCAGTGACGTCTTTTCAAGGCTGGAGACACCCAGCTCTGCAGCCTTTCCTCAGAAGAGAGAGAGGCTCCAGACTCTTGACCAGTGTCATAGCCCTCAGCTGAACTCGCCCCAGGGGCTCCACATCTCCCTTGTGCTGTGGTGCTACGTGTCCTGATCTTCCCTTGAAGAACTAATAAATGCAACAAGTGCCTGTGAATGTTGTCCACCTGATCTCAGCTTTTCTCCATGGAAATTACCTAAGGAGCCAGCAGAGCTACTATCCCTGCAGCAGCAGTCACCAGCAGGATAAAGAGGGCTGCCACAAAAGGGACACTAAGCATGCACCACTTCCCTACCACACTGGAAAACTGGTACAGGAATTTATTGTTTGGAAAGTAAATAAACTATTTTCATAGTCTGAAAATTAATTAATCACTTTATAATTTTAACATTATTAGTCACTCATTGGTAAATTTTATTTTCACAGGTCGTGTTTGATGGAAAAGGTTATAAAGTAGCATAACATTCATGAAAAGTGTCTGGAAGTAAAAGGTCTGGTCTGATGCTGCATAAAACCTCTTGAATGCAAAATACAAAATGTAATTAGGTGGAGAGATTTAATTTTTTAAAATGGAATTTAATTAAATATTTCACTTCAAACACTAATTTTTGCTTTGACATTTTAATTTTATGTTTAACTTCAAATAAACATATTTAAGTAAACAATTTCAGTTGAAAAAATATTTTTAGAAAGAACAAGGTATTTTAATTTAAAAGTTTAAAAAGTTCCAAACATGTCAAAAGGCCTTATTCCAACTACTGTAACAATAGAACATTTTTAGAATTGTACTTCTCCCTTTTTTTTTTTCCCATTAATATCTCCCATGAAAAAAAAAACAACCCAAAAACCTATGAAAAGGTTCTGGCTAGTCTTGCTTTGGCTACATATGAGTATACATTTTTCTGGAGAAAAAAGGAAGCATGATGTAAATTAATGCCGTTAATTTGCAGAAATTTCCTGCTCCTGTGTAATCTCTGTATTAACATACCAGACAATCATTGTGAGAAATTTAAGAAAATTTGAATGATTAGTCCTTAAGATGTTGGGTAAAAAAAAAAAAAGACACACTGCTCATCTTGGCTATTGAAACTGCACAGCAGTATGACCTTGCCCACACTGTCAACTTACGACTTCATTGTATTTCATCCTCTGGCTAGGTCTTGTTTCACCAAGAGAGATGATGGATAATTTTTCAGCTCCTGTATTTCTGGAACATTTGCTTCTTTGACAACTATTGTAAATGAATATATTGCCTAAAAATCCCTGTGCTCAGAAGTAGTCACATCTCATTTCACTCTTTTCTCTTTTTCACCCTTTCCTCTTTCTCACTTATAGATGTTTGTCTAAATTATTTTATTTTTTTAGTTTTTTATATTTCATTATGTTTACTTTCCATTTTTAGGGATTTAAGGAGTATTTTTGTTACCTTGTGTTAGGGAAATGTTCTTTTTTTCTTTCAATTTGGATAAACATTCTCTTTCTCAATTTATACCTCACTCCCCCACCAAACATTTTCACAAAAACTTGAAAAAGCATTGGCATTTGAAATCTGTATTTTATCTGTCCCATGGAGAGACGTTTTGCAATGTATTTTTATATGACTAAAAGAAAACTAAAATTTATTACTATGTTAGTTTTGTTATAGCTAATAGCATAGTGAATTTTTTGAATGCCATGTAAGAAACAGTAATTAAGAATGCCAAGTTAGACATGCAAGAATTTAGAAATAACGGAATTAAAATAACCTTAACCGGTACAGAATACTCGTATGTATTTTTAGTTGTGATTTTACACATTTTTTCCCCCAAAGTCTCCCAGTTTATTCAGTATAGAGGGTAATTCACATCCATGAGGAGGGACTGGTATGACCCTTTACAGTCACTTCCAACTAAAACGTGTGCAGCCTTCATGTATTTTGGCTCAGGACTACTCCCCAGTCCATGCTATGTCATCAAAAGTCAACCAAACCTCTTCTCTACCTTGAAAAGAAAACTCTGGGTCAGTTTGGCAGGGAGACTGCAGCAGTAGCAGCTTTCAGAATTACCTTGGACAGTTTGTGGGTACAGCAAGATGTTTGAATCCCACACTTACACCCCCCTATTCTGTGCTATTTATTCTCTGACACTGTGTATAATATATCTGCAGACCCCAACCCTATCACTCTCCATCATGTTACTCCTTAGCTTCCTAGTTTTCTCCACCCAGTTTCTATCCCAGCCTTATGTTGTTCCTCGTTTTGTCCACCCCAAATAGATGCTCTGCATCCTTCACCAAGCATGAGAACTGGAGCTAACTGAAAGAATGACTATTGCTTGTCTTCTACATTAGAGACTACAGGTGCTTAATATGAAAGAGAGGTCTGAGGGAAATTGCAGGAAGGAAATTCTGAATCTTTTCTGTTTCCTTAAAATATTGCTTGATTTAACTGTGTGAGTTTCCTAATCTGTTAAAGCCCTTTTCTTCTAGTAAGAGACTAAACATCAGCTGAAATTTTTATTTTAGCCATTCAGTCTGCCTATATCAACTGTAAAAATGTTAAATACAGAAACTAAAGACATTCTTTTGCTGAGGTCATACTGATGTTAAAAAAAAGGGCAAGACAAGAAAAAAATGAATCCAGTTAAAAAAATATTATTATTATTATTATTATTATTATTATTATTATTATTATTATTATTATAATTTATATATAGGTAAAATTAGTCATACAAAAATGCATGCATATATGTTAACATAAATATCATGTTACAATCTTCACCAGATTTGTGTGGAATCACAACCAAGAATAAGAGCAATCTACTTGTGTGCAACCACAGACACACACACATAAACATACACAAGTTTCCCTTCCTTCTAACTTTTTGTACTTTGTTTGAGCTTACTTTGTCACTTTGGTATTGGCCTCTAGGATTCAAAGGTAACATAGTTAGTAAAACATGCATGCCAACAATAAAGTAATAAACACCAGGCTGAGATGTATCTGGAAACCTCAAAAAAGTGGTATTACAGAGTTGTAGCCAGGCATTTTGGTCCCTGACTTATCAAACTGAAAATTTTGTCATACAATAGAAGCAAGAGGTGCCATAAAATGATAAACTGAAAGAAATAATATACTGGGTGATAGTAATCTCACATTTTTTTGTCCTTTTAGTGTTTTTGTCTTAGGTAGCTTTCTGTTACTGAGATTGCTGCCAACATCTGCTTCCATGTAGTGAAAAAGGTATTGCTTGATGTAAAGTTCTGACACATTTGTGTTGAGAGTATAAATTCACTTTGATTTATTTTAAATTGTGAGACAGTGATAAATTACTGTGTAATTATCATGTCTAAAATGGCAACCTGAAGTAATGACAAGTCCTTTTAGATTTTTTTCCACTTCTACTAGTAAGTGTACATGCAATAGTTCAAAAATACTGCTTCATTTTGTCTCTGTCGCAACATTATTTTTACATCTTCTCTCCTAGATGTTTTTGAATAGCTTCCTCATGCTTTTGCCCCTGAACTGAGAATTTGAAGCTATTTCATTTTTGGCCTTTGTCTTCATAGTTTTGCTTAAGAGAACTGATCTGAGATATTGCAACCAGATTAAGTCCTTCTGCAGACACATTCAGAAAAATTAGCAATGTTTAATTTGTTGTTAAACATGTGATTTTAAAGTTCTAACTTTAGTCACTATAGGTTTGTGGTGTCGTGTGAGGTCCTTACATTTAAAATCCATTTGTCTGAGCCTAGAGTTTAATTTTGTTGCATTTTACTATATAAGTTCGCTACAGTGCTGCATTTTGCACAGGATCTGTGTGCAACTGCACAAAAGATAAACCTAAAAAAAACCTTGAATTTAAAACTTTCAGCTTCTCTAACTTCCTGGGGTGAGGATGTCCACAACCTAACAGGGCTGAGAGAAGGCTTTTTAGTTTTTATTTTGTCCTGAACTCCTGTTGCTACTTTCATACTTACACTTAATTGAGAACTGCATTTGGAATTTTTTTTAAAAGGCAAAAATCTAGGTAAAAATATGCTTCATGAGAGCATTTAACATGCAGTAAAAGATCAGCATGAATGCAAAATGGGCTTTTAGACTTTTTAAGAACATATCTAAGGCCAGAGTGGACATGTTTCCCTCTTTCCCCCCCTAAATAAGATTATTAGTCCTTAAAGAACTCATCCACAAACTAGGAAGCGGAATCCAGAATCTACTATATTGAAATACCTAGAAGATAATCAGGGCGTCTCTGGAGCAAGATATTAATCTTAATCCTGTTTGCTGATACCAATGAGTAGAACACCAATAATGTTGGAGAGAAAGAGATTTTTGATTCTGTACTCTGGAGAATTTATCTGAGAAGAAACACCCTGATTTCTGGTTGCAGGAATTTTCATCCACAATATCCAATGACTGTTACTGGAATGTCTTAAATAGCAAGAAAACTATGCATTATTCTGTTTTATTTAAAGACACAAAATTCTCTTAGACTTAAGTTCTTCTAGTTTGGATTTCACTCTTTTGCCAAGCAACTGACCATCGGTACTGAGAGGACTTTTAAAAAGGGCCATGGAAACTTCAGTTTATCTTTTCTCCTGATCCACCATGTCTTAACAAGTCTGGAGCTGCTGCCATATAAGCCTTACCTTTGCTTAAATCTGGGAAGCTTCACTAAATGTACACTTAGTACAATCTTCTTAAGTAGATACACTATTTATAAATTATTATGTGATTATTTATAAATTATAGTACTATATGTAAATGTACGTTATTTTGAACACATTTATACATCCTGTTGCAGATCTAGTATACTTCTCTGACAAAAATAAAGGGCCAGACCCAGCCCTAAGATCTCCCTCCCAAGTCATATGAGCTCTGTTCTCCTAGTTGCTGTTCATTTCAAGCACTCTATGCCTGAAAAAAGTTGTGAAGCCATGGCAAATGGTTTCACAGTGATTAATGATAATCAAATTTTATTGCATGTCTTAAAAGTCCATTGGTGGGAAAATTCACCTGTACCTGGACACAGTTCCGCATACATAGAATAAAGTTTGCAGTATAACTATTAGGACACAAAATAGTAGACACTAGTTGACACAGTCAAGTTCGTGTAGCAGATGTGAAAAACAACTGCAAAACATTTCCAGAACTTACTCACTCACACAAAATTTACTTCTGTTGTTGCAGTTCTGACACCTACAGAGAATGAAAAACACCTGCTCATGCTGATAATCTAAGAATATTTAGGAAGAAATTGCTGTGCCTATGGGAGATAGAATAAACTTTCCTGAAAAATATTCCTCTCCCAAAGGAAGTGTCATAAATTCTCTAATACAGTCTAAAGAAATCACCAGCCTCTAAGTTCCATATTTAAGGTTACGCCTCATTTACTCAGCAATGTGGAAGGCTGTCAAATTATTTTTATGCTGATTGCACTTAGTCTGTGTTATACAACTTTTGCATTAAGTATCCTGTGTTTAAATGTTTGAAGTAACTGAAAGGATTTTGATGTATATGATTATATATTTTATTTAAAGAACTGACTTGAGTAAAACACATACTGAATAATTCTTTAAAATACTTGAATCTAAATCCTGAAGAAACATAAGCTGCTATTTATATCAATTAACAGTTCTGTGAAACAATTGACTACCAAAGACTTTTTCCAATGGTCAAGGAAAACTCCTACTACAAATCTGTGTTACTATTAAGAAGTAGCAGTGGAATATCTGCTTTTTTGAGTCAAACATAAATGCTTTTTAATAAAGCAAGTATTTTTTTAATGGGGAATAAAGAGTTAGATAATTAATAGAGACAATTGCAATGATTTACTCTCTAGCAAAAGCCTGTGATTAATTTTTTCTTTCAATTTTGCTACATTTGTAAAGATTTTACTGAAGTCAATGGTAGTCACACAACTAGAAAATTGGTTTGTGAATGTCAGGCCTCTAGATCAGAAGAAGTTTAAATCCAATTCAGACACTAGTTCTGGTTTCTAAATGCTTGGGATCAGTTATAAGAATTTAATTCATATAATATAAAATGCTGAACAAATAATCTTATTAAATCAGTGACTAAATAAAGAGAATAATTTATTTCCACTATAGAGACCTGAAAAGTGAGGCTTCAGACCTCAGACAACTCAGAAGCAAAAAGAACATCTTAAGAAAGAATAACAGCTGGATGAAACAAAGTAATTTTATTATTCACTCTGGCTGTTATCACTGCGACATCTGTTTTGGAAGGTGAAATATGGGGAGGTTACAATAAACTGGCTATAAATGAATATTTTCAATGAGAAAATGAGTGAAAATTTAAATCAGTAAGTGCTTTGGAAGAAATAAACAACCCAAAATAGAAATTAAAAAGAGCGAATGAGGAATACTTAGAGATGAGTTCTTGGGTATTTTACGAAACTGGAAACAGCATGAGTGATTAAGTGTGGAAACTGAACCTTATCACTACAGTGAGTGGGATATATCTCTTCTAAATTACATGTCTGAAAGTCAGAAGTCTAGCACTGAACTGCTTGCCCTAGGTTTCCTTTATAGTCAATAGAGAAATCTAGGCATCTCTAGAGGGCGATTCATCTCTGACTAAAATAGGCATCTGAGATAGGTCAAATGAATTGCCCTCTAGAGGTGCCTGTTTCTCTCCACTTCATACTTAGATATCTGGCTTTTAAATGTCTAAAGGTAGGTGAGATGAATTCCACTTCAGATCTTACATTGGTCCTGCATTCTACAGTGGACTGGCCATTAGTAACCAAAAATCTCTAAGGAATGTTGCAATGTAGATACCTAGTACTGACCAAGAAGTGAAGAATAATGTCGTTTGACTCAGATTGACTCTGCAATGAATGTTTTCAGCCAGCATTTTAAGTGTAGACCTTGGCCAAGACTCTGTGACTTGTGGATATTCTCACATTTCCTTCATGAGAGGGTTTCTGGATGAAATGTGGTCTTGATGACTCTTAAAGTGTTGTGAGGTCCTGGGTTAGCATTGTTAGCCTGTTCTCTATGTTTGGCATTTTGACTGCTGCTGCCTGCAATGTTACGTCCCTAGCTGAACCAGTCAAAGCCATTCAGGATTTTCCTCTTTAGATATTTCAAATTTTTCATCTATATCTAACTATCTATCATCTATCTATTTATCTATCTGTCTATCTATCTATCTATCTATCTATCTATCTATCTCTATCTCTATCTCTATCTCTATCTCTCTCTATCTCTATCTCTATCTCTATCTCTATCTATCTCTATCTCTATCTCTCTCTATCTCTCTCTATCTCTATCTCTATCTCTATCTCTATCTCTATCTCTATCTCTATCTCTATCTCTATCTCTCTCTATCTCTATCTCTATCTCTATCTCTATCTCTCTCTATCTCTCTCTATCTCTATCTCTATCTCTATCTCTCTATCTATCTCTATCTCTATCTCTATCTCTATCTCTATCTCTATCTCTATCTCTATCTATCTATCTCTATCTCTATCTCTATCTCTATCTCTATCTCTATTTCTATCTCTATCTCTATCTCTATCTCTATCTATCTCTATCTCTATCTCTATCTCTATCTCATCTCTATCTCTATCTCTATCTCTATCTATCTCTATCTCTATCTCTATCTCTATCTCTATCTCTATCTCTATCTCATCTCTATCTCTATCTCTATCTCTATCTCTATTTCTATCTCTATCTCTATCTCTATCTCTATCTATCTCTATCTCTATCTCTATCTCTATCTCATCTCTATCTCTATCTCTATCTCTATCTATCTCTATCTCTATCTCTATCTCTATCTCTATCTCTATCTCTATCTCTATCTCATCTCTATCTCTATCTATCTCTATCTCTATCTCTATCTCTATCTCTATCTCTATCTCTATCTCTATCTCTATCTCTATCTCTATCTCTCTCTATCTCTATCTATCTCTATCTCTATCTCTATCTCTACCTCATCTATCTACATCTACATATATCTAATCTATATCTGTGTCTACATCATCTAATCTATTTATCTATCTATCTATCTATCTATCTACCTATCTCTATCTATATCTAATCCATATCTATAAAAATCATATTTACAGGTTGCTCCCTTGGACTGTTAATCTCCTTTTCAGGAGAAGGGAAAGCAGAATCTATCAGGTAAAGTGTTAAACTGCAACCTTGCTTAATCGCTTTCATTATAGTCTGGGGTGAAACATATTTGTTTGTTCCTTCCAATGGTTTCTGTATCTACTCAAAATGTAAATTCTGTTGCACAGACTGTCTATTGTAAGGTGCAAGCACAACACAGGAATCATGAGTTTGGGAAGAGCCTTTGTACTTCATGGTACTCGTAGGATGTAACAAGTATCATTTACTCATGAAATCAGACCTCCTCTGATTATTTGGTTACTTTTATAACTTTGTGTAATTTTATTTTACAACATACAGATTAGTGAAAAATTCCATTATTTTAGTTGTGATTAATCCCATAGAAAAACATGTCTTTTCTGTCATGGTCCTGGAGCAGAGAACAAAAGCTCTTCATGAGACCGTAATAGATAAAACATTTATCCTTGGAATGTCTTTCTGCTTGATACAATGAGCACACAGATTGCTTTCTGTCGTTTTCCCAACATCCCTATGATTCTTTTTCATGACCACAACATGCAATATATCAACCCAAAGTAAAAACCCATTCACCTCCTCCCACCATCAAAAGAAAAGAGGTTAAAAGGCTATTATCTTTCCTAGTTTTCCTTAGAAATTAGAGTATATTTATTTAGTTCTTCTGAGAAGCACAATATAAAAGATAAAATGACAAATCTTAAAAAAAATATTATGGAATAACTTCATGGACTAAAAAGATGGTTTTAGTAATTTTTAGTAATCAAGGATTGAGAAATGCACACGGTATCTTGAACGTGCATATCAAATTAAATATCATTAAATTGTATACACAAATTAATTAAACAGTTGGGAAATTCAATTTAGCAATGGGTCACTGGCTCTAAACTACAACATTCTACCTTAGGCTAAATTAAAAAGTAAGCATTTGGTATTTTGACATTTCATTAACAAAACTGCCTTTACCACAGACTAGTCTGAATGATAGAAAAGAATGAATTCTAACTGTGAGGGTAGAGGATTTACTGGAAGATAGAATAAACCTAATCTGAAAGGAAAATAATTGGAAAAGATGTGTGGATTTGTAATTATTGGAGTGAAAAATAATATGTTTTTTCATATTCTTTCTGAGAAACACTGATGGATCATTTATTCAGGAAATTAAAATCCTATTGGCAGCTCTCAATAATGTAATGTGGAAAAAGGAATAGAAGAAGGAAAATTAGAGTGAAGAAAATGTATTCAGTATTTTTTTCTTTTTTCCATCAGAAAAAAAAAAATTAGAGATGAAGAGTAAAATCAATTGTTATTTGCTGGTTTACTGGTTCAATATGTGCAAGACACATATTCACACACTCATTGCCCTTTACCTTGAGACAAATCCACATGACCAAGATGCACAGACAGGATATGCATAAGTGAATTTTAAAAAAATAAAAGTACATTCAAACAGTACAACAAAGATAATTTGCACAACCTGTAGATGCAGACCCTTGATTTTTCTGATAATCAGTCCTTAATTTCCAAACTGTTTTGTAATGTTTGTTTCTATAGTCTGGTTTCTTCTTTGAAAAGCATCTTATGTTTGTCATGATGTCTTATATCAAATTTAATTTACCTATGTTGCCAAGTCTCATAGATTGTGCTCCACCTATATCATCAATTACTACTCATTCTGACACAGCTGATCATATTTTCCTTTTTTTACTCTGATCTTTTAATTCTGACCATATGAGCAGATTCTTATATTCTGTCTCTGCCCTGACCTGAATGAGTGAGTAGCACGTTCACAGATCTATGCAGTAGGGTTTCTCCTCCTCCTGAGGAGTCTTTGTACCAACTTGCCTGTCAACCATGAATCCATTTCCCCTATTTCCATTGTTATGTTGCTCAACTTCTTTGCTCCTGAGTGTTTTTTTTTTAAATCCCATTCCTGCCTTTTAGATCACCAGAAAGGCCCTGAATGTAACAAATAGGTGCCATTTATAAAGATGCTCACATCACCTAGATTTTTGAGTATGTGTGTAAACAACGTGAAGAATATTGGAATTAAAATCTTGTCTTCTTGTCTACAACCCCAAGAGGGTGAAAATCCCAACAAAATGGAAATATCCAAGCCTAATACTCTCTGTGCAGTGACCCCGAAGACAAATTTTCCTCATATTAAATGCATTTCACAGCACTTTTAACAATATTTTTATTTGCCAAATGACATGCCAACGTGTTTAGAGATTCATAAACTTATGGTTTCATAGTTACTTTCCTCACTCAGAGAATAGCAATGCTATGTTAGTGATTCCAGACTCTACCATGCATTGTTTATCAACACAGCTGGACCCATCTGTGCTGGTGACTAATATTAATGCTTGTCCAGTTACACTGGATCTCTATGGTATTGTTGTGTCCTATCTTGAAGACTCTGATTATGAAGGCCCATAATCAGCTGTGATCATGCTAGATTAAGTAAATACTCAAAATACAAGTTATAATTCTTTCATCTGGAGTTCAGTTTCATGAGTATTGATCATTCCAAGTGTTTTTAGTGGTTCTATCCTTGACCTTTCCTCAACTAACAGAAAAATAAACAACACTTCAGATATTGACACATTAAAAAATTAAAAGAATATTTAGGCTATGATTCAGCATGCTTGATTTCAGTTATTTACATGATAAGCTTATATTAATGAAAATCATGATAATCATAATCAAGATTTTTTCTTAGTGGTGAAAGAAAAGATGAATCATGCAATAAGCCTGCTATCAGATTTATATCTTAATGAGTATGTATCAGTGGAGATACTTCCTTCTTTCCTTTGACTGTTTTGTAAGACTGTATATGCAACTTAGGAAGTGCCTGGCAGTATTTAACTGAATATTAATTGTAATGTTTAGCAGCATGAAACAATTTTGCAAGGTTATGCAGAATAAGAATTTCCACATAAAGAAAGCTTATGTAAATTAGTGCTGAATATAGACATTTCTGTAGGTTCTGATTTTAATTTCTACAAAAGTCTAGAAATCTGGAAATACCTACCAAGGGCTCCTATACGTAACAGTCACCAGACTATGTATTGAAAACACTTTTGCAAACCCTGACTACTCATTACACAGGAAAGGGGCAAAATATGAGAAATCACTGACCATCCTCTTGACACTTTAAGGCCAGTGTGATGAACCAGATACATAATTTCATTGTATGTTAATAGTAATATTTACACTTCAACTGAATAGATGGTTCCAATTTTTGTGTCATATATAGAAACAACCCGGAAAATTACGGTGTCTGACTGAGTATCTGGTAAAGACTGGAGCAACAAAATTCTGAAGATCAATGTCTTTCTATCTCTTGTAGCTTGGCCATGATTTTTATTTTACCCGTGTGGAATATCTGTACATTTAAGGGATGTATTGACAAACATAATATAAAAATTCAGAGAGGAGGAATACTTTCAGAAATTGAAGCAATTCAAGATCTGCTTTAAAAATACAATCACAAAAAGTCTCTTTGAAAGAGGAAGTTGGCTGTGCCTTGATTGTCAGATATCCCCCTCAATTTTCATTTTGTGCTTGTTGATAGTTTTTTGAAGTATTTTTTCATACCTCAGCTTTATCAGTTTTCATTTTTACTTGTTCACAAAGAGTGAACATTTCAATTTGCACATCTTTCTACTCCCTAAGAAAAGGTGCCTATTTACCTGCACATTTAACTGTCCTTCTTTTGTCTTTCAGGTAGTGTATATCTATTTTAATACAAGCTGTATTGGACTTTTCTATGTAAGTGGGTAGTAACTAGCACACTGAAAATTTTTGTAGGGTTAATAAGTAAATAGTAATAAAAATAATAATGACAGGGATAATTACAAAAATGAAAGGAAAAATCTTTTCTTATAGACTGGTTATGTAGTCATTTATATTTGCATGAAATCACTATTGATTTGAAGGCCAAAATCAGGATCAATTGACAGCTACTCATTATCTTGACATTAGCATAAAATTGTACTGACATGATGCAAGAATAAAAGGTGTCTTGAGGCATACTGAAGCTGGATGAGAAGGACAGTGCTAAATTAGCCTGTGTTTCATTGATCATAAATATGCCTTGGTTGTTAAAACCTGGCAAAATTCAGGGCAAGTATGAAGATTGCATTGCCATTCAATTTTCTGCATTGGACAGAAATATTCAGAATTATATGCATAACATCTGTAGATCCTTTTGAAAACTAGCTGTATTTTCAAGGGCCTAATCAAAGTAGAAAGACAAGTAAGCATTTATTTAAAAGATGTTGTCATGATTAATGTACTGCTCAACATCCAAAGAGTTAATGGGCTTTAACTAGCCAGTTATCTCAAGCTAGTATGAATTTGGCTGTCTTAAATTTGCAAAATTTTTCAGTGAACACAGAAGGCAGTGAAGTGACCTGAAAGGTATTTATTACTCTTCTGTGGTCCTATTTTTAGTCATCAAGCTTAGATAGGAAGGAGTGTCTGTAAAGGAGGTATCTACCTCTCTGAAAATAGAACAAGCGAGATTGAACCACCTAAAAATATTGAAAGACTTTTTTTCCAAATAATCTTAGGTATGTTTTTGGATTATCAGATTTGATTTTTTTTTTTTCCAAAAAACATCCAGTGTCTTCAAACCAGTTAAATTATAGAAACAAAATGTTATGAGGATTATGATTTCATGCTTTCCTACAGTGAATATTGCCTGGGCAGGGTGGCTGTGAACTCAGTTCTGTTAGGTAAAATAAAAAGCAGTCTTAATGAAGTAAGCTGCAAAATGCTAAGGAATCAGCAACACTTCTTAACAACTTTGTATTATGCTTGAAGAATTCAAGGTGGATTTGGCAACATTTATTAGCTAAATCTTTCATCCATGAATTGGTGAAGCTTGTGAAATCTAAGGTAAACTTTTGATCGTGCTGAGTAAGAGCAATTAATAGCAATGTATCAAGAAAAATTTCTAAATCATTGGTAATTGGAATGACAAGCAAGACACTGCTCAAACACTTCATTAAACTTCTATTTTTATGGGGATTTCTTCATTTCCACTGGAATGAACAAGTCAGTATGCATGACTTATTCTGCAATGAACTTTGATGAATTTTTCTAAGTACATTAAAATGAGCTGCATCTTCTGTTAATCCAAAGACCCCCCCCCACCCATACATATGGCGATAAACCCTCTGATGCACAGGCAAGGAGGCAGGATAATGGGCCTGAAGGACAATCATATATATGTACATGTATAAATATATATTTTTGCTTGTCAGTAATAACTCTCAACTGCCTACAGCATTCACAGTGCCTCTTAAAAGTCAGGTATTGTATTGAATTTAAAATTCTCTTATGCAGAACAGGAAAGGGGAAAAAAATCAAACACTTTCTGAATTGGGCCCAAATATCCAAGGTTAATTTTCTGAGAAAGCTGCAGCAGCTAGATAAGGCCATCCCCTGCAAATTAGTTTTGCCTGCCTGGATTACAGCTAAATTTATGCAGCTTGCCTTATCCTTTCAGAAGCGCCTCTGAAGTGTCGTAATTAACTGGCACACATAAAGTGAGAAAATTTTCTGCTTGGTGGCAGCCATTCCTCATTTCATCTCAGTTCTAACCCATATGGAAAGGTAGTTTCTTATTTTTACTGTCAAAAAAATCCTCACAACCCACCAATATCTTACAAGAAGTCTTTGAAAACAAACATGAAACAGCTTCAGAACAGAGTTAGGGTTTTAAAGAGCATAAATACTGCTGAGGGAGCAAAGTGGAGATTTTGCACAATAGTAAATACAAAATAGTGGCTGGAGATTGAGTATACATACAAATATATATGAGTGCATAGGCATTTGCACACACACACTTTTAGACTCCAAAATTTTACAGTTAACTGCAAAACAATTTTACAAAATTTTACAATTCACTCATTTTTTTCTGTTGGGTTCCACATCCAAGCTATAAATTAGGAAAAAAGTAGATATTATATGTGTTTGTTTCTATTTTAATGTGAAGATAGACCTTTCCCAGTTGTCTCCTGAATCATGTGTGAATTCCTGTGGCTTTTATTAAGAAAAGTCAAGAGTATGTTTAATATTTTTAATATAATTTTCTTTTCTGCTAATTGGAATATTTTAATATTGTAAAAAGAAAATAGTATAATTGAAATAAATCCCCATTTTCTATATTTGAAGGCTGGTATACATATGCAAACTTGATGGAAACAGTTTAGACTGGAGAAAATTTAATCCCAGACTATGTTAATTCATTTTCTTTATGGGTTTTCACCAATCTTTTTGTTGTTGTGATTATCAAGATTTTTTACTGTTCTAATATTTTATGCTGTCCTGCTCTATTTTTCATATAAGATCCCCATTTGTCCCACTATTTACTCATTCATGAAGACTGCCAAGTAATTTTTTAACTTCTAATGTATTTTTAAAATAGAATTTTAAGTAAGTGTTTTCTCCTCTCATCCCCCTTCAAATTCTTATTCTATGAAATCATGTGGAAGTCAACGAGAATGGCTGCTGGCTGCCAGTTCTGCTGGTGAATTGCTGCTGTGCAGCACCCAACAATGTTTGAATTTTTTACCCATTTTCACATTAAGAAATGTAATTTTTAGGTTTGTTATCAAATCATCTTGCTATCCATTTAGAGCATTGCAGACAGCATTCAGTATATTAGGAAGCACTGGGCACTAAACTACTTCCATTTCAACTAGTCTAGCTTGGTGGAAAGCTGTATTTTTGCTTTCTGGAAATTGATATTAGAGCTGAGCTGGGAATTTTCAATTTATTTTTACTCAGAAGTTTCAGCTATAAAGCTCTTACTCTTCTGGTAAGTAGATCAACAATTATGCTGCAGCGTGTTAGTTGTACAGAGCACACCCCATACAGTATATCTCCCAACAATTGAGTTGCTGCAGGAATCAAAGGGCCAAATTCTGCTTTGAGTTAGGATGGAATAAATCCAGAGCAAATCCAGTGACTTCAGTGGAATTACTTGGGATTTAAACTAGTGCAAGTTAAGCTGAATGCGTCCCTTCCTTTTTAAACCATAGTTCCAACAGCTACTTATAGCAGGGATTCCTGGATAGTGAAATGACTCTCAATGGACTTGCACAAGAAGAGAACATCATGAGCTCATGAGCTCATAGAATTTTCATGTACTTAATCTTCAAGTGATAAAGATGAACATTATCACTGTCTTGACCATATTAAAGTATCTATGAAAGGTCTGCTGGGCAGAGAAGAGTATCATGTCAAAAGAGAGGAAGCTAAAGAAATGCTAAAAATACAGGCAATTGGAAATATTTTTAAAAGAACTGAGTGAAGATGAAGACACCTGGTTTTCAGCAGAATCTAAGACCTCATCAGCAAAAACCTTGTGAATAAAACCCTTAATATTCATAATAATTTTACAGGGATTAAGTGGTCTTTAACAAAGAAGTCCCTCAGAAAATTGAGTATTAATTTCTCTGTACTTCAGGATTAGGAACAATTTACTGAAGGACAAGTTAGTCATAGAACCCTAAAAAACAGAAGGCAGAAAATCTGAGGTTCAGTTGTGCTAGCCTTTCTCTCACACCCTTGATCTAAAGGATATCTCACTACTGTGGAAAGGATTTAGAAACTTTTTGAGTTACAGGTTGTGTACAGCTAATATCATTGCACAAAGACAAAGTTAAGGGAAAGTGCAATGTACAGTGGTCAATATCCTGTTTCCCTTCCCAGCACTTCACTTGCAGGAGACACCTGTAATGGAGAACATATAACTGAACACAAAAATTTAGACATCTTTAAAAGGAAAAATGTGTTCATTTTTATAGGACACCAGTGAAAATTTTCTATATACTTCCTAAAATGATGGATTTGGTTTAAAAATTACAGTCTTCAAGGTTTTTTGAGTGTTTCTGCTTTTCTGTATTTTTCTTCAATATCTCTATCAGTTTGTGTTAGCTTTCCTTCTTTACATGTGTTTTATCTTCTATTTTTAGTTCAGCTACTTTTGGCCAACCTTTCCTCCTGTGTTCAAGTGTGCATGTTTCTTCTTTTCTTTTTTTTCCTTGTCTTTCCACAATTTTTATGTTAATCTCTATATTTTGAAATTGTCAGCATTATGTTGTGGCCATGAGGTTTCTTGTCATCACACATAGGTACATATGGTAGAATGGAATCAGTATCTACACTTAACATGTTCATTTATAGACAGATTTATTGTAAGGGGAATATTTCTTTGTCCTGTTTCATTGCAGGAAAATGACAAGTGGGAAAGGCTGGACAATTTATGTTGCTGCTAATCCATTACAGCAAAAGATCTTTTCTGCTAATGCATGTGTGCTTTAACAAAAGGCACAAAGAGGGGTGCAATCAGAACATCTGTGATTACAGCCAGAATCTTGCTAAAATACATAGGAAGGTCTTAGAATGTATAAAAGAGAGAGTGCATCCCCTATGCTTTCATACTTTATTTTCCACTCCCCGTCTTTATAAATACAGTAGAGACAAACCTGAAAAGCCTGTTAAATGAATACCAAAGCACTGCAGCATTATCTATGGATTTTATGGAAATTTGTGGGCTCAGTTCATGGTTCAATATCCCATATCTCTAATAGCAGTACTTCTGTAGCAGGAAATTAACTGATGCTTTGTGAATGGTCATTTATTCATAGTAATAATTCTTCTTTTAAGTTGCTATGCTATTTTAACAGTATTCCATATCCTTTTGTAAAACCATGGAACTAGTTTATACCAATAAATAATATTTTTTTACACTTTCATTTTCAAAATATAAACACATTTTAAAATTTGTGTTTCTTTTCTCAGATTTGTATGGAATATATATCAAGTTTGATAAACATTAAACTAAAGGGCTTTTGCATTTCTCTTCATGTTGATACCAAAATCCATAGGATGACCTCTTAGAAAAGTGGATTTTATATACTATTACATATGTATGTAAAAAGGGATTAGATTTAATAATAGGCATCTTTAAGAATTACAAAATGAAGAAATTGTTGTGCCTCATCAAGGTTTTTCACTGCTTTTTTCTTTTTTACCTATCTCAGCCATCCAGTTGCTTATATTGAATTTAAATTAAAACTTAAATGAGGAACTGATACATGTATAAAACTAATGAATAAAAATCCTGTTTACCAATTAGTTAAATCCAATTAAAGCTTAAGCTGATAATTGTATAAACCTCTGGTATGAAAAAGAAAAATTGCACTCAGAGCTCTTGTCTACACTATGTGTTGGAAGATGTTTTTATTGGAAACTTGTTACTGAACTGAGACATTGAGTAAAATTCTAATTTAACTGTGTCAAATCAGTGATCCTAAATAGTAGTGGCTTCCTATTGTCAAAAAACAGTCCATTCCAAAAAAAGAACATCCACAAATATAAGGGGAGAACCAGTGTTCAGAGGTCAGTGTGATTACATCTGTTGCTGTTCAGTATGAAAAATGTGTCATTTTCAGAAGCTGTGATTCTATGCTAGTTATCCAGAAGATAACTGTCCTGAAAGGCAGATCAGAACTGTACGGTTTGATGTGTTATAGTACAGAGCAAAATCTATATTTCCTCAGCTGTGATTTGATCCTTCCTCGCTTCCAGAACTTGTTTTAACAAAAGAAAAGTTCCTCTATTTTCACAAGATACAGAGCCCAGGCAGGTAGCTGACTTTTCACAGAGCAAAGTTCCTAAGTGTCATTTACTAAGTTTCAGATTCAGAATGTAAGCTCCCTGCTCACTGAATTTTGGACTGGTTTTGAAGACTTTTCTGAATTATACAAAATTAACTCAGAAAAGCATATTATAGTTCTCTTACTCCACAATATCTTTAACACAGTAATAAATAGACTATATGCTTGAATTTTAGCAGCATATTTTATATTTTTTAAAGTAAAAAATTTAATTATCCTATTACTAGAATAATTACAATGACATTAATGAAAAACAGAAAAGCGAAGTAATAAGTTCAATTATTTCCTATCTTCTGCATCCTCTGTTAATTAAAGGTTGATTGAGAGTAAAATGAAGTGCATTTTATTACATCTGCACCATAATCACAGAATTCCTCCTTTAATTTAAATACTGAATGGAATGACTGCCTGAAAAATGTTGCTCAGAATTACTGCTATTCCTATATAACAGAGTTCACACAGTCATGGCTTCATTAGTGAAGCAGAATGCTATCACTTTGTTGAATGTATTATATTAACACTGATACAAGGAGAAGTTAGGTCAATGAACATATGAGAGTTCCTAGAATTAATGAATTAATGGTAGTTTTTCAGAGGAGTCCCTTGGACTCTTTTCCTTATTTCTTTCTGCCATAGAGTAAAGGATTTAATTTTACCCCACTCATTTACAGCTGATCTGAAGAAGGAATTGCTGGAAGATGCTAATTTGCCATGGCTACCCTTAGTGTGTAGCAAGTAAATTAAAGCAGTCCCTTTTCTCCAGTGAAGGGGAAGGGGGATTCACTGTGGGTGAGATGTGGAGCTGAGGAGACAGCACGTCTGCAGAAGGTCCAGGTGTGTCAATACGGCACACCTCTTCTTTTTGTTCTCATTCTTGTAGGGATTTCCTTATCTTCCTCTTATCTCCTTTGTCTTTCCACCACATATAAGATTTTTTTTATGCTAGATTTACACTCTGTTTTCTGCTAAAGCCACTCCTATTCAGCTCTCAATGTTGCATTGCTTCTGTAACCTGTACTTGATTATTTTACATCCACTCTTGTAACTGCTGGGCATTGTCCTGTTGTTTTACTTTCATGGCCTCAGCTATGATCTTGCTCTTAATTTTGTGACTCCCTTCTTCTAAGGGAAACTGATTAGATCATAGCTGCCTTGCAAAAGATTGCTTTACCTCAAGATATTCTGTACCCTGGCAGTGGAAAGATGACTGGGGAGGAAGTAAGTGGGAACTGAGAAGTTACATTCACATCCTAGCAGAAGTTATAACAGTATGGAAGTTATAGGACTAGATGCAGTTGCTACTCCCTGGATGAAAGGCATTGAACTTGCCCAAAAACCTATTCCACAATTATTCCCCATGTACACAATTTACAATAGTAAGCAAATGCTAAGTGGGATGAAAAGGGGGAAATTGGTCAGGCACAAGGGTCTCAGCTGTCACAGGGTGCTGGCAGACTAGTCAAACACTAAAAGTTTGAGGAAATCTTCCCTTTTCACACAATACATGACTCATGCTCATGAGAAATATCCTCCCAAGGCCTCATTTTATTATTATTGATTCACTACAATTTAGTACAAGAATCACTATTAAATAAACAGAGAATTGTCACAACAGTATTTACCTTTTTCAGTTTTTGTCTGGTTGGAATTTTTGTTTGATGGTTGTTCCCTGGTTTCTTTGGTCTTTTTATCTATCTATCTATCTATCTATCTATCTATCTATCTATCTATCTATCTATCTATCTATCATCTATCTATCTATCTATCTATCTATTAGGAAGGAAGTTAAACTCATATATTAGGACTTTGGAGATTTGTGTTTTGATTCTAGGTGTTGGGGCAAGTTGTTAAAACTCAGGTCTCCCTCAGCTGTTTGCCGTTTGTATACCTACAACTTGTATTGGCATACATATTTACTGTTACTGTTTACTGTTATCATATTTACTGTTTACACATAGAATGATAGTACAAGAGCGCACCTACATCTTATAGCAATAAATATACACCAATTAAATAAAAAAGGTTTTGAATTAGATAATAGACTAAGAATCTTTGGGGTTTTTTTCACTTCTATCTATGAAGTACAAAACTAGATATTCCTCCAAAACAATTTTATTTCAGCAGACTAAGTCTCAGATGTTTTTCCTCTAGTGCTCATAAGGGAAAAATATTTAGGTATATGTTCCTTGTTCATTATGACATAAAAGATTTTCATAGAAAGAAAGTGGAAATGAATAGTTACTTTACTTTTAAGTGCTTTCTTAAATGGGAAGAATATGGGTAAAAGACATGAAAGAGAAAGACAAAGAACAGGAACAATGGCTCTTTCTTTCCATCCTAGCAAAAAATATATATGCTTGGTATGCTACTGAAATGCAGATATATTAGGCAAAATGCTATTGCCATAGATATCAATGGCAAAACACTAATTTCTATCCTATAGTCAAGATTTTTCCCATCATTTGTGAACACTGAATGAAAACAGTAGATACAAAGAAACTTTCACTGAAGTTCTCTTTGGAGTTATGATTTTGAAAGTAAAATATGTGGCTGGGTAATCTAGGGCAGCCTTAATAATATTCCCATGTGTACAATCCATTCTGATAAATAACTTGTGCTTACAGTATTTATGCATATGTATAGTCTTGACTACATCGTGTTGCTTCAAGATTAGCCATAAAAATGTTTAATTATGTGATAGAAATACTTACTAAAGCAAAAGGTTTGAGAATGTTCCATTTGAGTATGACATATGAATGCATACTGTCAGTGTGACTGCTGTGCAGAGAAATGTTCTGCCCGTTTTTCTAAGAGGACAACTTGTATTGTGCTAGTGTATTCATAAATATAAAAGCTTTAGCCATTCCAAAGTTATTCCAAATCTTTAGCCTCTAAGGAGACAGGGCAGAAAAGGTTTAATTCTTAGACGGAAAGACTGCTGCTACTGAGCTGCAGGAAAACCTTCCAAACAAAATAGTATTATAAAGGAGCAGGGGCCCTATTGCTGCATAGCAGCTCTCAAAATTGTTCCTGTGGTGGTGAGGAGTTTTAAACAGTTCCCTCTGTTCCCTCCCTCCCTGAGAAGAAACTTGGAAGAGTCTAAAATAAATATCTAGCCAAAAAATTTTCTTTTAAATTGCATCTTGAGGGTCACAGATGAGATCCTGTTTTCAGGTCCCAGGTATTTGCAATAAGGCATTTATGTGTATGGCAGTAGCTAAACTACTGTTAGCCAAGAGGAATAGCCACTTGTAGAACACAGTTTCTTTGACCCATTTTAGATGTCCATAAGAGTACAATAATAATTATACTGAGAACTGATTATTTATCTATAGAGACTTAAAGTAATTCAGATGCAGACATCTATATGGTAAATGTCTACAGTTCAGCAAGATGAATCCTACTAAAGATTAAGCACTTAAATCCTACTAGAGATAGCCTTAAAGTTTTGTAACTGTTATCCCTTTATCATCTCTAGACTCAATATGTGATGGACATCTCCATTGTTTCATAAGCATTGCACTACTGCTGGATCATTTCTTGTCATCTAAATACACTGGAACGTTGAACATTCCTAAGAGTCATTAGGAATGTAAATCAACAACTAAATTTCTGAAATTTCTAAACATGTAGATTTCTCCAAGAAACAGAAAATCATGATGAGATCATTATGGGGCCATAGAGTAAGTGTATTTGATCTGGTGGATTTTTACTCTAAGTATGTAATTGAAGAACAAACATCTTTGAAAGCTCACTTGCTGCAGATTATTAATTCTACGGTTCAAAATTATGGTCCTTGATGGCACAGTGAATGCCCGTATTTCCTTTGTAACAAACATTTCCCTAGAGGCAAGATGAAGCAGTAAACATAATTAAACAAACTGAGATTATCTTCTTTTTACTTTAGAGAAGACAAATGACCTTCCAAAACAAAGACCCAGGCCTTTAGCTGTTAAGAAAAAGAGCTTGCCTTTTATTATTAAGCTAGAGTGTCACAATCCATTGAGGGCAAAGATGCATTTGTAATGTTACTATAAAGCCAAACTACTGTTTAGTTTATTAGAGGTGTGGAAACCATCAAAAAAGGGTGAAAAAGTGATTTTATAATAATTAGAATTTTTTTCTTTTTTTTCCCCTCAATAACTCAATCTACTCAATCTATATATAAACAAAACCTCTGCACATTTGAAGAGAGCCTGCTGTGAAAAGATGGTATGCAACTAAATTATATTGCTGTGGTAACACTTAAAAAAATGCTCCTCTCACATAATTTTTTGCTTTAGCTCTGATTTGTCTTTTCTGCCAAATCCATTAAAAGAATGTCTGAGTTACAGATAGCTGAAATGGGGCAGTGGAAATTTTCAAAGTACTTTTATAGCAACTTCAGGTCAAGATGAAAAACAAGGCAGCAATTTTCTATGTCCTGGGATGTAACAGGTTTTTTACATTTCCTGGTCTATATTTTTATTTCACATTGGAAAAAGAAGTATTAGAAGAGGTTTTCTAGGCAATGAATAGGAATTGGGACTTTTATGTCTCACTGTCCTTTTATGCTTCAGAAAATATCTCCCCCAGTGTATATGAGGCTTGATCTAGCTTCCACTGAGATCAATGAGTCTCATATTGATTTTTTGGGAGAGCTGGATCAGGCCCCTTTGACATTAGCCAAATCCTGACTAGCCCAGTGCGCGTATGACCCAACAGTGATCACCTGAAGATGAAATGCTAGCTTTAAAAGCCACTATGCTGTCTTCTGTGGCAGAAAGTAAAAACAAAAAAAGTGTGCACATGTAAGAGAGAAATAAGGAGCTGATGGCAGTTCTGAGCCTGTACAATTAGTGTTTTGATCATCACTCCACCAGTCAAGAGAAGACATAAAGCCATAGTTAGTGTGTTTCTGCACGTAATGAGATAAGTAGAAGTTTTTAGTTAGCCATTCAGAGCAGACATTTCTAGTGACCTCCTGCAGGAAATAGGTTCTTGATGCAATCTTGTATTGATCGAGCTGCCAGGCATTAACTGATGGCCAGACTTTGAAGGATATTGTTTTAAGAAACCTTGCAATTCTGTGTCACAATTGCTGTCATGTGCTTAGACCTGAAATATCATGAAGGAGAAAGAAAGATGAAAATTGGAGTAGTATTCACTTTCATTCACTTTCTCATTAGGTCCAAAGTGAAACAAGTGAGATCAGGATGCTAACACAGGGCCTTGGTTTGTGAGCAGGGAGGGCACTAATATTAGGACAAGGAGACATTTATTGCACATTGATCTGCATCTAATCTGGGCTGTTTGCAGAGCAGGTTGGCCAGAAGTCAACTCTTATCTCTGGCTATTGACATTTTACATCTTAAAGACTTAGATGAGTTTTGAAATTGGTCTCAGTGTTCTTTATTGGAAACATTAAAACATCCTAGTGAAACCTTACTGTGCTTAAAAAAATAATGTGGTTTTATTATTATTATTATTATTATTATTATTATTATTTCACTGATTCTCAGACTGATGTGTTTTGTTACTTAAAAGTATATTAAATATATGTAGGTGATCTTTAACCCAGAAAGGGTCCTGATCCCGAAGACTGCTCAGTACAGAAAGATACTATGTCCATATGGAACAGCTTGCAGTATCAGGTTAAATTTACATACATAATGTACTTTATCATATACTTATCAGTTTGAGCAGGCAGCTCTAATTTGGGTATAGGCCAGAATGAGTAGCTAAGCATGGTATCATTTTTTGCAAGATGGTGCCGTTAAGAAACTCCATGCTGTGGTTTGTTTAAATAACAAAAGAATGAGAGAACTGTTAGATACAGTAGAAAAGCTCAGAAGTATTAAGGAAAGGTAGTTTGTCCCATCTGTGTCAAGCAATTTCATTTGAAGTAAACAATAGGTTTGCATTTTGTATTTTGCAATGAACTATCTAGTGATTGTGCACCATCAGTTAAACTCATCATGATTATATTTGTTTGCAAGACAGAAAAAACTAGTTTTAGTTCTTCCACGTTACTTTTTAGCTTGTTCTGTTTCACACTTTTGCTTTTAAAGGAAACGTGATTCTGTTAATGAGTTTTGTTTCTATATAGAGACAGCTGCAACTGGGAATTCCACCCTTAGTGTAAGGTGAAGTTGTGTTTGTTGAATGAAACATGAATGATTGCTGAAGTTCCCTTCAAGACAGCGCAGTAGACAAGGAAGCCCACTGGAATTTGATGTTTTCAAAAGCCGGGGTATTCCAGGTGGCATTAAAGGAGGACTGCTGGAAAAATATAGCATCTGTTTGTTGTCTTCAGATTTCTGAAATAATTCAGTCTTGGAATTAAGATGACAATTTGATACAGATGATGAAAGACCTAGTGGAAGTCTTTGCTGATCCAAATATCCAGTGGTCTGATCAATTTCTTCTGAGAATTTGTTAATTATTAATAATTTGGCTTAAAAATCATTCTATGGCCACAATCACAAACAGTGCCATAGAACCTAATCCTGTGGACTAAACCTGAAAGCCATTCAGTGCTCTTTGTGGCAGGCAGATTCTAAAGCCATTTACTGCCTACTATGCAAGCACTGAAATTATGACAGAGCCATCTGGAGTGCTGAATCTCTGAAGATGATCAGTGGGATCTTTCTGTGTTTAAGAAAAATCCAAACCACCACCGCCATGAAATAAGAAATTTAGTATCAGTTTTTGCCCATTAGCTCAAAACAAAGTGTCAGTGAAGAGGCATGAAATGGATTAACACATTCAGAAGAAGGCAACACATTGGCCTTCTCATATTCTTTGTCTGCTGTGAAAGTAACACTAAGTAGTAACTTCATTTCATAACAGTTAAGTGACATTTGTCACTGTTAGATGTGACAATCATCTGTTCTGCTCCCCTGCCTTTTTGAACTGTGAGTTCATTTGCTAGTATATGTCAGTTAATCAATTATTTTATGACTCAATTTTTATTTCCTTTTTATATTACCTTACAAGCAGAGAGAAGAGAAAAGGAAATCTGGTCTATAAATCAGCTTGTCAACCCAACAGTTACAGTGCTACGGTAAACCTGCAGTGATTGTATCCTTGAACCAGAGGCAGGACAGAAATGTGCTGTGAATTAAAAAGAAATAAACCAAAATGCAGAGAAGCCCTGCTCAGGAAGAATGGAATTCAGTAGCAGGAATTGGTGTTTACAGCCCGTCATTTAATTATTGACCCATATCCAGGACAGAATACGCTCTGCTTCTTCCCCTTCATGTTGAACATGATTCACAAAAAAATTTTGTGTCGTGTATATCTAAAAAATTGTTTTTTTTTTTTTAATTCTCTCCTTTTACCTCCATTTTTTTTTAACAGAACAGCAGGAATATTAGAATCTCTGTGTTTTCTCTTCTTTTCAGCATTTCAGAAATGACACAGCCAGCTGGCAGAAATATCTTTCTTTTCAAGTGAGAAAATCTGAAGGTACAGAAGTGGGCAGGATGCCTTCTGTAACCTGTTTGGTTTCCAAGTGTGATGCAAAGTCCTGAAGAGTGCTAGAGGAGTCACTGTAGCAGGTGTCATGAAGATCTGGAGAGTAGGAAAATGTGTCACCAGCACAGTGCATTTCTTAAGAGGAAACCCAACAGGCTGCCAAGGATGAGGAAAAGCCTTGGTTATTGCATTGTGTCCACATTCTTTGCTGTTAGACTTCAGTCTGTACCCACAAATTCTGTTTGGAGAAGCCATGCATAGTGATACCCTGTAGGAAAATGCTCCTATGCTGCAATCATATAATATGTCTTACCTGCTGTTACAAAGACCACTTTTTTTCAGGTAGGTCAAGAAAAAAAATAAGATTATCTTCAAAATTTTGAGGATACAAATTCCAAACAGGTCAAAAATAAGAAAAAAAACTCCAAACAAACAAAAAAACCACCCCACAAACAGCTACACCACTCCAGTTTCATATCAATGTAATAGAAGCTATTTTTTAAATATGGTATTGGTCTTCATTCTAATAATTTCCATAGGGACATATTGTTCATATCTGTTGCATAATTTTCAGTAAATCTATTTGTGGATATATGCAGTAGCAGATTATGTGATGATGACTAATGCACTCACTGGATCAAGAAAACTTTTATCAGGAATTTTTTTTTTTTAATTTGAGAAAATGTATTTGCACAGCTCTGCTGTGCTATGAGTCTGTGCTGCCCAGGCTGAGGTAACTCTGCTGTTTCTGAGACTATACTTAGGAGCCATTTGTCATTTTGTGCTTTGTTGTACTGCGTTGTGGACACAAGGTCTATGCAGTCCTTGTTTCTGTAAAAATCCATACTTTCTCAAAACCTGTAACTACTGGCATCTTTTACCAGATCTACCACCAAGAGTTCTAACACTAACTATTTGAAGTAAGAACATCACTCTTCAGTGCTTTTTCTTGGAAGCATACAGAAAGTGTGAGAAAATGTCTTTAAGTATGAAGGTAAACTACAGCAACGATTATTCTTTCTAACAGGAAACCAAGGCAACATCCTTATTTTTCACCACTCATTAAATAAAGCAACCACAGAGACTTCATGATTATTACTTCTCCCTGTCTAAGAATGATTCAGTGTGAGAGTTTCCCCAAGCTTCTTTTTTTTCAGCACAGAAGCAATATTTCACCTTCTATTTTGTCCTCATGTGGCTGAGCAGAACTTTTCTGCCTTGACCCTGTATTTCTGTGAGTTCCAGCACTCCCATCATAGGAATGATTCTCCATTGTCTTTCTTCTCTTGTGTTGATATTGCATTTCCACTGAAAAGGTCCAAATACAAGTCCCCTTCTGAGGGCTGAATTGAAAGAAATAATACCTTAATCCTGGTGATTGTGTTCTTACCAATTAATGCAGGTCAATATGTTGTTAGCCTTTGGTGTCACAACAGCATACTGTGACTTGTGACTCCATGAGGAGGATTTCCCACTGGCTACTCTAGCACTACAAGGGGAATGAGTGAGACATTGTGTTTACCCTAAGTAATTACAACAAATTTGAAAATCAGTTCATTCAGAAGTACCTAGAAGCAGTAAGATATCTCCTGCCCATGCCGTGACCTGTTAAAGCTCCAGGCAAAGCTAAAGTACTTGCAGGAAGAAGGAAGAGATGGGAGCTATTCTAATGAGAAAGTGTTGAAAAGGCTGAGGCAGTAAACACTAGTTTGAAAAGATCAGATAGTACCAATGTCCTGTCCAGAATGAAAGTGAGGAATAAGAGGAAGCTTGAAGGAGGAACTGCAGTGTTATCAACCTATTTTCATACAAAGGATTACAGTGCAAAACAAATGATACACTATGAATTCTTTTAACTGAATTAATAAAATTAAAGTATATTTAATTTCTTCTAGACAGGTGCAATATATTTTCATAAATCATAAGATCTCAGCAAAATATCCACTGCTGACAAATTGCTTTTCTCTTGCATTTTAACAGAGGAAATGGGTCTGACATCTTAAAAGCAGCTCTTGGTGGGACTTTGCTGTCAATACTTCAGGCTCATCTGCAGTTAACCCATGTTAGTGTGCATAATAGGTAGATTGCTAACTAGACAATTTTCAAGATAAAAAGATTAATATTCGCACATTGGAAGTAAGCAGACAGATGCCTAAGAAAAGCTTAATCAAAACCTGTTCATCCAATCTGCTCTAGCTTTATAGGATTTAAAAATGATTATTCAAGACCTCCTGTCCTTAAAGACATGCATCCAGGAGCATCAGGACGAGCTACTCCCCAAAGAAGGGAGAGTTGAATGCCAAGGGTGATGACAAGGTGTGGTACTGAGTATCCTTCTGTCACTATGGCATAAAGCTGTTTGCTACAACTCAATTGAGCCTTCTCAGTGTTGTAGCCCTACAGTCTTCGCTTAATTTTTACCAATATAAAAAAGGTGAATCCTCTTCCTGCTTGCAGTTTGGGAAATAAATTGAGCTCACAAACTGCAGAACAAGCACCTTTTTTCCCTCCTTGCAATCTGGTTTATTCAGATACTTAAAAATGAAGCCTGCTCCACACACAATCAAAGTGTAAGCTGCATTTCACCCATGTCACTTTGTCAATTCTTCTATTCTAATCTCATCCAAATGGCTTAGAGATTTATACAGTATCTGGACACACAGAAGTAAACAAACATAACACTGATAAGGTATGCTCTCTGACTTGCATTGTCTGTCAGGCAATTGACTGAGATAAGAAGCTGTTCTACTGTAACACACAGTATACCACTTACTGCAGAACTAGACTTGACTCTGTGAGAAAGAACAATATACCCTCCTACAAATCATGTGCATCCATGAGCTGCCAGTCTGGGAATACACACTTTCAGAGGAAGAATATTGCCAGCAAAACAAGTAGGATAGTTTTAGAGAAACAGATTTAAACTTGAAAATAATTTTGCTTATAACTTTGCCTCACATCAAGTTCAACTCTCCTTAATCTATGAATCCATGTAGTTTTTAGCCTTATGGAGATACAGAAGATATTACTACTGAACAAGCTACTTGGTACCACATCTGTTGGAACTTAGCAAAAGAGCTTGCCAAGAACCTTGTCTGTCTGCAATACAGCTTGCGCTGCAAGTAGTCAGAGGGATGGAAAGACTCAAGGATATGGAATTTGCAAGTACAGCTGCAAAACAATATGTGGTGAAGGTGTTCTGCGTTATAGAAACTCATCAAGATCTACTTCCAGCCTCATCAGCTGTCTCCAGATCTGTTGGAGAACCTGAATGTCATGAACATAAACAATTTGCATAAGAAATGTTCAAGCTATGAGTTGGAAACAAGATTAAAAGAAGAAACAGCTGTGTGTAATTGTCCATCCCCCGTGGAGATTAATATCACACATTACATGAAAAATCAGATTTTGAAATGAGGTTAACAGAAGAATTAACCAGAAGAGGGAGTGAGCAATACCTCCTATATAGTACCACGTTCACCACCATGTCTTTAGTGCCTTTTAGAGGCTATTCTGTCTTGAAAAATCATCCTCTGGAGGGCTGCAGGATTTGTTACCTTGCTACATTTAACACACTTGCTAATGAAAACAAATTGATTTTTATTTATCTGGCAAAGCAAACCTTGATCTTTCCCCCTAATATTTAATCTCTTCATCAGTGTGAATAATGGGAAAGACACTTGCAGATCTGATTTACCTGCAAGTTCTTTTTAAGCAATGAGCAATTGATAACAGTACCAACTCCATTAAACAACCGTTATCACTGCTTGAGTCAGTAAATGCGAGAAACACAATTGTATGCTTATTTTTATTATGATTCAATAGTAGCCTAGTTCTGAAATTAAAAAGGGGGGAATAAAGGAAATAATAAAAATACAGATTCTGTAGACTTTAAAAATTCTTTATTAGCCCAGCCATGCACTAGGTTGGAACATTTCCCCTCCTGACAACCCAAAGAACATGTTTTTCTCTTAACAGCACTTAAAATGTAAGACAGCTTTTTAGAAGTACATCTGTAGAACATGGTGCTCTCACAAAGTGCTAAAACATCATCCCCCATCTGATGAAACTCTTCTAGTTTTCTATATAATAGGGGTGAAAGCATGCAATTCCTGACCTATCAATGTTTTAAACCTAATCTGAAAAGCAGTATTTCTCCATCAGAGATTATCTCAATTTCCAAACTAGTGATTTCTCAACTGGAACTACAGGCAAGGAGCTATGGCTCACTACTAGCCTTGAAAGAGTTGTGAATTCTTAATTATCAATTTTAATTGTAAATGTTATAAGTGGACTATTCATGGACTTCATAGAATAACATTGCAAACCATAGACAACCAACCAGCCTAACATTCTTTTAAACATTGGTTTCTCTAATTATTTTGGGGAACAGAGTATCTAAATTAGGCTTATATTTCTTTTCAAACTGGTAAATGGCCACACAGCCTAAGATTTTGGGCTATTCTTCAGTATGTGATATTCTAATATTCTCATCTGAAAGGAGATATCCAAGTGATGAAGATTATGTTCATATAATGGCAGTATCTTCTTATGGAAGCATTGTTCAGATGACGTCCCTTAGAAGCTTTGGTAAAGACAGTTAACTGCTTGTGATACAGACTAGAGATGACTTGACTCACTTTATTTACTTGTTTGAGATTTCCAGACTCATGGCAGAGGGCCTGCTGTATGTCTGGAAACTGACAGCTCATCACCTCGTGTAAAAAGATAAGAGAATTTGTGTCACATGTCACAGCAGATGAAACCAAGATAGGAGACAGACCCTTGGTCTCCTGGAGATAGCTACCATTAAACAGAGCAAGTATGCAGAAATTGTTGGAATATCTTAGCTTGCAAAGAGAACAGCTGTCTTGTGTCCCTGATGACTCAATTTAAAGGTGAGAGGATCTGTGCTATTCATAGAACAGGGATGAGTTCCTTTGTTTTCTTAAAGCTACTGTATATCCTGTCTTAGAAAACCAAACTGTAAATAGTTCATGTAGTGCAGCCAGATGACAGGTGCTCAAAACTGATGAAAAAAAAGTCTTCTTTGTTCATACCAATGAAGCATATTTAACTTATGCTACTCACAGAAGCACAGGAACCTTATAGTAGGAATCACTGAGTTTCCCAGAGTAGGGTGATGTTTGGGAGCTAATCGAACTTCATATTAAAGTTCCAATGTCTGCCTTTCTTTTGGCTATACTCAGTAGACCACAATTTTTTATTAGTATTTAGTTTAATTCAGTGGAATAAATTTAATTTTTTTCCTATAGCATACAAACAAATATAAAAGTAAATATACCAAGATAGGTTGGATTCTTCTACATCATGTATGCTTGTCTCTGTGCAGTTATATGTTGACTTCCCACATATCTGAGTGCAAGCCTAAAAACTTTTTCACTGTAGAACTCTTTAGGTCTAGGCTGAGAAGTGAATTGCAAAATTGAAGACAGCAGTTAGGCAAATATCCTCCATCACCCCCCTCTGTCTCTGAATTTTAACTCACTTTTTATGACTCCCACTTCGTTCTGTGCATCCTATTGATTCCTATCCCTTATAAAACTACATGCTTTAGGATCTGTATCAGTTGTTTAGTATTTCCAGTTTGAGAGAACTGTCTGTGATTACTCTGCAAAGAACACTGAGTCTTATTCATATTTTATGAAGAAACACTTTAAAAATTACATAAAATCCTCCTTTTTTTTGTCTCAGCTAACCATCCATTGGTCTTTAGCAGTAAAACACATTACATTGTGGAGAGAACCCACTAGGAGTTAAGCAGCAAGATGTAGCAATGATATTATTCCACAAATGGTCATACAAATTTGAATGTTTAAGCAGTCCTTCAAAGAGTTAATAAAGGGAGTATTTTTTTAAAAAAAATAGTTGTAACTTAATTACTTCCAAGAATGGTGCAAGCACTTGGTCACTTACTGCCTTTGAAACTGAGTAAGTTCAAAGGGTTGTGTAGTAGGAGAGCACTATCTTAATCAGGTTGAACTGAAAGAAGAAAAACATACTCAGTTTCATATTAACTATGTAAATTCAGGTGATTACACAAACCAGTTGGCTAGGCTTCTCAACATTCAGTGGATCTGTCTTTGGCAAAGAGTTACTATTGCTTGCAAAAATCTTCATCCTCGATCCCATACATAAAGTCCCAAAGCAATATATATTGATTTAAATGAAATCCTTTCAGCAATTTGAATCAGAACGGTTCTGCTTCTCTGGTAATGAATACAAGGAGATTTTGGAAAAGGAGTTACACCTGCTGCTTGATTGAATTTTTGGGGGAACAACAAAAATGGTTTTACATGAGGGACAAACTCGTCTTCAGGTTAGTCCCTGTAAACGGAAGTTAAATTGATAGTTTGAAATTAGCCCTGCATAGGTTGAGGTTTTTTATCATTGTAAGGTGCTCAGAGAAAGCAAACAGAAAATTAGGGAAACATTTTTGCACTGTGATCCTTTGAATTGTCTGCACAGACATAGATTATGTCCATCTTGCTGAACATGTCAAAAGGCTTTAGACTCACATTCAGAGAAGGCACCAGCAGAGAGGCCTGTCTCGGAAGTTGTTACCCATTTCCTGCTAGAAGGAATTCAGGAGCTCAGAAGAGAGAAGCACATTTCCTGTTGCTACAAAGTGAAAAGGAAGAATTTTGGTTTGGATTTGACAGAAGACATCACAAACAATATACCTGTGCACAATGTGTGTGCAAAAGTGAAATTGTGATAAAGTTCTGTCCCTGAGGTTTCCTTTGCTCCTGCTGAAAGATCTATCTGTGGTTGGTACAAGGGTGGCCCCGTGGCAATTTTCAGCCAAAACCAAAGTCTGCAGCTCAGACTGACGAATAATGTTGAGGAACCTTGGAGTCATAGAAACCCAGAATTTCCAGACTGTAGGCCATAAAGCTGTGAAAGGCTAAGTCAGAACCAAAATTATCAGGTCTTTAGTCTGACATGAAATTGGGAATCTAGACACCATGAGATGAATTCCATGTAATCTGCTTAGCTGGGTTCACACTCAGTTCAGCTCACCTAGAAAGTATATTTTGATGTTTCCAAAATCCTACTCTTGCTCCACTTGAACAAGTGGTGACTTTGAAGACGAAACAAAGTGACATGAAGAAAAAACTGCCTTTTTTCATTGGGCCTGTTTGGAAATGTTCATTAAATTTTGAGAAACAAATTTGCATTAATTTCTATAAAGTGAAACTTCTACAAATAAAAATATTGGCTGTCTCCTGAAAAATTATTTAGCTCACATTTACATAAAGAATACTCACCTAGTTTTGAGCTTTCACTGTTTTTTTTTCTCCCTCTCCTCACTTTTAATCAGAGAGATGCTTTAAAACACTCTGACGAGTTAGATTAGCCTTTGATAATAACTTTGTGGGCCTGTGGCACCAACTGGGACTTCCCCTGGCTTCAGGGAAGTTGCTAGGCTACTATCTTAAAGAGACAACTCGCTTGATTAATTGCAAATACAGATTGCTTTATGAAAAAGTTAATACATTTATAACAACAAAGTCTGAGGAAATAGCAGGCTGATTATCAGAACTTGCAGTATTCCCTGAATACAGGATTAAGGAACAAAAATGCAGCTTTTAATAACACTTGCAAATCTGGGCTAACTCCAGTCCTGCTTTCAGTGGTGTGGAATTACAGCGCTCCTGGTAAATCACCATTTCATGAAAATCACAAAACATTTGTTTCTAGAGTGGGATATCCAAAATAAATATTACCTCACTTTGTACTAATGTGGCTGGCAAAGAACTGCTGTAATAATTTAGAGTGCCTTTAACCCAAATATGCCTTGGAGGAGTGTATATGTCTGGTATGTGTTTGCACTGAATGTCAGATTGCTGATACTTTGCTTTTTCATTAAGTATCTTATTACTTGAAATTCTTCAAAGGGCTAAGAAGCTTTCATTCCTCAGATCATGCAGTGATTTTATGAATAAATGTAATATGGTAATACATATGATAATTAAAAATAAACATTTTAAAAAATTGTGAGCACCTGGTTTCTTATGAATAGACCTTTCAGAAATTATTTTAATTTCCATTACATTTGTTGACAAAAACTGGAGAATAGTCTTTGAAATTTTCTTTGCTTTTCTTTTAAATTCTTTTTTTTTCCATTTCCAATGAAACCCAATGAAGCACCCAAACTCTCTTTGATGTTTCATTATTGCTTAGAAATCTAAGAACATTTAAAAATACTTTCTGGATTTTTAAAAGCTACTTAAGGCAAATCAAATACTTTTAAGCAGCTTTGCATGTAAATCTTTATATAAGCAGCAGACATCTGCTCAACCTGCTTCTGATTCTTCTGAAAGCTTCATTATTAACTTGTTTTTCCTTTAAAACTCCAAATAGAATGAATCCATGTATGATTTGGAAGCAGTTTGGCTTGTTTTTTGTGGTTACAGCAGTGTGAATGCATTTGACTTTCACTGGTAGGCAGACCCCTCTTTAACCAGGAGGTGTTAAGAAATGAGCAACCTGCAATGAACTGAGAGAGCAGGTGAGGGAGTAATAGCACAGCACAAAGCTTCAGTGGGCAAGCTACAGAGTAGAAAACATTGAAAAAAGCTCAGAAAGGAATGTGACTTCCAAACTCAAACCTATGGGGCTTGAAATCGTTGAGAAGATACAGACACTGTGAAAAGTCTTCCTGTTTGATATGCAGTGTAAGGCTGACTTGAGGATTTCTCTAAGTTGGGTGTGTTTATATGTGTTGGGAGTAGATGGTAGGGCACCTACAAATGCCAGTATATTAATAGTCTTTATGTGAAAGCCAAGGAATTAAGATGCAGATCTTCATCTGGTGCTGAAAGGTAGTGGGGAGAGTGCAAGGCCTTGTCTTGCTGGTTACTTTAGATCATTTGTGAGAGACACATCATCTTTATTTGTGATAGTGTTCCACACTCCTATCACTCTCAAACAAAACTGGAGGAAGTTTGTGCATAATCTGCACATGTTGGAAAATGTAGCATAGTTTGAGGCTATCTTGATTAGCCTTTTACTGAAATTTTCCTTTGAATGAAATATATTGTCACAGTCCTAAGACAGAGCTGAGCTGTGAGCACTCTGTAAAACAGGGTGTTATGACATAATGCAGCAGGGAAAAGGATGCTAGTGGTGGAGCAGAAGGACACTAGTCCTATTTTGGCCTTAGGAATATGAAGATGTTTGGGAGTCATAGCACTGAAGATCTGTGGATTCAACTGATAAATAGCAAAGGAAAGTTTTGTTGATGGTTTCTTGAAGGATTAAGATCAGTTTAAGGTATGAAGAATACGTGTTGGCAAAGTCCCAAAACAGGTCCAATAGGAGATTGTTTTGTATAAAAACGAGAAATAAATTCTATTACTCTGTGTAGGTGAAGGGAGGAATTATTTTCTGTTTTTTGAGATATATTTTCATACCTTACTGAGTTAACATTTTTTCTTTTTAAATGGGACTTTAAAATCCATCTTCTGCTATTCTTGTAGTAAGACTCAGCGAACTTACAGGGCCATAATCATTTGGTTTCTGCATGTAGAGAACAGGTGCTTGAATGTAACTAACAGAGTAATCCTATTGTAAGCCACTATAAGATGCAGCTGTAGCACTTTTATTTACTGGCTGAATAGACAGTAGCACAAATGTTTTCTTCAGTCTGCTAAACATAATGTTACACAATAGAAATCCTCTTGCTGTTCATACCCTTTTAGTCTTTCATTTCCAAATATTATTCTTCCTCTAAATTTCAAGAATTTACAAAATTTTGTTTTAATTTTTTAAAGTGAATATACAGTTTTTTGGGTTTTTTTAATGCTTTTTTTTAATGGCTCCACTATTCTTGTTTAGAATCTAAAAGACAAAGGGGCTTGATTCAGAGCTGAAAACCATTTACCAGACTCCATTTCAACCTTTTTATTCTCTGAGATGTGAACTGGCAAGTCTTTCAAATTATCTCTGCCCTTTATAAATAAGAAGGAAGAATCATAGAGGTAAATGTAATTTTAAACTCTTCTTCTAGTCTTTTAGCTACTCTTTCAGAATTCTTGGGTCAACAACCATCAGACAGCTTTGGTCTTTGGACTATTTACAAGTTGTAATGAAAATTTGGATGATTTAAGTCTGAAAAACAATTCCTGAGTTCAGAAAATAGCATTATTTCTGGTATTTCTGCATCTGGATTTTCCAGTTACTGTTACTTTAGTATATTCAGCTGTATTTTTAAATAGCCTGCAGAGGCAGGTTTTGGATCCCTACTGAAAATACTAAAACTAAGATGTGTTTAAGAATGGCAGCATATATGCATATATTACAAAATGCCTCTATATCTTGATTCAAATTGAGAACAAAGAAATGTCTCTCCACAAAAAAATGCAGGTGTGTCAAAAGGTTCTTGGATTTCATATTGTGAAAAATGAAAATTTGCTTGGGAATTTCAGAATTTTATAATGGTAACATAATAAAGTACAAAAGTTTTCAAGAAACTCCAAAATATTAATCTTCCAGTGTTTGGGACACAGTGAGGCAGATGAAAGGACAGAACAGCAGTTTTGCAATCATCTGCAGTCTGTAGAAACATATAAACATATAAACAAAAATATGCTTCTGCTGTATTGTGTCACAGCATAGCTAGTCCTCACTTTGTCCTTTTTCCATCTTTGTTTATTGAGCTGCAATCAGTATAGCAGCACTAAACAGGCCCTAAGAAAAACATCAAAGTGTACCTTTACTGTAAGGGGAAAATAAAGGACTCATCAAAAATCCATGAAGTGTTAAGAAATGCCACCAATCCATGTCCAGCCAACCAGCACTGGCAGTTTCTAGCTTGCAAATATACATCTATAACAACTGTTAAAGTCTAAAGGACTGTATCATCAGTTGGCATAAATCAATGTAACCCCAACAAAGTCAAATTTTAATGAGAATAGAAAGGACTAGCTGTTCCCTTGAATACTGAGATCTATTGCTAATATCCTCCTTATTTTTCTGCACACTTGTCACACAAAAAAAGGAGCCACTGTAAAAATTGTAGCATGTCGGATTACTTGCTTCAGTCTGAACCTCAAATGAATATATGTTGCAACCTTCCTGACCTGATGCTTATATTCTTTATATACCCTGCCAGTATTTCATCCTTGTTCAAGTATTTGGAATTTCCCACAAAAGCGTTTATAGTCACTGCAGAATAGCCACTGTGAGAGATTTAAATAATGTGTCCACCAAATAAATGTAAAAAACTAATCTGCTTTACTGCTGCTAATAAACCATATCGAGTCAATTTACTCTGTCCATTCAGGAGTCTCAAGGTATCAAACATGCAGCTTCAGTGCTGGTTTCACTGTTAGGCTGAAAAGGTGGCAGCTGCTGCAGCGAGGGGAAAACGCTTTTCCTTTCTGAACAGTTGCAGCAAATACTTTCTTCTGAATTTCTTTGAAGACAAGAGAGAAAACCATATTTTTCATGAGATCAACAAAAATAATATTTTTACATTCCATTACTTGCATTACTTGTATTTGTACCATGTTAGAAAGTTGTAAATGAAAAAAAGATGTCCCTTTTTTTTTACACATTGCACAAAAGATTGAAAAATAAATGTTATATCTGAAAGAGAAATAACAAAACTGAGATCTGCCAACAAAATAGTGGGGTACAGGGCTTATGACATTTTCAGTTATAGTTCTTTCATAGGTGTATGTTATCTGCAGTATAATTATTCTGTAAATAGAATATGACTCTATTCTCATATCTCTGATGACATCACCATCTGATGCAACTTGAAGTTTAAAGTAACATATGAATTATTTTGGCTACCCCATGTTACAGGATGGTTTTAAGGATGTTGTTACACAAGCTTTATAATTACTGAAATTTAGCTGGAATTACACTTCTTCATATTGAAAATCTTCCTACCTTCATATTGAAAACCTTGTTTGAAAATATTTTTAAATGCAGTTCTATATCTTCATTCTAATTAGACTTATAGTTAAAAAAAATTTAACACTAAGTATATATTTAGATGGTATTTTCAGCTCTTGTGCATTTTTTCCTATCAAATATAGGCAGAATGTGGAAGAAAATGCTAACTTCAACTACACCAGGGAGGATGAAGCATGGTAAAGTCATTTGATGTGATTTGCACTTAGAAAACAAATCCTTCTTGTCCAACAATTCAGCATTGTGGAACAGGACAAGAAAGAGCAAAAAAGTGTCTATGGACTCCAGCTCATTAATTCAAGGATTAGTTAGGTTATTAATGATCTTTTTTGATGTTTAAACCATTAATGCATATTGGAATTGTTTCAGATTATGGCTTTGTGACACTACATACATTGAATTACCAATAAAGGTGAAATCTGCCAAGTAGAAAACAAAAGCTTCTATTTACTGTAGGAAATAACAACAGCAACAACAAAATATGTTAAGGCAGCCCCAGAACTGATAGCCATCTTTACAATTTTACCTCACGGCCTCATTCAGTTTCTTGCCATATGCTAAAAGTTCATTCTCTGATGAGCCTTTGAGCTGTCAGTCTGTCTTCCCAGCTTTTCTCTCATTTTCTCTTCAGTATAAATGGCTATTTGCTGGAAATTGTTTTATATCTTGCCTGACCATTTGACTGCAGGGCATAGTTAGTTCTCATGTCTTTTATTAGAATGACAGTGGACACAGTAGGTTAGCTAGGCCAATTAAGTGGCCACTACCATTAAGATTAACCTTTTTAAAAGTCTGAGCATTATGTATTAGAACATATTTGGTTCTAGCATTACTGGATCAGTACCTCAGGGCAAGAAAAGTGCAATTTAATCACCAATTTTCCACTTTTTTCCCCTCTGTATAAGGGTGAGGCCAAGTGTGTTTTGAAGGGCACAGTCATCAGCTTGTGGGTCAGTCACTCATCTATGTCACATCAACAGGAGAAAGTTAAAAAAGATCCTGATTTGACTGCCACAAGCACATCTTATTAACAATAATATTCTTCTGAAAATCTAATGTTGCTTTATATTGACATAAATCTCCTAAATGTTCATAGCTTTGGGATAAATTTTCACAATTTTAAATATCCAAACCTTTTCTCCTTTAATTCATCTTACTAATAGTCCTGCTTTGGGTATAATATATTAATTTTTCATTTTCTGCCCTTGTCATGTGCCACTTCATTTGGACAAAAAAGCATGGCAGGGTTACTATTCCTATGTATTGCTCTAGATGTGCCATATTGTTTAATTCTTGTTATCCTTGCTTGATAATCTGATTTCATGCAGAAGGAAGAAGTTAACTCTCTGGTGAGTTCCCACTGGTACCTTAGTATATCCACAGCTGATGAACTTCTTTTCATCCCAGTATGATTAGCAAGAAATGTTGGAAGGAGAGAATAACTTCTAGTGTCATTTGCTGCAATAGAGCAAAGAGACTTAGTAGGATGGGTTTCCTCTGCACTGTGTCTGTGATTGGGTTCCCCGGGTGCACTGTAGGATCAGGAGCTTCTGAAATAATTAACTATTTTCTGCCCTTCCTCCTTCCCCCTGTCAGCACCTTTATCTGCTGTTTTTCTCAAGTCTTATATTCTTAAAGTCATGCTTTAATGAAGCAAGACTCTAGCCATATTTTTGATTGTAGCATTAAATGTTTTGATATTCAGATCAGTTTTAACGTCTTTTGAGCATCTAAGTATCTTTGCCAGTGATGATATAAATAACCTGTAATTTTGCAGATTTCTTCCCCTTGTTAAGCAGTTTTCTTAACTCTGAATCAAGTGATGGTGCAGCAGAGGTCAAGTTGAGAACTAATATTCTATGAAAATAGAAGAAGTTGAACAAAGGAAAATAATGTTCAATAAATTTTCAGGTAAAACTATGGTTTTGAACTATATCCTTTGACACATGCCTTTTGTTGTTGTTGCTGTTTTTTTTTTTTTTTTGGTAGGGATCAATTACAACTCTTTACTCCTGTTTGCTTCAAATGCTTTATTGTGCAGGTGAACAGAGTGCTGCTTGTGTATCTCCTGTTCTATGAATCTATTCCATAAAGTAAAGGTATAACAAGAACCATCTATGAGGGATCTCAGCACACTCTGATCTCTAGGTGGGCCCCAGTGTGTCAGAGGCATTCTCTCTCCTTACATCTGCTATCCCCACCTGGATCTCTCTCATATCTTAGGACATGCCAGACAGCATGATGAACTCAGCAACTGAACTGAGAACTTGCTGCCTACCTGAGAGTGAACTGACTGTTGTCTAGAACTTGGTGAATGTAATTTCTAGATCTCTTTGTTATAAAGTTAAGACAGCTGGGTTATAGATAGAAACATACTTCTAAGCATGTGTCCCATGTTAGCTGAAACTTTCTGTTGGGGAGAACAGCTCTCAGGATATGGCCTTTTTAGCAACAATTTTGATGAAAGGCCTTTCAGAAACAGATTTCTGTTTGATCTACTATTTGTGTTTCAATAATATACCCTATGTAAAGTCTGATTTTTACAGGATGACTTTCACAGCTGCTAGTTAGGAATGTATGCAAACAAAAAGCTCCAGATAGCTCTTTATAAGCATTCTGCTATAGTAAGTAAACCAAATGAGGAGACCATCTTTATACAGCTCACTTAAGTCCTTAAACAATTTTCCATGAAATATTTGCAACAGCTGTAGGCACATGAAACATTTTCCATTACCTTTGGGTAAAATAAATGTGCCTGCCACATTTTGTCCTGACACCATAGCACAGTTGTTTGCACAACAGAGATACCATGGAGAAGGAATAGGTCTTTTGAGTACCACCCAGGTCCATAGCAGATTTAGAAGATATGGTACTAGTATTGTCTATGTGATGATTTTGGTGAAAGTGAAGTACTGACACATTGTAGAACTTAGCCAGCTTGTGTTGGTCCTACCAAAAAAGAATAGCTGTGTGAGTCAGTATTGTGAAAGGAGTAGATCTGTATTTACTTTCTGTCTGAAGAAGAGAGATATTAGAAAAGGAAATTTAATAGTAAACACATCATTCTGATCAGTAGTTATTTCCTTACATTCACAGGAATAAGATATTACAAAAAGACATTTATTAGTGAAAATGTCAGTCTGCTTATGTGAATTTGCAAGAGAAACAATGTATTGAGACTTGGCAGGAAGAGTGAAGGGAAGAACAGTGTCAGTGTGAGCTGAGCACTCAGTTGTACTTGTTACAGGTGCATTTTCTAAGATATAAATCAGGTCAAGGAAGCTTCAGTTGAAACATGTTTGCTGAATGAGTAGATAACTGCAGTGAAAGGATGTAAAGTGAGAGAAATAAAGAGCTACCCACACTGCCATAAATATGAACTACAAGCCATGCAAATAGCATAACTCCCACTGAGAAGGTGACAAGTCTTTCGGGCACTTGCTTTTATTTCTAAGCTTTGCCCAGCCCCAGCTATCAATGTTAGAGCTAGTTCTTAGCAGACATTTTATGAAAATTCACACGCATATTTCAGAAGCTAATAAAATGAAATTTCATTATTATTCATCAACTGTATGTACCACTAACTGTTTTGAATCCACTGTAATTTGTATCCCATGCACTAAACACTGCAGCAGCAGGGTTTGAAATTAGTGCCATTAGGTACTATGCCTTGATATGTGTGTGATAAGAAGCAGCCT